>NC_135212.1:28944452-30144452 GCF_052324685.1 Brachyhypopomus gauderio
TTCCCCAGAGTGGCTGTGCTCCCAGGAGCATGGCTGCATGGCTGCATGGCTCTCTTCGAACTGTCAGGGCTGCATGATGATGAATGGCCTGAGAAAGGACCAGGGGGCTCGTGGGCGTGAGCCACAGGGTGTGACCACACACGGCTCCTGGTACCCGGGCTACCAGGAATGATCCGCTATTGTTACCAGGGGTATTGGTTGCCTATTTGCTTGTTGTCCTGGCAACTGAAAACAGGTATGAGTTGAGTCCAGTTTTGTTCTTTGTTCTTTTTCTTAAAGTGCGAATACTATCTTTCCTCACTCTATTCAGATAGCAAGGGGTTTTTTTGTTTGTTTTTTATTACTACAGACTTTTTTTTGGGGGGGGGGTGCATGCATGTCTGTGTACTTGTACATAAGTGTGTGTGTGTGTGCACAAGTGAGTGAGTGTGGGCTATGTCCCTACACAGCTTTGTTAAGCAAATGGTGGTCCTGGGGGCCTCTGTCTTAACTGTGCTGTGCAACCTCTGCTATTTCAGGTGTCACTGAAGGGCCTCTAGAACACCACAGCCCACACCACCATTGTTAGGCACAGTTTGCTGCTCCCCCAGCACAACATCTGGAACTTCTCCACGACCTGATCTGCTGGCCCTCTGCATTAGCTCAGTGAAGCAGTCTGATATTACAAATGCATTCTGCAAGCTCCACTTTGCCATTCTTAGTTGCATGTTCCAAACTGGGCAAAAAGGCATAGCGTTGCTTTCCTGATAAGACCAACTTTCATTGTGCAACAAACATTACATCAGTGGAAGAGAAGAGTAGTCGCTGTGGTCCCGCTGCCATGATGAAAGAGGCAGTAGCAAGACTCCTTGTTCAGGGTGACCTTCAAAGGGATGTCCTGGTCAGCAGAACACAAGGTCTTTTGGTTGAGCATCAGGTGTTGACTCGGTATCCAAAAAACAGATGTGATCTTGGGTGAACCACTCTGTCTCTAGCAATGGCTCTAATATCTCATGAGTGGCGGCTCATCCCGCCGTACTGCTCCCACACTCTCCACCACTTCTGCCTCATCAGTGGAGCTCTGATTACTAACTGCAGAGCTGCAGGGAGAACAGCTCATTCATCTGAGCTACTCTGGGATGTTTGACTCTTCTTACAGGTCTTGTTTGTGTAAGATTGGGCTGGTGCACAGGTGTTCTCATCTGTGTCTGTGTTTGAAGTAGATCACAGGGGGCTTTGATCATGATCACAGACGTATGCACACACACACACACACACACACACACACACACACACACACACACACACACACACACACACACACACAGCCCTAAGCAGTATGTCTTTGCACAGATGTTTACCATACAAATGACCTCATGGGTTGAGGAATGTTCTCTGTAATCACAGAGGGTCACTTCATAGCAAGAGGTGATGAAAGAAGTGGGGACAGAGTAAATCTTATACAAGCACTTTGAAGAACTTTACCATATAGAAACACAAGAAAGTTCTCATACCCACATACCGTTACATACCACATAGTGTTGGCATATCTGTTGATACTTTTCTTACTGGTTTAACCTTGTCGGCTCTTTCAGGTCTGTGGTGTGATTTGAATACTAAATGACTAGAAGAGCCATCTGTACAAGCTTACCTGTGCTTCAGTGGCTTGCTAACTGGAGTGGACACTGAAAGTTAGATTTGCTGTTTGCTTGGTCTCTAATTCCAAAGCTGACTACCTTTCTTGGTGTGGTTGCTGTGTTTTCCACAGGCTTAAGTCAAATGGGCGTCCACAAGTCACTGGATCTCGGCTTAGCTGATTTGTGTGTTTACTTTTCTGTTGTCACAGGTTTGTCTTCATATTCTTGTGTCTGTCCTGGTCTCCCAAAGGGACCATTGCAAGCGCAAACATGATAAACTCATTAAAGCACAGTGGAGACCTTTCAGTGACAACCAGAATGTCCCACTGGTTTTCAGTAGCGTCTCTGGCACAGAAAGCCTGGTGGAGCATAGTAAACTCTGGGCAGTATCTGACCCGTTTGTGAAAATACACACAAACTTGCATGCTCAATTAATCCAACCACAAACGCAACTATTATTCTACCAAGAACATATGTGTTCTCTTCTGTTTGCTGATTGTGGAGCTCAGTAGCTCATCTGCTCATCAGCATCAATTTGAGCTGTGATATTTGCCCTTCTGAGCAAGTCTAGTCTAACAACATTTTCAACATGAGAACCACTGCTTTGGTGTTTGGCTAGGTGTTCCAAAACACGTTTCAAATCCTTGAATTGTGTTGTTGTCCACATAGTGTTCCCATCAAAGAGCAGGGAAGCAAATTAGTGATTTTAGCTACATTCACAGTTAGCCATGTTTTCCTCTTGAACCACTCTGCATTGAAGATGTTTTTTGGCCTTAGACTGAAAGATGGAGAAATCCTCTGGCTGGTGTGGTCCCAAACATTTAATCTCCAATTTTTGCTCTAATGGCAAGGTACTAAATGTAGCATTTATTAAATTGTCAACTTGTTTGATAATATTTCCTTGGCAATACTTCATCATCATTGATGGTAGTGGCTAAAAAGCCATGGGTAGCTGCTTTACAACACTTGATACCGTAAACGATGTTTACTAAACAGTGGCAGCTGTTTAGGGTGACCAGACGTCCTCTTTTTCCCGGACATGTCCTACATTTGAGACCGGGAGGAATTTCAAAATCGTCCGGGATTTTGTTAGACTGCCTCAAACAGAATACATGTACAGTGCAAAAGTGTTTACAAGCGAAAGCACGGGTGTCTGCCAGTTCTACGGCAATGCCGAAACGAAATTGTATGTTTACGGAGGAGTTAAAGAAAAAAAATCGTTCGACAGAACTTCAGCCAATATTCCAGCACTTTTCAAATCTGGAAAATGCAACATTAAAATTTAAGCACTTTTAAGGATTTCAAGCATGTACAAAGCCTGAAATCAAGTCTGTCCGCTCCAAACTCCTTTATCTTTTTATATTATTTAATCGAACTGAGAGGACACAGATTTAACTAGTTGAATGGTTTACATTTCAAGTTGGCACATTATTTCTTTCAAATGAAGGAAAATTCAGTTTTATCCTTCACAGAATGCTAATGGAAAGGTGTAACAATATTACTTTTAAAGATGTATGTATATTACTTGATAGTATATGTCATTCACTGCTCCACAGCACATCTTGTGGGACCGGAACCCACAGGGCCCTAATGTGGACCCTGCTAGTTTCACACAGAACCTGATGCTGGATTCCTGTGCCCCATGCTGCATTTGTACTGGGAATAAAGCTCCAGTTTTCTGAACAAAGTCACCTTCATCTTCAACTGTGTGATTGTAAACACTTCATGATCATCATTTGTTCTCAGAGTCCAGATGATATCTGAACCAGCTAAATTTGACTAATGTTATGGATTGTGTACTTTGTGCTATCGGTTCAAAGGTTTATTAGTAAGCTCATGGCAGTTCCTGGCTTCAACCCTCGCTGCTAAATTTAGTGACTGGTATTACACTTCAGAAATCTGTTTGCTTAAAAGCTTCACAAAGTTCCTTTCCTTCGTCCTTTTACATGATTGTGTAATGTCAGGAGCAGATATTCCACATTATGAGAAATACATTAAACATGCCTCTGGGAGGAGGGAGGGAGGTGTTGTAACAAGTGTATGGTGTACAGTATAGAACACTGGCTCTTCTGGGAACTGCTGCAGGTTTTAATGGACTCTGTTCTTTATGACAGGTAGGGGTTCGTCTGTAAAGCTCTCATTATGTGGGCTTGTGTCTGGCTGGTTTTCAGTCATCCATCCTAGAATCATACACAAGCTGGCTGACAGTTCATAAGTTTTCATATGTATTCATAGGTTTTCATATGTATTCAAATGTGCTCTTACAGCATTTAGCAGACACTCTCAGACAGAGCGGTTTACGAATGTCATTTGTACCCTAAGAACAGGGTTTGGGGTATCGAGTTTTTTCCTACTAGTGCTAAAATCATGCTGCTAAAATGATGCCTGAAAAGAATGTCCATGAAATTAAAGCTGCAGTCAGTAAGACAGAGACAAGACTTGAAAAGACTTGAGCAAATCTATTTGGGCCCACTCACTCCCTCTCTGCTGTGCTCCATCCCTGCCTCCAAAGCCTCTACCAATAGGGGAGGCTGTTGAGCTCTTAAGTGTCAACACTGAAGGCCAATAAACATGCAGAACATCTTTTATACATGAAAGGTAATTCGATAAAAGAGCTAGCAGCTAATCTTCAGCAGCTAGCTTAGATGTGCTTAGATGTTTGTTTGGTACAAAGGCCTTCAATAGTGCTAAATCATTAGTAAACTATTGATGAGAACATTTAGCTGTGACAGCACAGACACACCTCAGTCCACGACACAACTGCCCGGGCAATTCACAAAGACATTTTCAGCAACACCCAAATAAAGCAATGCTAAACAGTAGCAGTAGCCTTAGCATCAGAAACAAGTTAATTAAGCAAAGGTTTGTGACATTCCATTGGTCACAACTCCCTTTGATTAGGCTGCTACGTTCTTGAAAATGAAGCTGTATCAAGACCAAAATGAAAATAAAATGCAAACTGGCAGGGTAATCCTAAATGTAAATCTTAAATGTTCCAGTCATGCATGCATGTTTGAGCTTAAATTTAAAATGTAAAACTGCATCCAAGTATTAAAGACTCTCATAGACTGGTTGATATGTTATTGGATATAGTGTGACTCATAAAACTGTAAAAGTTAATAAAAAGTAATGGCTACAGGCAATGATCAGGATGCACTTTGCAGGAGGTTTGTGGACAATTAGCCAACTAGCTAACTTACTTTGCTAGTCTGTTTGGGTTGTTGGTGTTGCTTTTGTTTTCAACTAAAGCACTACAAGAACTTGTTGCTTGTCTTTGTCACAGTTTTTCGACTGACAGTTTGTCCTTGTGTGTGTGTGTGTGTGTGTGTGTGTGTGTGTGTGTGTGTGTGTGTGTGTGTGTGTGTTTGTGCAGAGATCCGAGCTCAGCTGGTGGAACAGCAAAAATGTCTGGAGCAGCAGACAGACATGCGGGTGCAGCTGTTGCAGGATTTGCAGGACTTCTTCCGGAAGAAGGCTGAGATTGAGACGGAGTATTCCCGCAACCTGGAGAAGCTTGCCGAACGCTTCATGGCCAAGACCAGGAGCACCAAAGACCACCAGCAGTATAAGTAAGTGCTCAGTGAGTGCTCGACGCATGTTGCTTTTCTGCCCGGATTGTATATCAATCTCTCTACCACAGAATCATTTCATTAACAAATTGTGCATTTCTTCAATTAGCAACAGGTGCTTCTGCATATGGAATAGCTTTACTGAAATGAAAACAACATGCTTACTGTCAAGTTCTGCATTGGCTTAGGAATGTTCATTTCATTTAAAGCCTGACGATGTATAGGTAATATGATTCTGCTTGTCATCTTTTACCCATTTACTAAATGACAACTCAAGAAAATTGCATTTTGAAAATTGCATTTGATGCCATGCTGTTCCTTTCCATTCCTGACCTGGCTGAAATTGATTTTGAAAAGTTTTTTAAATTTTTTTATTTCAGTTAAAAAATGTATCTGTTCGTTTATGAATAAATAAGTGCAGGGCAGTTGAACTGCAGTGTCCTGGGAAGACGGGCGTGACTGCAGCTCTCACTTGGCCATGGTCACGCTTTCATCAGCAGTTTTTACAGACCTTTTTTTGTAGTTTCTTCTCAAAGAGACAAAAATCAACACAAAAATGGATTTTCAGTTTTTCCTTTCGCCTCTCCATTCCAAAAGCTTATATACTCTAAAATCAGGATCGCCAGGATCCTATATTTCTAGTGAAAGCCATTATAAAGGTAGTGAAGGCCCTGTTTCCATATTAGTGCTGTGATTTATTTGGCTATTAGTGGACACAGTAAGTATGGGCACATAACTGTGGATAATGTAATGATTCAAACCATTAATTTGGAGACTGTGGAAACCTTTCTGGATTGCAAGAAAAAACAAAAGTCTCTACTACTGCGAGGGGAGGTGTATGAGGGGAGGTGTGCGAGGGGAGAGGTGTGCGAGGGGAGGTGTGCGAGGGGAGAGGTGTGTGAGGGGAGGTGTGCGAGGGGAGAGGTGTGCGAGGGGAGGTGTGCGAGGGGAGAGGTGTGTGAGGGGAGGTGTGCGAGGGGAGAGGTGTGCGAGGGGAGAGGTGTGCGAGGGGAGGTGTGCGAGGGGAGAGGTGTGTGAGGGGAGGTGTGCGAGGGGAGAGGTGTGCGAGGGGAGGTGTGCGAGGGGAGAGGTGTGCGAGGGGAGGTGTGCGAGGGGAGAGGTGTGAGAGGAGGTGTGCGAGGGGAGGTGTGCGAGGGGAGAGGTGTGCGAGGGGAGAGGTGTGCGAGGGGAGAGGTGTGCGAGGGGAGGGGTGTGAGGGGCGGTGTGTGAGGGGAGAGGTGTGCGAGGGGAGGTGTGCGAGGGGAGGTGTGTGAGGGGAGAGGTGTGTAAGGGGAGGTGTGCGAGGGGAGGTGTGCGAGGGGAGAGGTGTGCGAGGGGAGAGGGAGGGGATGTGGCTCCCCGGAGCCTGTCTGCTTGTCTGCCCGCTCTTCAAAGACTTGCAGAGATTAAGAGTCTGCAGAGTGCTGTGGTTACTTGCTGAGGGCTGAACCGCCCAGCAGTGCTCTGGGTGAGAGGATGAATTAGCATTAAAATAAGCCATCACATCGGATGGTAACTGGGTGGAATTTCTGCAGTGGAGAGCAGTGAGGACTGAGGCAGAAGTTTCTAAAGGATTTCACTGCTTTACAACAGATGCGTCTTTCCCAATCAACAAATGATCTTAACAAAAGTCTCTCCCAGTGTCTAAAAGATAGAGCTCTTGCCACGACTTGGAACCAGGTTAACATGTAGTCCACTCTCACGGCCAGGTCAGGGTGCTCCTCTGGGTCAAGTGCTCAGGGATATTTTTAAGGTTCAGCCTTGATATATTGTTTAAACGCACATCTCTGAATCTGTAATACGCAGTCTGCATTAATGCGTGTGAGGACTTAACGCAAGTGCCTGCTGTTCACATCCGATCCTCATGAATCACGTGCAGAAACTAGCAGGAGGAGGCAAGGAGAGGACCTCAGATACACTGGTCCAGCCCCTCCACCAACACCCTGGGGCTGTTGCACGCTGTGGTCTCAGATGAGTGATGCTTTGTGTTTGTGCAGGCGCCTGGTCACCAATCCCCATTGTGCGCGCGCGCGCACACACACACACACACACACACACACACAAATGCAGAGATGAACACAGACCAATAGAGGAGAGTTAGTTGGATCAGCAGAGCTTTTGCTTTTTGCTCTGTGGTTTGTTTTCTCCTGAGGAACTCTGTCACCGTGACGATGCAGCAGTCTGCTCCAGGGAGAGTAGGGAAAAAGAGGCAGACGGAGAGGGCGACAGAGAGACAGACAGACAGACAGACAGACAGAGGCTGGCTCAAAGGCACTGTTTGCTGAACTAACACATCAGGCTCTGTTTGTTCAGGGAAATGCACAGGGACGCCGGTGCTCTGATTATGTCTAAAATCTTCCTCCCACTGCAAGTGCTTCTCCCCCAGAGAGTAGAACATGAGGCTTTGCATTGCCACGGCGACAGTGCAGCTCAGGGTTAGGTTTTTCTGGGTTTTTTTGGAGCATGTGAGCATCGACCAGCTCAAATGCCATTGGCTGCATCCTCAGCAGCCATCTATATGGTACCGTGTTCATCATCATGGCCTCTTTTAAGTCCTGCTGAGTCATGCTTGACTTTGGGCACTCGGCAGCAGAGAGGACTTCATCACTGTTTGGGAACACACACAAAAATGTTTATCACAATTTCAATTTTGCTAATGTCTTTTATGTAAGACTAGAAAATGTAAGGTTAGAAAGTTTGAACTTCTGTCTCCTCAGTTTCACACAAGCATTAATGGCATCACTGAACCTGTTTTCCTTCTGCTCTTATGCACTACACCACTGTCCACATGAACAGTGCATGTGAAACATTTCTTATTAGTCCAGACACACGCTGGACACATTTGGCAGCTTCTGGGATTGAGCTTTCACAGTTTGACCCTAAAATGCTTTAGATGTCAAAAACAGAGGTCATGAAAATTATGACCCAGGAAACCTAAAGACCACAGTGTAGCGTGTCATTGTTGGCTAGCTATCGGTCCTGGCCCACCGGGTGGCGGCACGTGAGAAGCGTGTCTGCGTGAGACACAGCCGGGGCACGTGGCACGCTCCCTGTGAAGATGGGCTGAGCGTGACGGAGGTGGTGCTGTGGGGCACCATGAGGCTGGAGTCTGAGTGGCCGTGTTAGGGTTAGTTACTGTTAGGGTTAGGGGTTTGTGCACCGCCCCCACTGCTGAGGCTTCCCTAGGGTGTCTGGCCTGCCTCCCTCTCTGCTCCCCAGTGTCCTAACACCACTTGCCACAGCTGATCACTTCTTTAGTCATCATCATCACAATCTTGTCACAGTGTACGTTCATGTTGTAGAGAAATAAACAAAAAAACTATTTTCCTCAGATGAAATGCTATGGAATGTAAATGTCTAAGAACCACTGGGGTGGCAGGAGGGTTTCGTTTCTTCTGTCTCTGTGTCTTGTGCTGAGCTAAATGGCTGTCCATCCTTCACTGCCTAATATGGGTTAGTTAGGGCTTCATATGACTGTCATGTTCTCGTTGCCTTGAGCTCTCCATACCTCAGGAGGCTGCTGCAGAGTTCGGCAGAGATTTATGGGCCATGTAGTCCAGCTGGGCATGCACACGGTCCCATAACTCACTCTGCAATCTAGTAATGCACTGGTAGTGTTGAGTCCATTTCCTGGGCTTTTAGCTCAATTCATTTATCCATTTGATCTAGGCTGGCATGACCGGCCACCCGTCCTGTCTTTTGTAGCTCTGTCAGCAGCAGAACAAAGTTTCTCACCTCTGGCACTTTACGGGTTTGGTGGTTCAGCCCAAGGGGGTTGTTTCCTCTTCCTGTTCTTCAAGGAATGCTGGTGTTGCATGCTAACATTTTACCTTGGTTACTCAGAATACAGTCTCTCTCTCTTTCTTTCTCTCTGTCTCTCTCTATCTCTGTCTCCCCTTCTCTCTCTCTGTCTCCTCCTCTCCCTCTCTATCTCACCCTCTCGCATTGTTGTTCTGTCTGTTCTTCCCACTCTCATGTTCTGTGTGTCTTTATTCTCTCTCTCTCTGTCTCCCTCTCTCTCTATCTGTCTCCCCCTCTCTCTGTCTCCCTCTCTCTCTATCTGTTTCCCTCTCTTGTCCGTGTCGTGCAGTTCAGGGCTGGGATATGGATCTGCCTGGTGGGCCTTCAGCTGCTGTGTTGACACACACTGCCTGTTTTGCAGGCCGATTTAAAGGAAGGGGACATCAGAGGGGACATCAGAGGGAACAGCAGAGGGGCAGTGGAGAGCAGCTTCCTGTCCCTCCCAGTCAGCCTCCTTGCTCAACGCAGCCATGCTAAAGCCCTGCAAGAGCAGGAGTGCGTTAGATTATCCTGTGGAACACAGAGCCAGTCAGCTGGTACTTCAGCACAAAGCTGGTGCTCCTCATTGCTTACAGCAGTCCAGCATTAAACTGTAGCATGAACTTGGAACTCTGCTCATATTACTCTTTGGGAATAGGGGGTAGGGAGGGAGGATTAGGGAATGGGGCATAGGGGATTAAGGGAATGGGGATTAGGGAATGCGGAATAGTTCCCCTCTGTCCACATCACAGCCTCAGAGCGCTTGTCCTGACATAATGGCTGAAGGCTGCGTCACCGTGTATGGTTCTCATTGTAGGGACTCTTAATAGGTCATTGAACATATAACATATATAATAGGCTTGTATTTTCCAGCATATCAGTAATTCAAGTAGGAGCAATGCCGATTTTGTGATTCCAGTACAATGTTAACATTGTTAGCAATGTGTTAACATTGCTGTAATGCTTTGGCAACACTGTACCTTATACAGTCATGCTAATAAAGCTATATATTGAATTGAATATTGAATTGAATACAAGTAGCAATATTTAAACTTACTAATAAAAGAGCTTGAAAGTACCTGTGAAAACACAGGCAGATGTACTTGAAGAACTCCATCAGAGCTGGGAGGTCCACTGCACCTACAGCACCGCTAACACTACAGGACCTGATCTAGCTATGCAGACACACCTGTCTCCCTACAGGAGTATTAACACCACAACCTTTCACAGTGGGACCTTTTTCACTGATGTTTTGTCCTGACTTGCTCTCTCTCTCTCTCGCTCTCTTGCAGGAAAGACCAGAACCTTCTGTCCCCCGTGAACTGTTGGTATCTGCTGCTGAACCAGGTACGGCGTGAAAGCAGAGACCACGCCACACTCAGCGACATCTACCTGAACAATGTTATCATGCGCTTCATGCAGATCAGCGAGGACTCCACCCGCCTGCTCAAGAAGGTTAGGCCCGCCTCCTCACCACCTCCCCTCTCTGCCTCCCCTCCACCTGCTCCCCTCTTCACCGTGCTCCACCCTAGGCCAAATCAGAGACATGCAAAAGCCTCATGCTTCTTTGAGGTCTGTCTTTCGGCTTCTGGTAATCATTGGCGGTCAACTGTGAATCTCCAGATTTGGGCTTGTGTGCTATGGGACAGGCGTTCGCTGCCATTTGGTCTCCCTGTGGGTCCACTTTGCTTTGTTTGTGATGTTATTTATTTATTCATTTATATATATATATATTTATTTTGCATTAATTCCCACCATATCCTTCAAATACCAGACCTCTGCTCTTGGCTGGTGTGCTCTGTAGCCAGTGTTGTAAATGCCAGCCCCATGTGGAGCACAGCAGTCCTCTCGGTCTAAAGCTCATCACGGGGCCCCCCTGGAGGTTTGGGATATGTAGAGCACCCATGCCTCTCCAGGCCTATGGGGTGGATCCTGCCAAACGGCCTATTGTGGTCGCACCCTGAAAGGGCACTAGATGTTAACACTAATGTTAGGACCCTCAGGCCCTTTGATGGTTGTGGTGTGCTGGCTGCGTAGTTCTCTCTGGTCAGCGTGCAGGGTGGATACTATCACCCCGCCCACACTGGCCACCTCAGAGCTAAATTACAAGGCCTAGATGTCAGAGGGAGATGGCTGGTTTTCAGTGGCGAGGCCCCAAGATGGGGGGTGAGGGGTAGTTATCAGGACACCACAGACAACCCAACCGCCCCATCCCAGCAGGCGTTCCACACTGCTTCAGCCCATCTGTGTGATGGGAAGGTGGTTATTACTGTGTATGCTGATGAACAACCTGCTATGACAAAGCAGCAGATGTGTGGTGTGCGTGACCCAGCTGTTCCTCAGTGCTGCGAGTGCCTGACACTGGAGCTCAATAATGCAAATTAAAGGAGACCTCCTCATGACTCATGAGTCATGACACTAACCCACAGTGTTTGTTGACTGTGTAGCAAGTCTACCTTCTAGTCTTTCTCTACCTCTCTCTCTTACACCCCTGGTTTTACCTGTGAGTGTCAGTCATTCATCGCTGCGTTAAAGAGCTTTGGTCTGTTATCAGTGCCTCTGGGTTCAGTTATGGACCACCCAGGCCGCTCTCACACGAGTGCTAATATTCTGAACATAATAGACCACATTGTTGACAGAGTTTCTAAGTAGATGTTTTGTAACTTCCTGTGTGTTTAGTGGTGTAAAGAGCCAATAAGGTTTTTGAGGATGGGCAAATTGGTGAACAAATTTCATTTATCCTTTTGTTTATTTTTGCCCTTTATTTAGCTAAATTTATTTGTGGCACAGAGTAGAGCTGTAGGAAATTTTGTATACTGTGCTATATGGTAGTATTGGCAGACATTTAGTATACTGAGCTGAGGTGATATAAAATAATATATGTGCCCTAGTACCTTTACAGAAGAAAAAAAATCAGTTTTCCTTAATCCAGCCTCACGTGGACCTCTGCATTTTTGGAATGCACATCCCTGGCAAAAGCATATTTCCAGTGTAGAATAGGCAGGGTGCTGTTAGTTATTCAGCTAGCTTTCTCCATGCCGGTGGGTGATTGATGATCCGGTGGGAACTGAAGGTGAATGTTTCCCAAACCCCAAGAACAGCCTCTCATTAGAACTTAGGATAAAAAGAAAAAAGCAAAAAACTAATTTTACATTTTAAATTGCTCTTGGTGGATTAATTTCTAGTAGCCTTATTTCAGCAAATAAGCCTCAGAGTTAATGGTTCTATGTGGGTTTTGAGGCTATACGTTGATATAAGGAGGTGAGAGAGTAATCGGTAACCAGGATATTTCAAGCACCGATGCAACCGCATCTGAACCAGAAAGTTCTTTTTCCTTTTTTTGGCTGCAGTATGGCTCTAAAATGGCATTGGGGACAATAAATTCCAGCAAGCACTTTAGCAGATGCAGTGATTGAGTCCCTCATTTGTAAAATGCCTCTCACTGTATAGGCCACTCCCTGCGTGAGGAAGGGATCTTGTGCCAAGCGTTCAACCTGCGATGATTTGTGGTTGGCTGTATGTGGTTGTGGGTGTCCTGCCTTAGCATACGCCCCTTTAGCACTGTTACCATATCATTTAGACATTTGGGAAGATGTTCGCTAGGCTTCAGTGGCGACAGTAGATTTAGTGAGAGTAGTCCTGAACTCTCTATGTTCTGGTCCTACTTTTAAAAGCGTAGTAAACCATCGTCTCTTCTCTGTAAGTGATGACCCGTCGTCTGAGTTCAAGACCATTAGTTGAGTGTGGTGCATGGCGTGTTGGCTGATTCACAGTCAGGTTCACACCAGGACATGCTGCTTTGTACTCCACCCAGCACCCTGCGAGACTCACGTGCAAAACTCACGTGCAAGGCTCACGTGCCCTCTCCCCCCAGCCTTCCCGACCCCTGCCTCCAAGGCTGGGATGCGTGACCGCTCCTTAAATAGGCTTGGCTGCTTTGGTCTGCTGCACGCACGACTCCTCCAGTCACTCACAAAGTGCCATTGGCTGCTCAACAGGGGTGTAGGAGTGGGGCGGGGCAGGTAGGCGTCTGATCTGAGGTCAGACCAAGGAGAAGCGCGGGGCTGGTGCAGGATCGCATTTAAGCCCCACCCCGCATATGATGTCATTAAGAGGAAGTGTCGGGCTTTAGCATGGCTGCACTCGTGGGGAGCTGAGAGCCAGAGATGTGTGAGGAGGGATGCAGATGTTCACCTGGACTGGAGGGACATGAAGGACCTCCATGTGACACAAGCTTATGTTTGATTGTTTGCTGAGGTGCCAGACATGCACCAAACCTTTACAACACAGCTGTGTTTAAAAAGGTCATTAGTAATGGACAAAACGGAGGATCGTTTGTGTTTACCTGGTCAGGCCTGAAAACTTATTCATGTCAGTACAGGGGCAACTGACATGTTGACTCCTTCACTATATGCTGGGAAATTCCAAATTTGAATTGTATTAGTGCATCTATGATTGAGTTAGTGATAGTCTACTGTACGGTGTAAAGCAGAAAGTCCATCCAGCACTTACATAATTAAATAATTTGATAATCATTGTGTCTTGAATTCAGTTTTCTGTGCTAAGGTTCTTTTCCACTGTCTCCTTTTACTTGCTTATTATGGATATAGACCTGGTTCCTGTAAAGCTGCTTTGAAATTATAGCTGCTGTTAACAGCACTGTGATTAAACTAAACTGAAGTCTGAACCGAACTGAACTGATTTTTGAGAAGAGGCCTCCTGGCCTGTCAACAGGTGTTGAAGTGTTGAAGGAATGTTCCTGGTGGCTCATTGGCTTTGTTGAGTTATAAATTGAATTTGCTGAGTTATAATTTGCGTTGGCACATAGCGATGAGAAAAGTGTTCTGAACAACAAAGTACGTTATTGCTTTTTAAACTGGTTATTGTTATAATGAGCATAGAAATGTTACTTATTGATCAGTTCTGCTGATTGTACTTGTGTAGTTGGACTGAGTCATACAGGTCATTGTTTGTCTCATTATGCACCTTCCACCGGAACTTGCACACACACACACACACACACACACACACACACACACACACACACACACACACACACACACACACACACACACACACACACACACACACACATACACCACATTGAGATGCTTGCTCTGTTTGATTTAACAAGGACAAAGCAGTTGAGTTGAATGTCATGTTGAATGTTGGTGTGAAGAGGGGTGATAAATTATTTTATTTTCTCTCTCTCCCCTCTCCTCCCTCTTTCTCCATCTCTCTACATTTCCTTCTAGAGTAAAGACATAGCTTTTCAGCTGCAGGAGGATCTGATGAAAGTCCTCAATGAGCTCTACACGGTGAGTGTTGCCATATCTTCCAACACTCTCTCACTAATAACCTGCCTGTCATATCTTCCTGTGCTGTGCATCTGTTTATAAAACTACACACTTGCCATCCACACATTTATAGTTGGCAAGGCAACAATCCACGTACACCAGCAGATGAGATCACACTCCTTTCAGCGTGGCATGGCCGTAATGGCCACCAGCCTTAACCAGCCCCACTCAGCAGAGGTGTTGTGGTAGAACCCAACTAACCCTAACTCAACTAACCCTAACCCAACTGTATTCCTCTCACCACCATAAAGGGACCTGTGCCTCTTCCCTCTCGTCTTCCTACTAGACATGCTAACATGCTAAAGCTCGTATAAGGCTCTTGTTAGCCTGCAGTGTTGCCAGCTGCACCATTGCGCGATGCTGGTTTGTTGTCACAGCAACAGTACTCATCTCCCTCCGCGGGCGCTTTGAGGAAACCCAGCCCAGCCTTTTGTTTATACACCATTTCTCTCAAATTCACTGTTAAATGAGCATGTGGTTTGAAAGGATCCGTTTACCTGTGGTCACAGCCTACAGCGCAGGCTCTGGCCTGTACTGCACGCCTGTGTCTGATCCAGCTCACACACATCCACCACCCAGGGACACGCTGCCGTGAATCATTAGGAAACATCACAGTTTTTGAGCAGAGCAGATAAAGTGCTTCCTGTGGCCTCAGAGCTTGCGATATTGTTCCTCGGCCTTGAGAGGCTGGTCTGCTTTCTCACCATAGATGTGGTGTGTTGGCGTGTGAGCAGTACGTCCTTCTCTTTCTGGGACTCCTCTTTCCCATGAGGCTGTTCTGTTCTGCTCATTTATCTTAACTGCCACTGGATAACACTGTGTGGACAGTGTGGACCGCCTGGACAACGTGGACAGTGTGGACACTGTGCATCACCTCTGCTGTCACCAGGCAGCTTCCTTCATGTTGCTCGTGTGCTTACATTTTCTTCCCCTTTGCAGTCATTTTGGAGTGCTTGGGTTTTTGAGTATCATGCCATCTGCTCTTTAACCTGTCTTAACCTTTTAGAGTGAAAGCACTCTGTTGCATCAGATATACCCCCCCCCCCTCCCCCACGATTCAGGCGCAACCACAGCTAGTAAAATAACAGGTCTCGCTAAAATCGGCCATTCTAAAATGAGAAGTACAAACACAGTTCCAGCCTAGTAAGTGGAGAGTGAGGCTCAAGGTTTGGTCAGCCACCTTAACCATGTTTCCAATTACACAGACAAGAGAGGCAGTCAAGAAGTCTGCTGTAGACGTCTACTTTTGTTTTGATGTGCTCTTTATAGGCAGGCTGTGTTTGGAGCTTGAGGGTTTAGTGTAGCTTGTATTATGATTATGGCGACTCAGTACGATAGTTCTGACATGGCTGCCTCTCACTGAGCCTCTCTACTCTGGGGTCACAGCCCTAATGGACACAGATAGCAGAAGACCAAAGAGCACAGCAATACAGCCAACATTAAGCTAACATTAGCATTATTATTAACATTAAGCTTAATATTTCATCTAAAGTAAGTTAAAAATGACATTTCTTGTCTTCGGCCTTGCAATTTTTTTCTGGTTTCCACAGAAAATGTTTCCCTAAAATGTTTTTATTTATATTTAAGACTCACTGTGACTCTCTGGCATGTGCGTACACTGTCTCTATGGTTGCCTGTCATATTTCCTTATTTGCTCCGTTTAAAGCTGCATAATGAACTTCTTGATACCTACTCCATGCCGACTGAGTCATCTCCTGATGTGTTATTGAAGCATTCTTGCGTTGCTAATACTCCACTAACAACAATGACTCAGGCGATAGGAAACGGCGTTAGCACTGTGACTAGAACCATGTGGTTTTGTATGTGCAGCTCTCCCTTCATCCCTGAGATCCCGACAGCATTATCATCGTCAGGCTGGTGACATGTTGCCTCCTCTGCGTGAGATGCCTGTGGTGATGGCATGACTGAGAGGGAAATTAAGATCCCCTCTGTGACTCGTTAGGGATCTACTGTTTCGCATATGGCTAGAGGGGCAAATGGGAATAGTCTTGTGTATGGTTACAGTCATTCTATACTGTATATTCATTCTATGCTTGAAATGTCCCCACCCCTCCACCTCCTACCCCACCCCCTACTCTACCCCACCTCAACTCCTACCCCACCCCCTACCCCATCCCACCCCCTACCCCACTCCACCCCACCCCCTATCCGACCCCTCCATCTCACCTCCTACCTCAACCCACCCCATCGCCTACCATCCCCCTACCCCACCCCATCTCCTACCCCACACCTAAGATTTGGTGATGCAGTTAAGAGTGCTGCGACAACCGCACTGACTAAAGCACCTCGGCTCAAAGGCAGTAAATTGTGCTCTTGAGTTCCTTCTTTTGAGTGTGGATGACCTGGCTTAAACTCTGACCCCAACCCCCTCCAAAGGTGATGAAAACCTACCACATGTATCACACGGAGAGCATCAGTGCAGAGAGCAAGCTGAAGGAGTTTGAGAGGCAGGAGGAACGGCAGGGCGGGCGTGACCCCGTGTTCAGCGTGCGTTCCGAAGACAAGCCACAGAGACGCAGCTCCGTGAAGAAGATTGAGAAGATGAAAGAGAAGGTAGTGAACGCACACTTCCCTCCCACCCACACCCCTCTCCAGGGTGGCCTCAATCAGGATTGGGCCTGTGAGGTTTAGGGCACTGGATAGAAGTTCAAATTTTATTAAAATTAGTGGTGGGCCGTTAATGGCGTTAACGGCGTTCGTTAATTTGATACTCTTATCGGGCGATATAAAAATTATCGTCGTTAATCTATTCTTAAAGTTGGGTTGGGAACTGGGTCAAAATGGGTAAGCAAACTATGATGACTTTCAACTTGATAGTTTAGCTCGGCTATATTCCTAACCAAATTGCACAGTAGGGGCGAGAACGAGTTTTCTGAATGGAGCGGTCGTTTTCTGCATGGTCCTAGCGCTAGATTCGTCGCTATATAATATTTCTTTTTAACCGTTAAAACTGCAGAGGACCAAAACCGGCTTTTGAAAAAGTCCCCCACAAATTACGTCCGTGAGGTTAAATGTACTAAATGTTGGCTTACATTTCAAATATCATGTTTAGCTGAATAAACATGTTTTCAACCCCTTTTAATGTGCAGTATGTAGGCTTACAAATTCATGTTTAACTGAATAAACCGTTGAACACGAGTAGCCTACATTTTATTGAGCATGTTTTTTTTTTTCAAGTATCAAAGTAGAACAGCTTTCTCAAGCAGTCATTGATGCATTTTGGAAACAGGAGATGAGCCCCTGGTCTAATGCACCCTCTGTATTAAGAAACCCTATCTCAAAAACTGACTTTTAGTCATTACTTGGGTAGCACGCATATGAGCCATTTTAATATAGATTAATCTAGATTAATCTAGATTAATTTCAAGATTTCAGTGAGATTAATCTAGATTTAAAAAATTAATCTAAGCCCACCCCTAATTAAAATACTCACTGCGTGATTTGAACATGATGTAGGAGTATTTAAAAGATATGTCAAAACTGCCCCTGTGTGTAAGACATCTGCTAATGGGGTCGATTATGTTAATCCTTTAGTAATCATGTGACTCATTTTTTCTTTCCACAACTAAATACTATAAAGGTATTCAGATGAATATTCATGTTATTCTTGTCTTCTTCACTGATGTCACTGAGGCCATTTTAAAATGTCAGACCAGTGATTTATGCATTATGTCGTGGAACTATTTTAGATGGCAGCCATTCTCACACCACATCAGTGCTCCGGCGAGAAGGCCGAGCTTTCTGCCTGCCCGGGTTCCTTTACACCCCGTGACTAATGGCTGTATAGCAGCGGGAAGACATGTGCTTTTCTTTCTTTCTTTGACTCTTCCTGGAATGTTGGACTGTGGAGTGGTGAATAAACGGAAGTCCGACCAAGTCATACTCTGTTACTCACTCCACACAGTTCCAAGACTAAGATTCTTTTACTGTAGGGTGCTGACACAACCCAGCCAACAGCTACATACCAGAATAATACAGTACCAGAATAATACCAGAATAGTACCAGCAAATTTAATTGCTATTTGTTGGCTTTCCTTCTGACCGCTGCCTTGTTGTATTTCCTAAATCAGCCATCTGCCAGTCACCTTGGTACAGACTTTGCTTTATATGCACTTTCCCATTACGTTTTGTCTCTTTTTCTCACCCATCAGAGGCAGGCCAAGTACTCTGAGAACAAGCTGAAATCGATCAAAGCTCGCAATGAGTATCTGCTGACGCTGGAAGCCACTAATTCTTCTGTCTTCAAATATTATGTTCATGACCTGTCGGATTTAACAGATGTAAGTACTGAGCCAGTTAAACCACTGTGACATCTGCATTAAAACACGCCACACTGTGCTTGACATGTACAGCAGGTAAAACAGTTGCAGGAAGAAGAGCCCTGTGGCCCGGGCCATTTATGTGGCTGTTGCCTTTTTTGCATCCAGTTGGGTTAAATCTCCATCTGTTTGTTTTCCTTTTGCATCCACTTTGGTCTCAACATAGCCAGAGCTCGGTTTAAAATCGAGGCTTGTAATACTTCACATGCAAGCCCCTTCAGACAGGCCACAAGAAATCTTCACAAACATGTCGCATGAAATTGGATTTTGTTGAAGGCTCTTCCCCAGACAGCAGTACAGAGCTGGTACTGAAGGGCAGAGTCCCCGCAGGCTTTGGAGATTTTAATATCGGTGCCGAGAAGAAGTGATGAGTTTAGCAGTGTCTCTGTGAAACGTGGAAGGGGGAGGGAGAGAGTTCAACTTCAGGGACTCTCGCAGACCGTGAGACAGCACAAACAGAGGCTGCGGTACTGTGGGTGGGTAGTGCTAAGAATCGCCCCATATTTCTGTGTCATGTTTAGTTACGAACCATGAATACTTCATTCATTCAATACTACTATGATTATGTTTGCATTCCAAATATATGTTTGTGTGTAAATTCAGAGGGGAGAGAGCCTTGAGACCCAGTTGTTGTGAATGACTTGAGCGTCTTTTAGGTCCCGTGTAGCCGGTCCAGCTCGTCTCCCTGACACAGTTTCACTCTGTTCCCAATGCAACATTCCTAGTCCCACCTGGCCAAGTCGGTTATTACTAATCCAAGCCCTGGTCAACAGTGTTAATTTCGTTGACGAATAATTTTCGTCATAGTTTTCGTCAACGAACCTTTTTTCATGACGAAAACGAGACGATAACTAAATTAAAACTATACGAAGGGATAAAAACGATGACGAAATTAAAGGACATTTTCGTCAACGAATAAAAACGAGACGAAAATATTGTCCAGCGACGACATTCAATCAGACCTGATTTAGTTTAGTGAAAGGTAGGGATAAGTTAAGAAGAGATCCAACCGTAACTACGGAGAGGCGGGACAAACCGGGTAACCATCCAATCAGAACTAACGTCTTCACATCGCGCAGAACCCGTTAGGACAAAACCAGCCCGTGAACTGTGGTCACTCATGAAATTAAACTCGAAGTTAACTCGACAATGTCAGCAGGGAGAAAGATGAGCGGCGATATATGGACACATTTCTCCTTTGACTTTGAGAAAAACAAGATGCTGTGTAAACCATGAGGAATGATGATGTCGGGACAAATACGACAAATGAAACGACATCTGCGGGCTATGGCATTGTTTTACGGCGCCCAGTTTTATATAGAATGTAATATGCATTGTTCATAAACTCCATATGTTTTCAGGTAGAGCGGACCTACTGGTCATCAATGTTTTGTTATTGTTATGCTCAATAACTATAAGTTCAGGTCAATAGAGTTGTTTGGAAATTTGTTTTTGTATATATTGCACATACAAAAAATAATATTCTGTAACTGGTTAATAAATGTTTCATTTTGTGCAAGTGTATATAATGACTACTACACCATTTATATTTTAGTCAACTAAATTATTTTGATATTATTCGACTAAATTCTAATGATAATTAGTCGACTAAAACTAGACTAAGACTAAAAACAAATCAATGACTAAATTATGACTAAAACTAAATTACATTTTAGTCAAAAGACTAAGACTAAAACTAAATCAAAAATTGCTGTCAAAATTAACACTGCTGGTCAAATAATTTTCACTTGCAAAACCGATGCGCCTCTGTGGAGGCTGAGGAGGAAATGGCCCGTTAGGAAGACATGTTTGCCGTCTGCAGGACATGACGCTCTGACCTTGCTTCAGTGGTCAGTTGAACCCACCCCCAGCTGGCCAGTCAGCACCTATTTCTGATTGGCCAGTTTTCTTTGGGTGCCTTTAGGATATTACAGTCTTGCCTGAAAGGAAGGTAGAGGGGGGAGGGGGGAGATTAGGATGGAGGGAGACACTTCAAAGGAGACAGTAGATTCAATTCAGCCATCAGGCCTGAGGGGAAGTGGAAATTGTCTGTGTGACTCAACTTACAGGCTGATCCCAGTCTTGCCACACACACACACACACACACACACACACACACACACACACACACACACACACACACACACACACCACCATAAGGTCTAAGATTATAATTGTAATGAGTAAATTTAAAACCAGAATAAAATATTTAAACTGTCACTGAAAAAAAGAAGCTGACAGAAATGTGTTCAGCAAATTTAAATCTTAACATGCTGGTGGTTGTGATAGCCAGGCTAGACATGCATGTCTGTTAACTGATCAGCCTTCAAGGCCAAGGAAAGGGGCCTCATCACAGATGAAGTCATCTGATGCTACATTACAGGCAGGGACCTGATTAGTGTCAAGGCCACTGAGGCTGAGTCATACGACCCTGCTACGGCTATAAGAATGTCCTGCACTAGCTGTGCCCAAACTTGTGTTGATAGTGTTAGTGTTTAGATTTACAGTGCCATTTATCTTGTGATGACATTAGAGTGTAAGTTGGTGCCTGTGTTATGGGGACCTTTTTGTGCACTAAATGCTAGTGATTAGTTCCCAGGTAATTAGCACAAGTATGAGGGCTGTTTGCGTGCAGTGTGTGTGTGTGTTTTGTGTAATCGAATATCTCATGTTGCTCCTGGTGTTTTCTCGGCAATGTGTGTGTGTGTGTGTGTGTGTGGGCGGGGGGGATCTGGGCAGTGCTGTGATCTGGGCTACCATGCGTCCCTGAACCGGGCCCTACGGACATACCTCTCAGCTGAATACAACCTGGAGACGTCCCGCCATGAGGGGCTCGACATCATCGAGAATGCAGTGGACAGCCTGGATCCCCGTAGTGACCGCCAGCGCTTCATGGAGATGTACCCCAACGCTTTCTGCCCTCCGGCCAAATTTGAGTTCCAGCCACACATGGGAGATGAGGTTAGCAGCTCTCTCCCTCACACACGCACTGTATGAAACACTCAAAACTTGTTTTTGTGTATTACGTAGTCCTGCTTATACAACATAGACTAAAAATCCTGTGAATTTGCATATTTGCATATTGCACAAGTTTTTCACTCACCGGTGTACCTGTACTCTGGTGATGTGACAATAAATCTGATTTGATTTGATTTGATATTTCTATATCACACATCATAAAAATTGCCATTTTAACTTGAGTTTCAAATGAAACAAGACTACCGTTTGTTTTAAAAATCACAGTAACCAAGGCATCTCCCATAGGGCTGTAGTACAGGTTTTATATTAAATTCAATGTTGTGCTTTTTTATCCTCTGGTCACTCAGTGAGGAGTGGAGAAGGTATGCTAGAGAGGAGAGGGCAAGGTGATTTCTAGGGTTAGGGTTAGCCTAACCCTAACCCTAAACCGAGCCACATTTGCACAGAGAGCTGAGAACCAGTCACATTGTAGTTTTATCCTCAAGGTGTTTTGTTGTTTATAGCAACTGTATAAACATTTCCTAATTTACTTTGTAATAGGCTGCTTGGCCAGTGATACCACGCCTGTGTCAGTTTACCAGTTTACCAGGACTCGTTCAGAAGGGCCTGAAGATCTCCTGCTTCCTGCTGCAGGGTCGTGTTCACTAAGGGATGTCAGTCTTCCTCCAAGCAGGACATTGATGCCTCTCTCTCTCCCTCCACCCAGGTGTGTCAGATCACAGCACAGCCTCCCGTGCAGGCTGAGCTGGTGCTCCGCCTCCAACAACTACAGTCCCGCCTCACCACGCTGAAGATCGAGAATGAGGAGGTGAGCCTCTCCATTCTGTTCTGTTCTATAGTGCCTAGCAACAGCACGGGCCTGGGCTGTGTGCAAATTGTGTTCTCGTGCTCCACGCTCTTGCATCATCAAGCTTTCGTCGAGACACCAGGAGTGAAGGTGCACCATAGCATCCTGTTACATTAGACCTCGGCAGCATTGCACTAGATTTCTCTGCCTAATTGAGTTGCGGTTTGCTCCTAATTGATGACGAGGTTTCGGAGGGCTTGGCGGACCCCCCCAGCACCCCAGTCTGGAAGTTTCTTCTTCGTCTCAGGAGCCGCTGCCTTCTCATCACCCTTCGTGCCGCGTGATCCTGGCATGTACTGAACAGCCAGCAGCCCTGAGGCAGGTTGGGGTTGCAGCCGATTGCCCTGCTCCATTCTGCTCTGCTCTCCCTCCATCCCACCGATTGTCATTCCCTCCTTTTAGTCATTGGAGAAGGTTGTGTTGTACCCCTGCTGCTGCTGGGTATCTAAGGTTGTGTTGTACCCCTGCTGCTGCTGGGTATCTAAGGTTGTGTTGTACCCCTGCTGCTGCTGGGTATCTAAGGTTGTGTTGTACCCCTGCTGCTGCTGGGTATCTAAGGTTGTGTTGTACCCCTGCTGCTGCTGGGTATCTAAGGTTGTGTTGTACCCCTGCTGCTGCTGGGTATCTAAGGTTGTGTTGTACCCCTGCTGCTGCTGGGTATCTAAGGTTGTGTTGTACCCCTGCTGCTGCTGGGTATCTAAGGTTGTGTTGTACCCCTGCTGCTGCTGGGTATCTAAGGCTGTCCACAGCGGAACCTGTTTCGCCTGTTTCTGAAAGCACCGTGACATCAGTATCCTGGCAGGCTTTCCTGGGATGGGCTTTTGAAGTGCTTTGTTTTGAAGGACTGGCGGTCTGAGCTGGTGTCAGCGTTTGCGCATTGACCCGGGGCTTCGTGCAGGATGAAAAGCCGACAGGGCTGACCGTGGACCAGTGTGGCAGAAGCCCGCGGCGCAGTACCTGAGAGCAGGGAATGTCCTGGGGTGCTGAGATGGCTGAGGGCATTCTCCACGCTTCAGATTTCCTCCCTTTTGCTCACAGTACTGTTGGCGCCACTGGAAAAGCTTTGGAGGCCAGGGGAAGCGGATGTGTGCATCCCGGACGCAGAGCAGGGTCCCCCCCCCCCACACTGTTGCCACTCAGCTGAACTGGGGCATAGTTGCTTCCTGCACAACACATTGCACTGCAAGGTGCATGAAGAGGCCGAGGGCAAATGCTTTAATAGTTTTCTTGACTACATCTATCACTCGAACAGAGACACTCTGAACCCATCACACACAAGAGCAAAACAAATAAAACAATGAGGACTCTATCATTTCAGCTTCTTGCCGAGTTCATTCTTTATTGCTTATCTCTTACAAAGCTAATAATGTAATAAGATGCACATAGAATTTGCTGGTAACATCAATCTTCTTCTTTCTTCTCACCCTTCCACACTCTTCTATTAGAAATTCTCCTTGTGTCTTATCCCAAGTCCATGGGCAGAGCAGACTCCTGATGCTCGGGGAGGTATCTGTTTATTTGGTGGAGATAAACCTCAGGGAGGCACATCAAAGCCAGGCAACCGCGTGCCCTGCACCCACAGCCATGTGAAATGCCTGATTGCTGATAGCTTGTCTAACAGTCTGCCCTCTGCTGTTTAACATCCATCACAGCCATGCTGAAAGAGAGCTTACTGCTCTGCTTGGCCCAGGGGCTTCGGCTCCCACATCAAATGAGCTTAAGAGAAAAAAAAAGAGCAGCAATAAAAGCCCTTGTGTAAATGGTGCAATCTGGGTGCCAACAGAGGTAACTGGTATTTTAATGAATAATAGATCAAATCTAATGGTTTTTAACTTGGGAATGTTTCTCTCTTCAGTGATCATTACAGTTTTTGTGAATAAGCAGTTTGTGTTTTTCACACACACATGCACACGCACACAATCCTGAATGAAGTATGTTAAACATGAAAACACTATTAATGTTAATGACAGTTAAAGTTGTTTTCATACAGCATTCAAACCCCTGCCAGGGCTTCTTCTGTCTTTACATCAGTGTACTTTTTTGTCCTCTAATGGACTTGCATGAGAAACACCGCCGGAGGCACCACCCTCAGAGACACCACCCTCAGAGACACCACCCTCAGAGACATGATTGATGGAGTTTAGTCCCTCTTCATGTTATTTGACACTTTTAATATCTTTAAGCGACTCTGCACTCCTTCCTCCTCGTGCAGGTCTGCGTGCTGCAACCTGCTGTAGTTTGGCCCCCTGTTTTGGGATGAGTCTTGCCTGCAGTCCCTTTCACTTTCCCACCTACATCCAACCAGAATGTGTTTCACACACCAGTTTGCTGACTCTGCGGTGAGACTTGCTACTGAAACTACACTACCTGAGCTTTGTGTGTGTTCAGGTTGAAACTACACTACCCGAGCTTTGTATGTGTTCAGGTTGAAACTTCACTACCTGAGCTTTGTGTGTGTTCAGGTTGAAACGACGGCAAATGAGTCATACAGCTTGATGGCAGGTGCAGAAAGACACAGCACTGTTTGCCATAGGACTAAGCTAAGGTTGCAGTTAAGGCCATCTACTATTTTGAGGTCTTCTGCCATTGGTCAGTGCAGAAGAAAGAGGCTTTATATCATGACCCTCCCAAGTTAATAAATGGTATGATGTCACTGTATGTGCCAGTATATTGTCATGGTACTAAGCCTAATGGTTATGGGCAGGAAAGGCTTGAAAGGCATTTGAACTTGACAGCCTCTTAATAGGACTTATATACACTACAATTTCATGATTGGAGCTTGCTTGTATGGAAATGTGACCTGTGACCCCAGGGTGCAGCATAAAATCAGGTGAGCAAGTCCCATAGATAAGTTAGAGTGGGAATCCATGTTAGAAAGAGAAAATGATGTTATTGAGTCGGAGCCAATATTTTCAATGGGGTCAGAGTAGGACATTATGAATCGTTCTGACAAATGGGTGGTGCACAGTCAAGTGCACAGTGCTCCAACCAACATGTTATTCATCAGCACCGATGGACTATAACAACAGACAACCACTTCAAGTGCCATTACTGTCTAATAGAAACAGGAAGACAATATTCCAGTGGGCGAAAGACTGCAAAATTCACTAAGCAGCAGAAAAACGTCACCTGGTCAGATGTGAGCGCCCAAGTCCATGCCTTCACAGCAGCTGTTTACCCTCTGGCTTTCAACAGCACGATGCACCATGCCATGAGGGATCTGTAGTCAGACCTAGTTTATTGTCCAACATCCTCATATCTGCTCTGTCCTCCACGTATAAGGGCTTAGGGAAATGTACTGAAGGGATTTTGGAAGTGAGGTTTAAGATGGTTGGAGGGGGGAGCATTTTGTTCCTGTTACTTGCTGGGCAGGGAACTGTTAACCACGTGGCATGACACTGGTTTGGACTCCTCACTCTGACTTTATCAGGATGTTCTTTTGTCCTGTTTTAGAAAGGCTGTATAATTGTGGTATACATTTCCTAAAGATCCTATATAGATTTCTAATTGTCTAATCTTGTGCTGCTTGTAGATCAAGAAGACCTCTGAGGCCACACTGACCACCATCCAGGACATGGTGACTATCGAGGACTACGACGTGTCAGAGTGTTTCCATCACAGCCGCTCCACAGAGTCAGTCAAGTCCACCGTGTCCGAGACGTACCTGAGCAAGCCCAGCATTGCCAAGAGACGCGCCAACCAACAGGAGACTGAGCAGTTCTACTTTATGGTGAGAATCCAATTAGAGCCCAGTCTATTAGTCAATTAGAGCTCAGTCTATTAGTCTATTAGAGCTCAGTCTGTTATAGTCTATTAGAGCTCGGTCTATTAGTCTATTAAAGCTCAGACTATTAGTCTATTGGAGCTCAGTCTATTAGTCTATTAGAGCTCAGTCTATTAGTCTATTAGAGCTCAGTCTATTAGTCTATTTGAGCTCAGTCTATTAGTCTATTTGAGCTCAGTCTATTAGTCTATTAAAGCTCAGTCTATTAGACTATTGGAGCTCAGTCTATTAGACTATTGGAGCTCAGTCTGTTAGTCTATTGGAGCTCAGTCTATTAGTCTATTAAAGCTCAGTCTATTAGTCTACTGGAGCTCAGTCTATTAGACTATTGGAGCTCAGTCTGTTAGTCTATTGGAGCTCAGTCTATTAGTCTATTAGAGCTCAGTCTATTAGTCTATTAGAGCTCAGTCTATTAGTCAATTGGAGCTCAGATGACCAACACCATGACCATTAAACTCAAGGCTGTTTCTATCTATCACTCAGATGTTTTGCTGCTTAGTGGAGTTTAGAGAGTAAAATTGAGACACCGCGTTAAACGACAGGGCTGACACGGCTGGCTAATGTCTCCATCCAGTCAGCGGTCTGATTCCACCTGTGTCATGCTGGTCTACCTCTGGTGTCTCTGCAGAAATTCCATGAGTTTCTGGAGGGCAGTAATCTCATTGCCAAACTCCAGGCGAAGCATGACGTGCTGAAGAGAGCTCTAGGGGAAGGTAACAGTCATTCCTACTGTAGCTGATTAATTCTGCATAAATTCTGCATTCTGTTTCTTGTGTGTTTTGGATGAAAATGTTATGCATTTTGAGGGACACCAAACACTATTACAATGCTGCTCTGTGGCTGGGCTGCGTGAGCTCTGTGCAGCCTGTGCCTGCATGATCTTCCAGCTGTCAATCAGACTAGGGGGGGCAAAATGTCCCAGTCCATGCCAGGTGCATTTTACCTGTGAGTTTAAAGGCTCCAGAGAGTAGCAAAAAATCATAAATTGATAGGTTTTTGCTGTGTGTTGAGCCTTAAATACAGAATGTGTGTTTACGCCCGCCCAGATGGCGTCCTGCTTTAGTGAGCATGTGCACAGACCTCTGCAGGGGCTCTGACAGCTGAGTCATCCTATCACAGTACTGACATCTCTCTATTTCTCTGTCTCTCACCCTTTCTTTCTTTCTTTCCTTCTTTCTTTCTTCACTCTCTGTGGTATTACTCTTTCTTATTCTTTCTCTTTTTCTGTTCTCCTTACCTCTGTCTAGGTCACCGAGCAGAGTACATGACTACAAGGTAAAACTCATTCTATACTCTGTACAAGTTGATAAGGGGAGTGCAGGATCATGTGAGGTTGGCTTGGTAAAGGGAGACCCGCCCTGCAGGAACAGTTAGGGTTAGGGTTAGCCCTAGGGTCTTTTCAAGAGACCCGTCCTGCAGGAACGGGCGACTGGGCAACAGTCATGGTTTTTCATCGGTGTTATTGATTGAAAAACACACATTGGCTTCATTGACGCATGCGCTGTTGATTCTCGCATTATTAGAATGCACAGTGCACTCATGGAAACATTTTCAGGATTGATAATAAGGGTAAAAACAAACAGGCTTTTTGCTGTTATGCCATTGTATAAGAACTCTAAAATCTAAAAATACACCCTAACCAATTTTGTATAGTGTGTCAGGTTTGTTGTTCTGTAATGACCCAACGTGGCTGAAGACCTTTTCTGCTCTCCAGGGTTCAGCCGTTCTGCTCAGCTCTGGCACACCAAAGTTCTTTAGATGTGATTTCAGTTCTAGAGCCTGCAATACCCACTTTGCAAGCAGATGAAAATGCTCTCAGCCACTGGCCGGGAGAGTGAGGTTCCTTTGTTTTACGTGAGGAAGGTGACATGGAAAAGTGGCTCTAATGGGGCTGGCTGAATGTGGTGGAGAAGTAGTTTCTCCTTCATACACTCTCATGTTGCTCTTGTTATCGTTCAGTGTCCAGCAAACACTCTTCCACTTCTGGTCCCTTTCTGTCATTGTAAAATATATTACAATGAAAGCTACAAGGAATCATATCAATATAACCTCTGAGAGAACATTTCAGCAGCAGATGTTGGCAGATAAAACAGACAACCAGTGCTGTATTATTAAATAGAGTACTAGGGTGTTTTGTAGTGTTTTGTGATTGGTAATTGCACCACTTTGTGATAGGATACCCAGTAACATTTTGGCCATTTTGAACACATTCTGGCATAAAAGAGAATCTAATGGGACCCATCAACACTCCCAACCACTTGACTCTCTCTCCCCCAGCACAGAGTTCTCATGCATGTGGCCTCTTTACCGCCACACACCTGTTCTAGAAATGGCTTATCAGGCACTATGGCAGTTAGGTGTCACCTGCCTGAGCTGGGTGGGCTCCATCCTGCACAGCTGCCTCCGAGGGCCAGAACATGAGTGCTTTCCTCTGGCTTGGCTCTGTGCGGCTGCTTACTGAATATAGCTGTGGAGCTGACTCAGTGTTGGCTCCTTGTGGATGAACAGGCAGGTGATGCTACCTCAAACTTTGAGAGTAGAAGCACAAGTTAGAAAAAGCATGTTTTGCTAATGAATGTCCAAATATTAAAAGCAAAGCAAATGACAATTTATATATGTGACCCTCTTTCCATGTGTTAGGCCTCCAAATATTCCACTTAAACCATTTGGCACAAGGAGGTCCAGACCTTGGTCGGTTTTTAACGTTAAGAACTTTAATGGCAGTTTGGACCTTTTATTAGGGTATTATGTGTTGCAGCTGCAGTAACATGTTTTGCCTCCTCTTTGTGCCCTAGTGGGCACCAGATCCTGCTTTATCCTTCGCTTTTTTGGATATGGTCTGTCTATTTGGTCTGTCTATGTGTGTGTTTGTGTGTGGTTGTGAATGAGATAATGTGTTTGTGTGTGTGTGTTTGTGAATGAGACAGTGTGTGTATGTGAGTTTGTTTGTGTGTGTGTGTGTGGTTGTGAATGAGTGTGTATGTGAGTTTGTGTGTTGAGGCCAGACCTGCCCACCCTGGGTTAGGGTTAGGGTTAGCTAACCCTGCTCTCCCTGTGTTTTTCTTTTGGCTGATTCTGCTGTTGGCTTCTGTTGGTGACTTCATGTGCTGGGTCAAAATAACGGGGATTTTGCTGATTTTCTATGTCTCCTTCTTCCTCTCTCTTCTCTTCTTGTAGCCGTGGACGGCGGAATTCTCACACCAGGCATCAGGTAGAATCTAATGTCATGCTCTGATTGGCTCATGCTGCCTGTTAGTTTCAACCAATCCCGTTGCCTTTGCCCTGCCCCTTAACGCCACCTCTGTGTGTGTGCATGTGTATGCGTGTGAGAGGAGTCCCACTGGTTTTACAGACCCAGATATGCCTTACTCATTTTACTTTAATATCAGCAGTTGAGCAGTAACATGGGTTTATGCTTTCTGGTTCCCAAGGTCTTATCAAGGTTTAAATATGTATGACAGTTATGTTATTAATATTTACAATTTTATCAGAAGTGTTTTTTAAAATCATGCTATTATAACCATCAGTGACCACTGTCCTATTTTCACATGATTCCTTTGAGTGCCCTATTAAAATTAAAGCACTGAGCTGCTCTAGTCCTCGGGGTATTCAGAGCTGAAGCTCAGACGGTACAGCTCTGTACAAATCTCACTAATATTAGTGCAAAGGTGTCTGTTATAAGTGAGTGGCAGAACTCTTGGTATCTCTGCCTGATCCAGGCCAGAAGGTTGTGGATGAAGAGCTGTGAGGTCACCATTTGGCCCACAGGGGCCACATGTGGGCACCTGACAGGCCTCGCACTTCCGGGCAGAAACAGATCACAGCATTATTAAAAACACGAAGGGATGAGCAGAGTCACATCCAGAACAAACGGCTGTGATGCTGACCGATCATGCTACTCAGAGCTCAAAGAGGACGAGATGTCCCCACCCACCCCTAATAATGTTTAGTTCCTAGTCACATTACAGTGAAACCTCCATTTTCAGCTGGGTGATGCTACTTTCCCTGGGTCTGTAATCTCTCTGCCTGTTTGTAGTGTTCCTTCACCTACTAACAGTCGAGAATGCACAACATGTGTTATGAGGGGGATGCACAACTGTTGCTAGCATGATTTCAAAACTGAACCCAAACAGAGCAGTGCTGAATTAACCAGTGTGTGTCTCGTCTGCAGGACTCTGGGCAGGCTGTCCCTCGAGTGGTAGAAAGCTGCATACGATTCATCAACCTGTACGGTAAGCTGATGTCCAGTTCAGACCTTGCTGGGTCCATGTACACACAGCACACATGGTCCAAGCCACAGAACAGGGACATCACCACCACGCCCGAATGTCTCTGAAGGGAATTTGGCCATAGCGCTCCTCTCCTGGGTCTCTCTTGGGAAGTGTCCTAAGCTGTCACCTGTCCTCTTCCCTGGTTGGCTGTTTTTTGGGGGCAGGATGATGGATAGCCAATGTCCACCTTCCCTCGCTTGGGCATGGGACAAACCCCTTACGTCTAAGGGGGCATATGTGTTCTTCACAAATAAGGTTCCCAATTGGGTCTTGTGTGTGGCGGGCACGGCAGTAATAAGCTGGCCCTTCGTGTGTGATTAGATCTACAGACGAGCTGAATGAGATGTGTCTAATCTTCAGGAAACCTGGACAGTGCAGCTTATTAAAGGCTAATCCAGGCCATAGCAAACTCTCTCTGCCTCAGTGATGATCTCTTCTAAAGTCGATAACAAGCCTTTTCATATCACATTTCACACCCTGTGAGTCATCTCCCTTTTTTAGCCAGTCTGAATGGACAGCTGGACACCACTGGGCATGACTATTCACTTCTCTTTCATCTCTATGTCTGTCTGTCTATCTCTCTGTCTCTCAATCTCTGTCTCTTACCACAGGACTCCAGCATCAAGGTATATTCCGTGTCTCAGGCTCTCAAGTTGAAGTCAATGGCATTAAGAACTCATTCGAGAGAGGTGGGTTGTCTGCGTCTTCTCGTCTGCGTCTGTAGATCTCCGTGGGTGCGGGTGCGTCTTGTGATAGTCCGTCTCACCTGTGGCTTGTCTCGTCACCTGGGGTTTGTGTGTTCGCGTAGCGTCCTGTGCTCGTCGTTGTTTGAGTCACACATGTTCTATGTAAACGTGTTTTATGTGCGCTGTCTGCGCTTCGGTAAATGTAATAAACGTAACGATTTGGAAAGTGCAAAGGATTCTGTCTCGTCCGTCGCCTTGCGCCCAACGTTACAAGAACATTTTTAACTTTTTAAAACTGTAAAAACACTGGGTAAACTGTCAGTGACATGGACTAACTGTAAATAGTCATTGACACTGGATAAACTGTCCTTCTGCTTTTAGATTTCCGATTTGACTATCGTCGTTACCGGCACTGTCCGACGCCATGTTGTTTTACAGTTAGTTAGACCGAGCACGCCTGCCTGAATTCAGTGACGAGGCGGGGGTAAAAGTTCACTAAAAAATCGATCTTTGGACGTATGCGAATCGATTCTGAATCGGAAAATCGATTTTTTCAACACAGGCCTAGACAGTATGTGGAGGGAATATCTGTGCTCCTTGGTATTATCTACTCAGTGACACTCTCTGGTCATATGTTGGTCATATGTCAGAGTTGTGTGTAATATAGCATACTGGAATCTGTTGTGTCTCCTAGGTAACGACCCTCTGACGGATGACGAGAGCAACCACGACATTAACTCAGTAGCAGGCGTTCTGAAACTGTATTTCCGGGGTCTGGAGAACTCCCTCTTCCCGAAGGAGAGGTTTAATGACCTCATCTCCTGCGTCAGTAAGTGCATTCCTTTCATCCTGCAGATTCACATAGCTTCAGAAATCAAAAAGGGAGGCATGTATGAGACATGTTAAACATGAAGACGTTAGGCATCGGTTTGATGATTTGTTGATTCCTTACTTGGTCAGTGTCGACTGTGCTTCTGTTACGGCTCGCTAACGTGTTATAAAGGCTTATTAAGTCCTGCTTGTCGGTCTTTGTGTGGTGCTAGTGCTCTCGTTTTAAAGGCCTCCAGTAAATAAAGAGCAGACAGTCATCTCTTCACCCTAACAGTACTTGTGAAGCACTCCACTGCTGCAGGCTACCACTGGCCGCTTCACACGCGCGCGCGCGCGCGCACACACACACACACACACACACACACACACACACACTGCTCTGTACGACATCAGCTCGACTTTGTGCTGGCATGAATAGCACATTGTCGGGGCACTCAATTGGAAGGACACAGTAATTTCTGTACATCAGTACGATCGGGGGGGGGGGGGGGGGTATGCTGTGCTGATTTCAGCATTAGTTAACATTAGCATCAGAGATGGAAACTTTTGCAGAAAGGGACATCGCTGGACAAAGCGGGAGAGCTTTAATGACTACTAGTGTGTGTGTAAATGTGTGTGTGTGTGTGTGTGTGTCTGTCTGTCTGTGTGTCTGTGTATGTGTCTGTGTATGTGTGAGATTTAGAGAAATGGATGGGTGGGTTTGTATGTGTCTGGCCTGCGTGTCCAGTAGGGGGAGTCGGTGGGTGGGATTGATGGAAATGTCCCACCTCTCTTCATACCTCCACTTGCATCCCATTGTTGGGTGAACCCAGGAGTGTCTGTGTTTGTGTGTTTGTGTTTCTGTAAGTGTTCATGTGTGTAAGGGTCTTTGTGTGTGTGTGTGTGTGTGTGTGTGTGTGTGTGTGTGTGTGTGTGTGTGTGTGTGTGTGTGTGTGTGTGTGTGAACACTAGATGTGTCAAGCTTGTGCTGAACAGGCAGACAGGATCAGAGCGCTGCAGCTCTTTTTGCCTTTAATCTGTAGCACAGATGAGGTGGCAGCGGGAGTCTAGAAAAGGCCAACAAGGAGCCGTCAGAGGAACACAGGAACAATCTGGGGACTTGTTTGGAGATATTCAGTGGCCCAGTCAGAGATGACAGTAAGAAATTAAGTTCATTAAGTGTCCTCGCCTCATTCCCTGCTCTATTAATCAGCTTTATTAAAGCCTCGAGGAAGCTGTGGGTGCAGTCGTTGGTATAATTAGAAATAATACCTGGAACTTGCTAAATTAATTAATCAGCTTCTTTTAAGAGCATTTGGCTACTCCAGTGACCGGGCGCTGAGATAAAAGATACTCCTTGCTGCTGCGCTCTGATGATGTAGTACATCTGTGCTCAGCTCTGGTCTGTGAAGGAATAACATATGTACACAGCATGAATGTGTGAATGGCTGTTTATCAGTCACAATATGAAAGCAGTAATGCTGTGTGCATTTTTAACAACGCTGAATTAGCCGCTCCTCTTTTAGATTGGAAGTGCTTCTACTTAAACTGTTTGTGTGGGCCCTGTAAAAGGAAATGGCCTCTTGTCTCTGAAATTACGATGTCTTTTGGGGGAAAAAGTAGTTCCATCATCTTTGTGACTCGTAGGAGGGGTTTGGTTATATGCTCGTTGGAACCAGTCAGGATTCATTCTACCCAATCCCACAGTAGAACTGCACATTCTGACTCCTGTGTTTTTCCTGCAGTACTCTGGGAGGCAGTAGGACTCCCACTTCTACGAATGCTGAACATGGACACAGTTCCACGCTGCCTAACCACAGCAGGGAGTCTGTGTTCTCCTCCCAGCATCATGACTACTGACTGGTCCCACATGTGAACATATAGATTCGCATAAAAGAAAATCTGGTTTTGGAACCTGTGTTTTGACCGACTGCCAAGCGGTGCATTGAGACTCCGTGTCGTGTTGGTTCACGTGCGTTTCCATGAACTCTGTCAAGCTGCCAAACGCTGCCGCCAGTCTCAGACGCACAAAGCCAAAGAATTTCAGGCTGAGCTCAATCGTTCCACAAAGATCTCATTACTCTGAATGTATATGTATATTACTCATGTATATGTATATATATATACTAGGGCTAGGGCTAGGGTCAGGGTTAGGGCTAGGGTCAGGGTTTGAGCTAGGGTCAGGGTCAGGGTGGCCTAAGTCTAACCCTGTACTGCTACACGCCATGCTGAGCAGAAAAACCAAAACTCCTCTTATGAGTCTGGTTGGATCTCAGGCACCTCTGACACCTCACGCTCGACTTCGCTGCTGGGATTTCATGCTTGTTCTGTCTCATCTCCTCAGCTTCAAACAGCTTGTCTAGACTGTGCTGTGTGTGACATGTTCTTAATGTCTGCCTCTAACTTCTTCTTTCTTTCTCCTCTCTTTTCACTCTGTCTTATTTGTCTCCCAGGAATAGATAACCTGTATGAGAGAGCCCTGTATATTCGAAAGATCCTTCTGACAGTTCCCAGATCTGTACTTGTGGTCATGCGCTACCTGTTTGCTTTCCTCAACCAGTAAGTTGTAACATATGCACATGACCTCAGATGCCACATGACACACACACACAGTTGTCTGCGGTAGAGCTGAAAATACTGTATAAAAGACCCCACAAAGCACATATATTTCCAGTCCCTTGCACAGAGTCTCTTACAGTAACAACCAGTATAAACAGCTGTGTGGACCAGTACAGTGCAGCAGGTGGAGGCCCCGGCTGGTGGAGGTGCCTGCTGCACTGTCCAGCTCCCACACACCCACTGCTAGCCCAGTCATTATTGGTCCAGTTAATTCAGGTATTCATGCAAACAAATTAAAATGTAGAGAATATTAACATCTTTGTGCTACCCGGTTAGGCTGTTTTGCATCTAGTCAAGCTGGGTGGTGATTTTACTTCCGACACTGCAATTGTCACTGTAAGCTGAATTAAACTGGCCCGGTATGCAGCTGCTAAAATCCAAGAGCATAATACAGGACAGAAATGGGACTGAACATGTATGTGAATTAAGACTCTGTCGGTATAATCTGTGCATCGCTGTGTTGCGTCTCCTGCTGTGTGTCTGCAGTCTCTCCCAGTACAGTGATGAGAACATGATGGACCCTTTCAACCTGGCCATCTGCTTTGGCCCCACCCTCATGCCCACCCCTGACACCCAGGACCAGGTGACCTGCCAGGCCCACGTCAACGAGGTCATCAAGACCATCATTATTCACCACGAGACCATTTTCCCCGATGCCAAGGAGATGGACGGCCCCGTGTACGAGAAGTGCATGGCCGGGGGAGACTACTGGTGAGGCACGGCTTAGGAGGCCGGCCACGACTGGGCTGGCTCAGGGCTTGTGTGTGTGTGTGTGTGTGTGTGTGTGTGTGTGTGTGTGTGTGTGGGACAAGCGAAAGAGGAGATTACATCCCAGAGCTGCCAGGAGGTGGAGCATGGGCCTCGGTCGGCCTGGTTAAAGATGTGGGTTGTGAAGAATAAAGGGTCTGTCTGACCTTGAGGCCAGTTCCTCAGTAATTCTGTGGCTTGGCTGTAAACTGTCTGAAGGACCTAGAGCCAAGATTAACCAAGTGGAATGGACTGTGCTGTTGCTGGTGATAAAGTAAGGTAACCTAGGCTCAACTATAGATTACCAATCAGCAGGCCCCCATGTGTGTGTTGTGTAGTAATGTAGCTGGAACATGCAGTCTTAAGGTCAGCTGGTAGACATTCTCACTCAAGTTTTTCTCAGTGTTGTGAGTGTTTTACAGTAGGCTCAAAGCAAAAGGCCTTATTCTGCTTAGCCTGAGAAGTGTGTGTGTGTGTGTGTGTGGGTGTGTGGGTGTGGAGTGCTTGACACCCAGTAGGGCCTGACCTGGTTCTGGAGTCAGTGTGGGTAATTAAAGGAAATGAAGACGTATCTAAGGGCTTCTGACGGGACATGATGCTTTTGTTGTGTATGTTCAGATGTCTCCCGCCACTAGGTGAGACACACTGAAACAATCATGAAAATTACAGTCATTAAGGTAAGAGAGATGGTAATTCCTCCATGTGCTGTTTAAGAAGTACAGGAAAGGAATAAAGTCTTCTGCCAGCTCTTCCAAGTGTGTGTGTGTGTGTGTGGTTTGGGGGGGGGGGGGGGGGGGGGCAAAGATTGAGTGTATGTAAGGTTACCTGTGCATGTGTGTGAGAGAGGGAGAGATTCCTATTACTCTGTCATCTTTTAAAAACACCCTACGTCTTTTCTCAGCAGAGATTCATCTTTCACCTGAAGCAAGTCATCTGTTCCTGCTTGCATCTCTACTTGAGATGTCTAGTTCTCGCTCACACACTTCAAACATATTCTTCCAGCTTTCCCTAGCTCTCTCCTATTCTAACAACCCCCCCCACACACACACACACACACACACACACACTCATATGCACATTACATGCACAGATTTGTCAGGATTTGCATAAAAGCAAAGGGTGCTGGTGACAGTGTTATTTGGAAAAGATTCAGCTGTGTATCACTGGTAATCTGTGTGGATGTAAGGGACATTAAAGTCAGTGTCCATGCCCAAATGGTGCTGCAGAGAGCATCCCAATCACTCTGACGACACCCTGATAGAAATGCCCAGAATACAAATGACGGCCTCCAGCCACATGTGCTCAGAGAACTGCACATTAATCAGTGGGAAACATTTTCAAAAAGAGTTTGCCAAACATCATAACCACAAATGCCCTTCAATACACCCTCAGGCATCTTTAATCATAGATCTTGCTCCTGATTGGTTGATTCATGCCATCCGTCCTCCTATAGCTGCAGGAGGAGGTAGAGGTTGATTGTGCATCCGTTGCTGTTGTTGCCAGCATGCTTGTTGCTGTGAAGGTTTCTCCAGTGCTTTAACCCCATGCTGTTGTCTTCTGTGCAGTGAGAGTCCCTTCAGTGAGCATGGCGTTCTGGAGGAGGTGGACCAGGATGGAGGGGCTGAAACACACACCAGTGAGGACGGTAAGTGTGAGGACAGTAAAATGACTACTCAAGCAGTTGTCCGTCCAAGTCTGTGATGGAGGCTAAGGTGTAGCTCACAGTCCCAGCTGCATGCTGTTAGCCCATACCTTGTACCCCAAGTGATTGTGGAGACTTGATTGAGTGCAGAGAGCCTGTCACGTTTGGAGTAGATTGTTCTTTTTCACATTATAATTAGCCAGAACTACTCCCATTGCTGAGTGGGATTCAGGACTCTAAAAAGCACAAATTAAATATTCTGCATGCGTCCCATTGTGATTACAGCTTTGAAACCAATTTGCTAGCTGTCATCTACTCAAACTTTAAAGCCCTCAAGAGTGTAATCAAGCTGACCCACATAGCTGACTTCATGCTAATGCCTGTCTCTTGTGCTGGGATTCGGCAAACAAAAGCCACTACCAATTTTGATTGTGTTCCAGCTGAACAAGCTTCGATCATTTGTGATGTTCGTCCTGCTCTTCAGCCCTCTTAATGGCTTATGGTTAAGGTTAGGGTTAACCTTGGGAGCGAGGCTAGGGAACTTGGTCATGCTTTCTTATTCTAACCCTCTGGGAGGAGAGCAACACAGGACTCCAAAAGCCCACAGTGTATGCTAGGGTTAGGGTTCGGGTTAACCAAAAACCCTAACCCTAGCAAAAAGGGGATGGAATACAAAAGAAGCCTAAGAATGAATGTTCCTGAGGCCCAGACACAAAGGTGCTACATACAAACCAGCCCAGGCTGGAGAGAGGGGGAGACATCAAGATTGAGTGAGATTGTGAACTTTCAGCTGCCTCCTCTGGGTAGCCCTTCAAAGGATAAGAGGAATAGTGTGTCAGAACAATGAACTCCATACAGTTCTACTGAAAATGGACATGGTTCATTTCTGGGAGTGGGAGGAAGTTATATTTTTTTTATACAAGTTTTCTTTTAAACTTCACAAAACACTGCCTGTGTGTGTGTGTGTGTGTGTGTGTGTGTGGCAGGTGTGCCTATTGATGAGGGAGTTAAAGGAAGTTTAAATTTGATCTGTTAAGCTTTATCTATGTCATGTGTCTGTGTCTATTCCCAAGGCTCCACTGTTATCATCTCTCCAATCAGTGCTTCTCCAAACACTGCCAGAAAGACAAATCCTATTCTCATGGAAACTGAAAGAGAACCCAAATTCTCATTTGACAAGCTATATAAGCCATTAGACATCTCCTAATTCAGCATTTCTACATTCATTGTGGGCCTGTTCTCATGTGCCCATCAGAGTTCACACAGACACATGGTTAGCTGTATGTTTTTTTTTAGAGTTCCTATCAGCTATCACAGATGCTGGATGTGATTCTGTTGCAGCTCATATATCTCCACAAGTCTAAAAACCTTAATTGCCATTTAGGTTGCTCCAAATATCCTTGCCCTAGCAGGGTGTTTGGAAGGAGGAGGTTCTTCCCAGCAGTGACTCTCAGTAGGACACTCATGTCTTGTTCAGATGACTTCGGTTCTCGCGTAGTTATGCCCACAATGCTAACAGTGTTTTGTCTGTCATTCTTAACAAGACACTTAGATCAGATTGCTGGCATTAACTAGCAACTAATCATCTAATCTCAGGAGAAATTTTAGTCTGTGGTCTCTAACACTTTGGCAACCACCCCACTGGGTAGGTAGAGTTGACTGGAAACCAGTTCCTGGAAGTGCCTTTCAGGATCACTGTATGGCCCCTAGTGATTAGTGCAGGTGTTGGAGGGAGTGGGGTCATGGCACCATTGGCTGAGTTCTCATGCTGTGTATGCATTGTTGGCCCATATGTCTAAAACAAGCCTGTCATTGTATATGCACCTTATGTGACTGTTGCTAGGCACTCTGTGTATCCTGGTCGAGCCCATTTTGGGTTATGTGACCTCCTGCAGTCTGGCCATGCACACTAGGAAATGGGTGAAGTGGAGAGCAAATAGGGCCTTGAGAGAGCAACATACAGCGGGTGCAGGATGTTGGCCACCAAGTGGAGAGGATGCACATGTCAGAGATGGAGGTGAAGGACAGAGCTGGGAGTGGAGCAGCTGTGATTTTGTCTGTGTAGCTTGTCAAGCTGCACATTTTTGGTGTTAGACAGTTTTATCTTAAAGTCCCATATTTTTGCAGGTTGGCCATTCCAGGACTTTTATGCCTGGTGGTTTTTGATAGAGACAGAGACACTGCTGAATTGTGGGCTTGGGTTTGGTTTCATTGTCTCTTTGCTTTGTACCCTGCTCTCACTGTGTGCAAATTAGGCCAAAGACAACCATGTAAGGGGGTGATATAATTCATGTTATATGAATAGATTAAGAAGATATTGTTCCGTGCTTTAAGTGTCCTCGGTGATCAGACTGTTCCTCATCATGCATGTACCTGTGTCTTCAGTGATCAGACGTCCTTGTCATGTATCAGCCCGTGTTCTCGGTGCTCCTCATGTTTGAGCCGGTACCAGGTGACCTGTGCTGCCTCCACCGACAGAGCAGCCTCTCACGTTGCATGTCGGTTCTGAAATGATGCAGTGTTTTTGCGTGTGTGCTTTAGAGCAAGCATGTGACCGGCCTCACCCTCCCCGCTAGGCAGCTCCTGTGTGATGGGAGAGAATTACCTGACGTGTGGGAATTGGCTATGGAAACCAAAAAAAGAGAGATAAAGGCCCGGCAGCTATTTTTAGCTCTGCTTTGCACTCACCGCCTCACGGCCTGTGCTGCTTCCCTGCTCGACATCTAAACCGGGAAGCTGCATTGTCTTTTTAAAGTGCCTTTGCCATCCACAGTGGTTACACTCATCGTTTTGTTACAAGTTTACTGTGATTCAGAGGAAAGCATGCGGTTAAGACGTAGCTGCTGTGCATCGAACGCGTTGATTAGGCGCTGTCTTGCTGCCCCTTCCATCTGGGAGCTGTGATGTAGTGTCCTTTCATAGGCCCAGCTCTCAGCCAGGACGCGTTGCTAAAGCAACAGGAGAGGACGAGGCATTGCTTCCAGACCTGAGGCTGTTTTACATGCAGGGAAGCCCTGTGTCACTGTGCTCTCCTATAGAGAGGGTCAGAGCAGCAGAGGCTGGAACGCAGGCCAGTTTTTTGAAACTGGTGATATTACTGCAGTCAAACACTGATTACTAAAAATGCAAAATGTATACCCACAAAAAGCCTGTGTTCAGGCCCTGGGGGAGTGGCATGAGCTCAAAGGTTTCAGTCCATGTGGATCCAGTCCAAGTGGATTGTGTAAACATCACCTCCGATGCTGGTTATGGTCCTACTCCTCAGGCAGCCACTGAAATCTGTCTGAATCTGTCTAGGATAAGAGTCAACATGGCTGTTGATTCTTTTGATCTGTTTCTAAAGTGCATGTCTCATTGGTACCCGTGTGTGTGTGTCCCATGCAGAAGGTGAACCCATCGAAGCCATAGCCAAATTTGACTATGTGGGCCGTTCAGCACGTGAGTTGTCCTTCAAGAAGGGAGCGTCTCTACTGCTCTACCAGCGGGCCTCGGACGACTGGTGGGAGGGTCGGCACAATGGCATCGACGGCCTCGTGCCGCACCAGTACATCGTGGTGCAGGACATGTGAGTGTTCTTCTGTCCCGGGGCCAGAGGTCAAAGGTGTTTCCCACTTCTTGCATTGAAACCTGCTTCAGGACATCAGCATATATTCCTCAACAACAGATTCACAAATTTTGCTGTGACTGAACACTGGAGAATTTTGTCAACTCTGTAGCATTTTGCCAGACCCTGGTGTTGGTATCAGGTTTTCACTTAGGTAGCCCTGACTGCTATAGCACCTCCAGCTCTCACAAGGTCCAATAATGAAATCTTGTCGAACTTAAGTTTCGTATTCAAGGCCTCTGCTCTCCTGCAGATGTTTACTGCTTTCTTTAGACCAAATTGGTTTGGAAAACTTCCTGTTATTATATTTCAGTTAACCATCAGTGTTACTTTGTACAGAATGATCAGATATGGCCTCCTTTAAATCAATCAGTTCCACTTTCTTTGTGTGATAGGTAACTGAAACTTAGTTGCTCAGCCACAGCATCATATTGGTGAATTTAATCTATCATTCTTAATTGTAATGTTTTCAGTTTGCCAGGTTCTAAGGCAAAGAGAACCATAGAACATAAGCTTAGCCAGTCAGTAACAGTGGGCCATGTGATTAACTTGCTGGCTGTCCTTTCCTAGTTAGCTCATCTTGGCAGCAGTGGGAAGGCCCTTTCATTACATCACTGCAGTTCAGTCCACTGTGAACTCTTTCTTAAGCGAATACCATAGCCATGATGACTGCTGCCCAGGAAACCTGTGCAGCAAGAGTGAACACATTGGATCTCTTGCTAAGAGGGCAATGCACAGAGATGCGAGCCTGAGTGGTACCAGACCCAGAGAAAGATGTGTGTGTGCACATGTGAGAGAGTGAATAATTGATGCATTGGCTGTTTGCTGATGTGAGCTCGGTGTGAGGGGATTCACAAGGTGAAGGCTAAGGTAGCCAGTGTCAGGCGCTCAATCCCGCAGAAAGACTGAGTCTGTGCAACAGCTCCCATGCAGACAGGATATTCTCCATAAGCCAGGAGTGTGCTGCTACAGCTCATAACGTTGTACACTGATAACAGCCATGCATTGGGTAAGAGGAGACTCATCTCAGTGATATGTAGACATGCGAATGCTGTCAGGAGTGGGTGTGCGTGATGTTCCAGCTTAGCTATGTTGTCCTCTTAGCTGTGATTTCATTCAGCGTACAGGACACACAGCATCTGTGCAAAGTCCCTTTAGATGGAGAATTCTTGGCTCATAGGTGCACAGTGAGCACAGGGTTAGTGTTGTCATGGTTTTGCTCCTGGTCTTTGATTAATTATTTAAAATTAATGTTAAGTTTTAAAACTAGATGAGATGTGCTGCTTTTGGTCAGTTTGGTTAGCACTGCAGTACTTGGAGCAGCTTCGCTACAAGCTGACCACTGAGGTTTAGACTGTGCTCATGTGGTTTTTGTCTCAGGGATGATGCCTTCTCAGACACTCTGAGCCAGAAGGCTGACAGTGAGACTAGCAGTGGCCACGGAGGAGAGGAAATGAGCTCCAGCAGAGATCGGGGTTCCCCGACAGACAGGCTGCCTGACTCTTACATCAGCAGGTGAGACAACGCAACTGTTTCCCCATTAACACACAGTGTATTGCCACTCAATACATACAGTGTAAAAAGTGTATCATTCAGTCTATATAGCTGCCAATGGAGCACATGTCCCAAATAAAGCCTTCACTGTTAATCACAATGCGAAGTACAAAAACAGAACACAACAATGGTTTGTCCCCTGGTCTCATTTCCACACACACTCTTGTGTAACCTTTAAAATCTTGCATGAAAAACCATCTTAAGACCATTTGGTCTTCTCATCCCCATTGCTTTCATTTAGATTTAAAAGCATTCCACTTAATTAACATTTAGGTTTATTTACATGGGTTGCATTGAAGCACTTATCACATCACTGTCTGATTTTTCCGATCATCAGGAATGCAAGACCCACTTAATGATGCGTCGTCTTCATCTTATGCCGTAGTATTTCTCCCTCTTCCCCTCCTCTGACTTACAGCAGTGTCTCCTCACTTCTAAATCATTTATTGGATTTGTCTTTATTTAGACATTCTCCTCCCTGCATGAGAACAGTTAAGATCTTACTTCCTTCAGGAGAATGAGAGCTTCCTGTCTAATTCTGTGCAGTGCAGTAAACAGAATGAGATTACAGTGATCAAATCATAAAGTGCAACTCTCCAGAGACAGACAGATATCCTCTTGAAGAGCTATTTCTGGTAGAAAAGATTGGATTCATAAATCCAGCAGATACATTTCATTTCAACAAAAGCAATGTCAACATTGCATTTACCAAAAAAGGTTTGGAAAGTTTGGCAAGGCAATTGAATAAATGTATTCAAGCTTGTATGTGTAGCTTTCTAGGTTGTGATCTAAAATTTTTAGGTATTTAAACGAGATTTCACACCAGAATTTTTGGTTGTACATGTAATTGAAGTGGAAGCATTTTAATTTGGGTCACTCCAGAATCCGTTCTTCGTCTACATAAGCTGCTCTGACTTGCCTCAAAGAGCCTGTGTTGGTTTGTCCTGCTTGCATATTTGAGCACGAACACATGCTTTAATGTGGTGTAGAGCACCCTCTGCTGGTCAGAGAGTGCACTTGCACATTCTTGGATTAGTGTGTTTGACCATTATTCTTCCACATTGAAGCTGTTCTCGGCATCAGCCATCATGCCAAACTGTTATGAAGCTTTGCATCATGATCACATAGTGCAGCCAACAGGCAGAGATGTATAGTAACGAAGTAGAACTACTTCACTACTGTACTAAAATGCTGTATCTGTACTTTACTGGAGTATTATTTTTTCCTCCTACTTCCACTATTACTTCACTACATATTTTCCATCAGTTTAATACTTTTACTCCGATACATTTTTTTACGTGCTTTATAGTTACTCGTTACAATTATAAACATGTTAGCTGGCGCTGTCACAGGGTCAAGCGATCAGGCTGGTCTTATGAGAAAACTGCGCATGCTCCAAGCTTCATAATCTAGGGCTCTGTTCGAAATAGCCTACTACATACTGGATACTGCATAGTGGAGTCAGTATATACTGGATACTATACTGGTCCTCGTAGTAGTATGCAGTTCAGTTTCCAGTATGCGACAAAATCAAAGCATACTATGGGGTCACGTGAACATGTAATCACCCATATTATTAGTATTATTGTGCAGTAATACACAATTCATGTGTTTAAAATGTAAAATGAATACAGATTATTTTTTACAAAAGCGTCTTGTAGGGAATTTAGTTAATAGGTTTCAAAGCTAGCCTATATTTATAGGCTGCTAAGATAAAACTAATTAGCTAGCTAAAAAAGGACTGATTACTAGCTAGCGGTTGTTTAGTGCATTTTTTTTATTTTAAAACAGTGAGCAGTACAAAATGTATTATCTAGCAGATTTTTATGAAAAATATACATACATTTATGCTTGCACTCTCGCTCCGCATCGTCCGCCATGTTTTTTTTTTTACGGATGATATGAAACTGGCCGCGTTGCATGATGGGATGCAGTACACCACGAAGATAGCTCTGTTCACGTACTGGAATATTTTGCGGAAGTAGTAGGTCATCTGGGTATGTTTCGCGTACTGGAAATTTTCATTTTGGTCACATACTGCATACGGCATACTGATTTGGGGCTCGATCAGTACGCCAGTAGTATGTAGTAGGCTATTTCGAACAGAGCCTAGGTTCACTTGACACGTTGTGACTGCAGCAAGGGTCCGTGCGACATAAATGACACAATCTCGGTGGCTCCGCTTTGACCACGCGCAGTCGCATCGTGAGGTCGTGCACCTTTCGATTTTTGTGCGTGCAAAGTTATAAGGTGGAATTCATGCACTTGTACGGCACTTTGAAGGTCCATTTTCAGTATTTTCCAGCGCCTTCAGCTTAATTTACATATTTATCACTAGAGTGGCCCAACCTTAAAAAAAAAAAAAAGTGTGAGTGTGCGAGCTGGAGTCTGTGCCTCGTCATTCCGCCCGCACCCCCACGTTACAGAAAGACGAGCCGAAACAGAGATGAAGCCAGGACGTTCGTCCCGTGCCAAGAAGGGGAAGAGGGCGAGCCGACACCACCACCCCTCTTCCCCTGTGCAACGCCACGATGCTCCCGCAACAGAGGAGGAGCTCGAGAGGGACCCGGTATGCGCGTCCCTGCTGCGTTACACACGGGAGGCAAAGGAGGAGTCGAAAGCGGAACATTACCTCCAGGCTGCCCAGTGAGCTTGGGGGTTGGGATTTGGCTCCCCGATGAGGGACTCCTCTCCCCTGGCGGCTGGCAGACAGGGGTTTCCCAGAACGTCGTCGTCATGTTCCCCGGGGGACCCGATGGTGGTGTATGTGGGGATGGTGGGCGTGAGCATTCCCAAAGAAGAGTTCAGGAGTGAGGACTCGGGAGAAGAAGAGACGGACGGTGGAGCCAGCTACTCCCCGTCAGTAACATCTGCTCCCACGGAGTGTTACAGGGAGGATGTGAGTCCCCCGCCGTCGGTGTACTCCGCCCCCACCATATACTACGGTGAGGGGGAAGACGACGTCAGCCCTCCTGCGTCGGAGTATTCAGCTCCCACCGCTTGCCACAGCGAGGAGGAGGAACATGACGTAAGCCCTCCTCCGTCTGACCACTCCGAGGGCGCGTCATACTTGGAGAGGGTAAGCCCAACGCCGACAGACTACCCCGGTGAGACTGTGAGGGAGAAGAGGTGTGCTAGAAAAGGCGTGCCTCTTCCCTACCCCGAGGGCAACCCGATGGACTGCTCCCGGGCCAACACGCAGATGAGTTGGAGTCCAGGCGGCTCTGAGCGGGAGATGGAGGTGGAGGAACCCACACACGGGACACGGCCGACAGAGAGATCGCCCAGAGGAGGCGGGGGTCCCCTAGGGGGAGTTTGAAGGGAGGAGACTGAGAGGCGGCAGGCGTACCCTACGCCGCGTCCTCCAACAGCTGCCCCGGCGACGGGATGCGCACCCACCAAGAGGGACATGTAACGCGGACGGGGGATCCCCCGCGTTACAATCATGACCTTTTCTGTAAAAATAAACATTTAACTACAAAATATTTAACTAATAATAAAGTAATTACACTGAATAATGGTAAAAATTATTCTGAAGAAATAAACAGCTCCCATTATCTGGGAAATAAGAGAGGATTCATTAAGGGTCAGATTAAAACAGCAACAAATGAACTCACTGATGGGCCTGATTAAGCATATGGAATTTTAGATGAACAATTGTGTGGCATTTTAGTTGACTGTGGATAGCTAAAACTGTCAACACAGAAAACAATACGGTAACTGTTTCATGTTAGTATGAAATTTGACTTGTTCAGAATATAACCTAATTGTTAGTTTAATGTTGTACTAAAAATTGAAAATTCTTTAAAAAATAAATAAATAAACAAAATGTAAACAAAAATCTGTAAACATGTGTATTGGCTGCATAATTGTGACATCTAGTGACATATATGGTGATGCACCCCTGTATAGTTAAGGCTAATCCTAACCCTGACCCTAACCCTAGGCTCAAAGATCCTCAGTCTGCTGCAGTGACATCATCGACTGCAGTTTTTTTTACCCACACAAACACTGTGGATACAGATACAGAGTCAGCTGAGCACATTTTAAACAGTGATCCTCTCATGACCCCATCTCCCACCAGCCGACAGAGAAAGAGGAGTGACCCCCCGAGTCGCAGGCCCCCAGCACGTCCCAGCGACGCCCACTGCGTGGTCCACACGCAGGGCCACGGCGGCCACAGGACAGCAGACATGGGGTCGCCTGTGCTTGGCCACTACAGCCCCCGGGACCTCCTGCGCAGCCGGGGCCCATTACCCATCAACAGCCCAGACAGGCGGCGGCGTGCGGGACACAGCAGCCTGACCAACATCAGCCGCAACGAGTCCCTCAAGAAGCTGGAGAGCCCACCCATCCGCAGGTCCACGTCCTCGGGCCAGTATCCGGGCTTCTCAGAGGCCCATGGCAAAGGCCTGGACCCTGAGAGCATTGCACAGGTAAGCGGGAGGTCAGAGATGACAGCTGTCAGTAATGTTGAAATGCTGCTCCTTTGATGTGTTCCCAAAGCTTGTGGCGAACAGTTGGTGCTCTGCTGTAGTTTTTTGGAGTGGTGTTCTGATGGACTTTGTGCTACAGTAGAGTCCCATCTACAGTGGTCATATGACTTGTCTCGCAACTGTATCCGGCTGGGAATTTGGAAGAGAGAGTGAGATTGACCCTGCACAACTCTCCTTCACTTTAATACATGTCATGACACCACCAGTACCGGTGGTGTCAAAGTCCTCATTGACAAGGATGGGCAATCTATGAAATACAGCAGAACCACAAACCTTCCTGCGTATGTTCCATTATGTGGAACTGATTGTGTGATGGGCAGCAAGGGACCTGCAGTCTGGTGAGATATTACACATAATGAACTTGGGTTCTTGGTGGGACTCATTAGGATATCAGTAATGAGGGAGAGATGGCGTTGATGATCATGGTGGGCTTCAGGGAAGGCTTGTTTAGAACAGCACTAGAGTTCAGGGAGAGGACACTCACTGAAACCATTACCTTACTGTCAGCTGGGAACTTTTTACCATGCATTTTTTGGCTTCACATTATGGTGGTTGGAAGAGTAAAGTGGTGTGATCATAGTGCAGTTACCATGAATTGGTACAGTGTGACTTAATTGGTGTGGCATTAAAGAATCCTCTTTATCTTCTCCCTCCCTCTCCCTTTCCCTCTGGCTGGCTAGGACATAGAGGAGACGATGAACACGGCTCTGAACGAACTGCGCGAGCTGGAGAGGCAGAGCTCGGCCAAGCATGCTCCTGACGTGGTGCTGGACACCCTGGAGCAGATGAAAAGTGTTCCAGGCCCAACCGGTTCCGGCGAGGCGCTGGGCCACCTGCCTGGCCTGCTGCTGCGGCCAGCCCCGTCGGCCAGCGCTGACCCACTCCTGCGCCGCAGTGCCAGCTCCTCCGGTGACGCCCTGAGCACCTTCAAGCCTGCTGTGGCACCGCGCATGGGTGTGCAGCTCAAACCCCCTGCTCTGCGGCCCAAGCCCGCCATGGCCCCGCCCAAGCTGAGCTCGGCTCAGCCTCCAGCTGCCCCACCCCAGGAGCCACTGGACAAGTCATGCACCATGTGAGCCCACCATGGTAAAGGACCCACAAGTAGGCGCAGGACGTCCTAGCAAACCCCAAGGGCGCGGTACTTTTTAGTTGATTTTATTGTCTCTGAACTTTCTGTCTGGCTCTCATGTGGATATATAGCTTTCTCTAAAATGTCCCTTGTAGATTCCATAATAAGAGTGGACTAAAACCTGCACAACCTGGTTCAGTATACAGTCTGTACGCTGTACAGGTCTTTTTCAGTGGTAAAACTGTATGAGCCTCACAGCTGACCCCAGATCAGTCGAAACAAACTCTAGCTCATTGGCAGAGTCTAGAGGGGACACAGGCAGGGATGTTTACATACTAATGTAAACTGTAATGAAAACGTCTCCATCATAGACAAATGAATACACAAAAGATACACGTTTGCATGGTTAAACGTGTTGCCATTTTTGTTTCTGGACATATACACATGTACTATTCTGCTCTTCAGTCTTCCTCAATAAATGAAGAATTTTTTAGCGTAATTCTAATGCAAAATAGGTGCAGTGTGTATTAAGCAGTTGACGATGTGCATCTGGTAACTCCTTGCATGTACATAGAACATCTTAGTCCTTCAGTAATTCGTAGTGTGACTATATGTAAAGAAATTACAACAAGATCAAGAAACTATGATGTAAAAGAAAGCAACAAATCACAAAGGCTTCCTGTGTGGTTAGAATAATTTCATGTTGGTAGTTTACATCCACTAGAGGACTGCTAAATGTGAATAATACAGAAACAAAGCAGGCTCTGTTTCTCTGTTTACAGCCTTGGGATTGTGGGAAAAGTAGTTTCTATGTCTTAGTTGGACCTGAGCCTATAGTTGATGAGTTTATAAGTAATGAATATGGTTTACTGGTAGCAAAGCAGCACTGCCACAAAGTCATTTTCTTTTTCAATAAAGCTGCTAATTTCTCATTTTGAAAGGCAGTTGGGTTTTTTAGGCCAAGAAAAGTAGTGTGTGCAAGACTTTACCTTGAATATTCTATTTTTGATAGTAATTAAAGTAATATCTATAAACTCCTTGAAAGTTAAATAGCCTCGATATCTCTAGAGCAGTTTCTCAGTTTAGTATTGTAACTAATGTTGCTCTTGTCATGAATGAAATACAACATTAGTAGTAAGAACTCAAAAAAAAAAAAAAATCATCTTTGCTTTTTTAGACGGTTTATCTGTAAGAACACTTGTCTGTCCACTCATGTATTCTGAACGGGCTTCTTTATCAGTACGAACACCTGTCTGTCCACCCATGCATGCGGAACGGGCTTCTTTATCAGTATGAACACCTGTCTGTCCACCCATGCATTCTGAAGTCTTGTAAAGTCAGTCTTGTGCACCTGTAGTCAAATATAACTACACTCAGCTGTACACATGCACCCCTTTAGATATATCAGTGATAGTATGTCAGAAATTCTTCTCTCTCTCTCTCTCTCTCTCTCTCTCTCTCTCTCTCTCTCTCTCTCTCTCTCTCTCTTTCTCTCTTGCAGACCTCTTAGCTTTAGAGCATGTAGAGCAATTATATAAAACTTTAGTTATGATATGCAAGTAACTTTTTAAGTCTTTAGAAAAGACTTCAAAAAGACTCAAGGCAATATTTCTATAGTTTCACCAAACAAAGGAATGATGCTAATAGCCATGGACACACTGACTGTTACTGTAGAAATTCTATGTCGTCATCAACTCTAAGCTTTTTGAAAATAACTTGTGTCTGAAGTGTTTTGTAAACAACATTTCACAATGCACACTTACCAAGTGTACATTTGGATAAATCATATTTGACATTCATGTTAAGATCTCTTTAAATATCAGTAGTACAAGTAAAGGTTAATTTGTTAATCACAGTGAATAAAATCAAACACTGTTGGCATAGATTGAGAACATCAGAGACTGCATGTGTGTGCTCATGTGTGTTTCCACTTTTTTCATTCATGTACAAGTGTGAATCATCTCTTGTTGAACTAATGTTGCAAGCTTAACAAGGGGAATTAAAATAATATCTTTTGCTTAAATTTCATAATGTATTTTATACATTACTATTATTTTCTCTTTTGAAATACTAACTATTACATTGTAATGATAACATTTTAATATAGGTTCCTTTTTGTAAGACGGTGTACTGTACAGTGCATTGCAGGCAGAAAAATGATTTATTATATTGCGTATTAGTTTCAGGGTTTCATATGGACCTTGGGAAATGATTTCTCCCTACATAACTGTACTTTGTAGCAGAGCCTCTACTTGACTGACGTTCTGTCAGTGTGTCCATGTACCTCTGTTGTATGGAGTTGTGAAAGTGCCTTTAAAATCTATTTTAGAGGAACTTCAAGCAAGGGCACTTCAGATCCAGGGCAGTGCTTAAGAAAAGATGGTGAATACATTATTAATTAGTAAGAATGATCAAATAAATAAACTGCTGATTCATAATGATGTTGCACTTTTATGTATAGGACTGTATATTTGGCATGTAACATCTAACAAGTAGTAGAGCTCTGTGGGGTGTTCTCCATGTATTGTGTCTTTCTAATAAAGAACATAGTTTGGTCAGTCTGTTGTTGTCAAGTGTAATATGATTTCACTTGCTCAATCCTCTCAATCACATTTAAACAGGAAAATGTGCCCATGCTTATCTAAAACAAAATTACTTGCTCTGAAAAATGTCCAACAAAGGTAAGAGATTCCAAATTGCAGTGAATTATGCAGTTTCCAGAGAAAGAAGATGTTTCAGACATCTTTCATCACCTGTGCAATGTGCTTCACCTCGGTGGTGAACCTGAGGGTAGAGAGGGATCCATACGGAGGTGTAATACACGTTGATTTTAATATAAATATAAGCAAAAAGCAGACCCCGTAGGGAAGGCAGGCAGCAGCACAAAAGGGCAAGGCAAAAAGGGAGAGTCAAAAACCAGGCAGAGAGTCAAAAACCAGAACAGTCCAAGAGCGGCAGGCAGAGGTACAAAAGGGCTAGGCAAACGGGAGAATAATCACAAAGGGCAGAGCAAGGATCAGTAACCAGGATATCAGACAGAGTATAATGAAACACGGCTTGGTACGCAACACAGGGAGGCAATACTTCACACTGGTGAGTTGTGAGAAGAGTCCTTATGTAGGGTGTGGTGAGTAGCTGATCAGGGTCAGGTGTGCAGGTCAGTATTCTGGTGATGGCACCCTCTGGCGGTCACGGGCGTGATTGCCATTCCTGACAGTGCTTCTGCATTAGTACTTGAAGGAACCTATTTATATTTAAAAAAGGCTTAGATCGTAGTTCCAAGAGGGTAAAAATTCTTTTTGAGTTTCCTAATGCCATCACTGCCATAGGAACAACTGGAAATGCCATTTCAGTGTTAAAATGTGATTAAAATGCCTTGCCAACAAGAAATTTCAACAAACAACAAATCCTTAATTCTGCTGGTCCAAATGTGTTCAGCAAACCGATATTGGCCTTGTGATGTTGGCTGGCAGGGGGCGACACAGGAGTGTGAATTTTTCCCATGATACAAAGGAACAATGAGTACAGTGTCGAACTGGCTACAAAACAACAAGTAAACCAAATATGCAGGCAATTACACTGTAATTGAATAGATTATAATTATCCACACATTATTTAAAACATACTCAAGTTCACTGTCAGGCCCGTGATACCTACCTGTCCGGTTATATCTGTGCCTGCCACATCGGACGAACTGAACTTCGCTACCCAGAATACCGCGGGGGCTCATGTGACCCCCCGGCGTTCAGACTCACCTTCATACTGATGGAATCACCTGTTCCACTCCCTATATATTTTGGGAACGAGTGGTCATTCTTTGCTGAGTATTTGTTGTGACGCATGCGTCTCTGCTTTACATTTGCCCGTCTCTGTTTATTCTGGATCTTAGTAGATTACGTCTTTAGTTTGGTGCTCTGGTGTTCCGATCCTATATTACATTTTCGTTCTGGATTGATTCTCGACCCTGTTGTTGGTAAGCCTGTTTAATAAATCCTGTCCAACATCTGAGATGTTGTCTGCTAATCTGTCTGGTCGTGACATTCACCCATTCATCCATTCATTTTCAACCGCTTATCTGGGTTCATGTACCATGGTCTCAGTTTTAAATGTACTGATTCTCATCCCAGCTGTCTCACACTCGGCTGCAAACTGATCCAGCGAGAATTGTAGGTCCTGGCCTGATGACACCTACAGGGCCACATCATCTGCAAAAAGGAGACGCAGAATACTGAGGCCACCAAACCGAACCCCCTCCACCACTTTCCTACACCAAGAAATTTTGTCCATAAAGGTTATGAACAGAATCTGTGACTAAAGGCAGCCCTGACAGATTCCAACCCCAACTGGATATCTGTCTGACTTACTGCCGGTTATACAAACCAAGCTCCTTCTCCATTTGTACAGAGATTAATTATCCTGTAGCAGCGGGCCCAGTACCCTATACTCCCAGAGCACCCCCCAGTGGAATCCCTGAGGGACAAAGTGGAATGCCTTTTCCAAATCCACAAAACACATGTGGACTGGTTGAACAAACTCCCATGCACCTTCTAGGATCACAAGGGTGAAAAGCTGGTCTAGTGTTCCCCAACTAGGATGGAACCCACATTGTTCCTCTTCCAACCTGAGACTGATACTATATAGCTGAACTATAGACTGAACTCTCTTCTCCAGTATCGCTGCATAGACCTTAAGGGGGATCTGAGAAATATGTTCCCCAAATAGTTGGAGCACACCCTCTGGTCCCATTTCTTAAAAAGGGGAACCACCACCCAGGTTGCCAATCCAGTGGCACTGCTCAGCCAGGACAGTCCGACAACATCCAGAGCCTTAAGGAACTTAGGGCAGATTTCATCCACCCCCAGAGCCTTGCTGCCAAGACAACTACCCTGGCCACAAGGCCCACTTGGACTTAATGTCTCCAGCCTCCCTCATGATGTGGTCAAAACTCTGCCAAATGTGGGAGTTAAAGATCTTTCTGACAGGTACCTCTTCCAGACATTCCCAGCAACCCATCACAATACATTTGGGTCTGCCAGGTCTGTCCGATATCCTCGCCCACCATCATATCCAACTCATCACTAAGTGGTGATCGGTTGACAGCTCAGCTACTCCCTTTACCCAAGTGTCCAAGACACATGGATGCAAGTCTGATGACACAATTACAAACCGGATTCCAAAAAAGTTGGGACACTAAACAAATTGTGCATAAAAACTGAATGCAATGATGTGGAGGTTCCAACTGAACTGAAAGGATGTATCATTTTAAGGGAAAAACATGTTTCAAAATTTCATGGCATCAACAAATCCCAATAAAGTTGGGGCAAGGCCATTTTTACCACTGTGTGGCATCCTTTCTTCTTACAATACTCAACAGACGTCTGGGGACAGAGCGGACCAGTTTGTCAAGTTTAGAAATAGGAATGCTCTCCTATTCATGTTTAATACAGGCCTCTAACTGTTCATCATCTTGGGCCTTCTTCGTCGCACCTTCGTCTTTATGATATGCCAAATGTTCTCTATAGGTGAAAGATCTGGACTGCAGGTTGGCCATTTCAGTAACCGGATCCTTTTCCTACTGTATGTAGCCATGATGTTGTGATTGCTGCAGAATGTGGTCTGGCATTGTCTTGTTGAAAAATGCAGGGTCTTCCCTGAATGAGATGACATCTAGATGGGAGCATATGTTGTTCTAGAACATGAACATAGTTCTCTGCATTAATGGTGCCTTTCCAGACATGCAAGCTGCCCATGCCACAAGCACTCATGCAACCCCATACTATCAGTGATGCAGGCTTCTGAACAGAGCGTTGATAACATCTTGGGTTATCCTTGTTCTCTCTGGTCCGGATGACATGGCGTCCCAGTAGTCCATAAAGAACTTCAAATCGTGACCACAGAACAGTCATCCATTTTGCCACACTCCATGACCCCTGGCCTAGTGCAAAGGTCTGAGCTTGTGGAGTTTGCTTAGAAATGGCTTCCTCTTTGCACTATTTCGGCTGGCAACAGCGGATGGCACGGTGGATTGTGTTCACTAACAATGCTTTCTGGAAGTATTCCTGAGCCCATTCTGTTATTTCCTTGACAGTTGCATTCCTGTTTGAAGTGCAGTGACATTTAAGGGCCCAGAGATTGTGAGCATCCAGTAGGGAGCATCCTGGTCCTCTTCTCAATATAGAAGATTGAGAAGAGGACCAGGTATGGGGAAAAAAACAAAAAACTAGGAAGTACACCAACGTGAACTAAACAATCACAACAGGAGAAGATGACTGATAACTGATAACGACGAACTGCAATAAACTACAATACAATAAAGTGAACACAACGTGACTAGGGAACATGCAAAACGAATACACAGAGTATAATGAAGCTAAAATACATAAGATATGGGCCAAAATGAGAAAAGTAACCAGGATATATAAATATACAGTAAGAGAAGAGGAAATGGGGAGATAACAGGGGAACTTATAATCACCGACAAAGAAATACAGGACTGGAGAAACTAAATACACTGAGACTGGGAACAAGGACGAGACACAGCTGGTGCGGGTAATCATGGGGGGCAGTGAACAGGGGTGTGACAGACAGAGGGAAACCATGACAACAGATAACAAGGCGGGATCAACAAGCAAGGGAAACACAGGCACATGGAACAGGGGACCGGAGTGACAGCTAGAAGAGGGGGGGCAGAGCCCTACGTGACATGATGAAACACCAGAACGCAACTCGGTGCCAGCAGGAGAAGGCTCAAAGCAAAATACTACCAACAACTCAGCAGTGATGGACTGCAACTGCGCTTCCTAAATAGGGAGAAAGGCAGCTGCAGCCCATCACCGCTGATTGCGCTGATGGGAAGCGACTCGCAAACTTCCCCTGGTGGCGACAGGGGGAGCCGTCCTGGAGTCAGACCTGACACCTCCCACCTTAGCTCCTCCAAGTATAATGAGTAAATGCAAATCGAATTCTGTCACCTGCATGTATAGGCCAGTTCCTTTTGTTTATGATGGTTGGTGATCGCTCACACAAAGCCCATTTAGGTTAATCACATCTTCTGGTTCCACAGCCAGAGCCATTGCGGCTCATTCTGCTTTGCATGTTCATGTGCTAAATAAGTGAAATGATTCATCAGAAGAAGCCAGTAATTATGTTAAAAGTTTGACTGGAAGGTAAACTCGAGGTGTTGCTGATCTGTGCTGTTATTTGAGTTTTAGGTCAAGTAGCTTTAACACTGCAGTGTTATATAGTTATATATTAGGGTGATCAGTTAATAATTGTACTGTTTATTCACAGCATTGTTTCTTTTTCTTGTTTTCTATTTCAGTTTATTTAATATTTATATATAATAAGACTCAGGTTTTGTATTTTTATTTTTATATATGGGTCGATAATTTATAATTTTGCTGGCTTTACTATAACTCTCTGATCACCGAGATAACCGGTTTTATTAGAAGTCTTATTTATTTTGAGGTGGTTTAATATCTAGGGTTTTGAAGTTTTAGGGAATGTATATATGCATATGCAGGCATATGTGTAGTTTATTATTGTGCGCATATTGTTTATTTATATTGAAGTCAGTGGGAGGGTCTTTTCTCTCCTTTTTCTTTTATTTTGCTTCGGATAGTTTTTGGGTGGGTCTGCATGAACGACCTTAGCTTATTGTGGGTAGCACTGCTGTCTCCTTTGTTTGTTTTTATGGAAACTTGGTGAATTTCTGTTTTGGGGTATATTAGGGGAGGGCATCCTGTCTCTGCTTTCTATGACCAATTACATTTTTGTCATTTTTTAAAATGTGTGTAATGATTCATAGCAATATAGATCCCAGGGGCCTCATGTACAAAGACTTGCGTGGATTTCTTACTAAAAATTGGCGTACGTACAAATCCAGAAAATGGTGTACGGAAAAAAATCTGGATGTATCAAACCGTGCATACGGTGGAATCCACGCACATTTCTTTTGTACATCCCAATCAATGTGGAATTAAGCACACACGAGAGAGTGGCTGACTCTTCCTGTGACACGCCCCCTATAAATATGCAAATTCATTTAAATTTGCCCTGCATCGGAGAAGTTTCCTCTCTGATCTATCATAAACCATGTCTAAACGGGGAAAGAAGAGGAACATCACCGAATGTGAAGTGGAGACGCTCCTGAATGAGGTTGAGGCGCGGAATTATTATTTTTTGGCACATTGTGGCATTACGGCAAAGCGCAAAAGTTCTGAGTGGGACAGCGTGTGTCAAGCTTTAAATGTTGTGGGGTGAGAACAATGCACACTGGCAGAATAATATAATGCACCTAAAAAATATCAGTCATGCGCTCACTAGCATCAGCGACTCAATAAAAGAATTGGTTAAAATTTGAATGCTGTCGCTTACCTTTTTATATTTTAACTATGATTTGTTGTCTTGCTTGTATGGAACCTGGCCACATGTCCTCACAATGCGACACACCTTCTCTGGCCGATACAGGAGCATTCCCTTGGTCCTGTCCAGCCAGCGCCATCGGCTTTTCAGCTGCCCAATTGCCCTCTCCACGTCTGACCGGGTGCGAGAATGGAGAGAATTGTATCTCCGTTCCCGGTCAGTCTGTGGATTACAAAGAGTCATCAGCCACGTCTTGAGCGTGTAGCCGCTGTTTCCTAAGTAATTTAACAATTACACATGTTTAAAATTAATTATTCTAAGCTGGAAATGTCAATGCTGTTATTTAAATGCTTTAAATTTGTTGCTTACCAAAAACACACCCATCACACACACTGCTAGCTTGTAATCTTATCCCAACCATGCTGTTTGTAAGGATGTACGAATCATTGGGTTGATCCAGGTCAATGTGCCACTACATTAGTAAGGCACATGTTTGCATCACAGATTATTTGGATGTTTATGAAATTAAAGTGCTTTTTATTCACATAAACAAATTCCTCCTCAGATGGTGCCTTTATAGAAATGTGTGTGCAGTCGATCGCTCCGATTACATTAGGGAAACCGGCTATTGCTGCAAATTGCACTTTCATGTTTGCCTGGTCAACCGCTTCATATGGGAACTTTATATACCTAGCTGACATGCAGATGATCCCATCCAAAACAGCTGGCATGGCCCGGCTCAAAGATGACTGGGATATCCCCGGTCTGCCAGTTCTCTTTGAAACGAGCCAGTTGCCAGGAAGCCGAGCGTTGTCGCTTGCAATGCGAGACTCCTCGCGTTTCTCTCTCCAAAACTGGACCCAACTCAGCACAAGAGGACAGTTCTTGGAAATCTGAAACGGCTTATAAGCCAATCATCATGGGCCAGAAAATCATGATGAAATAATGAAATAATGGTCACGGAAAACGCGCTCTCAGCGAATTCCGCCATTAGCAATATCTTCCATTATACCACAGTTAGTTCCGACCCTACAATGTGATTGGCTGAGAGGCGATCTAGGAGTGCCGATATTACATGTTATAGCACTGTAACCGAAGCTCTCCATGTATTACTCCGCCACATACAGGTAACCTAGCAACGAAGCGGCGTTTACAAGCCAAACCGCGCAACTACAAACAAGTATCAAAAGTATCAAAATGAATTACACGGATTTAATTAAATCTATTGGCTTCGAAACCATTTGTTTCGATCTGAAACTGGAGGATGACGTTATAAATGACCAGCCTGATTCCTCCAATGAGCCTCCAAGGTTTGTCATGCTTACAAATAATGATTTGGATGAGCTGGAAATGCAGAAAAACGAAATTAATACCGTTAAACAAACGTCCTGGGCTCTTAACGTATTTACATCCTGGTTAAAGAGCAACAACACTGCAGTCGATTTTAGTATTATCAACAAAAATGAAATGAATCAGCTTTTACGACGTTTTTATGGATCCGTCAGAAACGTGAAGGGAGAGTTATATGGCATCAGCAGCTTCGTTGATTTAGAGCTGGACTGAACATATACCTGAACGAATCAGCCGTGGATGGTCAATAATTGTACTTTATTTTTAATAAATACAACTTTATCAACAGTTGTTTTTGTGTATATTTACCTCTATAATATTTATTGGGTAAGGCTGTTCGAGTGTTGTGTAAGTTTAGCAGCGAGCCATTGAATGGAACTATTTTAACTGGCGGAGTGTTTTTAACCAAACAGGTCGTATTTTCTCGTCCTCTTTTACTCAAAATCTTTCAATAAACAGCGATAATGGAACTGTGGTATAATCGCAATAATACACTCGAGGTTCGTGCTATAACGGGTAATATCGGCACTGCTGTGCTGATCTACGGCACTCGGCCTGCGGCCTCGTGCCTACGACCGCAGCACAGCAGTGCCGATATTACCCGTTATAGCACTCCCTCTCGTGTATTATTGCGTCAGTAATGCCAACGCTGCCATCTCCCAAGAACTCCAGTGCAACATTTAATGCATGTTTATATAATCTAGGCTAAGTGGAAACACGTTGAATGATTATTTCAGTAAGGCAGTGAAATTGTCTGATTAATTTACTGTTTAATATTCTGAATAATTTACTTTATTTTACCCAATAATGGCTTGTAATTTCAATGCATCACCTCTAAGTGTCGCTAATTGACGAAAATACATTAGAAACATGCGTACGCCTGAAGTGAAAGTGTCGTGGGTATACGCACTTTCTCACTTTCAAATCACATTTCGTACATCTGACCGTTTGCGTGAAACATAGCGTACACAATGTTTTTGTGCGTACGCACCATTTGTACATGAGGCCCCAGCTCTGCTTGGTCAGGCACAGATGTCAGATTTACAGGTACATCATAGTTGCTGGTACTCTAATGCAAAGGAGGGTCTTGTTGTATGTATATGCCCCAAATTTTGATGATACTGAATTTGTTAACAAGTTGGTAAGTAAAATCCCATTCTTAAATGCACACCTGCTGATTTTCAGAGGGGATCTAAATTGTGTTTTTGACCCAGCTCTGGACCGGTCCAATCCACTTAGGTTGTCTCAATCTGCAATGTATACTGTATTCTCTGATTTCATGAAACAAAATAAATGGTCTTGTTGGCCCTTGGAGATTTCGTAACCCATCTTTAATTTTATTTTTTTTTCTCTCAAGTACACCATTCATATTCCAGGATTACTTTTTTATTGACAGTGCTCTCAATTCTCATGTAAAGTCTACTGAATATTCAGGTATTGTAATATCTGACCATTCACCTTTATTACTAGACATTCAAATTTCTACCTATAAACGTAGCCCACCACTCTGGAGATTTAATACTCGTCTTTGGGCAGACAAAGTATTTTGTAAATATATCTCAGATTCAATCAATGAGTTCTTGTCTTTCAATCAAAATGAATCTACGTCACATTCATTGCTGCTGGGAGACACTTAAGTACTACCTGAGAGGTCAGATTATTTCGTACTCTGCTCATTTAAACAAAAAGATTAATACTAGGCTTAATGAACTTACATGTGCGATTAGTGATCTAGATCAAAAATATCTCCTGAATTTGTTTCCATCTCCTGAATTACTTAAACAGTGTCTTGGTTTGCTAGCAGAATTTGATCTAATTTCTACTAGAGAGGCAGAGTGTCTGTTACTACATATTCATGGTTCATACTACGAATATGGTAATAAGTCGTCTGCTAGCTCATCAATTACGACGTCAGGCCACATCGTGTTTGATGCCTAGTATAAAAAACTCTGTGTACTATTATTACAGATACCATAGCAATTAATTATATTTTTAAATCATTTTACTCATCATTATATAAATCTGAATCTCAAACAAACAAGACAAATTTACAAATTTGTCAAATTTACAAATTTGTTTGACAAACAAATTTCTTCAAAATCTTTCAAATCCTGTAGTAGACACTGATACTGTCGGGCAACTAGATTCCCCACTTTCCCTTGTAGAAATATTAAATGCAATTAAATCCATGCAATCCAACAAAGCACCAGGCCCAGAATTGAATTTTTCAAGACATCTGTCGGCAAATTGGCTACATTATTATTTTCCGTTTTCAATGAATCCTTGGATGTGGGTTCATTGCCACCAACTTTGCACTTTGCCAAGCCACTATTGGTCTTCTTCTCAAAACATACAAAGATCCTACTTTCATTCCAAATATTCAGACTTTCATTCCATGTTCTCAGGTTTCATTTCATAATATTCAGACTTTCATTCCATATTCTCAGGTTTTCATTCCATATATTCAGACTTTTGTTCCACATTCTCAGGTTTCATTCCATATATTCAGGTTTCATTCCATATATTCAGACTCATTCCATATTCTCAGGTTTTCATTCCATATATTCAGACTTTCGTTCCATATTCTCAGGTTTCATTCCATATATTCAGACTTCATTCCATATATTCAGACTTCATTCCATATTCTTAGCAGTCATTCTATATATATATATATTTCCTGAACGGCTTGCCATAATATATATATATATATATATATATATATATATATATATATATATATATATATATATATATATATTAGGGGTGGGCATAGATTAATTTTTTTAATCTAGATTAATCTCACTGAAATCTTGAAATTAATCTAGATTAATCTATATTAAAATGGCTCATATGCGTGCTACCCAAGTAATGACTAAAAATCAGTTTTTGAGATAGGGTTTCTTAATACAGAGGGTGCATTAGACCAGGGGCTCATCTCCTTCCAAAATGCATCAATGACTGCTTGAGAAAGCTGTTCTACTTTGATATTTGAAGAAAAACATGCTCAATAAAATGTAGGCTACTTGTGTTCAACGGTTTATTCAGTTAAACATGAATTTGTAAACCTACATACTGTACATTAAAAGGGGTTGATAACATGTTTATTCAGCTAAACATGATATTTGAAATGTAAGCCAACATGTAGTACATTTAACCTCACAGACGTAATTTGGGGGGGACTTTTTCAAAAGCCGGTTTTGATCCTCTGCAGTTTTAATGGTTAAATATAAATATTTAAATAGCGACGAATCTAGCGCTAGAACCATGCAGAAAACGACCGCTCCGAGCTCCGCTCCGGTAACACTTTACATTCCTAAAAATGAATTTTCCATGAAGCAAACCTGGCGACTTCGTGGCTGCATCCATACAAACACACGTACGATTTGTAATTCACAGGTTTGAAAACTCGTTCTCGCCCCTACCGTGCAATCTGGTTAGGAATACAGCCGAGCTAAACTATCAAGTTGAAAGTCATCATAGTTTGCTTACCCATTTTGACCCAGTTCCCAACCCAACTTTAAGAATAGATTAACGGCGATAATTTTTATATCACCCAATAAGATTATCAAATTAACGACCGCCGTTAACGCCGTTAATGGCCCACCACTAATATATATATATATATATATATATATATATATATATATATATATATATATATATATATATATATATATATATATATAATTCGTTCATGGAAAATCAGTAATGAAAAGGTTGAAGGTGGCACAAAATTGAGTTACTAATTGTATTTCATTTGTACATTTGTAGCTCTTACGATGTGTTTACGACCAAGGCATGATAATAAAGCGTTGTGAACCATCCGTTTGAGAGACCATCTTTTCAACCGGGATGCTATATAACTCAAAAGACGCGGAGTACTCAACGTATAAAAACAGAACAAAGGATGCCAGGGGAAGTACCGTATTTTCTGGACCTCAAAATGAGCCGCACCTACCAAGTTTTTATTTTTTTTTATGAAAATTGTTGTATAAGCCGCACTGGGCTATAAGCCACATATATCTACTGAACTGAATACAGTGAGTCTCCGCTTAACAACGGGTCTGGTTAACGACGGATCGGAGTCTTTTTTTAATTTTGCACGGTGCGCGGAGGAGCAGTGGCAGAACAGTTGAGTGTTGTGTACGATAAGCTGAGGCAGCACAGCCTCCACCACAGGGATCTCGGCAACGTGATCGCTCTCTCACGCTGTACACACGCACAAGAACATTGTTAGTTTTTTCTACACTGTATTTACAATCAAAGCGTATTGTCACGTATGGCCTCGCCCCTCCCTCAGCTGTCACTCCGGGTTCCCTCGTGTCTGTGTTCCCTGCTTGTTTATCCCGCCCTGCTCGTTGTCTCCGTGATTCCTCGTTTGTTACCACGCCCCCGTGTCATTGTTATCACCTGTTCCTTGTTTCAGTTCTATGTATATAAGTCCCGGTATTCCCCAGTCTAGTCATCCGTGGTTTTGTGCTTTGTGCTTCGTTCATGCTGTTGGTTCGTGTTTGTGATTCTCCTGCTTTCGTGTTGCTTTGTTCATGCCAGTTATATCCCGTTTGTAAGTACGTTTTGTTATCGCTGCCCGGTCGCCCTGTGTTATCTGTTTGTTTCAGTTGTTCTACGTTTTACCCGTGTTTTGTTTTCCAAGTCTTTAGTCATGTCGCTCAGTGTTTCATGTTCGGACTCCCTCTCAGATCTGGCCTCCGCCTTCTTGTTTGACCCTGATTTTGGTATTCCCTTTATTAAATCTCGCTCATCTCAGCAATTGTGCGCGTCCTCTCGCTCCGCTCCGCTGCGCGTATCTAAATCTAGGGTCACGCTTAACGTTATGACAGACTTTTCAGTCTCTAACCAGAAAAAAAGTAGCGGCTTATAGTAGAGGTCTGCGTGGGACTGCTTTTTTAAACCCGGTCCTGCCCGTTCCCGCTTGTTTTAGTCCCGTTACCGCCCGCTCCTGCCAAAAAATGGCTTGTTTTAATCCCGCACCCACCCGCCACATACACATTTCTGTTGCTCCTGCACGCAATCCTAATATGAATGGAATTAATTAAATTTTGTACTTGAAATTTTCTTATGTATTTATTAAAACAGCAATAGCGATGGATTGCGCTGTCCCATTTCTTACCACGGTCCAAATGCATGCCATCAGGTGAATTGAAGATGCTGAAATTGTCCCATCGGTGTCTGTGTCGGTCCTTCGCATTGGTATTTATCAGTACTATCTTGAGACTATTTGTTAATTTGCGGGATTTTTCTACATGTTTATGTGTTCCCGCTCCCGCCAATAACAAGGAGGCGGATACAAATGCGGAGGAGAGCCAGATTTCACAATCGTGGTCAAAATCACAGGCAGGGGTCAAAACGGGAGAGCCATCCAGGTGAGACAAATACAGAGGCATGACAAAACAGATGGTAATGAAACAAAGCAGGGTACCACAGAACAAAGCACAAACAACGGAGATAGCAATTTACCACAAGGCAGCAATGGCAGAACAGATCCACAAATCGAACAAACAACCAACAACGGGCTAGGGAAACATAGGGATCTAAATAACTAGGACTAAACCAGACACAGCTGAAGACACTGACGATATGGGCGTGGCAGATCGGGAGGAAACCATAGAAACAGACCAGGCGGGATCAATGAGCAAGGAACAACAGACACGAGGAGCAGGAAAACTGTAGTGACAGCTAGGAGAGGGGGGCGTAGCCCTACGTGACAGTACTCCCCCCTCTAAGCATGCATGCAAAGGCAGACAGGACAGGGGACCAGACTAGGACAGGGAACTACAGGACACGGCGAGTGACAGGGACAGCAGACATGGAACAGGACACTACAGGACAGACCGGAGGGACAGGACCGGGCAAAGCAGGGCATGGAGAACAGGGCATGGCAGGGACAGGAGACGCAGAGACTGCCAGAAGCTGGGTGTGGACATGACATGACAAGGGACAAGGGGAGACCTGACAGGGCCAGGGTGAAGCACAGGAGTAGGGCTGGACGAGACAGGACTGGGAGCGGACACAGGAGTGGGGCCAGGTAACAGGGCTGAGGCAAACACAGAGGCAAATATACTATGAACAACAGAGACAGGTACGTGCACAAAGTGGGTCACAATCTGGGAAACAGACACGGGGACAGGAATAGAGATGAGACCACCGGACACGGACACGGGAGCAGGAACACGAACTTGGACAGACACAACTACGGGAACAGGGACCAACACAAAACCAGGAATGGGACAGGGGACCAAGGAGAACATGGGCACAGAGACAGAACAACCATAGGGAGGAGCAAACAGTACATGAAGTCCATGCCCACAAGTGGGCAACACAGTCTCCGGTGAAACAGGATGGACGGGGACCAGCTGACGTGCTGCGGCGGGACAGGCTGGCGGGCAGCAGGAACAGGCGGGGCCGGCAGGCAGGCAGTGGGAACAGGCAGGGCCGGCTGGTGGGCAGCGGGGACAGGCGACGACCCCCTCCAGGTTGCGGGGGCAGGAGGCTGAAGTGACCCCTTCCGGGTCGCAGGGACAGGAGGCTGAAGTGACCCCCTCCAGGTCGCAGGGACAGGAGGCTAAAGTGGTGAGATGTCCTCGGGGGGCGGGACTGCCGAGCTGATGTCCTCAGGGGGCGGGACTGCCGAACTGATGTCATCGGGGGCGGAGCCGCCAAGCTCACATCATCGGGGGCAGAGCCGCCAAGCTGATGCCCTCGGGGGGCGAAGCCGCCAAGCTGATGCCCTCGGGGGGTGGAGCCGCCAAGCTCACATCATAAGGGTTTCGAGTCAGCCACTCTTGAGGAGAGTGGCTACTACTCCCCCCCCGAAATTTTTTTTGGCATCTCTAGGGGAGAGGCTGGCAGGATCAGAGGATGGAGGTCTTCATCAGTCCAGGGACTGACCTTTTGAGGCACTAGGGCGGCAGGGCTCAGCTTTGGGGGCGTGGTCTTCTCAGTTTGGTTTGAGCCTGGAAGAACATACAGACACAACCGCTTCTCTGTGGCTTATCGGAGGCAACGGGAGTTCACAATGACTTTTGAAAGCCAACAGAGAGCCAAGCCAACGCTCGTCTGCATATTCATTTCGCCTGTCTGAATCTTGCAATACAGGTCGCTCTTCCCTGTAGGGGAAGACGGGCAGACACATAACACTTATCAGGGAGCTCGTCATTAAAGCTAGTTGAAACCGAAAGTATCTTCGCTTTGTTCTTAGAGCAACAACACTCCCCTGTATCCACAGCGCAAGGGGAATTCCTGTCTCTGGTTCATTCGCTCTGTAATATTGGAGAGTTAAACTGAATTGAAGTAGCCAACATCTCATTACAGCCAGAGTTTGAAAGCCAAACTTACCAGAGTCTCGCTCCCTCGCTGTGTTCTTGCTTGGTCGGTTCTTATGTAACGCAGCTCGCGCTGCGGAGCGAGGAGGTGGACACAAATGCTGAGGAGAGCGAAATTTAATAAGGGGAATTCCATAATTGTGGTCAAACTCACAGGCAGGGGTCAAAACGCGAGAGCCATCCAGGTGATACAAATACAGAGGCATGACAAAACAGACGGTAATGAAACAAAGCAGGGTAATACAGAACAAAGCGCAAATAACAGAGATAGCAATTTACCACAAGGCAGCGATGGCACAACAGATCCACAAATAGAACAAAACAACCGACAATGGGCTAGGCAAACACAGGGATATAAATACACAAGACTAAACAATACACAGCTGAAGACACTGACGACACGGGCGTGGCAGACGGGGAGGAAACCATAGAAACAGACAACAAGGCGGGATCAACAAGCAAGGAACAACAGACACGAGGAGCAGGAAAACTAGGAGGAGTAATAGCTAGGACAGGGGGGCGTAGCCCTATGTGACAATTTTCCAACATTACAGGCTTAAACTACTATGCAAACCTAGTTTGAACGCGTAAACCAAACCTTAATACTTGCTTGGAAATGCATTTGTATCATTGCAAACATGATAAAACAACTTGTTTTCACATGAAAACACTGTTTTATAACAAAATGTGGGTTTTCAAGTCATTCCACAAAAGTTGCACTATAGTATTAATTAGTTTTGTGTTGAAACGTACAGTCATGGCCAAAGGTTTTGAGAATTACACAAATATTATATTTTCACATGATCTGCTGCCCTCTGGTTTTTATGTGTGTTTGTCAGATGTTTTTATCACATACAGAAATATAATTGCAAACATATTATGAGTAACAAGCTTTTATTGAGTTAATGCAGCAAATCAATATTTGCAGTGTTGACCCTTCTTCTTCAGGACCTCTGCAATTCTCCATGGCATGCTCTCAATCGACTTCTGGACCAAATCCTGACTGATAGCAGTCCATTCTTGCACAATCAATGCTTGCATTTTGTCAGAATGTGTAGGTTTTCGTTTGTCCACCCGTCTCTTGATGTTTGACCACAAGTTCTCAATGGGATTAAGATCTGGGGAGTTTCCAGGGCATGGACCCAAAATCTCTATGTTTTGTTCCCTGAGCTATTTAGTTATCACCTTGGCTTTATGGCAAGGTGCTCCATCATGCTGGAAAAGGCATTGTTGATCACCAAACTACTCTTGGATGGTTGGGAGAAGTTGCTCTCGGAGGACATTCTGGTACCATTCTTTATTCTTGGCTGTGTTTTTAGGCAAGACTGTGAGAGAGCCGATTCCCTTGGCTGAGAAGCAACCCCACACATAAATGGTTTCAGGATGCAGGATGCTTTACTACTGGTGGTAGTGCTCACCTCGTCTTCTCCAAACAAACTGTTTTCCAGATGTCCCAAACAATCTTTACCCCAGTCCTCAGCATTCCACTCCCTGTACCTCTTGCAGATTATTAGTCTGTCCCTGATGCTGCCCTCCTTGAGACCAGGCCTTGCTCCAAGAGTCTCCGCCTCACAGTGCGTGCAGGTGTACTCACACCTGCCTGCTGCCATGCCTGAGCAAGCTCTGCACTGCTGGTAGCCCGATCCCGCAGCTGAAACACTTTTAAGAGACGGTCCTGGCGCTTCCTGGAGCTTTTTTGGCAACAATGGAACCTCTCTGCTTGAAGTTCTTGATGATGCGATAGATTATTGACTGAGGTGCATTCTTTCTAGCTGTGATACTCTTCCCTGTTAGGTTATTTTTGTGCAGTGCAATGATGACTGCACGTGTTTCTTTAGAGATAACCATGGTTAACAGAAGAGAAACAATGATGCCAAGCACCAGCCTCCTTTTAAAGTGTCCAGTGGTGTCATTCTTACTTAATCATGACAGATTGATCTCCAGCCCTGTCCTCATCAACACCCACACCTGTGTTAATGGAGCAATAACTGAAACAATGTTAGCTGGTCCTTTTAAGGCAGGGTTGCAATGAAGTTGAAATGTGTTTTGGGGGATAAAGTTCATTTTCTAGGCAAATATTGACTTTGCAATTAATTGCTGTTAAGCTGATCACCTTTTATAACATTCTGGATTATATGCAAATTGCCATTATAAAAACTGAAGCAGTAGACTTTGTAAAAATTAATATTTGTATCATTCTCAAAACTTTTGGCCATGACTGTAGCTAACAGTGTTATGCTCAGAAACACTGTTTTGGATGCTTACAAGGCCAAAAAACTGATTTGAATGCTTAAATTCAGAACTTACTACTGGCTTGGAAATGCAATTGTAACATAGCAAACATGATAAAACAGCTCGTTTTCAACTCATTCTGCAAAAGTTGCTCTGAAACACCATGTTAAGCTGAGAAATGCTGTTTTAGTCATTTAGATGGTCAGAAATGTTGTTATTACTTGCTTGTAAATGCATTGGAAACTTTGCAAACATGATAAAACAGCATGTTTTCACACGAAAACACATGTTTTCAAATGAAGTATGTTTTCAAGTAATTCTACAAAAGCTGGTCTATAGCACTAACCTATGTGCTATAACTTAGCTATAACAACGTTATCCTCAGATACCAGTGTTGCGAATAACGCCGTTAAAAATAACAGCGTTAGGTAAAGGCGTCATTTTGTCAGTAACGGGATAATATAATTAATTTCTTTTCCTGTTGTTACAATGCCATTGACGTTACTGGTCATTAAAAGCGGTGGATTACTATATATTGATATACTAACAGTAATCCTAGCGGACCGCTGCCCAGACTAGTGAGGAGTAACAGATCTCAATAGGTCACAGTTCTCAGTGTAACACCTGTTTAACTTAACAAGTCAGTAAGCGATTGGCTAAGGCAGCGTTATGGTAGCCAATCAGAGCCAGTGTTTTTACACGCGTGCCGAAGCACACCAGTGACACCAAACGGAGAAGAGGCAGAAATGGTGAGTCAGGAGCAAGCTGAAGAAAAGTGAGCATTTTCAAGGTGGTGATATAAACATTATTTAAGAAAATACTTAAATAATAGAGGTTTTATTGTTAAGTTTACTTCTGTTGTGAACAAACCAGTTGTCTCAGGTTGAGAGAATTCAATTTAATTTGATAGATGTAAATGCACTTTATATAGTGTAACTGTAACTGACTGTGAAAACTGCTTTTTCAAAAAATCCTTATTCATTGGCATATAACTTTTTTTTCTTTTACTGTAATGCAAATAGTTACTTTCCCTGGTAACGAGTTACTTTTATTAGAGTAATTCAGTTACTAACTGTCACGTTGAGGACCCCGGCCCCTCCCTTTTGGGCGTGTGTAAACGTTGTCCACGGGCTCTGTCTGCGTTTTCGGAACTCCGTGGTGATAGCTTTGTTGTGTGAATAATGTGTCTCACCTGTGAATCGTCTCGTAATCACATGGGGCTAATGTGGTCTGTCTTATTTAATGTGCGCTCGCGCAGTGTCCTGTGCTCGTCGTTGTCTAAGTCTGCACGTAGTGCACGTTTTGTGTGTATGTTTCTGTTTACTGTTGCGTTATTGCGCAACACTTGTGTATTAAAAGTGACGTTTGTGACGCAAAGACGGGATTCTGTGTCTCATCCTTCGTCCAGCCGACAGCGTCACACTAACTCAGTTACTTTTTTTGAACAAGTAGTGAGTAGGGGTGTATTCAACTAAGTATTTTCATAGTCGAATCTGATTCGTCAGCTTTTCCCTTTAGTCGACTAATAGTCGAATCAGGTTTTTTAAATTTTTTTTATTTAGAGCATCTTTAACGGGATCCTGTTCTCATTCAGGACTTTTTTCCTCTTCAAAGTAAAAACCTAAAACACTCAGATAAATGAATAAACACGATAGGGTGGCTTTATTCAGCTTTTATTTATTTACTTGTTTATTTTTTATGAAACGTTAGAGAACATTAACCGTCAGTGCGCATTGCGCATATCGAACTGTCAGACAGGCACTCTGCAAAATGTCAAAAATATTTTAAATAAAATATGCCTGCCTGAAAATATTAACAAATTGACACACAACAGCAAAAAATATATAAGGAAAGGTTCAAGTAACGGGGTTTAAAAGCAAACAACAAAAAATGTCTATAGGCCTACTTGTCAAGACGCACCGCGACGAGACGAGACGACACGACACGACACGACCGAAACGACAAACGGCTGAACTGTTTTTTCCGCCTTACGCGTTTTAAATGGTATGCCATGTTGGTTGTTGTCGTGCGAAATGAAAGACGTTGATGACATAACTTGCACTTTACCTTGTTTGATTCATCTTTATCTTTTTCAAAATACTTTTGAAGTTTTTTAGTAGATGCTGACTATCGTGTAGCGTGTTCAGCTCCGCTCATTTGGATTGTGCAACAGCAGGGTGTGATTTATTAATGTCTAGTAAGGAATATGCCTATTGTTAATGCGCAGACATAATTTTTAAATATTTATTAACAGAAATTAGGATGATTTTATTTGACAAAAGGCTATATATAACGAAAACAAAGACATTTCATGTAACAACTAATGCTTAGCAGCAGGAACCTCCATGCAGTTAGAATGGTACATTCGACTATGACGTTCATAGTCGACTAGGGGGTATAGTCGACTATAGTCGAATCAGCGACTATTGCAGGTCACCCCTAGTAGTGAGTAACTATAACTAATTACTTTTTTAAAGTAACGTTCCCAACACTGTCAGATACACTGTTTTAGGTGCTTAGAAGCCTAGAAAACCCTGTTTTTTGAATGCCTAAATGCAAAACTTACTATGTGCTTGGAAATGCATTTGTAACATTGCAAACATCATGATACAGCTTGTTTTCACATGAAAACACTGTTTTCTAACAAAATGTGTTTTCAAGTCTGTGCAAAAGTTGCACTATAGAACTAAGTTATGTACTATAACTTGGCTATAACAATGTCATGCTCAGAAGCACTGTTTTAGGTACTTGGAAGGCTAATAAACACGGTTTTATATACTTAAATGCAAAACTACGTGCTTGGAAATCCATTTTACCATTGCAAACCTCATAAAACAACTAGTTTTCACATGAAAACACTGTTTTCTAACGATATGTTTTCAAGTAATTCTGCAAAAGTTGCTCTGAAACAGTTATGCTCAGAAATGCTGTTTTAGGTGCTTAGAAGGCAAGAAAATGTTGCTTTCAATGCCTAATTGCAAAACTTGCTTAGAAATGCTTTGAAAATGCTTTAGAAACATTGGAAACAATGATAAAACTTCACAAAACAACGTTTTCACATGAAAATACTGTTTTGTAATGAAATGTGTGTTTTCAAGCCATTCTTAGCATAACACCAAGTTTTAGGTGGTTAAAAGGTGAGAAAGTTTTCTAGGCTTAAATGCAAAACTTCTTCTCTCCCACATGTGCATTTTCTTTCTCACACACTTTTGTGCTTTGATACTTACTTCCATCCTATTTTTCATATACAACAAACACCATTATTGCTGCATCACTCTTACCTATTCATTCTTCTTTAACATATTGCTAATTCTGTTAAGTACATTCTCAAGGTCAGCTCAAGGGCCACAGTTGCTTCTCAGTGACACCCTGCACCAACAAGCAATAAGGAAAAGGTTCTACATAGTTCTGGGTGAACAGCAAGTGCCCAGAGCATGTTCCCGTTATTAGTGGCTTCACATTAACTTGGCTCCAGCGGGAAGTTTCACATGACTCACATTCAGTTCAACACCTTACAGTGCCAACGCCACACCTGTTACAAGGACCATTAACTTCAATGAGAAAGCATTCTCATTCAAACATGTAAAATGTTACTTTGCAAATTTAAATTTATATATATATATATATATATATATATATATATATATATATATAAATATATATATATATAGTCCTATCATATTGAGGTATGATATTGTCCCCATCATGCAGTTGTCTAGAAAGCTCTGAACACTAGAACTGAATGAAATTTTCCCAGAATTAAGCTTGATCAAGTCATTAGCTCAAACCCACGTGATTTTAACTACTCTTGTTTTATGATTCAGCAGGATATTGTTAGATATAGAATCATAAAACAACACAAGACATCATGAACTTTCTCTAGCCGCAAAACTTCACACAATGCTATTAATAATCAATGTTTTTCACCTCAGCTCAGAGCCTCATTATCTTCCCTTGCCGTTTATGGCCAGGTTAAACTTTAAGCACATCTCCTTTGATGGAGCAAGGACATTTCTGTGCCCCTTGCTTAAGCAATTAGGCCAGCAGGTACAACCAATAGCCTCTCACCTGGGGCTCCCGAAAGATACAGTATATATAAATACCTACAGCTATGTCATAAAATTCAATGTTATTGTTCGGGTATAAGACCAATTTCTGAAACAATCTCATCTCAGACAGAACTGGCAAAAGCTTTTCACCAAGTGTTTTTGGAGCCTGTTGAACTGCAGATTCTAGACTGGACTTTTTGCAGCATTGTTTAATGGATCTTTGTGTGCTGTAGGATTAACAGAACTTTGTATCAGTTATTTTGCTACTGATCTGAAGCAAGACCTGTCAAACAGTTCCAGATGGAGAACCCAGCTTTTGAGAAGTCCAAAGATGATCCTCCTCTGTACGAAGAAACTCCATTCTCTAGTAATGGTTATAGTAATGGAGAACACCGGTCACTCAGGCCATCAGTTGTTAGTGCATTTGGCCATGACACACTGGACCGCGTACCTAATATTGACTTCTACCGTAACGCGGGGAGTGTGAGTGGGCAGCGTGCTATCAGACCCTCACTGCAGGAGCTGCATGAGGTCTTTGAGAAGGTCAGTGTCAGACAGTAACAGCACAAAGGTTATTAAGGGATCATGTTTCAGAGTTTTAAGTTTTTTCTTTTTATAAAATATACAAGAGAAGCTGAGTAAATTAGATCACTGAATGTTACAATGAAGAAACACTCAGTAATTCTTAATATGATTTTTAGGATATTTGTTGAATATTTCTTCTAAGAAAATCAAAGAAAAAAGGAACTAAAACATTCTAATTGGAACAGGAAAAATTCACATAAATATGTAGGCATTGTGAGAGAATGAGAAGTCAACATTCAGTGCATTTCTGCTATGTATTCCAGAGGAAGATGTTAATTTTAACATTCATTTGCATATTCTGTGCATAGACTAATTATATAAGAAGTTGATGGAATTGGCTTCCTGCTATTTTGAGTGGTATTCTTGAGAGCATTGTGAGGAGCCACCATTCTGCTGCCTAACCAAAAAAAGTGGTGAGGAATAACCAAATGGTTATGATGAGATCAATACCTCAACCCATCACAATTAGAACGTGAATGCCACAGATAAACATTTAGTTAATAAGTAACAACGGAATAATGTATTGATCTGTTCACTCTGAATGACATTATTAATGCAAACGAAACCTGAAGGTGGTACTGATTCCAGAGAGTATGGACATGTTTTAATACTGCAGTGTTCTTGCAGTTCTTGCAACTTGGTTTGATTAAGTACACACAAGAATTTGTCCTGTTTGTGCTAAAAGTAATGTTCATGTAATTGGATTGCATCTTCCTTGTCCACCTTTGAGAGTCCTAAAAGCCTCAAATGTGTTAAAATTTTAACATTGCTTATTTACTGTCAGAATGGAGATCTGGATGTTCCTGATACAATGGATGATGGAGAGGGAAGTGATGTCTTACCAAATGATGATCTCGAGGCCATCACTTGTCCAGAGGACAATGGAGGGGTGGTTAAATTTGGCTGGATTAAAGGAGTTCTGGTGAGTGTTACACACTCTTACATTAAGTCAAAACTAGTTTCAAACTGTCACCCATCATTTGATCATGTTTGAGCCATGGCTAATTCACTTGTGTTGCTTTTTCTCCAAAGGTGAGGTGTATGTTGAACATCTGGGGGGTGATGCTCTTTATTCGTCTGTCTTGGGTTTTTGGGCAGGCAGGATCAGGTGATCATGCACACATACCACATTTTTCTTATAGTTGCATTCTTTTTTAGGGCTGTTTTATTTTGTTCCTCTCTTTGTCAAAGCTTACCACAAGTTGAATGCCGTGATCCCTGTGCCAACTATGACACCAATGAACCACCAATGATTATGCTCTGCTGATGAGCTTATCTCTCAATTTAATTTTACACTGTGATAACTTAGTATTTTTCATCATATCCCCTTAAATTATTTGTGGCTATGTCACTGTCCCCCAATAATACATGGCAAGGTCAGCATAGTCTCAGGGACAGAGCCTTCCTGTAAAAGCTATAATAACCCAGCCCTTCAGCATATGGTCAAGGTGCTGGCTGAAAGAAAGAGCAAGATCAGCCCGCAGGGAACAAACATACCACACCTCAGGTGATGAGGAAACAGTTAGTAGCAGCAGCAAGCATAGAGAGAGGTGCTGTTCTTCAGAGGCCATTGGTTCAGGAAGGCATTCTTTTGCACTAACGTGCACATGTAGGCAGCCTGTCTATAGCTGCAGGGCACTTAGGCATTTATACCTAACGGTAGAGATAGAGTCACTCTTGCAGGTAATTATTCCAAGGCTCTATGTGAGGATCAGGATCAGGAGCCTCACAATGATCAGATTCCACTTGGATTTATGTGGTGTTTGAAGAGACTAATGACTGTATAATCACAATATAATAAATTCTGAACATAAAATAGGCCCAACACCATTATATTGACAAACTGGAGCTGCAGTGTAAATTGGAGCTCACTCAGACCATCAATGTAGCTAACTGTGATAACTGTACCTAAACAATTGTACAATTATCATAAAAATAGCATCCGTGAAACCTAATGTTTAAAAATTGAAATTATATTCATATCCATTGTGTGACATATTCAAACTGATAATGGTTATTTGGATGAAGCACAGATATATTACATATTTTTTACACATCATTCAAGGATAGTTTATGAGTTAATATTTATTGCTTTAGTTATTGCATGCTTGATTTTCAGCTGTTTTTTACCCCCAGCATGAGTACACACACACACACACACACACACACACACACACACACACACACACACACACACACACACACACACACACACACACACACACACACACACACACACACACACACAGTCTCTTTCTCTCTCTCTCTCTCTCTCTCTCTCTCTCTCACACAGACACACACACACACACACACACTCCTCACTGTGTGTACACTTGTACTATGTGTTTCTTCACACTAGTAGGAATTAAATCTGATAACAATTACAAGATCGCTATTCTTGCTATTAAGAACAGGGTTAGCTGGAGTTTGCTGATTCTTCAGGTTCTTATTCAGATTTTCCAGAACACCTTAGGGAGTTTTTCCTAGGGATCTGGACCCTTACGATTGTAAAGCTGCTTTGTGAAAACATGTGTTGTAAAAAGTGCTATATAAATAAATTTGATTTTGAATTTGACTTTGACCTTAAAACTCAACAGCTCTTACACTTCATCATGCAGTTTGAATATTCAAAAGCCATAAAGAAATTAATGTAATGAATGTAGAAGAGAGTGCTTTCAGGTTTTCTTAAGAATGTTTATCCCAATAACCAAATCAGCATATTTGGTTAATATCAGTGCAATGTGGTGTCAGTCCCACCTTTAGTATTACTGAAAAGTATGTGCAGAATGCCAAGGAAAACATTATGAAACAAAATGAAAGCAAAAACAGAATTAGTACAACCTCTAAGAATTATACAGGCAAGGACTTCATGGCCTGATCCTTTGCCGCAGGTCACATTTAACCGTAAAGCACATAAAAACAGTAATCTTTTTTAGCATGTGATTGACATGGAAGTGTTGAAATGTACTAAACAATTTTGGAGAAGAATGTTATCACGTGGTCAATTGCATGGAAAATCTTTGGACTTCAAACCAATGGCAGCATGGAAGTCAACGTGGTTCGAAATGTTTGATTGCAACTATAGTTAGATTTGCATTTCCTGAAGGAAATACGAGAGGGCTCCTAAGTGAGGAAGTAAAAGGTCAGTGCCCTGCCTGGGACCAAGATTTAAGCCGCTGGTTGCGAGAGGATTACAGTGTAATGTGTGTGGAGTCTAGTGTGTATTAACCTATGTATGGTGTGTGGTGTGTATATGGTGTGTATGAAGGTGTGTAGTGTGTATGGTCTAAATGTTCTTTATTATGTATGAAGGTGTGTAGTGTGTATTATGTCTGAAAGTATGTATGGTGTGTGTGTGTGTGAGAGAGAGAGAGAGTGATTGTGTGTAAATGATGTTGTGTATATGGCATGAATGAAGGTGAGTGTGTGTGGGTGTACAATGATGTGTGCATTGTGTTTGAAGGTGTGTACAATGTGTGTGCAGTTTGTGTATATTGTGTGTGTGTGTGTGTGGGTGTGAAAGTGATTGTGAATGAAGTTGCATATATGGCATGAAATAAGGTGAGTGTGAGTGTGTGAATGTCTCTGTGTGTGCAGTGTGTATGAAAGTGTGTACAGTCTGTGCAAAGTGTGTGTGTTTCTGTGCAGGTGAACACCTCCAGGTATGTGTCTGTGTGGTGTATGTGAGAGACAGAGATGTCTGTGAGTGGGTGGGAGGAGGGAGCTGCTGGTTGTAAGAGGATTAGAGTGTAGTGTGTGTAGAGTCTAGTGTGTGTTATGATGTGTGGGAATGTATGTGGTGTGTATGAAGGTGTGCAGCATGTATATGGTGCATATTGTGTGTTATTTGTTTGTGAAGTTGTGTAGTGTGTCTGATGTCTATGAAGGTGTGTATTGTGTGTGGTGTGTATGACGGTGTGTGCAGTGTGTATAAAAATGTGTACAGTGTGTGTGTGTGTGTCTGTGTGCAGGTGAAGAACACCTTAGGTATATGTCTGTGTGTTTATGTGTGGTGTGTGTGAGGGACAGTGATGTATGTGTGTGTCTTTGTGTGTGGGGGGGCTGCTGGCTGTGAGAGGATTAGAGTGTAATGTGTGTAGAGTCTAGTGTGTGTGGAAATGTATGTGGTGTACATGACGTTGTGGAGTGTGTATGTGGCATATATGATGCATATGTTGTGTGTATGAAGGTGTGCAGTGTGTATTGTATGTATGACAACACCTCCTTAGGTATGTGTCTATCTGTGTGTGTCTGTGTGTGAAAGAGAGTGGGTATGAGAGAAATGTATGTGTGTCCGTGTGTGTGTGTGTGTGTGTGTGTGTGTGTGTGTGTGTGTGTGTGTGTGTGTGTGTGTGAGTGAGAGAGAGAGAGAGAGAGAGATATGTACTGCATGTGTGTGGGGGAGAGTCATTCAAAATAATTCATTCTGTCACTGCTTCTCTTAGTGGAGAAGCATTGTTTTGGTCCAGTTTGGTCCAAGTCATAGTTCAGGACATATTTAACTTATTACTTGTTGCTATATTGCTTAACTGAAGATATGGTGTGGGAGAGGACCCCTTGATGATGATTTTGGTGTAACTGTGTGTGGTTTGACATAAAAATCTCTTAGGGCGTACTCACACTAGGCACGGTTTGCTGGTTCCGTGCTCGGGCCCGGTTATCCCCCCTCCCCACTCCCCCTCTGGCCTGCACTCACACTGCCTTCATCAAGCCGGCCCGAGCACGCTTACATCATCACAACGCCACTTTATTTGGAAAAAAGCGCACTCGCACAACACTATGAAGTTCCCAATTCTCTTTTTATTGTATTTTTGGAGTCGTTTTGGGAGTGCAGAAACACGGTGCAAGCACAGATTTATCGACCATTTGTCATTTGCCGCCATGACTGTTTAACGTGAGCGTCGCATCATTGACGTCATGTTTGAGTTCCGGCAAAATGAACCAATCAGACGAGGCACCAAGCGGGGCCGGGCACGGATAGCACTCACACTAGAAGCGAACCGTGCCCGAGTCCACGCGAATCCGGTTAACTGGGCCGGGCCCGGGCATGGTTCGGAGCGATCACACTAGTCAAACGAACCGTGCTTCGGCAGGGAACCGTGCCTGGGCCCGGATCACAGACCCTAGTGTGAGTACGCCCTTATTCATGTCAATTTAAACACAATGACAAATTGTGAAAAGCCAATTCTGATTTTGTGAAATCTAAATCAATCAATCAATCAATCAATCAATGAATCAATCAAAATTTATTTGTATAGCGCTTTTCACAACACATGTTGTCACAAAGCAGCTTTACAGGATTTACAAGGTTAACAATACTATGGGTCCAAATCCCTAATGAGCAAGCCAAATGGGAGCCAATGGGGCAGTTTTTGGTGCCAATGGCCAAACAAATGCTCATAACTCTGAAAGGAATGGATAAAATGATGAGATATTTTGGCGTGCCACTGCCATTTATATTTAAATGGAACTTCTAGGTGAAGATTTAAGGATTTTACAGCAGTTAATCCAGGAGGTTATTTGATTCATGACAGCATGCTCTAACTGGCAGTTATAATTTGAAATTCTATCATTCATTTCTATTGAGCTTTTAAATTATTTAAACTTAAATTTATTAAAAACTACAAATCCTATCTACTCAAAAAATACGCACAAGAAGAAAAAGAAGCAGCATTGAGATAACAATAATTAGATTAGAAAAAGAAGAAGTAGCGGAATAATAAGTAGTAGTATGGGAGGGCTTTTCAAACCCTCTAATAAAAAGTATGAGGGATAACAATAGAGGGCTTTCAAACCCTCTAATAAAGCTAACTAAAGAAAACACTAGCAAACACTGGTAATAACATAATGTATCCTTGTATGAACCTATATTTCTAAATTTTACTGAAGTTGAACTAGATGTTTTTTCTAATCTGTTAATGAATATTGTAATGTGCAAGAAAGGCAGGATGCAGAGATCAGTATCATGAAATATGTAGAACATTTAATGAGTTGCGGTATTGTAGATAGCACATAAAGCACATGAAACACACAAAGGTGCAGACTCTAACAAAGACAAGCACGGGACACTGTGTAAATGCACATTGTTTAGGTCAACTAAACAAGACCCAAGTGATGACAAGACTAGCCACAGGTCAGATGGATGAACACATGCACATAGAACCACACCAAAGAAAATACACATATGGACATAACCAGACATAGACTACACCAAAGAGAGGGGTCCGGGGCTGTATTGTGAAAAATATATCAATGTTAATAATGTTCTTTGTGTTTTAGGACTAGGGATTATCATTATTCTTCTGAGTATGGTGGTGACCACTCTCACCTGTTTGTCTATGTCAGCTATCTGCACAAATGGTGTAGTCCGAGGAGGTATGCAGGCATATACAAACACACACACACCTAAATATATAAATTGATAAATACTGAGAACAAAAATACAGAAATATTACCTACTGCATACTAGAATATTAACAGGCACAACACCTGCTGGTTGTGTATGTCTCATTGTGTACTCTGTATTCTCATAATGTTGCTTTGTTTAACTTGTTCCTGCATTGCTGCTTTTCCAGGAGGGGCATACTACTTAATCTCCCGTAGTTTGGGGCCTGAGTTTGGAGGTTCAATTGGTTTGATCTTTGCTTTTGCTAATGCTGTGGCTGTAGCCATGTATGTGGTCGGATTTTCTGAGACTGTGGTGGATCTTCTCAAGGTACAAGCTCTAAAACAGCAGTATTGTCTCTTGTTTGTTTTTCTTTAGGTTTGAAAGCTTCTTTTAATTACATAAATAGGAAGAGCTCAGTCTGACTATGCTGACACCTCTAATGGGCCTCTTATACTAATTTTTTATGCTCTAAATCACTAGAAAAAAGTTCTCAGATTCTCATTTGTAGAATGTGAAAAAGGAACATGTTAAATTTGTTCATGAACAATGATTTCTTTATTCTGTAAATTGGTGTCAGTTTATTAGTGCTGCGTTTGTTTTTTTATTTATTTTTTAGGCAAATAATGCCATCATGGTGGACGAAATGAATGATATCAGGATTATTGGCTGCATAACTGTGGTGCTCCTGCTTGGGATCTCAGTGGCTGGGATGGAGTGGGAGGCCAAAGTGAGGTCCCCACATATGCTGGCTGTACAACCACCATTATTTAGATTCATTCTTAAGGATAATTGTTGTGTAATCTATAAGGAGTAGATTGGTCTTGTATTGGTCTTGACTGTCTAGGATGTCAGGTTCAAGATTTTTATATACTCTAGTGATATTTTTAGATGTACAGTGAGGAAAATAAGTATTTAAAACACCCTGCAATTTTGCAAATTCTCTCATTAGAAATCATGGAGGGGTCTGAAATTTTCATCTCTGTTGTATATCTACTGTGAGAGACAATCACAAAAAAAATCCAGAAATCACATTGTATGATTTTTTAATAATTTATTTGTTACTTCTGCAAATAAGTATTTGAACATCTGTGAAAATCAATGTTAAAACTTGGTACAGTAGCCTTTTTTTGCAATTACAGAGGTCAAACGTTTCCTGCACTTTTTCACCAGATTTGCATACACTGCAGCAGGGATTTTGGCCCGTTCCTCTACACAGATCTTATCCAGATCAGCCAGGATTCTGGGCTGTGGCTGAGAAACACGGAGTTTGAGCTCCCTACAAAGGTTTTCTATAGGGTTTAGGTCTGAAGACTGGCTAGGCCACTCCAAAACCTTGATATGTTTCTTACAGAGCCACTCCTTGGTTATCCTGGCTGTGTGCTTTGGGTCATTGTCATGTTGAAAGACCCAGCCACAGCCAATCTTCAATGCTCTAACTGAGGGAAGGAGGTTGTTCCCCAAAATCTCACAATACATGACCCAGTCATCCTCTCCTTAATACAGTGCAGTTGTCCTGGTCTGTGCAGAAGAACACCCCCAAATCAAGATGCTTCACAGTAGGGATAGTGTTTTTGGGATGGTATTCATCATTCTTTAACCTCCAACCATGGCAAGTGGAATTAAGACCAAAAAGTTCTATTTAGGTCTCATCTGACCACAGAACTTTCTCCCATGACTCCTCTGGATCATCCAAATGGTCATGGGCAAACTTAAGATGGGTCTGGATGTGTGCTCATTTAAGCAGGGGAACCTTATGTGCCATGCATGACTTTAAACTATGACGTCTTAGTGTATTTCCCACAGTCACCTTCGAAATAGTGGTGCCAGCTCTCTTCAGGTCATTGACCAGTTCCTCCCTTGTAGTTCTGGGCTGATTCCTCACCTTTCTTAGGATCATTGCTACACCACGAGGTGAGATCTTGCATGGAGCCCCAGTCTGACAGAGATTGACAGTCATGTTTTGCTTCTTCCATTTTCTAATAATTGCTCAAAAAGTGGACAGGAGGTAGACTTTTTAGAAGTGGATTAACAGGTCTTTGGAGGCCAAAAGTTTTGCTCATTGGCAGGTGTTCAAATACTTATTTGCAGCAGTAACACGCAGATACATTATTAAAAAATCATACATTGTGATTTCTGGATTTTTTTTTAGATTATATCTCTCACAGTTGACATGTACCTAAGAAGAAACATTTCAGTCCTCTCCATGATTTCTAAGTGGAAGAACTTGCAAAGTCGCAGGGTGTTCAAATACTAATATTTTCCTCACTGTATTCATTGCTCATTTTAAGAAGCACCAGGAAAATATATTTAATGTTAATTTCACGAAGTAATACTGATCCCACCTGATAATAAAAACTAGAATTTGACATATGTACATAATTGACATGGGTAAAACATAAGTAAATATTTCCCCCTCAGTGGGTGCTCTTAAAATTGTATTGACAGGTGTCTCTTGCGCTGTCTTTCTCTGTAGGCTCAGATTGTGCTTCTAGTGATTCTCTTGGTGGCAATAGCAAATGTATTTGTCGGCACAGCTATCCCTGCTACTGAAGACAAGCGTGCCAAAGGCTTCTATAGTTACCAAGGTGACTGAAGTTGCTGTAAAACCATATTATCCAATGTTAGTAGTTAGTTTCACATTTCTGTGCATGTGCCCAGATTTTCTGACACACCATATATAAAATTATTTTTATGTAAAGTTTGCCCTAAGTAGTTAAACAATAACAAAATAAGTAGAAATAAGTAGAAATGTATATTTATATAAATAAATTTAAATGCAAATATATATAAAAGTACTGCATATAGACCAATATAAACTGTATTCTGTGTCTTCATTGCAGCATCAATAATGGCAGAAAACTTCACACCAAGCTTCCGAGATGGGGAGACATTTTTCTCTGTTTTTGCCATCTTTTTCCCTGCAGCAACAGGCATCTTAGCAGGAGCCAACATCTCTGGAGACCTAAGGGTAGGATACAAACACACATTCCTTAATATTCTCCAAATTAAATGTCATCAGAAAACATTCCACAGTTGAATGAATCCGGTTTTAAAGGAAGCCATACCAACAAAACACAGGTTCCAAGGCAGCAGATGGCACTCAGTGTCTAAAGTGGTATTTGTGACAGTTATAGCAGGAGAAACAGATGACTGTAAGAGTGTGGGAGAGGGTAAGTAAACTTTGGACTAGAGTGCTGTGCAGGTTCCATAGGTGAGAGAAGTGCAGGCTCCATAGGTGGGAGAAACCAGACCTGTTCTCACTTTTGCCTGTTCTGATACTGTTTTAGTAAAACTAATATGTATATGATTACAGGATCCTCAAGGGGCTATACCCATCGGCACTTTGCTGGCCATATTTATTACAGGAATTACTTACCTTGGAATCGCTCTGTGTGTCAGTAAGTACAGACCCACAAAACCTCAGACACCAGTCATAGCTAACCATGAAATAATCAGCTGGGCTAATCATACAGAATGTCAACAGGTGCTGGTTATAAAATTAGAATATCATGAAAAAGTTCATTTATTTCAGTAATTCCATTCAAAAAGTGAAACTTTTATATTATACTCATTCATTACACACATACTGATATAGTTCAAGTGTTTATTTATTTTATTTGATGATTATAACCTAACCAACAAATAATGAAAACCCCAAATAAGTGCTGGGCGGTATGGCCAAAATTCTATAATCACGGTATTTTTCAAAATGATATCGGTTTCACGGTATTTGACGGTTTTTCCCCCCATGCATGATGTGTTAACTGCATTGATTACGAAAAGAATTACTGCAGTAGAGTGGTTAAGAGTACCCTATTCCACCGTTAGAAAAATGTCTCCACCTAAGTATTACATGTAATACAGATGTGCATGGCCCCACATGATCAGTTTTCAAATGTTAGCACTAAAGTAGTGAATGAATCATATAGCATGACAGTTGCAGTAAAAATACAAAACCTTTTATTTTTTAAATCTCTTTTAATGTGATAAAAAGCGAATTATTTTGAATCATTTCGACCACATGTGTATTTGTATAAATATGTAACTTAATTAAGCTGAATGTGCTGGAAAATATTGAAAATGGACCTTGAAAGTTCCGTACAAGTGCTTGAATTCCACCTTGTAAAGGTGGATGAACCCTGCAAACATAACAGCGCAAAACACAGCGCTGAAGAGCGGAATGCGACCTCGACACTCCACAGCGGAGCTCCTGCGATTGCGATTGCTACCCGTATTTTCCGGACTATAAGCCGCTACTTATTCCCTCACGCTTTGAACCATTCGACTTACAATGAGGTGCGGCTTTTCTGTAGATGTTTCTTCACCCATCAGGGGTGTAGCAGAAAGTTAATCAGGTGGTAGGACAAAGTTGTAAATCAAAGAATAAAGTGCTCATCTTCATTTAGCACATGCAAGCAGCAGGCACGATGGAGAATTTTTTCCAAACGAACGTGTTGTGCCGAATTCCGACTCCCCTCGTTTGCACACTGTGACAGAAATTATATAAAGACGCTACAGATGATATTAGGGAGTTACAGTGACTATAACTTAGTTCATTGAGCACTCTAGTTTTGTCCTAACTAGATATTTAGACATAATACTGCTTTAATACTGCTAAGTCATGTGGTCAGAGGTGAACTTCGGTATAGCCAGTGTGTATTTTATTTAAAATAATTAACACCCTTGAGCCAGTGTGTCTTTGGACATAGATAATGCCGTTTGCTGTAATGGATAATTAAAGTCTACCTCTTATTTATGCATAGAAACGTAAATCGAAAATATCATCTGTAGCGTCATTATGCATGGATAAACGAGGGGAGTCAGAATTCGGCACAACACCGGCTGAAAGCCAAAACTGTCACACATGAAATGCACCGTTCAGAAACTGATCAGTTCAGTTATGTTATAACCCAGTGTGGCTTATAAAACATTTTCCATTTTTTAAAAAGCATTGTAGGTGCAGCTTATATTGAAGTGCACTGTATAGTCGAGAAAATACGGTACTTCCTGACAACAGACACGGCTCCTTTCTTTGGCAAAAGTTCCTTTGGGGCATCATCTTTTACTTCAATGTTTGGGATAATTTGTGGTTCAGAACGTCCTTCGTTTTCAGCAAGCTAGATTTGTGCTCTGTTGCATGTGTGCTTAGTGGTGTAGCACTAAAAAGCATCCCTTGAGAAACAATTAACAACCGTGCAGTGTTCCGGACATGGTGCTGCGTTAAGAACAGGGATACCATGGTCCTTAACAACAGAAGCATCAAGCGCTGTTTTTTTTACCACCGTGAGATCTTACTAGAAGCGTTGCATCTGTTTGACATATACTTCTAGCGCTGAGTGCCGGTCATTTGACTGCAGCAGCGCTATATATATTCATATATATATTGAAAGGAGGGTTATGAAGTTGGATCCAGTGCAAAGATATATTTGCACTGGATCCAATCCCTCCTTTCATTTCAAAATTGTCCTTTTGATAAATTAGCATTATTACATTGTTAACATAAACCCTGTACAGTCTAATCGATTTCGCTCATATCTCTGTAATTTTGCCGTAATCACCTGCAATTCAAGACTGTGACACCAGTGGGTGTCACAAAAATTCATGTCATTTAATATTTAACATAAATAAATAAAGTCAAAGTCGACACATGTTGTCACATAGCAGCTTTACAATAGTATGGGTCCAGATCCCTAATGAGCAAGCCCAGTGGAGAACCGTCAGGGCCCTCTACGCCCTCTCAGAGAGCCTAAAATATTCTTAAAACATAAATATATATAATATAATTTATCCAATTTTATTTTATCTACTTACAGTTTGACAATCGACATCTAAACAATTACAAAAATATAAGCAAATAAATTATTCACCCGTGTCTATTCAATCTGTGTTGGAAGGTGAGGGGTTAAGTGGAAGCCTGTGAGCCTGTGTCTCCCCCTATCAGGACTGTGATGCCCGCTGTTCGTTTCCAGAGGGCCTGGTAGTTATAATTCAGTGCAATACCAGTTTCAAATGACAGTAAAATTGACCAATCATATCTTCCTTCTTAGTGGGCGGGCTTAACTGTATGATAATTTCCACCTGCTGTGGTGCCGCTAGCTGTCGTTAGCGTACCACCGCTAGCTAGTTTTGAATAATTCCTTTGATGTCCTCATGCGCGTTGTTTACATATTCCGCTTCCGAGGAACACGGAGCTGTGAACCTTATTTTGTTGGAACCTTATTTTGTTTTGCTTAAGAAGTAATCTAGTACAGATGTTATTGTTTATTGCGTTTCTAAAGCTGTACTGTCATCTCAGCTTTTTTTAAAAATTGCAGTTAATTAGGAGAGGAAACTTTTTTTTCGATGGGGGGGGGGGGGGGGTGTGGATGGGAGCGAGCCCAGGTTTAATGGTCACGGTTCGCTACTGAGCAAGCCAGAGGCAACAGCGGCAAAGGAAAAGTCACTGTAACGCAGCTCGCGAGATTTAATGAAGGTAATTCCAAACTTGTCGTCAAACAGAAAAGCATAGGTCAGATTATCCAGAGAATCAGAACATGAAACACGGAGTGACATACTGAACAAACAGGGCAGGGTAACACAGAACAGGTGAGAGCAAAACAAGTGGACGGAACAATGGAGATAGCAAATGACAAAATAGCCGTGATCACAAAAAACACCAATCCACAAAACAACCGACAACTGACTAGAGAAAAACAGGGATTATAAATACACAGAACTAACAAGACACAGGTGGAGACACTGATAAGACGGGCATGGCAGATGGAGGGAAACCATGGGAACAGACAAGCAGGGAACAACACAGACACGAGGAGCAGGAATCCGAAGCGACAGCTAGAGAGGGGGGGGCGTAGCCCTATGTGACAGTCCCTAAGATGACAGGGATTAGGAAGAAACTTTCAGTGGACCTTCAGTGGACCAAGACCACATCCACTGGCAAGCCAGACCATCTCTAGGTGCTTGTATAGAATTGTCTTTGGTAGAAGCATGCAACCATGATATAAAATACAGGTTGAGTATGTGAACATCAATTTAAACAATGATTGATTTAAACAGACATACATAGCTCACATGCCAGTGAATAGCATGTGTATCTATAACAACATAACTAAAGGGAGGGGCCTGGATGTGACCACAGTCATGACGGCTCACTGAGACATTGCTTTCCACCTAAGTCATTGTCGCAACTAGTGATCACATGACATAGCGAGAGGACAGCATCAACATTCCAGATTACCAGAAGACTCAATGACTGCCCCCCCCCAAGCTCCACATCTTCACATGTAGAATATTAACTGAAGGCTTGATGCCTTATATGTCAACAGAAGAATGTTTAAATCACTGACTGAAATCTTTACACTGGACCTCAAGCAATGTAGATTCTGTGTCTGTCCTCTCTTCCTCCAGACTCTGGAAACTTGATTTCCAAAGTATATCAAAATTTAGATTCATCAGAGAACTTAACTTTTGACCACTCAGCAGCAGTCCAGTCCTTTTTTGTCTTTAACCCAGGCGAGATGCTTCTGACACTTTCTCTTGTTCAAGAGTGGCTTGACACAAGATATGCGACAGCTGAAACCCATGTCTTGCATACGTCTGTGTGGTGGTTCTTGAAGCACTGACTCCAGCAGCCGTCCAGTCTTTGCGAATCCCCTCACATTTTTGTTTCACAATCCTCTCCAGGGTGCGATTATCCCTATTGCTTGTATTTTTTTCTACCACATCTTTTCCTTTCTTTTGCCACTCTATTAATGTGCTTGGACACAGAGCACTGTGAACAGCATACAAATATCTGACCAGGGCAATGGAGGTGGGGTGAAGAAGGGGGGGGGGGGGGGGGGGGGGGGGTTATCGGGGGTGTTGGGAGGTGCCATAGCAGCTGAGACATGTTGAGACGAGTAACAGCAGCACATCAGGAGTAGGATTAGGTGTCGTTCATCCTAGCCCCACCTTGTTTTGTCGTTTCCTTGGTTTCCCCTCAGTCTGTCAATCCCTATTATTATCGTTCCCAGCTGTGTCTTGTTTAATTCCCATTTAGTCTGTGTTTATATTCCCTGCGTTTCCCCTGTCTCCCTGTCGGTCATTGTATGTAAGTTGATCTTTTGTCCAGCCCTGTTCTCCCTCGTTAGTTAAGCTAGGTTTATACTTGATGCGTCATGACTGGCGCGAGGGTCCGCGCGCCGAAAATGACGTAAACGTGGTGATTTTGCTGTGTAGCTCTTGTTTTCCTTGTCTCTGGTTTGTGTAGCATTTGTCATTGTAGTGCTCGTTGTCTCTGTTTCCCCGCAATTCCCGTTCCTAGCTCGTTCTGTGTTTCTTCGGTGTTTGCAGTTGTTTCCCTGTCAATGTAGTTCGTTTCACCACTGCCTGTGTGTCTCTTGGTTTGTTCTTAGTTTTTCATTGCCCTTGTTCGTTCTGCTGTTTCATTTATCGTTTGGTTTTTGTCGCATTTTCTTCTTGTTATGTGTACGTTTTGTATGCATTCGAGTTTGTCACTTTGTCAATTGCTTGTTCTCACCGTTTAAGTTTATTATCACCCCATTGTCTGCATTCCCCTGTACTTCGTTCTTTGCTTCTGTTTAGTGTTCTGTTGTGTGTTTTAATAAATATTCAAAAACCTGCACCTGCATCACCCCTGCCGGTATGAAACGTTACAGAACGTCTTATTCCGGGTATATGCAGAAATACTGAAGTTCATTTCCAATACATTTTTTAAAACTTTCAAAAGACCTTCCTCATTGCCACTTTAAGTTGTAATCAGAATGTGACATGCGGAGGAGGCAGGCACGATGAACGAAGATCTGGTGCAACACACAACTTTATTCACACAAAACGTGAAGCTCAGCGCGGCAGCGCAAGCACTTTGAAATGACACTCACACAGGCACGAAGCTTGGGCAAAGACGAGCACAAGACATTGGGCGAACGCACATTATATAGGTGATGAACACATACCCTCGTGATCACGAGACAAGGCACAGGTGAGACTACGAACACGCTCACAGACGACCCACACCCACAGAACTATAAACATGGACATAACTGCACGCAGACAACGTAGCAACACACCCACATGGAGGGGTCCGGAGCTGTCACTGTGACACAGAAGCACAGCTGTAAGGGAGGAGCCAGAAGATTGCATGGGTATGAGGTCTCCCTGGGGCATCAGAACTCTGTCAACAAACATGAGTGACAAAAGAGGTGAATTGACAGCATAATATCCCACTTTTGTAATATCCCACAAAACTCTTAATGCCCATGAACCCATAGATTACCAAACATTGACAGGGAAGTTATTCCATAGCATGAGAGCTTTTATAGGAAAAGGTTCTGGCCCCTGCAGTTTTCCTTATTCTAGGTTATAATAAAGAGCCTGCACCTTTTGATCTAAGCAGATGGGTTGGGTCATAGTGCAGCAGGAATTCGCTGAGATGCTGTGGGGCAAGACCGTTCAGTGCGTTGTAGGTCATTAGAAGTATTTTATGATCAGTAGAAAATTTGAATGGGAGCCAAAGTAATGTAGCTAAGATAGGGTAATGTGATCAATAGAAGCACCTCTCTTTACTCTTAAGTACTTTGATCAGCACTTTCTCTGTACTTTAATGAGGCCTCAACCCAGACAGAAAGAATTTGTGTATCTGGATCAGATTCTGGTGTGAGCTTAGTTGCTGAGCTAGAGTTTGTTCAAAGATCTTGGAAAAAAGGGAAGGTTGGAGATCAGCCTATAGTTTGTAATCTGACATATACAAGGTTAGCCTTTTTGATAAGTGATCTGATTACTCCTAATATCGGTGACTTAGGTACATAGCCAGTGTTCATGGAAAAGTTATTTAAATGTAGTCAATTGCTACAGGGAATTTTTTTTGAGAAAGTGTGTGGGCAGTGAATCTAGTAAGCAAGTTGAAGAGTGTAGGATCAGAAATGCAAGTTCTGGCAAATGAAAAGGAGTAAATTATACTATTGCCTTTATTGGAATGCTTGTTTTGGGTTCAGTATAACTTCCAAATGCTACACCAATACTCCTGTATTTCTGGACTACCTCGATGGCATTTACCCTTTTGATGGTAAATAATATAGAATCCCTTAAAAAAACACTGAACCACATTATACCCATATGGACAGAAACACTGGAGCTATTGATTAAACTATTTTAACACAAATAAAACAAAAATAAATAATTACAAATTAGTCCTCAGTAGTTTCCTAATATTTCTCAGAAAAACTACCATTTCAATACAGAAACTAATCCAGCTCCTCCCATAAGAAAGTTCCTATACTAACCCTCTCAAAATTAGTAATCGCTCTACCAATTGCTTTTACATCAAGTAAAATATCGTCAAATTCACAAACATAAAAAAAAAAACAATAACATCCAAACACATTCAAATCCCCTTAGGAAAACACCAGACAGTACTAGCCGAGTGTGTGAAAGTGCTTATAACGTTGGGGCCCATTTCGTTGGTGCACTTGCGCAAATCCCGTGACGTAAAGTGATTCAATGTGTCAGAAAAGTCCTTTGGAGAGATACTCAAAGGTTCAAACTTCACTTGCGTTTGGCTGAAGCAGCAGTTCGGGCTATCCAGTAGGTCAACAGCTCACTTGTAGCGGACGAAGTTCTGGATGCACTTGTCTCCAACTTTGTAGCGGATGCACTTCTGGATGCACTTGTTTCCAACTGGTGCACAAAGCTAGGTGGAGTTCATGAAACTTGTTCCGATGCTACACCGCTCACAGTTCAGTATCCTGCTCCCCCTCTATAGCAGGTATAGGCTACACTAATGAAGTAAATCTTGCAGCACAAGCTGGTTGCTACATAAACAGTTTGGTAAGAAACTGACTGACTGAAATGGTGCTATTTGGGTAAATATACAAGGTATATGAAGTTGCCAAACTTTGCTTGAGTGTAGCAAAGTGCTAAGAAAAAATGGACACAAATTAAGTATTATATCGTGATAGATTGTTTGCCAGTGGTTGGCGCCAGAGCGAACTAGTAACTTATTGGATCATAGATGTAGATCGGAGATAAATAAACTAGATTTTTTTTTCGGCGTGAGAAATCGGATGTGTGGCGTGTGAGCGTGTGTAGACAGTCAAATGCGTGTGTCTCACGCTCATTGCATGAGAGTTGGCAACCCTGACATTATACTAACATTATTCATAATTATTCAGATGCTTTTATCCAGAGCAGTTTACACATCACTGTGTCCTCTACCAGTTTTCCTATCAAAGTACATTACCATCAACAAATGAACCCACTCCATAGACAAACACTTAATAAACACACACACAAAGAGCACAGCACAAGAATGATCCTACAACACACACATTCTCAGGCACCCGTGTGCCTGTGGAATAGACCTGGTATCAGTGGACTCCTTTCTATTCTTAGAATATTAGGAATTACAACATTTATGTATTGGGATATTTCTAAGCAGTTATAACAGGATCATGATAGGGTGGAATTTTCAGATGCAGGTTCTTAGTGACATGAATTTCTGACCATCCTACACCAGGTGGTACAGTTGTCCGTGATGCGACTGGAAACTTGAATGACACCATCGCACCAGGGGCCTCATGCAACTTCTCCACTGCATGCAATTTTGGCTATGATTTCTCCATCTGCAGAACCATGAAATGCAAGTACGGTCTCATGAACAACTTTCAGGTGAGGGGTCAAGCAGTCATAATATAAAAAAAGTCCAGATGGTTTAACCTGGAACAGTAACTGGGTGTGTCTGAAGAGGATAACCATGAGAAGAGATCTGATGACATTGGGTTGTAATTGTAGATGTTGCAGGTATTGATATTGAAGAAATTGACATAAATTTCTGTTTCTTTGTATGTGGGATGTGTGTAGGTTATGACAATGGTATCTGGGTTTGGACCCCTCATCACAGCAGGAACATTCTCGGCTACTATCTCCTCAGCCCTTGCTTCTCTTGTCAGTGCTCCTAAAGTCTTCCAGGTAAAAGAGCAGTACACCACTGCACAATGACATCTTCACACACTAGCAAACTTTGTTAAGCAGCAGTACTCGTGCACTGCAAACTAGGGATTTGCATTTGAAATGGTCGAGTATCCAAAAAAGTAAAAACTACAAATGGCCCCAAAACATGGCTAAAATTGATAATGGAGACTTTACATGACAGCACTGGTGTTAAGAGGCTATAAATCTAGAAGCTTATTTGAAAGCACATTATTCAAAATTACCCCATATCCGTTTTCTAGAGATTTCTCATTGTAGTATAGACAGTATTTATTTTGTGTGCACAATGTACTACATTGTGTATATTAATTACTTTAACATGTTTATGATGTACTAAATAGAAGTCATGAAATAACAAAGAAAATCACGTACATTTTTTGTGTGCTCATTTTTTGGTATTTTGAGTTCTCAAATGGCATCAATTTTGGCTCATGTGTTCACTAATTTCATCACATACCTGATACATAACAAGCTCCCAGTATGACACATTATGATAATGAGACAAATGTGTGTTACGCACACATAACCACACCCACAGGAAATACAGTACATGTATGGACACAAACAGAAGCAAACTACACATACACATGCCCAAAGGGAGAGGTCTTGAGCTGTAATGTGACACATTTGGCATACATATATACTTTTCCTGATATGCAGAAATGCAACTATGCATAAACTCAAAGTTATCACAGAATAGTTGGCCTGCATATTTGCTCTGTTGTCCTGTGATAAAATGTAACAATATCCTAATAGTTTTCAGTATTCAAATCCTGTCAACTTGAATGGTTGACTTGGCCTGATTACATAGTTAAATGGAAATTGTGTAAATGAGATTTTTTGCCATATCTTTTTAAAAACTTTATTACACACACTATATTACCACAACATCAGTTTTTCACTACTACTCTGAGAACTTTACTAGCATGTTGGAAAGTTAGTATCCAATCCTCACACACTGCTAGCCAGTCCACTGGCACAATTGTGGTCCTACAGCTGGAGTAGGATAAAAGGATGTGGAGAGATTAGAGATCTGTGTGGACTGGGCAATGATCCATGAAGTAATATATACGAGGTAGGTAGATTAAATAGGGTCCAGTTCACAGCACAAGTTTTAAAAATGTGCATGTCTGCTACTCTGTTTCTAGGCTCTGTGTAAGGACAACATTTACAAGGCCCTCCACTTTTTTGCCAAGGGTCATGGCAAAAATAATGAGCCTATTCGCGGTTATGTGCTCACCTTCATCATTGCTGTGGCCTTCATCCTCATTGGTGAGCCTCATAACACACTACTAAAACCATCTGACAGTTCTCAGTCTGCTCACAAGGGGCTTGATAATGTCTTTTTGTGTGTTTTTAAGTTTTAGAAGATAATTAAATGATTGATCACTGCTGTGTTGCTCTCGGTTTCTCTTTCTAGCGGAGTTAAATATTATTGCTCCCATCATTTCCAACTTCTTCCTGGCCTCATATGCTCTAATCAACTTCTCCTGCTTCCATGCCTCATACGCTAAGTCTCCAGGTCTGTATCCTCCAGCCTACACCAACCTTTCACTGACATTAATGTGAGCACTGTTTTGTTTAACACAACTAGACGTATTAGTGTAAAATGCAATTTGTTAAAGACCTTTTGTGTATTATGTGTGATGATTTCAAGTGTAACATGTATGTTTGTACAGGTTGGAGGCCGGCGTATAAATACTACAACATGTGGCTTTCTCTGTTTGGGGCTGTGCTGTGCTGTGCTGTCATGTTTGTCATTAACTGGTGGGCTGCACTTCTCACCTATGGTATAGAGTTGTTCCTCTACCTCTATGTTACCGTGAAGAAGCCAGGTAGGAATTTAAGACATGTTTTCATTCTAAGTATATACCGGTAATAATGTCTGTAAAAATGTATTAATAATAACTAGATTTGCATTTCCTGAAGGAAATACAAGAGGGCTTGAAAAGATGTGCCCTGTCCTGACTAAGTTTATGGCCAATACCCCTAAGTGAGGAAGCTTAATGTCAATGCCCTGTCTGGAAAGTTTTGAGTTGCATGTTGTGTGAGGATTACAGTGTAATGTGTGTAGAGTCTAATGTGTATTAAGCTGTGTATGATGTAGGGGAATGGATGTGGTGTGTATGAAGATGTGTTGGAAAAATGTATGAGGTAGTGTAGTATGTATGGTGTGTATGTTGCATATGTTGTGTGTATGAAGGTGTGCAGTGTGTATGACAACAACTCCTTAGGTATGTGTATGTGTGTGTGGAGTGGGTATGGCAACTCCTTAGGTACCTTTATGTCTGTGTGGAGTGGGTATGAGAGAGATGTATGTATGTTTGTGTCTTTTGTAGGGGTTTCACCTACTAATCCTATAATTTGTTAATCAGTCACATTAATTTATAATCGGTCTCATTCTAATTATACCAGAACCACAACATTTAGTTATCAACTAAGGGTAATTAATGGTTTGGTATCTGAAGGATTTAACTGTGAATTGTTTGGAGGTTTTGACAACAACCACTTTTGAATGATATTACAGACAATTTGGTGAAAATAAATGATACATTTATTTACAACCAACTATTCTAAAACACAAACAGCATCAACAAGGATCAGTATATTTACAGTGAAGACTCAGTATCTAGTGTGTGTGAATGTGTAAAAAGGGGAGGAGAGTAAATGTGTGTGTGTGCGCGCTTGTGCGGGCGTGCATGTTTGAGGAGACAGGAGTTGTAGTCTCAGTTCTCCTATGGAGAACAAAGCAACTGAAATGGCGCCAACTTTGAACAGTAGAGCAGCGCGGCTGTATGTGAATGTAGGGTGACCAAATGTCCGTATTTCCCGGGACATGTCCGTATTTCACGTCCTGTCCTGTTTTTTTAAGTGAGGAAATGTCCTGTTTTTTAAATTACCTACATTGGACCATTACAATTTAAATGTACATGCACTAGGGCACTGCGCACGGCGATGCGTGTGACGTGTCAGCGAGGGCAGCCCTGTTCTTAATCACAATGTAGGGTTTCCTCAACCCCCCCCCTCCATTTGCTGTTAGTCGTACCAAAGTTTGTGTGCTCTTACAGTTTTTCTCGATTGTTTACACACATTGTCTGAAAGCATGCCTCATACTCTCAAAACTCTACACACAAATCAGAAAAACACACACACAATGGGCAAAACCCCTCAGTTCTCTTTCAAAATGAAACTTTACAGTCAGAACAATATTATATCTTCTCAAAATGGTATTTTGTTCTCAGATGACACACACAAACCATCATATGAATAGACATTTATAACAACTGGTTGAACACTGATGTGCTCAATGTAAAACACTATGATGAATGGAAAACACTTCTTCTCCATTCATCATAATGACTTTGGCCTTTTTTGTGCAGTGTTACACTTACTACAGACAGGAAATACATAAGTGCATTGTAAAATATTTTAGAATAGTGTTTTTATACTCAGAACACACATATACAGTAACAAATATATTTTATTTTTTCCCACAAAAGCAATGTACACAGTGTACATCCCACCCAACACAAAGTTGCACATACAGTGGCCTTCATACAAAACAGAAGAATTTACTGTATACAGTTACAGTAAAAAAAAAAAAAAACTATGTTGCATCCTCTCTTGTGTTTCGGTCTGGCCACAGCACCTCATCCACATCACAAGCAATGTTTTCTCTGGCCAAGCAGCGGGGGAAATATCGCCTAGCATGGCGAATCCAGCCATGAAAAGCATCAACTGCTATATCTCCACATGCGTCTTCCATAGCTTGGTGAAGGGGTATACGTGTTTGTGAATGTAAGTCATACACTTTCCATCTCCAGGCAGAAAAAAATTCCTCAATAGGATTGAGGAATGGAGAATATGGAGGGAGATAAACAACTGAAAAGCGTGGGTGGGCAGTGAACCAATTATGAACCAGAGCAGCCCGGTGGAAACTTACATTGTCCCAAACGACAACGTACCTGAGCTGCTCTGGACCGTCTATCTGATCTGGTGGAATGAGTGTGTTGTGTAGGGTGTCGAGGAATGTGATTAGATGGGCAGTGTTGTAGGGGCCAAGGGTAGCATGGTGATGGATGACGCCGTGGTGGGTAATCGCTGCACACATAGTGATGTTCCCTCCGCGCTGGCCAGGAACTTCAACAATGGCACGCTGGCCGATGATATTCCTTCCCCTCCTTCGTCTTTTTGTGAGGTTGAATCCAGCCTCATCAATGAATATGAATTGGTGCTCCACTGCAACCACCTCTAGCTCAAGGATTCTCTGCAACACACATGACAGTATCAGAAATAGACATGGAGGAGTCACTATTGTGAAGCACAATCATTATGATTACAATACTGAAATATGTATAATTTATACAGTGTTGAGTGTATACATCAGTTGTGAGATTGTATAGGACTTACTTGCACATAGTTATATCTCAGTTCTTTGACTCTTTCTGAATTGCGTTCAAAAGGCACCCTGTAGACCTGCTTCATCCTCAGGTTATTTCTGCGCAAGACACAGTCCAGCGTTGATAAGCTTACCCTATCAATATTTTGAAAGATCTCGGTGTCTTCTATTATTTTTCTTTGTATTTGCCGTAATGTTATGGCATTATTTACTAGGACCATGTTCAGGATTTCAGTTTCCTGTTCAGGAGACAAAAGACGTTCCCGTCCACCTCGTGGTGGTAACCTTTCAGTTCTGCAATACAAATAGTAAAATACTGTAAATAATGTGCAGGAATACATTTCCCAAATACTTGAAACATTTATATTTATATTTACAGTCCTACAAAACAGTCCACAGGCAATACTGTACTCATTGAGTACTGTATTGATATGCAGTCCTGCAGTTTCCTACTGAGTGCTGATTTCTTACCTGTTCTCATTACGGAAAGTCCGGATGATGGATGCTACAGTGTACCTACTCAAATTTGGCTGTACTCTTTGCCCAGCCTCCCTCATTGTTAGACCATGGTTGACCACATGGTCAACCAAAGTGGCTCGGATCTCATCAGAGATTACGGTCCTTGGCCTTCCTCGTCCTCGTCCTCCTCGTCCTCCTCCTCTTACTCTCACTCCTCTGGCTCTGCCTCTGTTTCCAATGTTGGCATCCATTGCTCCAAAACAGAAGAGCTCACCTTTTGCCATTTTATGCTAAAGCTCTGATTGCTGATTGTAAACATGTGAGACAGGTGTTTGCTGATGTGATGAGTCAGTGTGCATAATAGGACAATTAACTTTAGAATTTTGAATAGCAGTGTGTTCCTTGTGAAAACAAGAGATTTTCTTCATGAAAATTATGCCAAATGCAGAAAATTGTGTGTAGTATTTGGAAAAAAGTGTGTTTTAGAACTGCAATTTGAGTGTAAAACAGGAATTGTGCTTGTAGTTTAGTAGAATTGGTTCAGGGGGTTGGTGCAATAGTTACATGTTGTGGTCATTGTGTCTCAATTACCAGTATTAGTGTGTAAACAATCGAGAAAAACTGTAATAAGGAAAACCGGAGAGAGAGAAATGGCGGAACCTCTCTTAAATCAGTCTAGCCTCCGTGACGGGCAAACCAGAGAGAGAGAAATGGATGGCTGATCAGGCTCTTTAAACTTCTGGATACCACATACTTTAGCCACACCCTGACTGAATCTGAAATGCCGTACTTAAGCAGTAGGCATTAGATTTCAGTGCAGTACATTCTGCTCAAACGTTAAAGCAGTGCATTCTTTCAGTAGGCGACTGGGCACTTTTCATAACCTCGAACATACTACTAACATAATAAATAATTAATCATGCCTGTTTTTAACATATTGTGTCTAATCTAAATCTTTAGGTTACAGCATTTTCTCAGAATATTAATAGAAATTAGTTTTTTATTTCACTATAATGATTACCTGACTTATTTATTATTAATTAATTTAAAGATTAATTATTAAATATTCTAAATATGGTACACTAACACTCCACCCCCACCCCCCCGCTCAGAAAAAGTTCAGGCTCAGGAATTTTTCCCACTATCACCCCTGCATACTGAACAGGAGGGAAGTATGGCATTTCGGACGGAGCCCCTTTCTTCCGTCAAAGCAAACTTGTTCAATGTGTTGCCATTGGTACTGCCACTTGCTGGTTCAGCATGGTGCCTACACTGTGGTGGGTGTGTGCAGTGGGTATGACAACAACTCCTTAGGTATGTGTATGTATGTGTGTGTCTGTGGTGTGTGTGTGTGAGAAAGATGTATGTATGTGTGTGGTGTGTATGGAGTGGGTATGAGAGATGTATGTGTGTGTCTGAGTGGTGTGTGTGTGAGAGTGTGTGGGGGGAGCGTGCACTGGTTGTGTGAGGGTTAGAGTGTATGTTTGTAGAGTCTAGTGTGTGTTATGGTGTCTGGGAATGTATGTATGTCTGTCTGTGTAAATGTGTGTTGTGTGTATGAGAGAGATGTGTGTGTGTGTGTGGAGTGGGTATGAGAGAGATATATGTGCGTGTGTGTGTGTGGGGGGGGGGGGTAGAGACATTCAAAAATAGCTGTCACTCTGATACTGCTTCTCTCAATAGAAAAGCTGTGTTTTAGTCTGATTTACACCCTCCAAACAATCCTTAGTAGTTTTAACCTATCACTTAATTGAAGAGATGGTCGGAGAGAGGACACCTTGTTGATGGTTTTGGTGTAATTGTGTGTCGTTTTACCAGGTACATTCTGATTTATGACAAGTTACAGAGCCAAATTGTAAAAAAGCCAGTTTTGATTTTGAGAAATTTACATGGGAGCCAATGGGGCAGTTTTCTGTGCCTATGGACAAACACATGCTCATAACTCTAAAACTACCATTAAAAATTTTAATGGAGCTCCTAGGTGAAGGTTTAAGGATTTAACAACAGTATTACAGCAGTTTTATAGATTTTTGCTTGACTGCACACACTCTAACTTGTAGTTATTCCTATGGGGATTTTCAACATTTTAAAGTTAAATTAATAAAAAACTACAAATCTTATCGATTTTAAAAAAGCACAAGTCACAGCGTCGAGACCTTTGAAACACAGTTTGAACAGTGTCCATATGTTAAGCGGTTCAGGCTGTATTAAATGCACAAATGTGTGGAAGAAGAAGAAGTATGAGGAATAACAACAGCGCTTTTCAAGCCCTCTAATAAATAATGTCCATACCGTGACAGACCAAAAAAGTCAAACCAATTTCTGATCAAGGCAGTTTCCAATAAACTGAAAAGCAGCTTACATTTTACAGGGCACTGGACAAAGTGGAAATTTTTAAGCATTAATACACTCCCAGAGCCCACACATATACATTTTTGATTAACAGAAACTTTTAATCACATATACATATAATACATTAGTGTAAACTAGTACTAGTGTAAACACTAAATAGTGAAGTTGTCACGTTGTGGGGGGCCCCCTGCCGGTCGCCCCCGGTTACAGCGGCAGCGGTCCTGTTTTTGGTCATGTGATGTTCGTCCCTCAGGTGGGCGGGACCCGTGATCCGTCTCACCTGAGGGTCGTTTGTTCGTCTATATATGTCTTGTCTTCGTACCAGTTGACTGCTGGTTATTATTTCCTTCATTCGTAACAATGCACGGGTTTTTGGTTTGCACACTTTCTATTAAACCATCCTATTTCCCTGAGACTTGGCGTGATCGCTTCCTTTTTTAGTTGCTCACCCTGCCCGTTACAGAAGTAATGTTGTAAAGTACTATTTACTAATGATTAATGACACACTGATGGGTTTTTGATTCAAGGTTATTTCTAATTGTGTTAAGATAAATGTAGATAAAATAATTATAAATTAAATTAAATAATTAGAATATTACAAAATTCTGTCTTTTCTACATGTGTAGGAACAGTCTCTGGAGAGTACAAAAAAAACATTTGCAAAGTAACATTTTTGTCAGATGTGCAGGTGGTGCAAAAGAGATCTCACGTAATGTTTAAAATTAATGTTTAATTTTCTGTAGATGTGAACTGGGGTTCCTCAACTCAGGCTGTGACCTTTGTGAATGCTGTGAAGAATGCTCTAACATTATCAGGAGTGGATGATCATGTCAAAAACTTCAGGTAGCTGATACTTCATTAGCCTAATACATTTACTCAGATTAAAAGCAACAAGTTTTGGACTTTTATTTTGTCTGAAATACAAACATGTGACGCAATATAATCACTTATAGTTAATTCAGAATATGGCTACATGACTTAAAATGACCTTTAAATGTGATGATAAATTAATTTCTACATTATTCTACTTTTTTTTGGCATGTTTATACTTTTGTTCCTTATGGTGTTGTTCATATAATACTATGATTTGTCCTGTTCCTCAGACCTCAGTGCATGGTGTTGACTGGACCTCCCAAAACACGCCCAGCTCTGTTGGACCTGGCTCACTCCATTACTAAGAACTATGGCCTCTGCATCACGTGTGATATACATTTGGTGAGAAACAAAATAGCTTTCATATGATATGAATAATATAAATGTAATATGTGCTAAATATGTTACGATCTTTTACCCACATGACCAAGACAGTGTTTTGGTTCACCAGGGTTCCCGCCTGGAGCAGCAGCAGACACTCACTGCAGCCATGGAGCAGAATCAAATGTGGCTGAATCAGCAGAAGAGGAAAGCATTCTATGCTGCCGTGACATCTAGCAACTTCCGTGAAGGTGCAGATAGCATGCTGCAGGTTAGACCAACAGTACCATAAAATAAATTGTAGTGGAGATCAGACAGACTTACAGAATAATGTATATAAAAATGACAATGTCTAGTACTGCAAACACAGACTCAAAATACGATAAGAAACCATAATCTTGTAAGATCAGACAGAGCATCACTAAAGCCGAGGCAGCTTGGTGAGAGATCATTTCATTATCATGCTATCCACCAGTACCACATCAGTCAGGATGCCATATCACAGTCCTCATGGGGCCACTGACAAAAATAATTAAAGAGTTGACTGAACCTCTCATTGGAACACAGTGTTCATTTAGCTTGTCTGACTTTGCTCTGTGTTTTACATTACATGAAAAGGCATGGCAGCACAGTAAAGGGTTAATGTTTGCATTTACAACCACTTGTGTTATCAGCAGAGATACCACTGCATCAGGACTTAAGACTGAGGTGAGATTAGGAGCTGCAGCTGGCTGATGGCCTGAACAAGAAATCAGGATAAAGAATGTAAACTGCAATCTGGCCAGTGACTGTTTTAAGGCCCTATAAAAAGTGTTCAGACATGTGCCTGTTCCTACTGCAGGCTGCAGGACTGGGCCGACTCCGACCCAACACAGTGATACTGGGGTTTAAGAAGGACTGGAGGACTGTGCACACAGTCAGCGTGCAGGAATACGTAGGAGTGCTGCAGTATGTTACGCACACACACACACACACACACACACACACACACACACACACAGATCTTGTGTTCAGTCAGTGACAGCATTGCATAAAGATGACAATTCATCTTAATTTTTTGTCACCAGTGATGCCTTTGATTTTGAGTATGGTATGGTGATGCTGAGGATCAGTCAGGGACTAGACATCTCCCACATCCTTGCAGCGGAAGGTACACAAGAACAACAAGTACTACACTTGGAGGGCAAAACTAACACAAACACACCTGGGAACACAGAACATATGCTAAAGTAAATCTGACATACTTATATTAGTAAGTAATATAATCAGAGCCTCATTGACCTGAACAGTGAGTCTAATGTGTTCTAGCTCATCAAGCCCCTCATGGGTGGATCAGCTGTGTTTACAGCAGAAAATCTTTTGAACATCATAAACATTCACTGTCACAGTGCTTTACAAAATGTGTTTGTGCTTGTTTGCTCAGAGGAGATGGAGAGGGTGCTTGTGGAGCAGCAGACCTTGGAGAACGAGATAGAGGAGAATGGCTTCCAGGATGGAGGAAAATACTTTTTTAAAAGATCAAAAAAAACATCGCAACAAACGCACACCACTAGAGGTATTGCTGGAATATGACAAATTATGTCACTGTTGTTTTTGCCTGTTAATTTTGTGTGTGTGTGTGTTTGTGTGTGTTTGCCAGAGGTGGAGATTCCAGGTTCAGAAAGTAAAAGTCCTCACCAAGATTTTGCTCAGGCTTCCAGGATTGTGTTGACTCCACTAATTGTACCTGGCTTGCACTAATTAGAAAATCCAGCAAGCTTGAGTAAAATCCTGGGAAGGAGTTTTACTTTCTGAACCTGGAATGTCCATCTCTGGTGTTTGCATCTGGGTCTGTTTATGACTCGGTTCATGATAAAATGATCCTCAGACTATGAGCTTTCATTGAAAAAATAATGACCCAAAATGATATTCTTCTTACTGTAATTTTTATCACAGTAATAGGGTGCTGTATAAATATATTTGATTTGTTGTATTTTCTATTACAGTAATTATTAAACTACTGTAAGAGATTTACAGCTTAAAATTACTGTATTCATTTTAATATAGTAAATTAATTACTGTAAAAAGGATCATATACTGTAAAATGAAAACAACATTGTTGTCCCACAAAATTCAATTTATTGTTAATTTTTTTTAATTAATTTAATTTATTCATGTGTGTTCAGAGTCTCCAAAAGTCTCCAATAACACCACAAAAAGTTGCTAGATTTGTCGCTAGTCACTCTAGACGGTCTGAAAAGTCGCTAAATATAGCGACAAAGTCGCTAAGTTGGCAACACTGGTCTTCCGTACTTGGTACTCACAGCTAGCAAAAAAACGAGTGACGAGCATCACAAAATGCAGCTAGCTGGCACACCAACACATACATGCTTGCAAACACTAACGTTTATGCAGTAACGTTACTCCTACAGCAAACTGATGATGTTATCCACTAAATGTCACAAAATAACAAATTCTATCAAAATGTCATATAAAATGAGTAAGTTTTGGTCATTTAACTCACAATAGCATGCAGCAGCTAAGGAAGGTGCCTCTCTAACATTTCCCTCTCCCAGTGCAGTGTAGGATTATGTAGCAGAGCAGTATCTTAGAATGGTGGAAGTGAGAGCTGATAAACACTGGGTTCATGTTCATTTACATTATACTGGAATAAACTGATGAAAGCAAAGCTTTCAATGTTATTTATCTCGCTTAGTACCAGTTACTACCTCGACACAGACTGACTGTTTATTAGCTGAAAGATGCGAGCTAAAAAGGGCTCGGCTAATAGCGTTAGCTGAGCTAACCATTAGTACTAGAAGACTGGCTGCTAGTGTTGCCACCTGTCCCGGTTTTCAGGTGCCTGTCCCGGTTTTCATGTGCCTGTCCCGGTTTTACCGGGCTGTCCCGGTTTTTCTTCTTTTTAATATTCGGTCCCGGCAAAAAAACTAGGTTAGTTCAAACCACGATTCAGACTGTTTCTGCACACTTCAAATCTGTTTTTTTTCCCGCTGTGTCCATTTTAAACCCGTCCGGTAACATTTTACGCCACCCCCCCGTCAACAGATTACACTCGCCACCCTGTGTCAGTATGACAGTGTCCTTGTTTTTTGTCAGACCTAGGTGGCAACCCTACTGGCTGCTGGTGTACGTGCATAAATAAAAAACACGCGGTTTAATATAAACCAGCGTTAATTTTCATTGTGGATTTATATATATATATAGTTATACAGCGAACTACACAGCATGTATCAGCTATGAAGGCTATAAAGACATTATCCTCTGTCTATGTGAATGTTGCCTACCATTAGCAAAAGTGGATTTCTGTTTAAATTGCTGAATAAATCCCGCTCAAAATTACTGCATTATGATTCACAGGAAAATTATATTTACTGTAGAATTCACCCGCCACTGAATTTTGACCATCATGCTTTGCAGATATACAGTAACATGCTGTATACAGGTTCTACAGCAGACCTGGGCAAACTACGGCCCGCGGGCCACATCCGGCCCGCTGTGCGTCCCTGTCCGGCCCGCGAGAGGCCAATCATAAATGAAACAAAAATATCTATCTGCTTGCAATACAACTGTGACGCTTTTATTTTGAAAGCGCTACGTTTGTGTTAATTCCGTGTGGACGTACCTGCATGTGTGTGTGAGCTGTGCGAGAAACACTGTAGGTGATCAGCGACAACTTTCAGGAGTGAACGTTGCACCTCGCACGAACCTCCGCAAACGGCGGAAAATTTACGTGACGAATTTTAATTGTGCATTGTGTTCCAGATTTGAAAAGTGCTGGAATTTAAGCTAAAGTACTTGAAAATGCTTGAAATTGTAACTGTATTTCGATTCACAACAAATAGCGGACTGAACAGGGGGGTATTCCAGAAAGCGTGTAAGTAAACTCAGAGTTAACGAAAGCTCAGGTTTTTCGTTCCAGAAACCGAGCTTAGAGAGAACCTGAGTCAGCTGGGAAATATTGAAATGGACCTTGAAAGTGCCGTAGAAGTGCTTTAAAGCTAGGTTTAAGCCTGGTTTATACTTGACGCGGTGCGAGCAGCGAAAATTATGTAATCGCGGTGGCGGAGGGCCTCGCGCTGTCGATTCGAAAGGTTGTGTGCACCTCTCGAATTTTGTAACTTCGCGCGCATGCCGCGCTTCAGCGCAATGAACAAAGTCATGTTTGCAGGGTTCATACACCTTTACAAGGTGGAATTAAAGCATTTATACGTCACTTTCAAGGTCCATTTCAATATTTCCTAGCACGTTAAACTTAAGTTAAATATTTATACATATATTCGAAATTATCCGAAATAATTCGCTTTTTTTATCACATTATTTAATTGTTGTTTATTTTCAAAACGCCCAATCTTAACGTCTTCACGTTCTCTCATGTTTCGTCCTGGAATTACAAGAGGCTCATATTTGTTAACGTAATACAAGAAAACTGTTCATTCAGATGACTATTTGTTGTGAAACGAAGTAGTTACAATTTCAAACATTTTCAAGTATTTAGCCTAAATTCCAGCACTTTTCAAATCTGAAACAAAAAGCAACATTAAAATTCGTCAGGTAAATATTCCTGCCCCTGTTTTTGAGGGGTGTTTCTTTATACCAACACACATTGTTTCGGAGAACACTGCACAGAATGTGACGCGGCAAGTATAAACGCCTTCGCCATTCGCGGAAGTTTGCATGAGGTGGGTGGAGCCACTGTGATGACATCATTATTGTTTGTGTGGCCCTCTGACACAATTCAGGTTTCTCATGTGGCCCCTTGTAAAAATTAATTGCCCACCCCTGTTCTACAGTAAGATTTTGATCATTTTACAGCAATAATGCTGTGAAAACTACAGAAATTGATTACAGTGTGGCCTTCAGAAGATCCAACTGATGCAACTTTCTCTTGAACATGTGATGTGTTTTCAGATGTGTTAGGGTTTTCAGATGTTTTTTTTTTCAGATGTGTTAGTTTTTATGTTTAAGTTTTCAGATGTGTTAGGGCAGGGCTATTCAACTATATTTTTCTGCGGGCCGCATTTGCCAGAGAGCTCTGACCTGTGGACCAGACAAATTTCAGACCTATACCAATACTTTCATAGTGGATGTAAAATTGAAGCGAACATAAGTTGTTGACGAGTGGGGTGGGGGTGGCGAATGTAATTTGTTGACGGGGAGGCGTTGTCAGGTGGCGAACGTAATTTGTTGGGCCAGTACAAGTTCATTATAGGGCCGCCAGTCGAATAGCCCTGTGTTAGGGTAACAAAACTTGGTGAAAACCTAGGGACACAATTAAAATGTGTATTTTTACTTAAATACTATGTATTTCTTATGAAAAAAATATTTTAGAATTTAGATAGGATTGAGTCACACAATAATGCAAAAGAATTACATCTCTGAAAATTTTTCAAAAGGTCTAACCAGTTAAATAATGTTCCTCCATAAAACCATTTGTGCTGCTATAATCTAATAGCACACTCATTATCCCTTAGAGACAGGGAGGAGCCAGCAGATTCTGTGTGATGTATTAGATATATGATCAGTAGGCCTGTGTTGAAAAAATCGATTTTCCTATTCAGAATCGATTCGCATATGATGATCTGATAATCGATTCGTACGTCCAAAGATCGATTTTTTAGTGAACTTTTACCCCTGCCTCGTCACTGAATTCACGCAGGCGTGCTCGGTTTAAATAACTGTAAAACAACATGGCGTCGGATAGTGACGGTAACGACGATAGTCAAATCGGAAATCTAAAAGCAGAAGGACAGTTTATCCAGTGTCAGTGACTATTTACAGTTAGTCCATGTCACTGACAGTTTACCCAGTGTTTTTACAGTTTAAAAAAGTTAAAAATGTTCTTGTAACGTTGGGCGCAATGCGATGGACGAGACAGAATCCTTTGCACTTTCCAAATCGTTACGTTTATTACATTTACCGAAGCGCAGACAGCGCACATAAAACACGTTTACATAGAACGTGTGTGACTCAAACAACGACGAGCACAGGATGCTGCGCGAACACACAAACCCCACGTGACGAGACGAGCCACAGGTGAGACGGACTATCACAAGAGGCACCCGCACCCACGGAGATCTACAGACGCAGACAACGTTAACACACGCCCAAAAGGGAGGGGTCGGGGACCGTAACGTGACAGATCTGTTCTTATATTCGCACTTTAAAGAAAAATACACGTTTACATTTTATACTTTCAGTTTATTAAGTGTGAGCACTTTTAAAATAAAAATGCATTTGGTAGCAACAGCTTTTGGGTGAATTCTTAATTATTTCAATCATAATAATAATGCACTGGTTAGTGTCCCAGTAGGAGTCCACTGTTGCAGACATAAACACCTCAAAGATGTCCTCTGTTTATTGTCCTGTTTATTACCTTTCTTGAAGGTAGATTTATGATGACCCTTTTCACCAGTCTTCCAGCCATCAGTAACTACCAACTACCAGTAACTATTTGCTGATTAATATCGATATAATATTAGTTTTAACATGTTGCTTCTGTACATAGTCAGGAAACAGCTCAAATACATTTTTAATAACACTAAACCCCGAATTGGATCGAATCGGATCGAATCGATTAAAACGGATTAAATCGAAATAAATCGATTCTTAATCTTCGGAATTGGATCGATTCTTGGAATTTGAATCGATACCCAGCCCTAATGATCAGCATGGTGCTATGAACAACCTAATATACTGAGCTACTGCCCATCATTCACCTTTATTTCTCTAATTTTGTGCCTGGGTTACTGTCAATGATCTCAGTTTCTCTCATTCTCCCCCAAGTTGCCATGGAAATGCCCCACTCCTCTGATGTGGCAAAGATAAACCAACGCTTGGTGGAAGCCAGCTCCCAGTTCAAGAGGAAGCAAGGCAAAGGCACCATTGATGTGTGGTGGCTGTTCGATGATGGAGGTATGAGGGGAAGACATTTGCTGCTGTTTTGTAAGCAACTGTGTCTTGAGCTAACCAAATGCATATTGTCCACTTTGGCTTATGGAACACAGTCATTTATAATAAACACTGTACTTATAATACAGCCCCTGCATCCCTCCTGAACCACTACTGTAAGCCTAATGTTACAGCTGTTATGTTTTGCATGCCAAATTTTACTGGTTTTGTTTAACAAATATAGATAGGTAGTTCAAACCTGTTTGCGCATTACCATGACAAACATTTTTTAGCTCAAAGTAAATAAAGTCAAAGTCAAATGTATTTATATAGCACTTTTTACAACATATGTCACAAAGCAGCTTTACAATCGTAAGGATTCAGATCCCTAATGAGCAAGCCAGGGGCAACAGTGGCAAGGAAAATCTCCCTATTTTGGCAGGGTTTAGGAAGAAACCTTGGGAGGACCAAGACCAAAAAAGGAACCCATACTCCATAGGGTGGCCCGCTAGTTGAAGTCCACATTTATAGTTCTATATTCCTAATTCTAGTTCTAATTTCAGATAGTGAAGATGCCCAGTGTAATTTGTGAATGAGGGGTGCTGTATAACATAGTCTGAGGGCAGCAGAAAGACAGAGAGATGGGGGTGGCTACTGGATTTATACATTGCTGTTACATTTTGGTCTTACAATTAATCCACATGTGGGAGCTATACCTGGTAACAAGTACAAAACACTGGTGGATGAAATGTTATTAAATAATATTGGGAGCTTGAAAATAAGCATGAAATGACCTAACATATTTACTAACAATGCAACATTCTCACAATGTTTAAAATAACTTCTACCAAATGGTGTCAGAATCTACTGATGTATCTAACAGTGCCTAACAGACAATGTGGTATATGGGGACACCTGAGCCTTTGGGCTTTTTCTGGGGGCAAGCATCCAAATATCGACTCTTTGTGGTACATAGGGTCGTGGAAATTTCCTGAAGTACAAGACATGGTTAAAAGAGAAATAACTGAAATATCAGTTGTACACAGAAATAGCTGATGGCTCAGTTTCTACCAGATGGATGACAGCCAGATAACATAGTGCTTTCTGTCTCTGCACATTCCTCTGATGCAGGTTACAATATATACACACACTTACACAAGTACATGATTACATACTGAATTACACTATTCACAGTCTTTCTGATTAGCATATAGACATTTACTAAATCATATTGTTCTTTTGTAATCTTAAATGACATAAGCAAAATGGCATAATTTCTCTCACAATAGACACATGTACACAACCCATAGACACAGCCTCCATTTTGCTAACAAGCTGGCCAGAGTTGAACTGTGGTTTGCAGTTGCTCTCTGAGATAGTGAGATGGAAGGGATTCACAATACTACGACTTACTTGAGCTGTATGAAACATTCTGTCTGTGCACCTGTGCTGTCTTTAGACCAGTCAAAGGGTTCTATGTATGTATTTGTGACTCTCAGTTCACATTGACAAAAGACTATTCAAATTCTGTCACAAAGCAGCATTCTTTTGCACAACAATTAGACTAATAATAATTATAACAATAGACTTACATGGTGCTTTTCAATAATCCAAAGATGCTTAAATATGAGCCAGTAAAAATACAACAAGAGGATAGAACACAACAAGGGTACAGTACTGGGCAAGACCAGATATACGATAATTTAACATTAAAAGGAAGCCAGACCACATGGGGATCCAAATGCAGAAATTAAACTTTATTTATGAGTCTTGTAGGACGAGGAAACTCAGCCATTAGGGGCGTACTTTAGAAGGCAGTGAGAGAGAAGGAAAGGTGTGGTGCTTGGAGTATAGGGACTCTGAACGTGGGGACAATGACTGGTAAAGGCAGAGAGCTTGCAGACACGATGGAGAGAAGAAAGGTATAGATATCCTGTGTGTTCAGGAGGCCAGATGGAAAGGAAGCAAGGCCAAGGACATGAGGTGGATTAAAACTGTTCTGTCATGGTGATGATAGGAAGAGAAATGGAGTAGGGATAATTTTAAAGGAACAGTTTGTGAAAAGTGTTCTGGATGTAAAGAGAGTGTCAGAAAGGATCATGTGCTTGAAGTTGGAAGTGGATGGTGTAATCTTGATTATTGTCAGTTCATATGCACCACAGGTTGGTTGTCAGAGGAGAAAGAGAAATGTTGGTGTATGATGAATGAAGTGGTAGAAGGTGTCCCTAGAGATGAGAGATTGGTGATTGGCGCAGACTTTAATGGACATGTTGGTGAAGGAAACAGAGGAGAGGAAGAGGTGCTGGGTATGTATGGTGTGAAGGTCAGATGCAGAAGGTCAGATGGTTGTAGATTTTGCAAAGAGAATGGAATATTTTCATATTTTCAGAAGAGTGAAGAACACAGGGTGACATACAAGAGTGGAGGGAGGTGCACACAGGTGGATTATATCCTTAGCAGGAGATGCCACCCAAAAGAGATTGGAGATTGTAAAGTAGTGTTAGGGGTAAGTGTAGGAAGGCAGCATAGAGTGGTTGTCTGTAAAATGAGATTAGAAACAAAGAAGAGGAAGAGAGTGAAGACAGCCAAAGATTAGATGGTAGAAGCTGAAGGAGAAGGATGGTTGCATGCAGTTCAGGGCAAAATTGCAACAGGCCCTTGGGGGCAGTGAGGACTGGGAAAGTAAAGCTAATGTGGTGAGAGAAACTGGCAATAATGTGCTGGGTGTTTCGTCTGGCCAGAGGAAAGAAGACAAGGAAAGTTGGTTGTGGAATGAGGAAGTCAGTGGAAAGCAAGGCAAGGCAAGGCAAGTTTATTTAGATATAGCACCCTTCATACACACTGGCAATTCAAAGTGCTTTACAGAGGAAAAGAAAGAGGATTATTACGACCCGAGGTCTATCACCTTGGGAAGGTGTTGCCCATAATAGAAGAAGAAGAAGTGAAGAAGAAGAAGAAGAAGAAGGCAGCAAAGTAAAGAAAGTCTAAAGGACATGTATCATTGGGCTAAAAGAATGATATAGCTAGAAACAGCAGCTTAGGCTGATAAAGTATAGAGAGGGAATTGTACTAGTGTGTGAACAGAGAGTGTTGAGTAGATGGAAGGAATACTCAAGAATTAATGAATGAGGAAAATGAGAGAGAGGAGGACAACAGGGGGGAGAGATTGTGGACCAGTAAGTGCAGAAAATTAGTAAGAGGTGAGGGCAGCTTTAAAAATGATGAAGAATGGAAAGGCAGTTGGTCCAGATGACATACCCATGGAGGTATGGAGATGTTTAGGAGAGAATGCAGTGGACTTTTTGACCAGGTTGTTGGAGAGTGAGAGGATGCCTGATGAGTGGAGAAGTAGTGTACTGGTCCCCATTTTTAAGAACAGGGGTGATATGCAGAGCTGCAGTAACTGCAGAGGTATAAAGTTGATGAACCACACCATGAAGGTATGGGAAAGAGTTGTTGAAGCAAGGCTAAGGCAAGAGGTTCAGATCAGTTACCAGCAGTTTGTTTTCATGCCCAGAAAGAATACCACAGATGCAATTTTTGCATCGAGAGTGTTGGTAGAGAAGTACAGAGAAGGTCAGAAGGAGCTACATTGTGTATTTGTGGATATGGAGAAGGCATATGATAGGGTGCCAAGAGAGGAGCTGTGGTACTGTATGAGGAAGTCAGGTGTGGCTGAAAGGTATGTGAGGGTGGTACAGGACATGTATGAGGATAGTGAGACAGTGGTGAGGTGTGCAGTTGGAGTGACAAAAGGTTTCAAAGTGAAAGTAGGGTTACATTACAGATGGGCTTTGAGATGGTGATAGACAAGCTGACAGATGAGGTCAGGCAGGAGGCTCTGTGGACCATGATGTTCACAGATGACATTGTAATCTGTGGTGAGAGTAGAGAGCAGGTGGAAGAGAACCTGGAGAGATGGACGTTTGCACTGGAGTGGAGAGGCATGAAGGTCAGTAGAGAAAAGACAGAATACATGTGTGTGAATGAGAGGGAGGTAGGTGGAAAGGTGAAGATGCAAGGAGTAGAGGTCATAAAGGTGGATGACTTCAAATATCGTGGGGCAACCATCCAGAGCACGGGTGCCCATTACGTCGATTGCGATCGACCGGTCGATCGAGAAGGAAGTGTCGGTCGGTCGCGAAGGAATGTGCGTAGATCGCGTGACATTAAAAAGTAGTGGATGAATCGCCCATCTGCACTGACGGTTGTATTTTGATTGACATTGATGGTAGCCAATCTGCAATCCGCTCATCAAATTATGTTCGCCACCCCCAACCCCCCCCGGACAAAATATTACGTTCGCCACCTCACAACCCCCAACCCCCCAGTAGATCTTTCTGACTTGGTCATCTTATAAGTAGCTCGCAAGCTGAAAACTTGTGGGCACCCCTGATCCAGAGCAATGGACATTACAGAAAAGAGGTGAAGAAGAGGGTGCAGGCAGGATGGAGTGGGTGGAGATCGGTGTCAGGGCTGATGTGTGACAGAAGGATAGCAGCAAGAGTGAAAGGGAAGGTTTACAAGACAGTACTGAGACCTGCTAGGATGTATGGTTTGGTGACTGGAGCTCTGTGTAAAAGACAGGAGGCTGAGCTGGAAGTAATGAAGATGAAGATGCTGAGATTTTCAGTGGGAGTGACAAGGATGGGCAAGATTAGAAATGAGCAGATCAGAGGGACAATGAAGGTGGAGCAGTTTGGAGATAAAACTAGAAAGGCCAGGCTGAGGGGAGGAATACTGAATATATTAGACAAAGAATATTGGAAATGGAGAGAAGCTTCAAATGAAAGCTGAAACATGGATGACACACAGATTACGAACCAGATTAAAAAGAGAAACTGTTGGGCAAGTTATTGAAACAGTTAATATACGAGTTGAATGAGCTCAGTATTTGTTTAACATGGAAAAAAAATCCACCCAGACTTTTTTTTTCTGATATACAAGATTCCAGTGTGAAATGGAGGATATTAGCAGCACTTAAACTCATGTAGGGATAGATACTGGAAAGAGCACCAGTATCAGCATACAATAACAGGTCGTTAGAAAAAAGAATGTGGGCAGTTTTGGGGAGAACTGTGCAGAAAAATGGAAAATGGAGATGGGATGATAGCGAATTAAATTAGGGATGATGAAATTATTAGGGTCTAGGCTATAATTTTATTTTATTATTTTATTAATTCAATTCTTATTTGATATGTTGCCACAACAGAATAATTAAGCTAAAATTTAAATACAAAATCACAATGCCTCTGGTTTTCATACTAATATCCTTATTGTGGTTAACACCATTTCTAACCTGGGATTTTTTACTTTCCTGTATTTCTGTATTTTGTGAGCATCTTTTGTAAAGTTGCGAGACTTTAGTCAGGTTTAAGTAGTCAGCTGTAACATTGTGCAAACAAACCAGATGCTTGCAGATTATAAAACATGTTTGGTTTGTACTTTCGTGTTCAGCGCAGTCACAAAAGATTGGGCCAAGGACAAACCCACCATCCAGTGCTCAGTGTCAAAAACACTCCTAAGCAAAAAAACAAAAAAATCAAAAACATACTAACTGACAAAGAGAAGAGGTCAAAAGAGAAGGTCAAAAATAGGTAATACTGCTAATACATGACTGCTAAAAGGTTGAAAGATAATGCTCAATGTACAACAAGAATAACTGGCAATACTTTACAATGACAAACTGAACTCCAGGTTGTAATACTTTTAAGAAATTAGATTCACATGTGGACTCCAGTCCTAACAACCTTGGACATGTGTTCAGTTCTTTTTTAAATGTTGAACATTCAGTCGATTTAGTACATTTCTCACAACATGGTTTACATTGGCATCACAACAAGTGCATTTCTCAAAACAGTTAGTGCAAACATCAAAACTCAATTAAATACCTGCAAAAGCACATACTTTACTCAGAATTCTTTGTTTTTGCTTCAAAAGAAAATATTTAGGTCAATTAATTTGTCATTGCCAACAGAATATCTAGTCTGTGTGTCATTGAACAAGGCAGTCAAAATACTTAGTCAATGTTGCCAGTGCAACTGTAATTCAGTCAGTGCAGTACACTAGCTAAGCTTTTGATTTCAAGATTACTGTACATTCTGTGGTATATCAAATGAAACAATACATGTTACTCACAAAATACAAACTTACACAGAATGCAAAGTTACACATGACCAGGGGCGGACTGGGGAGAAAAAGTGGCCCGGGAGTTCCTGACAGACTGGCCCACTATATATATATATATATATATATATATATATAGCCTATATATGTGTGTGTGTGTGTGTGTGTGGTGTGTGTGTATATATATATATATACTGTATATGAATCTAGTGTGTGTATATATACTGTATATGAATCTATACATGGCACATAGTGTATATGATGGCGTTTGTCATATGGACAATATTAATTCCAGCAATATTATGATTACAAAGGCTTTTAAATAGTCCATCATAAGACCACCAAACAAGTTGTTTTACGCAAAGTGCATCCTAAAGAACAACCTACAACTCTAACGTGGGTATTTCTTCCTCTTACCTATTTGTGGTGGTTAGTTTTAATCTAAGAATTTCAATAGCTTAAAAAAACAGTGCACAGTGCTCTGGAACCTTTAAGACCGCCACTTGCGTCCGTGTTAACCGTGTTAAGGTAATTTGCACATGGTGCCTTAGACGTTGCAGAGGCGACAGCAGTACATTTAAAATAACATGTTATCTACCATTTAAACTGCTGTATGTTTTCGTAGTCCGGCCCGGATTTTCTGGGACAAGTTGGATTTTTTTCTGATCTCCGCTGCATACCGTCAGCCCGCATCAGCTGGCCCAGTCCGCGGCCGCTGTCCAACTCGTTCATGTGTTTACAGGCTCAGTCCGCGGTCGCGCTGAGCAGGTTAGTCTGACTGGAGCGGGGGAGGTAATAGGCACCGTTAAACAGCAGCGTGACTACGGGCCGGGGCCGCAGTGCGCGGCAGTGGCTCCTCCACGGGCTGGGTTAAACCCAGAGCCGTAGAAAGAGAGAGTTGCGACACTCTGTGATCTCGCCGCTCAGAGGTCACGTGGTTCATGGAGGCCCGTATAGTTCCAATCAAACACGAGCACTGAATGGTTTTAAGCGTGAAAGACATCAGCGGTTACCGTATTTCTGGTAAATATTACAACACAATATGCATTAATTATCATTTTCCACATACGAACAACTTGATAATATAATTTGATAATTTATAACTTGATAATAATAATTTTAATATATATATTAAAAAATATATATATTTTTTATTGATAATATATATATATATATATATATATATATATATATATATATATATATATATATATATATATTATAGTATCTTTGAACAAAACTAGAGTTACAAATAGCCTGTTGAAGCAGCCTGCACTATTAAAGGTTCAGGCATAGATTTATTTAGTCCACAAAACAACACTAAAAACACATTTAACATTTAATACATAGATTTATTCTGTAGTCTACACTACAACACTAAAATAACATCATTAAATACATAAATTAATTCATTAGCCACATTACAACACTAAAATAACATCATTATGGCAACATCCACAATATTGTCAATCCAAGAAGACATGCTGGCCCAGGGACACTTTTTTTTGTGTTGACAAGCAGGTGTACACAAGACTGTCTTGAAAACCTGTTTAGCTGCATAAGACAGAGGAATCCAGTCCCAACTCCTGTAGAGTTTCACCGGGCACTAAGATCAATATCAGTTGGACAGTTTCTTATTACACTAAAATCAGGAAGCTATCAGGAGGATGACAGTAGCCTATTGGCAGACTTCCTGGATGCTAAAGAGGAATTTCCCAGTCCTGGCATCAGAGTGGATGACCTGTTGGAGCACAACCCTGTGCCTACACCCTCACCTGACTACACAAAAATGGAGACCTGTGCTCTCTATCATCTGACAGGCTACATTGTGAATCAAGTAATCAAATATTCCAAAATTTGTAATGAATGTCAAATTGCAATTAAGCACAGAAACGAGAGCCCTGAAGAAGAGCACAGTATTTTACTAAAGTTGAAGGAATTCAAGTCAGGTGCACTTTGTCGACCATCACAGGAGGCTTTTGATCTAGTTTGGAAAATCGAGCAATTGTTTCAAACTAGGACCAGTGCCTCACTTATGGCACTCCCTAATGCAAAACATTTAATGGAGATAGAGGCTAGGCTCTTAGACAGTAGGCTTACCTCATGCCATGATGTTAAACAAAAAATAACTAACAGATACATCAGGCTGAGGTTGAGAATCGCAGCAAAGCACATCCAGGCTGAGAGGAAAAAACACACACTGTCCAAAACTGGGCATTTTGGAAGTAAAAGCCAGATGAAAATGGCTAAGAAAAGCCAGCAAAACCATGTAACACCTGGAAATACACCCCCATCAAATACTTTCATTGTTACCATGAATGTGCTTGGTCTGTCTTTAACTCCTACAAATGTCCTGCCACCCAGTGGTACTTAAACTTCAGTAGGTATGGAGGATCTGTTTTTCTCATCCCCACTCCACCAGTTACTGCAGTAATCACCAATCTACATTGCTCCACTGGTCTGGTCATCACACCACCGGCCTAAAAAAAATATTTTAAATGTTATGATGGTAATGACAATCCTAAGCATCATACGTAATTAAATAAAAATTTGTTACTAAATTGTGTTGAGATTATATATAGACCTGTTGATTGTTGCATCCTGTATAAATAGTGGTCATCCATGTACAAGCTGCTGGTTATATCACCTGTCACTGAAACACTAGCTAATTAATTAATCAACTAAAGAGCAACTTCACTACAATCCAACCATCTTTTCTACTTCAGATAGTTACCATTAATTACAATATGATCAAATCTATATAGGTATTACTGAATTTAACAATTATCCTAATGACTGAATACTCTGAGGCTAATGCACCGCTAAGCGATTCCTGCTTTTAATAACATAGCTAATGCTAGCGAAGTGTAATTTAAGCTAAAGGTATTTAAAATGCAGAAATAAACTAACAACAAGACTAACAACAAGTGACCACTTAACTATAACAGTAATACTAATCACATTTATGGAGGATTATATAGGAAACGATGAATAATTCATTAACTTACCAGAAAAACAGCCGCGGAAATGCTTCAAATATACGCAGTTCAATGCTGGAACTATAGCATGTTTGGAACTATTGGTCTCCCCATGGCACGTTTACTTCCGCATTCCTGAATTACAATAGGAGTCTATGGGAGTGTCGCAACTCTCTCTTTCTACGGCTCTGGTTAAACCACCGGCGGCCCACCGGCCCACCGGGGAAATCCCCGGTAGCAATGTATGCCAGTCCGCCCCTGCACATGATTGTATGTGGGAGACTGGAATTGGACTGGAATCAAATATATACAGCAATATTGTTTGACTGTTGTTCGCGATGTAATTTGACAAAAACAAATCTGATTGAAATTCAGAAAAAACAGACAACTGTTTGACTGGACTGCAAAAACTGCAAAATTAGAAACTTACTCTACATATTCAATACAACCTGAGTACATACAGCCTACTCTTGTTGAGGTGTGAAAATGGGACCTTTGTCCTATATGGTATAAGAATGCAAAAATGCAAAACATAAAATTGAATAACATTTCAGAATTTGTCAATGTACAGCATTACTGCAGAGAGCACATTTCTGAATTACATACATTTTCTCTATGAAATATTTGTACGATTGAAGACACAGTTATTCTTCCAATATTTGGTTGCACACAACGACCAGCTTCAGCCATTGTACGACCATGACTTACATGTAAAACATGGTCCACAATTGTTGCCTTTATTTCACCTGGGACAAACCTCTTCCTGTTTTGTCCCCTCAGCCTTACAGCACACAGTCTTATCCATCTACACCACAGTCTTACCCCTCTACACCACACAGTCTTACCCCTCTTCTTGGCTCTTCACCCTGTACTTGGACTTGTCTTTCCATTATGAGACTGATACTGCAGTGTTTAGCTTCTATAAATGTTTGCCAAAAACAGTAAAGGTTCATGAGATGCACCTCTGAACTATGGTTGATACCATTGGTTCATCTAAATCTTCACAAATTCCCTGTCTTACAGTAACAAAATGTTCACCTGCAAACAATTTAATCAATTTAAGATAAATTACCAAAATGTAACAAAAAAAGAAATGTAAAATGATGCCTGAGAGATTTACATGTTCAGCACTTTTGCATGTAATGACCTAGGCAATAAATATATTGCCTAAATATTTTGGACGGTAAGACAATTCAACAGACAATCTGTAGAACACATTTGATAAACATGACATAAGCAATTGATAATGTAAAAAACAACAGACAATTGTCCATGACCATTTGTAAAATGTACAAAAGCATTTGCAAAATGTGAAACACAATGAGAAATGCAATTATGATGTGACAAGGAGATGTGGGGGTTGAATCAACAGAGAAATGAGCCAAATCAACTGAGAAAAACTATAATTGTGTTAACTCTGCAATGCCACATTGCTGCAAGTAGCCTACATAAAAATAGAAGAAAATGCAAAAACAATTTTGTCAGCAGTTCTGTCAACAGTTCCTTCTCAAACCACCAGATGTCCTCCTCCACAGAGTATTAGGCTCAGATTGCTGGTAATTACTGCCCTATGTCACCATGTCAAACTGAACAACAAACTTGATTCAAGTAATTTATGAAGCAAGTTAAAGGAAGGATGCCGTGTCAAGAGCGCTTTTGATTAATGGTAATTGAATCATTTTCTTAACACTTAGTACATGGAGACACACGGGCGGGGCTTAGTTAAAACATAGTCTCTCATAATTTTTGTGTTTTTCTTTTTTATATTCTGCATTTTTTTTACTGCTCAATTCTTGTTTAGGATGACACATGTTTGGGTAATTGCAGAAGCCAAGTTTGCTGAAGCAAGCAATTGAAAGTTTGCAAAAAGCAAAGCCCCTTGCATTATCCTTACATCAGGCCCGTTGACAGTCTTGCTGGGGCCCAGGACAAGAAAGTTTGTTTAAAAATTATAGACTTTAAATAAAAAATAAATTGCTGGGCTCTTTGATAAGCCCCCCTGGCCCTGGGGCCCGGGACAACAGACCCGGTTGTCCCCCCCTGTCGACGGGGCTGCCTTACATCAGTGTAATGTATTTTATTTGTTTTCCTTTATGTGCTGGTGTCAACTTAATGCTGATGAGGCGATCTATACATTTTTGCATTCTTGTGGTTGGTTTCTAATTTCTGTTCTGCTCTGTAATTGCTGCAGTAATAAGGGAATCTCTGTGCTATTCACAGGTTTGACTTTGCTCCTGCCATACATTCTCACCACAAGGAAGAAGTGGAGGGAGTGTAAACTGCGTATATTTACAGCAGGCCAGTCTGGACGCTTAGAGCAGGACAAGGAAGAGTATGTCAATCCAGAATCAACTGTGATGCAAACAGAGCTGCCACGTCAACAGTTGCCTTGTATATACCACTGCAAACAAATTTAAATACTTTAACCTGAATAAAGACACAAAACCAACACCAGCCCCAGCTAATACAATAAAACATAATTTGTGAAAACAGCAATGCTAATGACGTGAATTATTGGTCTTATTATTGTGTTTGTCTTAGGTGCAGACATGGCTGCCTGATCCTCTGTATTTGTATGTTTCAGAATGCAATCTCTGCTGAAGCGATTCAGAATAAGATGTACTGACATCAGTGTCATTGCAGACCTCAACATTCGACCAACCTCAGAAAAGTAATCAGTTAAAACAAGGAGGCATCCATATGATGAGAGACTAGTATCAATATAACTTTTCTCTCCATCTAATTTACTGTGTGTGCATGATATTTCACAGCTGGAAACTGTTTGAGGACATGATTGAGCCTTTCCGTTTGCATGAGGGCTCCAAGGACACTGTACAGGCAGAAGCACTGAGGAAAGAACAACCCTGGAAGATCACAGATGCTGAGTTAGATCGATTTGAGGACAAGGTAGAAGAAGAAAACAATTATTCAATGAATAAATCAGTTAACCAATTGGATAGATTGGTGGATAGATAAGTGAATGGATGAATGAATAAGTGTAAGTGTAATGAGTAAGTGGATGGGCTGATCAATGAATGCACAAATAAATGAACAGTCATATATGTATATATTGTAGTGAAGGTGACGTGAGCTGCAATCTCTTCTTGCAGACGAATCTTCAGGTACGACTGAATGAGCTGTTGCAGGAGACTTCTAGAGCAGCTAAACTCATCATAGTGTAAGTGAAAGCATGTTCCTTACCCATCACATTACCCTTTACATCTTCTCATTATGCACCTGCCTCACCACACCCTTACTCTTGTTTCACTATCACTTGAATCATGCCTGCACACATACATACACACAAAATACTCTATAAAGATGGCCCTGTTCTTGAGCAGGGCGCTGGCAGCATGGTTCAATTCTCACATACACCGTTATAAATAAAGTCACTCTGGATAAGATCAGTTGACAAATGCTGTAAATAAGTGTGTCCCCTGGTCTACATGGTCTAACATCATGGTCTGTGGTCACTTTTAAACTGTGGTTATGGCAGACATTTGCAGTGTTTTGTAGAGTCCAGAGGATTATGTAGTCTTATGTGTGTTTTGCAGGAGTATGCCCATTGCTCGGAAGGGCTCTGTTTCAGACCACCTGTATATGGCTTGGCTGGAGGCCCTCACCAAAAATCTTCCTCCCACTCTGTTGGTCCGTGGGAACCACAAGAGTGTGCTGACCTTCTACTCCTAATCTTGCTCTGTTGGCACACCCATCCACACATAAAAATGAACAGATATTTTGATATGTGCATATTTTGTATATGACCACAATATCCAATAGTAAATAACAGCCAGGATGTGAGAACACAGTGTAATGTTCATTAATACCTATCAGTAAGGCTGTTAGTTCATCTGAATTATGTAAAATATAAATGTGGGCAAGAACACTGTCACTTAAATCATGTAGAAAATATAACAAAGGAATGTGGGGTAAAACCAATTAAAAGCAAAGGAGTGTTAGTGTGTTTTATAGTTGGTACTATACAGCTTGTATATAATGTGTTCATTTCCATCATCGGTTTGGTCAACACAATATAGCTAGTAAAATACAGTAAGGAAAATAGACCAGCTGTGCAAGCAAAGTAAATATTTAAATCAGAAAATTCATTCCATGTAGTTCTAAAATTCAAAGAGTGTAGATGATTAAATTGACAAAATTAAATCTTCTTCCATAGCAAAAACCAGTAATAACAACAGACACATCATTAATATAGTGAGGAATTTGAAAATCCTGCTACTTTGCATGTTCTCCCACTTAGAAATCATGGAGGGGTCTGAAATGTTCATCTTAGGTGCATGTCCACTGTGAGAGATATAATCTATAAAAAAAAATCTGGAAATCACAATGTAGGATTTTAAAAATAATTTATTTGTGTGTTACTGCTGCAAATACGTATTTGAACACCTGTGAAAATCAATGTTAATATTTGGTACAGTAGCTTTTGTTCGCAAAATTTGAAACACAATGAGAAATGCAATTATGATGTGCACAAGTGACAAGGAGAAGTGTAGATTGAATGAACAGTTTTGAGAATTTCAATTCTGATATGAGAAATGAACCAAATCGACTGAGAAACTATAATAACAGTTGATCTTTTTCCACCAAGCTGCTTGGCAATTGTCCTGTAGCCCGTTCCAGCCTTGTGGAGGTCTACAATTGGCAACTCTTTGGTCTTAGCCATGTTAGTAGTTGGAGTTTTACTGATTGTGTGGGGTGGACAGGTGACAGCTAACAACCTCAAACAGGTGCTTCTAATTTAGAATAATAAGTGGAGTGGAGGTGGACTTTTTAGAGGTGGACTAACAGGTCTTTGAGGGCCAGAATTTTTGCTGATTGGCAGGTGTTCGAATACTTATTTTACTTATTAAAATCCTACATTGTGATTTCTGGATGTTTTTTTTTTAGATTACCAGTAGGCCTATATCTCTCACAGTGGACATGCACCTAAGCAAACAATTTCAGACCCCTCCATGATTTCTAAGTGGGAGAAGTTGCAAAGTCACAGGGTGTTCAAATACTTATCTTCCTCACTGTATATTAGTATTAAAATTCTTGCCAGAGAAAATTACAAATCCATCATGCTGATTGTACAACAGAATTTAATAAAACAGTGGAATGTTTTTTTTCCATGTATCTTGCAGGAGATAGTAGTATAGAGTTATTATGACAGAAATACACACACATTGCTTTAATTAAACAATGATTGAACTAATATGTACGGGCTATTATATTTATAGTGAATATATTGTTATTTTGGTGTAATTTACACAATAAAAATGTAGATCCAACTAACGGTGTGAATATGTGGGATTTTAGAAGCAGTGTATATTCTTTTCATTACTCTATGCTTTTAAACTCATGCTGTCCACAGCTATCAACAGCAGAGATAATAAATAGAAATAGGATAGTGCTAATGTAATATAGGTGCTGTTTGCTAAAGGCACAGAACAGTGACAGGTTTGTGACAGTGCGATGAGGGGTAGGGAGGATGCTGAGACCGAGGCGATGGTTTCAACACACTCTGTTTATTAACAACAGCATGTTAATGCTTATCAACAGAGAACATGAAAAACACTCAACCAGGATTGAACTCAAATAAAGACGAGCAATAGGCACAACATTGACACCCATTAAATACTATTACATAAATGACACCCAAGTGCAACACTCACACTATCGGTGCGACGACTGAATACACACATATTCATACAGACTCTCTTGGGGGTCGACTACCTTTCATGCTCAGAATTACAAGAACACTTTACATATATTTTAATTCTCAGGCCAGGAGCATACTTACTGTATTGAAGTTCACCTCTAACCATGGGACTTTGCAGTAATACTTTGTTGCTCGTCGTTACTGACAACCAGTGGCGTGCACAGACATTTTGGGGGGCAAGTGCTCAGGGGGGAAAAAGGCGCTTTTAGCACACGTGAAACACTTCATTATAAAAAAATTACACACATATATTGAATGAAATTTGACTTTTATTTGTAACATTCTCTAAACGTGAGTTTTCAATGGAAAAACGTCACACCACCAACTGATAAAATCATTGTTAAGTCCTTCTAGGGCTGGGTATCGATTCAAATTCCAAGAATCGATCCGATTCCGATTCTGAAGATTAAGAATCGATTTATTTCGATTTAATCCGTTTTAATCGATTCGATCCGATTCGATCCAATTCGGGGTTTAGTGTTATTAAAAATGTATTTGAGCTGTTTCCTGACTATGTACAGAAGCAACATGTTAAAACTATTATTATATCGATATTAATCAGCAAATAGTTACTGGTAGTTGGTAGTTACTGATAGCTGGAAGACTGGGGAAAAGGGTCATCATAAATCTACCTTTAAGAAAGGTAATAAACAGGACAATAAACAGAGGACATCTTTGAGGTGTCTATGTCTGCAACAGTGGACTCCTACTGGGACACTAACCAGTGCGTTATTATTATGATTGAAATAATTAAGAATTCACCCAAAAGCTGTTGCTACCAAATGCATTTTTATTTTAAAAGTGCTCACACTTAATAAACTGAAAGTATAAAATGTAAACGTGTATTTTTCTTTAAAGTGCGAATATAAGAACAGAACTGTCACGTTACGGTCCCCGACCCCTCCCTTTTGGGCATGTGTTAACGTTGTCTGCGTCTAGTCTGCGTCTGTAGATCTCCGTGGGTGCGGGTGCCTCTTGTGATAGTCCGTCTCACCTGTGGCTCATCTCGTCACGTGGGGTTTGTGTGTTTGCGCAGCATCCTGTGCTCGTCGTTGTTTGAGTCACACACGTTCTATGTAAACGTGTTTTATGTGCGCTGTCTGCGCTTCGGTAAATGTAATAAACGTAACGATTTGGAAAGTGCAAAGGATTCTGTCTCGTCCATCGCCAGAGGTGGGCAGTAACGAAGTACATTTACTTAAGTACTGTACTTAAGTACAGTTCTTGAGTATTTGTACTTTACTTAAGTTGATTTTTAAAAAAATACTTATGACTTTCACTTCACTACAGTTGAATAACAAATACAGTACTTATCACTCCACTACATTTCTGTCCAGCTCTCGTTACTCGTTACTTCCACACACAACTCTCCTCTCCTCCCCCGATAGTATTTTCACAGGTGACAGCCTATCAGCAATCAAGGATGTGTCTGTGAGGTGTAAAATCAAGTTCGGTATCGCTAGTCGTTCTTTTCCTAAATAACAGCAACATGAGCGGAGACGGCGGTGATGGAGCATGCCAGGGTTGCCAACTTTTCAAGATCGCTTGGAGGGAGATTTGAACCTGGACTTGGTGGCGAGTGTAAATTGTTGATCGGGGGGTGGCGAACGTTATCGGGCGGTGAAAAATGGACACAAATTAAGGAGGAGTTTTTCCTCGCCACTGTCGCCTTTGGCTTGCTCATTAGGGTTCTGGACCCATAGAATTGTTAACCTTGTAAACCCTGTAAAGCTGCTTTGCGACAACTTGAGTTGTTAAAAGCGCTATACAAATAAACTTTGATTGATTGATATTATATCGCGATCGCCGGTGGTTGATAGATATAGATCAGAGGTAAATAAACTAGATTTTTTTTCGGCGTGAGATATCGGAACTGTGCCGTGAGAGCGTGTGAAAACGGTCAAATGCGCGTGTCTCACGCTCAATGCGTGAGAGCTGGCAACCCTGGCATGCTCTTTTGCACCCATGGCCGTATCTCGACAAAATGTTCCAGTTTTCTGAACGGATGAATCATTCCTATCGTTTTAAATGCATGCTTTGTTTGCCAAAAACAAACTATATCACTGCATACCAAAATTCACCGTCCCACCTGAGGAAGTATATTACGGTATGCAGCCTAAATGTTTTGTTAAGTGACTATGTAGTCAGAGGAGCTTTGCAGTAAGGCTAGTGAAATGACTTTGCCTGCTCACTCCACTGCTAGGTCTGCTAGGATCACTATAAATAATGTTAACATTATATTGGCAAGTAATTCAAACTACGCAAACATCAATAAGGGAAACCGTGTGGGTTAATCGAATCTTGTCAAATAATGTTTCCATTCTAATGTCAGTGTAGAATTAATGTCAATAATTCTAATGTGGCTGTGATTTCTAGTTTGAAAAGAGTTAGCGTGTTGGGTGGCATGGAGTTGGTGGGCTTTAGCCATACTGCAAAAGGTTGTAGCAAGGTTAGACTACCAAGATGTCACACTGCTAATTTTACTTTGTCTTTGTTTATATTGACTGTAGAATAATGTTGTATTGGATGACTGAATACCTAACTAGCAAAGAGAGAAAATCGTCATTTTATTATTGACTTTTAATATGGTAACATAATTTGCTTAAACAGGTTAGGCTAGGCTAATCAGTGAATTGTGGTTTTAGAAAATGTTTTTGTTCCTTAAACTAAAGTGTAGGTTAAACTTTTCTGCTACCACTACCTGAATGATGTACATCATTGGAATATGCCTTATGGATTATTATCAAAAACTGTATGAATATTATGCCCAAAGAGGATTTGGTAGGATGTATAATACTTTTAAACTATAACTTTTTTACAAATGTGACGGAAGGTGTACTTTAATACTTAAGTATTTTTAAAAGCAAGTACTTCAGTACTTTCACTTAAGTAAGATTTTGAACATGCAACTTTCACTTGTATCGGAGTAGCATTTGACCAGTGGTATCTGTACTTTGACTCAAGTAATGAAATTGAGTACTTCGTCCGCCTCTGTCCATCGCATTGCGCCCAATGTTACAAGAACATTTTTAACTTTTTTAAACTGTAAAAACACTGGGTAAACTGTCAGTGACATGGACTAAGTGTAAATAGTCACTGACACTGGATAAACTGTCCTTCTGCTTTTAGATTGCCGATTTGACTATCGTCGTTACCGTCACTGTCCAACGCCATGTTGTTTTACAGTTAGTTAGACCGAGCACGCCTGCGTGAATTCAGTGACGAGGCGGGGGTAAAAATTCACTAAAAAATCGATCTTTGGACACAATTATAAAACAAAGTCATTAAAGCGGCGCGGTTTGACCCTGTGCCGTCGCGGCCGCTCGCCCAGTCCTACCTCTCGAACGTGGAGATCTTCCCCTTGTGTCCCGCAAGTCCTTGGGCAAAGACGCCGCCGGCGCCAAGCGGTCCCTGTGGACCACCACAAGGCGCTGTCTAGTGCGGACCCGGTACACAACATCGCTTAGCCGCTGAAAAATTGGAAAAGGCCCCTCCCAGTCACTCTGAAGTTTCGGGCTCTTTCCTTTCTTGCGCTTGGGGTTAAAGAGCCACACCACTGACCCCGCAGCGAGTGGTTCCCCCCTAGCGCGTGAGTCATATGCCCGCTTTTGTCGAACGCTGGCGACTGCCATCTGCCGCTGAAGCTCGTTGATGTAGCCTGGCGCGTCGTGTTCAGGTCGTTCGTCCAGTGCCGTCCCGAACACCAGCTGTGTCGGAGTCCGGAGCTCCCGCCCGAGCATGAAGTGTGCTGGCGTAAACCCACTGGACTCCTGCACCGCCGTCCGACATGCCCAGAGTACAAGCGGCAGCTGTAAGTCCCAGTCGCTCTGATCAGCTTCCACTGTCATCGCCAACTGCGTTGCCAGCGTCCGGTTGAAACGTTCAACCAACCCGTCACTCTGCGGATGGAGGGGAGTCGTGCGTGTCTTCTGGATGCCCAGTAGTTGGCAGACCTCGTGCATGACGTCGGCCTCAAAGTTCCGCCCCTGATCGCTGTGCAGCTCTTCCAGTGCCCCGAACCGGCTGAAGAACTGGTCGACCAGGCAGCGGGCTGTGGTGACGGCGCTCTGGTCAGGGACCACGTACGCCTCGAGCCACTTTGTGAAGTAGTCGACCGCCACCAAGATGTATCTGTTCCCGCGCTCCATAGCGGGAAACGGCCCCAGCACATCCACGCACACTCTCTCCATGGGCATGCCAGAGCGCAGTGACTGCAACGGGGCGCGGGAACGTTCCGGCGGCCCCTTCTTCGCAGCGCAGACAGGACAACAGCGCACAAATAGCTCCACGTCCCGATGACAGCCGGGCCAATAAAACGCCTGCCTCAACTTGCCCAGAGTCTTTGCGATGCCGAAGTGCCCCACGCCAGTTTGACCATGCACAGAGTCGAACACCGCCTGCCGTAGTTCTCTCGGTACTACCAGCTGTAGCACTGACGCTCCCGGTGTCGGACTCTCCCACCGGCGGTAGAGGACGCCGCCCTGCTCTTTTAGGAGGGACCACTGTGACACTAACGCTTTCGCCACCGGACCGACCGGTGTCACAGCGGTCCACTCTGGGCGGACGCCACTCACCAGCCACTGGAGAACAGGTTGGATCTCGGGATCGCTCTCCTGGGCGGTTCGGAGCTGATCGGGACTCCACGGCGTCACTGGATCCGGACGTATGGCAGCACAGTCTAGTCTAGTCTGTCGCAGTAAGCGCACGACAGCTCAAGGCAAGGGCGGCGGGACATCGCGTCGGCGTTTAAGTGTTTCTTGCCGTCTCAATGTATGGCCGTGAACTGATATTCTTGTAGCGCCGTCAGCCAGCGGGCTACCTGACCCTCAGGTTCTTTAAACCTCATTAGCCAGGTCAGGGAGGAGTGATCTGTACGTAGCATGAAGGGGACGCCGTACAGGTAGGGTTGAAAGTGTTTCAACTCCGCTACCACCGCCAACAGTTCTCGCTGCGTCACACAGTAGTTGTGCTCAGGTTTCGTCAGACCGCGGCTGAAGAAGGCTATCACCCGTTCTTGTCCCTCCTGCACCTGGGACAACACCGCTCCGATGCCGAAGCCGCTCGCGTCGGTGTCTAGGATGAACGGGCAGCCAAACTGTGGGAGCGTCAGTACCGGTGCAGAAACCAGCGCTGCGCGAAGAGATTCGAACGCGGATTCCTGTTCCTCACTCCACACAAACTTCACCTTCTTTTCCGTCAGCCGGTGGAGTGGGGCTGCCTGTGTTGCGAAGCCACGAATGAAACGTCTGTAGTATGAGGCTAGTCCTAAGAAGCTTCTCAGTTGTTCCAAGTTCGCCGGAGTCGGCCAGCGTTGAACAGCGTCGACTTTCGCTGGGTCTGTAGTCACGCCGTCTGCCGTGACGACATGACCGAGGAACGTTACCCTCCGCTGCATGAGGTTACACTTCTTGGGGTGCAGTTTTAACTTTGCAGCACGGACAGCCTCAAACACTTATCTCAGACGTTTAAGAGCTTCGTCAAAATCCGGGGCATGCACTAACACATCGTCTAGGTACACCACACACCGGTCTTTCTGCACCTCTGCGAGCATGCGTTCCATGAGCCGTTCGAATGTCGCTGGAGCGTTGCACAGACCGAACGGCATGACTCGGAACTGCCACAAACCTCCTCCCATGGTGAATGCCGTCTTCTCCCGCGCCTCAGCCGCCAGCGCTACTTGCCAGTAGCTGCTGCGGAGGTCTAGCGAGCTGAACCATCGCGCACCCGCAAGCCAGTCAAATGTGTCGTCGATGCGGGGCAGCGGGTACGAGTCCACCTTTGTCACGGCGTTAAGTCGCCGATAGTCTACACAGAACTGCCAGTCACCAGTCTTCTTTTTCACAAGCACCACTGGTGCAGCCCACGGACTACTGGACGGTTCGATGACAGCCGATGTGGTCGCAGTTTGATTGGCGCAGCGTTGCCTGTGTCGATGCGGTGTTCTATCATGTTCGTTCTGGTGCACTCGGATTTGTCTGCTGCGAAGATGTCTGCGAACTCGTGGAGAAGTCCCCACAGATGTCGCCGTTGTACAGTGTCTAGTCCCTCACAGCTCGTCGACCACAGCTCATGTATTGCTTTTAGTTGAGCTGTGGTCGTCGCTTCGTCGCTCGGGTGCGCTGCCGTCAGCATCTCGAGCCTTCTCCCGCTCACTCAGTGCTGCGTGTTCAGCTCCTCTGAGCGAGCGGAGTCCAGCCCGAGAGTGCTGCCGTGTTGCTCGGCTCGCATCGGGGTCCTCGCCACCACCCGGCGCTGCGTGTTCAGCTCCTCCGGACGGTGAGACTTCCCCTTTGCGAGCCGTGCATTGACACCGGCCGGTGTCATCGCTCAGTTGGTCCGACGCCTCGTCGCGTCGCCCCCGCAGTGGTACCGTCTCAGCTCCAATCTTGAGGGCTGGACATAGCGTGCACACCTTGGCTCGACCGCCAGCACACCTAGCCTTTTGCCGCGATGTCGCTTCCTCGCTCTCAATGCTAGTCGCTGCTGCTCGGTGGGTGGTGTCTGGCTGAATCGCCGGCGGAGCGCTGCCTTCAGCGCGACTAGGTTGCCGTGTTGATATGCCGGGAGATCAATCAGCACCTGGAGTGCTTTGCCCTCCAGGGCGAGGCTTAGTTGTAATGCCGTCTCATCCGCCGGCCATCGGTAATGCCATGCCGCTGCGTTGAGTTGCGCCTCGTAGCACTCCCACTGCACATCGCCGTTGAAACGAGGGAGGCGTGCTGGGGGTGGGGTAGCATAGACTTGGTTGCTGCCGTCGCTGTCGCCGCCGCGAGCGAACCGGGGAGGGCTGTCTTCTTCGCGCCGACTGTCGTGCTGGGTCTCGGGGGCCACACCGGCAGGTTCGCGAGATCTCTTCACCCGGGGGGTGCCGCCTTGCCTCCGGCGCTCTTCCGCTTTGATCTCCTCCGCGACTTCGTCTAGGGCGCGTTGGATCTCTCCGGCCGGAGAGGTGTGCCTATCCCACTTCTGACACCAATGTGACGAAGCCAAGAAGGAGGTCAGATACGGGTAGCTCATTTTCGTGTAGTTTATTTGGGAAAATCAACAGTGCAGTCTTTTTGCTCTTTTAGGCTGCACTAACCACACACTACAGTACACATATACGCACTCGCGTCCACACTCCTACTGAACATCAGGGACAGAGTGTCCGAACATGTAACTCACAGAACATCATGGGAGTCGTGGATACTCCGCCAACTTACTATACCCGCCCAATCACAGAACAACAATAACACCCTTGCGACGCTACAATATATTTAAATTATGGAATGGAATTATTAAATCAATAGGCCTACAATTAAGACAATAAAAAGACCAAAAAGTACGAGAAGGAGTTATAGGCTACTGAGTGTTGTCATTACATGAATGCAGATGGGCATTTTTCACAGGTAATGGGGAACTTCCCGTTTCTTCTTTCACAAATGAATGTGTTAATTTATGTTGCCTAACAAAATCTATACAACAGAAAATGTTCAGCTTGACACATAGATTTACAAACTCTACCTTAATTATTTGTAGGCCTATGTGGTCGTCCTCACGTTATCTATCATTGATTTAGGCTAGAGCAACTAGTTTATCAGGTGACTAGTCGGCTAAAAATGCTTAGTAGTTTGGTGCTGTATGGGACATTTAACTGCACAACAAAATGATAAGTTGGGCTTAGAGGGCAAACGGTGCGATTTTACTTGATGTGTATGTTACCTGGCTGGTGGGGCACGGGAGAAGAAGCCTATCTGTGACTGTGCATGCTGTGCTGAAGACGCTTCCTTCCATTTGCTGAACTGAACTGCTGCAGCGCATCTGGTGTAACAAAGGAAGATAGAGGTTGGGTGTGTGCGAGGTGGTGGCTCATTTCAGGGCATTGTTTTTAAAAGAGATAGATTAAACAAACGAGTGTAGGAGCATACATTTAAGAGGTTATTGTTTCCCATACTGATTTTGTGAATGTAAATATATATATATATACAGTTGTGATCAAATTTATTCAACCCCCACTGAAATAAAGTGTTTTGGCCAGTTTGACATTGATTTTGATCATTTCAGTCATCTTATTTACAATTATATCAAAGAGGCACTTATAAATTAGACAAACATAACATAATATTTATGATGGAATAACCACAAATGTCTTTACTGTGCTCACATCATTATCAGTTTTATTCAACCCCCTAGTGACATTATTTTTTAGTACTTAGTACAACATCCTTTTCCAGTTATGACAGCTTTCAAGCGTGAAACATAGCTTGACACAAGTGTCTTGCAGCGACCTATGGGTATCTTAGCCCATTCTTCATGGGCAAAAGCCTCCAGTTCAGTCACATTCTTAGGCTTGCGCACTGCAACTGCCTTCTTTAGGTCCCACCAGAGGTTCTCAATTGGATTTAAGTCTGGTGATTGCGATGGCCACTCTAGAATGTTCCAGCCTTTCATGTTCAACCATGCTCTAGTGGACTTGGATGTGTGCTTCGGATCATTGTCCTGTTGGAAGGTCCAACGTCTCCCAAGCCGCAGGTTTGTGACTGACTCCATCACATTTTCCTCCAAGATCTCCTGGTACTGAAGGGAATTCATGGTACCCTGCACACGTTGAAGCTTTCCTGTACCATTAGAAGCAAAACAGCCCCAAAGCATAATTGACCCCCCGCCATGCTTCACAGTAGGCAAGGTGTTCTTTTGTTCATAAGCCTGGTTCTTCCTTCTCCAAACATAGCGCTGGTCCATTGTCCCAAACAGTTCTAATTTAGTTTCATCTGACCACAGTACACTGTTCCAAAACCTTTGTGGCTTGTCCACATGACTTTTGGCATACTGCAGTCGACTTTTCTTGTTCTTTGGAGTCAGCAAGGGGGTGCGTCTGGGCGTTCTGGCATGGAGGTCTTCGTTATGCAGTGCGCGCCTTATTGTCTGAGCTGAAACTTCAGTGCCCACATCTGACAGGTCTTTTTTCAGTTCCTTAGCAGTCACGCGGGGATTTTTCTCCACATTACGCTTCAGGTAGCGCACAGCAGTCGCTGTCAGGATCTTCTTTCTGCCACGACCAGGTAACGTTTCCACTGTGCCCTTTAACTTGAACTTGCGAATGATACTTCCGATAGTGTCTCTTGGAATATTTAACAACTTCGCAATCTTTTTATATCCATTGCCATTCTTGTGAAGAGCAATAACCTCTTCTCTTGTCTTCTGGAACCATTCTCTTGCCTTCACCATGCTTGGAAACACACCAGTAGATGTCTAGAAGGAGCTGAGTATCACAGTCCTTTTAAATCTGCCTAATTGGTGCTTATCATGCTTGATTGCTGCTCATTGACATCCACAGATGTTTTCAATACCTGATGGAAAACACTGGAATGAACCTCTGTTCTTAGGAGTGGTAGTCGTAAAGGGGTTGAATAATTGTGTCAATGAAGAAATCACAAAAAAGCCATTTAATACTTTATGACAAAAAAAATTGATGCTATCTTAGTTGCATTTAGTTCTTTAACAAGTCCTTGTAAGATTTCATTATGAACACAATTACAAATGTGCACTGAATTCCATAAAACCCTTCGCAGCATTGGGGGTTGAATAAATTTGATCACAACTGTATATTGCCAGTTAGATCTGTTGGGCCAGGCTAAAATCAGGTTTGTCGTACACCTGTTATGTATGATTCATATGAGTTTTGTCTGGCCCGACACCTTTGAGGCATACAGCAAGCCTCTGAATTTGACCTCCTGAATCATGCAACCTGGGCGCAACAATATACAATAGGCCATATTGCCAGTTAGATCTGAGGGCTAAAGTGATGTCGGGTCAGTCTCAAACCAGGTTTCTCTTACATATAGAAACTATTTGTGTATGATGAGTTTTGCCTGGCCCAAGACCTTACAGGCATACAGTAGGCCTCTGAACTTGCCCCTCTGAACCATTACACCTGTGCGCTTAACTACTCAATATGTCATGTTTCCAGTTAGATTCAAGGCATAAAATGATGCTGGGCCAGACCAAAATCAGGTTTCTCTTACATATAGGAACTAGTTATGTATGATGAATTTTGAGATTTGCCTGGCCCAAGACCTTACAGGCATACAGCAGGCCTCTGAAATTGCCCCTCTGAACCATTTCACCTGTGCGCTTTACTCAATATGCCGTGTTTCCAGTTAGATTTGAGGCATAAAATGATGCTGGGCCAGGCCAAAGTCAGGTTTCTCATACATATAGGAACTAGTTATGTATGATGAATTTGAGATTTGCCTGGCCCAAGACCTTACAGGCATACAGCAGGCCTCTGAAATTGCCCCTCTGAACCATTTCACCTGTGCGCTTTACTCATTATGCCGTGTTTCCAGTTAGATTTGAGGCATAAAATGATGCTGGGCCAGGCCAAAGTCAGATTTCTCATACATATAGAAACTATTTATGTATGATGCATTTGAGATTTGCCTGGCCCAAGACCTTACAGGCATACAGCAGGCCTCTGAAATTGCCCCTCTGAACCATTTCACCTGTGCGCTTTACTCAATATGCCGTGTTTCCAGTTAGATTTGAGGCATAAAATGATGCTGGGCCAGGCCAAAGTCAGGTTTCTCATACATATAGGAACTAGTTATGTATGATGAATTTGAGATTTGCCTGGCCCAAGACCTTACAGGCATACAGCAGGCCTCTGAAATTGCCCCTCTGAACCATTTCACCTGTGCGCTTTACTCAATATGCCGTGTTTCCAGTTAGATTTGAGGCATAAAATGATGCTGGGCCAGGCCAAAGTCAGGTTTCTCATACATATAGAAACTATTTATGTATGATGCATTTGAGATTTGCCTGGCCCAAGACCTTACAGGCATACAGCAGGCCTCTGAAATTGCCCCTCTGAACCATTTCACCTGTGCGCTTAACTACTCAATATGTCATGTTTCCAGTTAGATTCAAGGCATAAAATGATGCTGGGCCAGACCAAAATCAGGTTTCTCTTACATATAGGAACTAGTTATGTATGATGAATTTTGAGTTTTGCCTGGCCCAAGACCTTACAGGCATACAGTAGGCCTCTGAACTTGCCCCTCTGAACCATTACACCTGTGCGCTTAACTACTCAATATGTCATGTTTCCAGTTAGATTCAAGGCATAAAATGATGCTGGGCCAGACCAAAATCAGGTTTCTCTTACATATAGGAACTAGTTATGAATTTTGAGATTTGCCTGGCCCAAGACCTTACAGGCATACAGCAGGCCTCTGAAATTGCCCCTCTGAACCATTTCACCTGTGCGCTTTACTCAATATGCCGTGTTTCCAGTTAGATTTGAGGCATAAAATGATGCTGGGCCAGGCCAAAGTCAGGTTTCTCATACATATAGGAACTAGTTATGTATGATGAATTTGAGATTTGCCTGGCCCAAGACCTTACAGGCATACAGCAGGCCTCTGAAATTGCCCCTCTGAACCATTTCACCTGTGCGCTTTACTCAATATGCCGTGTTTCCAGTTAGATTTGAGGCATAAAATGATGCTGGGCCAGGCCAAAGTCAGGTTTCTCATACATATAGAAACTATTTATGTATGATGCATTTGAGATTTGCCTGGCCCAAGACCTTACAGGCATACAGCAGGCCTCTGAAATTGCCCCTCTGAACCATTTCACCTGTGCGCTTTACTCAATATGCCGTGTTTCTAGTTAGAGGTATTAAATGAAATTCAGGCTAAAATTCAGGTTCCTCTCTTAAGGAGTGACCTGTTCTTCATGATGCATTTGTTATTTCTCTGGCCTACCATCAATAAGGCCTTCAATAAGCCTCTGAAACTGCAAAAAGCACAGAAAATACTGATTTATTATTTTACCCAGAATCGGAACACGATTGTGCACTTGTATGGCACATAATGGTTTATTTAACTGTAAGAAAAGCAATACAAAATGTACATTTTCTGTACATGTACATTGCACAATAGCTATTATTTAACAGTAACAAAATGTGCTTTTCACAAATAATGAAACATTTTATGGAATATTTCTGTTAATATGAGTATTTAACATTGGAATAACGTAGCCTATTTTTTTCAGAGAAGGGATGTCATACATATTTACGGTATTTTACTGTTACAGAAACTGTATTGAACGTTTTTAGAGTTTAGTCTTTTACAGTCATGCTTACAGTTTTTCACTGTAAAATCTACATTTCCAATCAAGTTTACTGGAGGGTCTCTCGCTTCACATACTAAAAACATGCTTATGTACAACTATGATCAGTCAGTACCATGAAATGGAAGTATCCACACAATATGATTAGGGTATTTCTATGAGGTTGTCGCACGAGGGCATTTATATATTTCATAATTTGTCACTTTATTACATTATTTTATTGTTTGTTTCCTTTTTATCTTTAATTTCCTTTACCATTTTCTTTTGGTCTTATCTTTGCTTCATTTTAATGTTTATTTTTTATTTATTCTGTAAAGAACTTTGAGTTCCATGTATGTATGAAATGTGCTATACAAATAAAGATTATTATTCATTAGCTTGCCCTACTGTAGGATGAGTCTGTGAAAAGTTATCAGTCACATACAAGTGCATCTCTCCAAAATAGAATATCAACAAAAGAAGAATTTATTTCAGTAATTCAATAAAAAAGTGAAACGCATATTAAATAGATTCCTGACAGAGTGATCTATTCATGTAGCGTTACGAATGACAAGACATGAATAGATACAGCGGCATCTTTTGCCGCGTGGGAGGACCCGAGAAACGGGCGAAGACTGACTCAGGTGGTAGTGCCACAGTGTCTCCGTGACACTGTGCTGCAAGCGGTGCACGGGTTGCCAGGTTCAGTGCATTTCGGCATCACAAAGATGCTAGGTAGGCTGCGACAGCGGTTCTGGTGGCCAGGGTGCTGTGCTGACGTAGAACTCCATGTCCACTGCTGTGACGTCTGCGCCGCAAAGAAGGGTCCTGCTAAGGCTGCGCGCGCTCCCCTCCAACCGATGCAGTCAGGCTCCCCCATGGAAAGGGTGGCGGTGGACGTCCCCGGTCACGGACACGGGGAATACGTTCGTCATTGTGGCCATGGACTACTTCACCAAGTGGCCGGAGGCCTACGCCGTGCCGGACCAGAGCGCGGTGACAACGGCAGAGGCCCTGGTGAACAATTTCTTTTGCAGGTTCAGCGTCCCTGAGGTCCTGCACAGCGACCAGGGGTGAAACTTTAAGTCGGAGGTGATGGGGGAGGTGTGCAGACTCATGGGCGTGCACAAAACGCGCACGACTCCCCTTCACCCGCAGTGCGATGGGCTGGTTGAGCGGTTTAACCGGACTCTGGCCGCTCAGCTAGCCATTGCCACCCAGGGGAATCAGCGTGATTGGGACAAGCGGCTGCCCATTGTGCTGCTGGCCTGCCGCTCAGTGGTGCAAGAAACCACGGGGTTCACGCCAGCCATGCTCATGTTCGGGTGGGAGCTGCGGTCCCCGTCGAGCTGGTCTTCGGAGCGCCGCCAAGGAGCGAGGACGACGTGCCGCCCGGACCCCCTTTTGTTAGGGACTTGTTGGGTCGGCTGCGTGATGTACACAGATGGACCAGGGTGAACCAGTCTGCGGCTGGGGACAGGCAGAGGCGCGCATACGACATGCGATGCTACGGCGCACCTCTGCTTGTGGAGTCGGAGGCCTGGCTATACAACCCCCAGTGGAAAAAGGGACTGTGTCCTAAGCTGCAGTCGGCCTGGGTTGGGCCATGCAGGATCCTCAGCCAGTTGGGAGAGGTGGTCTACAGAATCCGTTGGGGGCGACGGCGCCTCGTGGTGCACCGCGATCGCCTGGCCCCATACCGGCCGAAACTGTTGGGCGCTGGACGTCGCCCAGACTCTCCTGCCCCCATTTCTCCCTGTGCTTCCCCTGTTACTCCCCCCTCCGTGTCACCCGTGATCGAACCGGCCAGACCGCAACGCGTGCGGAGACTGCCGCACCGCCTGCAGGACTACGTGTGAGTAGCCAAGTCATGCTATGTGTGGGTTATGGGGAACTACTATGGGGATGTTAAGGTGTTATGCTGCGTGTTACATGACTGGTCTGTCTTACTGTTTTGCTTTGCAGGTGTTTGAAGGAAAAAAAAAAAAGGCGAGCTTTGTTATTGTTGGTGCTCCGTTGTACTGCGCTGTTACTGTTTTTATCGTGCTGGGGATTATTGAGCATTGTTAAATACTGGTGGTGTTCTGCTGACATACTGATGCGTCCTGTTAGTCGCCGAGGACGGCTGACCTCTTGGGGGCGGGGGGGGGGGGGGGGGGGCTGTGTAGCGTCGGCCCAATGGGGGATGGCACTACTTTCCCATGAGCCCCTGCGGCTCCAGTTTTGGTTCATGTTATATGTAATGCTATGATGTGTGTTATTGATTATGTATCTGATTATGTGTGTGTTATGTAGTTTGAGCCACCCTGTATTAGTTTATGTAGTTGTGCATTGTCTGAATCAACCTGCCATGTGTGTGTGATGTTACTGTGCCAATGACCTGCCCTCATGTTTCATGTCTTATTTGAGTTTGTTCCACGTGATCATTCCCCAACAGTCTGATTACGATTGATTTAAATAAAACCAGTCTGTTTTATCAAATGGATCAGTTTACTGCCTCTCCTTCCTGTACCACACCACAATTCTATGAATTAGACATAGTAGACATTAACAGACTCATTAAGACCATCAAGAAGGTTGGCTGAGGCTCAAACTGGACCCACATGAGAGGCTGATGGAGAGGGGAAAGATCAGCAGTCATCGTGAGCAAACCCACACAACCTTTATGCAGAGATAAGCATGTAGGAGGGCACATTCAACAGCAGCCTCCTACATCGGTGCAGAAGAAAGCACTTCTACAGGTTTTTTGTCCCTGCAGCTACCAGAGTGCTCATCCATCGTATATGGGCTTTACCCCACCTGCAGACTCCTCTACTTGGTCCAAGTTCTGCTAGACAGTTATACTCATCTGGTCATTATTACTGTCATGGCATATTTATCTTGTATCTAGGTGTGAGTAGCTTGCTTACTTTCATAGAGTTCATGTTTATGTGGACTGTAAATTGAATCAAGCATATTTGGGATATTGTTGGGACATAATGTCATGGGACATTAAGTACATGTACATTATACTCTTGCAAATCCTGTTTCGTATCTGAGTTTTTTGTAGCTCATGCTGTCTTTTGCAGCTGATGTATGGTTTAAAAAAAAAAATTTCAGAAAAAATACATTGACTAATATCGAGCTTTTTACATACTTGTTATGCATTTGTATTTGAGTAACAGTAATTAATATTTATACAACAGGCCTATTTTATAAATTAAATAATCACCAAGATTCTAAAATAGTCTCAAGCTTAGCCCTATTTGTTATTTAATGATAAATGTGCTCTCAAAACCATTGGTGCTTTGCAGAAAACAAAAATGTGTATAGTAAATTTACATATAAATAGCACTATATACTAAATTATCAAACATCAGCAACAAAAGCATTCTTTGTTAGTTATATCTGACAATATTATTAACACTTTTTAACAATTATTAACATTATTAACACAATAGAATTAACACTAAGATTTCTCAGAAGTCCTACAACTTATTTTTTCATGGCCTAGTTCAGACTGCTCAGGGAATTGAATGAATGAATATTCAATTTTATATAGAATATTCTATATTCAAGATACCCAAGGTTGCTTCACAACTCCAACACAGGTACAAGTCTTACACAACCAATCACACACCGGCGAGAAGCGGTAGCCAATTGCGCACAGCATAATCTCCACCAGAATCTACAGCCCCCTGGGGGACTGAATGGAGTGCAGGAAGAGTACAGACCCTAGTGACAGAGCAGCATCCACTACTGGGCATACAGGCACACACACATTCATGCAGACACTCAAGACAACTACTTTTATTGAACAGACACACACTGAGGGAGAATTTGGCACGGACTGCCAATTTACCCAACCTCCATGTTTTTGGACTCAGGGAGGAAACCCCGGAGGAAATCCACACAGACACGGGGAGAACACGGAAACTCCACTCAGATAGGCACTTGAACCCAAGACCCCCAGTGCTGAGAGGCAAACATGCTAACCACCAAGCCACTGTATTGCCCAATTAAAGAATTAAAGCAAAGCTGGAATGAAAATCTCATTAATGCTAGAATTTTCTTTGACATTTGATTAGAGCCCACATTTAAGCAATGGCAAATAGTTTCATATAAGGTAAATTCTTTAGGGTACAGCATCTTGAGACTAAATACAGCTTTTTCCTTCAAGACACACTGTAAATTAAACTCAGAATGGGGAACACATACATTGTGGTGGCCCACATCTTAAGCAGGGGCATGTTTGTAAAGCAGAAAATGTAATTTAGTTTTAAGTGAGGTCCAACATGAATGGCTCATCTGTCCTGTTAGACATTGCTTTTATTGAGTTCAGCAGGCCAAGTGAAATTATAACCCCTTGTATCTTGCTGATGAACAGTGGTACTCAAGTTGAGTACCATTTAGTGACACTGCAGTAATGCATCTTACACTTGCACCTCTTCCCTCATTAACATTACATGAGTAAACAGAATTGCAAGCTTTATTCAAAAGGATTTATTCATATTAAAACAACACATAAAATAGGTTAGCATAAAAGCAATCAAATTAGTTTCTCCCAGTAGAGCCAAATCCTCCAGAGCCCCTCTCTGTCTCTTCCAGAGTCTGAAAAGTAGAGCACAAATTAACAAGTGGGACACAAAAACAGCACTTCAGGCTTAGATGGAAAATGATCTACCCACTTTGAAATGTTTACTTTGTTTATAGAGGACCAACTCCTGTTCCTCATGAGGGTGTACCAGTGTTTGGGTCTTAACCCATGCATTTCAAACATTTAGCCCATAGGCAGGGGCTGACCAGATTATATGTCTGGCCCACCAAATAAATCTAGAATGTTTTAGATTAATCATGTTGACACATTTAATTGAAAGATTTCATTTGAAATGAAAAAGCCATAATTCCACTTGGGAACAAAAAAAAGCAATAACCAAAATGATGTTCATTACAGGAAATCTTCATTATAAAGCTAAGAATTTGATATCTTAGCTAAGCATGTATCAAAGATTTTAGAAAGCTTGTTGGTAATAAACTGAAGTCTGTGTACTTTAAATGTGTGTTTTAGATAACTATTCATAAACTGGTACATTTAATTGTTTGTTAGTATTCCTTAACTGCATTCAGGCCAACTTGAAACTAGACTGAGGTGTGTCAAACAGAGTTTGACATACCTTGTCCAAGCCAATGTACAGGGTTCATACACTTTTTTGACAATCAATTTCCATGACTTTTCCATGACTTTGAGGCAAATTTTAATGACTACACATTCTCTAAACATATGTGTAGACATGAAAAATAAGAAAAAATCCAGGCCAAAATTCCACAGTATATCATAAATTAATGACAAGCCACGTGGTTTAATTGAAAAAATAAACATTTACCGTATTTTCAATATCAATATAAACCGGAGTTACGACCTACTTTTTTTTTTATTTCGCGCGTGCACGGAGGAGCAGTGGCAGCACAGTGGAGTGTTGTGTACGATAAGCTGAGGCAGCACAGGCTCCACTGCAGCCCATCTCGGCAACACGATCGCTCTTTCTCGCGTTGTACGCACGAGGACATCGTTAGTTTTTTTTCTATACTGTGTTTACGATCAAAACGTATCTAAATCTTTTCAGTCTCTAACCCCATCGTTAACCGTGCACATTTTGCACGCCCCGTGTCCTTGTCTTTCACAAGCCATAGCTTGTATTTGTCCAACTGAAGCAGTCATTGTTTAATCGGCATTTACCAGCATTACGCTGATTTACATCAAAGTACAATCTACAGCTCCGCTTGGAGTCCGACGCTAACGCAGTGAACTAATGTGTGAAGTTACGTTAGTGGTCCGCACAATGAAAAAAAATGGCTATACTATATTTATTAATTTTTTCTTCCGGTTATCAGAACAACATACATTTATTGTGTCAAGCAAATTTCCATGACTTTTCCAAAACATTTGAGTATTTTTTATTTTTCCAAAACTTATCCAGGCCTGGAAATTGCTATTTTCAAATTCCTTAACTTTTCCAGGTTTTTCATGACCGTACGAACCCTGAATGTAACAACCACTCAAAATCTTCAGAAGGCCAGACACATTTGGGTAGTGCTGTGCTGAGCAATACTAACATTTTACAATAATTTCAAATATTACACTACCTGGATATACATGTTGGTGTAATGACGAGGTTATTAAATAACATTCAAAATTCAGTGAGTAAAACCTGCATATACTTTATTGCATGACACTAAATTGAAACGTATTTACATGGGTATAAAAATAACCACTGCATCAACATCCCATAGTCCTTTAAGTGCAAGAGGTTTTAGTTGCAAGTTCACAGGCACTTACCTGTAGTTCCAGCAGCTCAGGGTAGAATATTCTTTCACAAACTAGTTGCGCCACTCTATCCCCTTTTTTCACTGCACAGAGAAAAATATAGTTCTTACTAACATACATAACATTATCCATTTTAATTTTCTTATTTTGATTTGGATTCGAGGTCAAATACCTTCAAATGCCGACTTGCTGAAGTTAAAAAGAACCACACCAACATTCCCCCTATAGTCCTCGTCCACTACGCCAGCTGGATACACACACTAGGGGCATTAGCCAGCTACTGTAGCAATAGCTTAACGCTATCTGTATTAGTGAGCAATTCTAGTAAATATACGTTAGTTTCAGCAGCTATATCTATGCGATCCATCCATAATCCAAGTAAACGCAAATTGAATGGGCAGACGTTAGTGCTCGTGTATTTTAAACCAAATTAAGAACTCAACAGTGCAACTGAAGAAACGTTATAACTTACCGCCGACATCGATGAAGTTATTAGCTGCGAGACCAGAGCGTGGGGCTTAATAGCAGAAAATAATGGCGATAAATAAGCAGTGCCTAAACACTTTATAACAAGTTACTTATATAGCGCCTTTCACAAACCCATGGACGCTTGAATTTACTGCCAAGAAAGTATTCGTTATGTAACTCACCTACTCGGCCATAGCAGCCAGCAGGTACAGCGATCTGGATGTCCGTGAGCACAACGGCTTTATCCATAGGGCCAACAGTATAATCATAGGCGCTGAAAACAAATCGTTTATAAGACTGACGAAATTAGTGTCCGTTTTAAGTAGTATTTTACTTATTTCTAACTTTTCATATAATTCTACTACATACCTGTATAGGTCGTACCCAGCTGATTTTGAAGATCCTCTTGTCGGAGTGGTGGCGTGTTCCGAGAGTTTGGCGAATTTTAGTACGACTTTGTCGTTAGTGACCACATCGGTTTTGGTCTTCTTCATAGGACTGACTGCTGTGGTTTCTGAACAGGGCATTCTGCCTATAAACGAACGTTACGCTTAAAATTTAGTATAAGAATAAAACATTCAAAATAATATAGCAGCAAAATGCCTTGTCTAGCCAACTTATTTAACGCCAACAATACAGTAGTCTTGCTTGTTCGCGCCAATATTTGCAACACGCGCTTTTAAAAGCCCGCCTCTTCCTTCCTTCAAAAACCAATGAGATCGTTTCTGATCAACTCGAGTCCTAACGCCATAAGCGCTGGAGGACAGATTGGCGATGACGCGTTAAGCCTTCAGTCACGTGATTATGTTCCACTTGATCACAAGGCACCGATTTCCGCACTCATTACTTGGGTCTCTGAACTACAAACTGCATAAACAGTCTGCCAATGGGCTATAAAGATGATTCTGCCAAAATCAAAGACCCAGTTAAAACTATCCAAATAAGTTCTATAATTAAAATTAGTTTATTTTAATGCCGCCACTAATCTCGGTAGCCAACGTTATCAAAAATTCTTCCCATGACGAGTGGAGAAGCACAACATAATTAGCTATTCTTTCTGTCGAAATCTCGTAAATGCGTAACATTTGAGAAATGTTTGCATGGAAACCTGATTCTTTATAAAAATAATTGCATGCTGTATTTTGTTTTAGACCGTTGCTAGCTATACTTAGCATCGTTTTATTTTGAAACAAATGCTGGCGTCCAATAGCAAACTAGCAACAGAAAGTTAAGACAGCAAGGTACCGCTTGCCAGTGGAGACCATCCAATCTGCACGAGCCTGTGTAAGTTATAATGTCCTCTCTTTGTAATCACAGTCAAAAATAATGCGCACCAGTTTGAACGTACTGAAAACATTGTGGTTCTGCCGGAAAACCAACCCTCTCCCCTGCAATTCAACGCTATTTAAAGAGGAGCTGTTTGGCTGGCTAGCAAACTACCCAGATAGAACTGATGTAGGCTTCTATCCAGCAAGGTCACTTAAGCGAATTACTTAATTTAGGGTTTAGATGCTATAGTAGTCCTTGGCAGCACGGCTGGAAATGAGAAACGTTTGCCTTGTCTTAGATATGCTGTCTAACCCTGCAACCAGTGCAACTCCTCAGTAAGGATAGTCGCTATTGGCTGTCCCAAGAGTCACAAGAAATCGCTGAATTACGTCATAGCCTAATTTGCATACTTCTTGAAGGTATAAGGAATAACGTTTTGGGAGAGAAAAAAACACCATAAATATGCTACAAATTATCTCTGAACAAATCAACAACGTCTGTTGCCTTTGAAATAGGCAGTCACTTAAAAAATAACTTACTGACTTTAATGCATTGTATAAATTTTTTTTTTTACATAAATTACATAAATCAGGAACTGCTATTCTACATTCAATCCTCCTTCTTTATCCGGGCTTGATGTCTAGCTTTTCACAAAGAGCTGTGGATTGTGGACGAGGTGAGTGACTGAGACTGAGTTAAATGCAGTGATTTCTTTTCGTGTCATACTGAAGACGCATTTATATCCCGCTCTGTAAACACGGGACGGAGTCAGTCAGCGGCGGCTTTGGGCATGCGCAGTTCATTTGCAGCGAGACCTTGGAGCGCTGTGGGTCTGCTGACTGGGACTGCATTTTGAGTGAGTGTTGTGGGACGGGGCTCACGCTGCTCGCTGAGGACAGTATCTGAAGAGCATGTGTGTTCATTTCAGAGTCTCCAACTGTCTCCAGTAACACCACAAAAAGTCGCTAGTCACTTTAAAAAGTCACTAGAGAGTCTAAAAAGTCGCTAAGTTGGCAACACTGTTCGTGACGCTTGGTCAGGTGATCGGTTTTCCCTACCACTGCACATGCGCAAAATTGTAGCGTCAGTCGACGTCGTCTGCGCGTGTGCAGCGTCACGTCCGATACTGATCCAGTGAATGGCTAAAGTGGGATTTGCAGAGTGAAATAGTCATGCAGAGGTAAATGAGGAGATTTACACGATAACACTGCCAAAGTAATAAAACGACTGGTTGAACTATATACCAGGTTATTTGATTTTAACAAAATGTCTTATCTAGTGCAAATCAGTCATACATTTAACAGAAACAGGCATCCTGTAGTAAAATGACATTATAAAACAAATCCTACCCAAATAGGACTATAGAGTCTGTGATCACCTCCTCCATCACAATGTGGTGCAGCAATGCCACCAATCATGAAAATAAAAAAGATAGCACAGCATCAGGTCTGCAGAAAAGACCACTGTTCGTACACATTCAGATTGAGTCTTGTCCTTGTTCCTTGCCAGTTGTTAAGACTTGTCATGCTGTGTAAATGTAAATTTGAAAGCTGTCATTTACAGTGTACTGTCTGTTTTGTAGTTGAAGTTACTGTGACCAAAGACAAATTCCTTATGTAAAAGCAATACAATAAAACATTGAACAATAAAGCATTTTTCTGATTTTCTCATGCATAGAATTCAAACTTGTTATTGATACTGTAAGTGGTTTTACCTCACTACACAGAAACAAGTAACTTAGAGATCAGTGATTTTATATCAAAGCTCACGGATACAAATGACTTCAAACAGTGAAAAAAAATGCAACAAACCACCCCAAATTAAACTTCATTGTTATTTTCACAAAATGTTTAATATGTGGATGTTAATTGAAGCCAAGGAAAACTTGCATGCACAACATGGTGTGATGAGATTATAAAGCAGTGCAATACACACAATACACACGCCTGACTACTTAAAATGAAATGGTCCATTTTCCATAATCATTTGGTCTAAGTACGTATATATAAAACATTCAAAATAACAACATTCAAATAAAGAGGGAGATAAAAGGTGTTCTGGTTTATTATTAATATGCCACATATTACCTACTGTGTAATGTTGTTTGCCCCTGCAGATCAATTTAACTGAATTGAATTTGGCTGGGTGCACTTAAGATTGCATGCTTTGGTGTGAGTATCAACATAGGCATGTATGAGGTCAGTTTGTTCTTGTGAACCACAGGTGTTCAAATGCAGAGTTGACACTAAACATAGTTGTGAGGTCAATTAATCATGGCAGACCTGAATGGGGATGTTCCCAATGATGCCCATCTCATAGAGGATGGATAATGAAGCAAAGATGGTATAGCACAGGAGGCATGTAACTCCCAGCTTCCAGTCCAACTTCCAGGCATTTATGTGCACAGCCACAAAGAGAAAGATTATGGAGAGCAGGAGGGTAGAGGTGACAAAAACCAACCCAGTGCTATTCACCACCACTGGGACTGTTGGGTCCACGAAGGCTGTCTTTATGAACCAGGGCAGGCCCAAGCAGAGCATGTCGAACACATTTGAGCCCACAATGTTGGACATGGCCATATCGCCTTTGCCTGCATGGGGGAAACAGAGCCTCATCAACATTGCATAATGAAGTACAATAGCTAATCTTGCATTAGTGTCATAGCATCTTTGTATTATCTTTGTATTCATTCTTCTTATCTGAGGTGTTTTGTTAATGTATATATATATTTATATTTTTATCAGTAATATTTTTTCTGACCATGTTGATGGTCATTGTATATTTTTCTTATATTTTTTCAGTCTTTACCCTCTCGAGCCACCATGATGCTGGCGATTGTGTCTGGAATGCTGGTCCCTGCTGCTAGCAGTGTGAGCCCCATTACTGTGTCAGGAATTCCCAGCGTCTCTCCTGGGCACATATACATACATATGTTGAGAGAGACACAATGTTGCATGTGCTACTACCATTCTTTGGGTCCAAAATTATTATTTTAAGTTTAAATTAATATACAATGTGTTTTGTTTTTTTGTTACACATTGCCAGTGATGTGTTAGAAGGAATGCTCAGGAAGTGCGTGTACTGTTATGGCGCATTTCCACTAGGGCCTGCTTGGCGCGGTACGGTTCAATTCGCGACGGTTTGTGAGTGTTTCCATTAGTACCACTTCCCAGTGAGCCGGCCCCTTCGGGTACTATTTTCGTACCGACTCGCTCGAGGTTCTACCGTCCCGAAGCGGTACTGTTCTGTGACGTGGAGGAACAGCATGACACTGATTGGCCAGGGAGTGTCGTCACAGGTTGCGTCAGGAGAGCGACTCCTCCGCTATGCTATGGACTCCTCAGCCATTTTTAAAACCCAAGGAGCGAAGTCTGTTCCCTGGTCAAACGCCGAGGTACAAACCTTTCTGTTAATAATCAGCGATCAAAAAATCCAGGGCGAACTGGACGGGGCCACTAGAAATGTAAAGGTTTTTAGCGAGGCTTCCGCGCTAATGGCCACTCATGGCTACCAGCGGTCCATTCAGCAGTGCCGGTCGGTCCAAGCAAAAAAAGCTTAACGCGATTACCGGGCGGTGAAGGACCATAACGGACGCAGCGGAGCAAACCGCAAAGACTGGAAATGGTTCCAGCAAATGGATGTCATATACGGTCACCGGCCAGCCAGTAACGGAAGAGAAAACGTGCTGGACAATGTCGGTGCTGGAGGCCACGGAGAATGGTGAGTGTATTGTGATTTCAGTTTTACTACTAGGCTCGTAAAAGATGTAATATGAACGGAATATGAACGCATCTATTGTAAACGCAGGAATTTAGAGCTGTGTTTGTAGTTAATTTTACCACCACAGTCACTACTGTACAATAGCTAGCTCTTAGCCTTGCTAGTTGCTAGTTAGCTGTAGCCATAAACAAAGCACGAGCAGCGATGACGTGCTACACATTTTGTGCAGTATATCGTTGTTGCTTTCACGGGAATGCTTGTGTTTAATATTTGTTATTTTTTACGTTCAAGATTCCCCTTCCACTGACGAGGCGAGCGGAGTTGGCGGAAAATGTTTCTTTCAACCAGGCTTTCCTCGGGGTGCTTGGCGAACTTGTGAACACCATGCGAGACAGACGCCAGTAAAAGCACACAAAATGTTGCTTGTAGTACTATAAATATTTATTTCATATAAAGCTATACGTTATTTTTAGGTAATTTGCTTTTTGCACTTTTTAAAACTATAACTATATTATTTACATATGTTGTACTTTAAATATCTATATTTCATAATAAAGTTTGATTTCATTTGATTGTATGACTGATGCTTTTTATGCAGGGTGTGTTCAGCCTGTTTGAGTAATACCAAATTATCAATAATTAGAGCAACCACATACAATAATGAAGATAAATATAAATAAGATACAATAATGCTATGTGTTAAGGGGCATCGACCGGTGTTGTGGTCGCATACAAATGATGTCACGACACTACAACCCGCGCGCCAACAGCGACTCCACCCACATTGGGGTGGTTCACCATTGTAATGGAAACACAACGCGACCGTTCCGTTCTGTTGCGAATCGACCCGTATCGAACCGTACCGCGCCAAGCAGGACCTAGTGGAAATGCGCCATTATAGATGGACAATATTGTATTATATCTCAGAGCTTGTAGACTTGACAGAAAACAACAAAAAAGACTTGACAGACTGATTTGTGCTATAAAAGACAACATGAAGAAACTCCTGCAAGAGAAATACATACAGGGGTGGACATACATACACACAGAATCCCCAAGGGTTTCCTCTCTTTCAGTACCTGCCCAGTGTAGCAATCTTTGTACTCACATGAGCCCTCACTCATGTGACACTGCATGCTCTTTTGCTGCACAATTATCCTATTATCCTTCTGCAAGACCCCACTAATCACATGGTCTCCGGCTAACCCCACAGGATTTAGCAGGCCATAATCTCACACAGAGATGTGAGACTATGTTTCACAGAACCCCAGGATAGAGCATTTCTACATCATGAAGGGAGTGGAAAAAAGCATGTGACTTGGCTTGTGACCGAGCTGCTCAGAAATGGACCACTTTGGATCAGCAGTATATGGTAACTGGTTACCTATCAAGCTGAAAACTAAAATATTTAAAGGGCAAACATCCTTGAAGATGCAGTAGCAAACATTTGGCTATATGAATACAGTAATAATCAGATTCTCAGATATTTCTTCTGCCATCCTGACATTCTGAAAGTGTTATTACTTGTTACTGAGCACAGTTGTGTCTTAAAGCACACATCATGAGTGTCAAACTGAAGTTAAGAGAAACACACTACATCTAAAACAATTGTGTTAGATACATAGCTGAACCAGTGATTGCAGAGCAAGGGAAAACAGGGTAAACAGTACATTGCACAGATATTATATTAATGAGTGAAAGAGAAGCACCATTTACCCACTACAGTGACCATCCAGACTAACACATAGGTGAAGGCAGCAATCCAGATAGCAGACATGAGGAAAGTCAGCATGTACCACTTCTTCCAATACTGCCTTCTGCAGTCAGGTACAGTCAGGTACAGCAGCACGAGTGCAGGAAGAGACAACACCCACAGGATGCGCTTCACATCATGTTCTGGCATGCTGAACACACTTTTCCGCTCTGACATACATACACACACACACACACACACACACAGGGTAGCACCCAGTTCAGTATGGGTAAGCTCACAGATGGATAGGCTCCAGAGAACAGGAACATCACTGAGCACACATAAAGAGCACAGATGTTTGTGTTTGGATTGACTCCAAACAGGTGATGCCCACAAGGAGAGATTTACTCTGGAATCTAACACTTATACTGACAAATCCACAGGTGTTCAGCAAATTGAAAATATGGAGAAAGCACTACTTTACTGACATATTTATCAATAGCAAATCTTGTATTTTTGTCACGTTGAGGACCCCGGCCCCTCCCTTTTGGGCGTGTGTATACGTGGTCCACGTGCTTTGTCTGCGTCTGTGAAACTCCGTGGTGAGGGCTATGTCGCGTGATAATCTGTCTCACCTGTGAATCGTCTCGTAATCACATGGAGCTAATGTGGTCTGTCTATTTAATGTGTGCTCGCGCAGTGTCCTGTGCTCGTCGTTGTCTAAGTCTACACGTTGTGTGTACGTGTTTGTTATTCGTGCGCTGATTGCGCAATAATTGTAGTAATAAAGTGACGTCTGTTAAGCCAAATACGGATTCTGTGTCTCGTCCGTCTGTCGCCGCCCAGCGTCACAGAACGACGAGCCAACCAGAGAATTGGTGGCACAGAGTGCACATTATTGGTGCCAGTGCAGACTGTGTTAGTTGATGATGAGGCCAATATGGATGTTACAGGTTAGAAAGTGATTGCACTACACTGCCCCTGAGATAAAGGGAGATAAAGGTTGTCTGCTGTAGGTGTAGTATAAAGCCCCTATGGAAATGGAGGCTCTAAGCATGCCTGAACTGTGTCAGTGGGGCAGGTAGGTCAGTGTGGGTTTACATTTAAAGAGGCATATTTGACCACTGAAATATAACTTCAAATCAAATATTTCTTTTAGTTCAAAACTATTTTCAAAGAATCTCTAACAGAAGGTGTTAGCATTGTTACTCAGATGCACATGTAATAAATTATTATAATGTTCTGTACCTTCAGGTATTTCATTCAGGCCATGGAGGCTGAGAGACAGATGTGAATATCCAGAGTCTTCCTGGAAGATTCCACTATCAGCTCGGGAAGACCGTGGGACTCTGAGGCTCATGTCATCATTCCAGCCCAAGAGAACTTGCTGCTCAGAGTGCTTGTCTGCACTCTTGATCAAACATGTGCAGCATGGGCTGAACTGTCGCATCATATATTCGCTGATCCGCAGGTCAAAACACAGAACTATGATGTAGACTCCATACACCATCAACAAGCATGAGGCATCATACCTAATATGCACAGACATTAACATATCTTATTTAAGTAAAGGAAATTTCACTTGAAAATTCTAAGTTGAGAAAAAAAGCTATTACAGGCCACACATCATTTAAATTAACTTGTGCTAATTTAGTCTTTGCTAACTTCAAACATCACATTACTGTTTTGGGACAATTCATCCATGAAGTTAAGTGTTTATTCATTTGCAGAGGGATGGAGGTTATATTGTTACTGTAGGAAGGGGAAGAACTTTGGGCTGGCGTTCTGGGTTGCTTTCCTAGGTGGAAAAGCTGACCCACAGTTAGAAACCCCCCCCCCCCCCCCAAGCAAACATCAAAATAGAGGGGTTAGAAAGAAAGGAGAAGACAGGGAGGAGAAGGGTTGTTCATCACTGAGAAAAAGGGTGAATTAGGAATGCCAAATGGTAAGGGAAAATGGTGTAGTCCTTCTTAACAAACGTCAGTGATTTCAAAACTTTTTGTAGGTGCAGAGCTTAAATAGTAGTTTGGTAAGAATGGAGATGACTAATCTAGAGTTCTAGGCAGTCCCCAGAGTTTGGAGATGCTAGCCCTAAAGCTCCATGTGACAAATGCTGGAATGCTTTCTGAGGTCTATAACTTTGATGGGCTTTGGAGGACCAGTGTCTCAGTGCACAGCTGCAAATCCATGTGACAGTAGATGATGGCCTAGTACAGGCGTACTCAACTAAATTTGTCCGCGGTCCAATTTTGGCAGATACCTGTGACCTGAGGTCCGGTGCGGGGGTGGCGAACGTAAGTTGTTGAGCGGGGGGGGGGGGGACGGTGCGCGAACGGTGGAGGCGTTTATACTTTCGCGAGCGTCACTGCAGTGTTCTCCGAAACGATAGGCGTTTTGTCCGAAACGATATGTGGTAGAAACACCCCTCAAAACAGGGTAATGAACATTTACCTGACCAATTTTAATGTTGCTATATGTTTCAGGTTTGAAAAGTGCTGGAATTTAGGTTAAAGTACTTTAAAATGCTTGAAATTGTAACTACTTGGTTTCACAACAAATAGCTGTCTGACTGAATAGTTCTCTTGTATTAGGTTAACAAATACGAGCCTCTTGTAATTCCAGGACGAAACATGAGAGACCGTGAAGACGTGAAGATTGGGCGTTTTTTTAAATAAACAACCATTAAATAATGTGATAAAAAGCGAATTATTTCGAGTATATGTATAAATATTTACCTTAATTATGTTTAACATGCTGGGAAATATTGAAATGGACCTTGAAAGTGACGTACAAGTGCTTTAATTCCACCTTATAAAGGTGTATGAACCCTGAAAACGTGACTTTGTTCATTGCGCTGAAGCGCGGCGCGAAGTTACAAAATTCGAGAGGTGCACGACCTCGTGAACCGACAGCGCGCGAGGCACTCGCGCACACGCGGAGCCACAGCGATTACGTCATTTTCGCCACGCGGACCCTCGCGCCGCACGCGAAGCGTCAACCAGGCAGGCTTGTTGTTGAGCGGGGGGGCGAACGTAAGTTGTTGAGCGGGGGTGGCAAACGTAACACTCGTGACGGAGTGTTTTTTCAATAGCCCTGAAATAAATGCTACGTTTTTGTTTTGGTCCGTATCCAGTTAATCAGGAATGAGATTGGGTCCGGACAGGACTGCGTTCGGGTCCGGATCCGGACCGCGGTCCGCCAGTTGAGTACCCCTGGCCTAGTAAAACAAGATGCCATTCTAGTACCAAAGGTTGTAGGAGGCAGAACCACAATTCTGTGAGATAAGTCATCATTTGAAAGGAAAGGGGCACAATGAGACTTGGTGGTAGTTAAGGGGAGAGGGGATCTTGACATTGGGGAAGTCATCAAGGAGTTAAAGGATGAAAGGAAGCTGATGAACACTCAAAAGAAACCTTGAGATGTCCTCGGCCAGGTTAAATTTTTTTTAAAGAAAAATGTGCCATCTCAGCAAGTGATAAACAGGACCCAGAAATCATGGTGGAGAACTGAAAGTAGAAACACTGTATCATTTGGTGAGCCAAGCCCTGTGCCCAAACAAGCTTAATGAGAAAGAAGGTATGGGTATCCAAAATCCCTTTATTGATGTTTGGGTCTGCAGATAAGGATGACTGTTAAAACATGGATGTTGATTGATGTAGAGAGGAAGTAACTGGCCCTGAACTTGTTAGTTCATGGGGCGGCTGGGACAAAAGTGTCAACAGAGGGGCAGTTGGGACCCAGAGGGGCAGTTGGAAACCATTAGGATTAAAGTTATTATAAATAAACTAGCTTCCTATATACTATGGGGATTTTCCAGAGCTATAACAGATGCTGAAGTGGTCAAGTGGTCAAATTGAATTTTTGAGAACCAGGTGGTGATGTATGAGCTCAGATATCTACACCTTGCAAGATATGGTGACGCAGGCCGTAGGACACAGGTGTCAAACTCAAGACCCGCGGGCCAAATGTGGCCCGCTGCGTCATTTTATGTGGCTCGCGAGAGCTTAAAAGCTTAATTGTCCAAGAAAAAAAGTAAAATATATGCAGTGTTCAAAAACTACATTTCCTACAATTATGTTACCTGTGACGTGGAAGGGTGTTTAAAGAAAGTTGAGAAAACAAATACATGTTTGTGCTTCAAGGAGAAAAACTGGTATGTCTTGTGTTATGAAGCGGTGTCAGTTGTCAAAAAGTACAATCTACGTCGGCATTTTGAGACCAAACATGGAGCTAAGTATGCCAAAATTAGGCATCAAGAAAAACAACAAATTGCAAAAAAAAAATAAAATAAGAGACAAACTGCGATCGCAACAGAATGTATTCACAACCACAAACAATGAGGCATTAAAAGCTAGCTTTGTTGTGGCTAAATAAATCGCCGCACTTTTTGAAGCACAATTGCTATTTTCAATTATTTGATATTTCAAATTATTTGATATTTCAACATCTTTGATGTTATTTTTCTTCATTCACTTGGATAGTTTGATTGTTGATTGATGAAGTAATGTGGGTTTCATAACCTAACAAATTAAAAGCATTTATGTTATAATAACAGAGCAACAAGCAAACATTTTTTACATCTATGCAAAAATATATGTAATATTTGTAACTTGAATAAATAATAAATTCAGAGTTATTTAACATTAACTTATGGCCCTCTTTGTGCAACGATTATGCTCATGTGACCCGTGGTGAAAATGAATTTGACACCCCTAATGTAGGGGATCAGGAGATGGTTGAAGAAGGTACCTATGGGCACAGCAGGGATGGTAGAACAATGGTGGCTAGAGAGAAGTTGGATTCAGTAGCAGACAGCTGGGGCAGGAATGGGAGATATCTGGGAATGGGAGGAGTGATGATGCAGGAGGATGTTTGCTACTAGAGAACATCTCCTCTATGGATGCTGTGAGTTGAAGCACCATTATTAGTACAACAAGACAGACATTCCTGACAGACATTTTCAAAACATCTCTCATAAAGGCCACACTTAATAGTAACACAGTTACTGTGACTACCACTGGCTACTGTTACTCTCACTTCACCACAACTGCTTCGTTATTGCTTTGTATTTTTCTTAGTATTTTTTAAGATTGCATTAATATTGTTTTTGCACTTCTTTTGGTGTAAACACTGAATGCACAGTTTTGTTCCACCTCGTGCTGCATGTGATGCAAATAACAATAGTCTCCTTGAATCCTTGACAAACCAAAACTGGGTGAAAATATTAAGTATAAAACCTATGAGGTGAGAGATACTATACTAATGTTGCATAGTTATTGGGAAATGTATCAGAGGAAAAAGGAGGAATTAGGGATTATAAAAAGGGAGGAAGATCGGTGGAGTTTCTGGTGTGATCTTTCTTCAAAACATTCATGAAAACACTCTCCAAACAATCCAATAATATTTAAAGATCTTGCCTTACAATATTAGTCCTTTAATGAAGGAATAGCTTAGTAACACCAGCTTTCACATGTAATGGTGCGCTTGCTTCCAGTCTGAGAAAACAACTCATCAAGCTGCTTGGTTTTGAAATTAGCAAACAGGTATGAGGGCAGATATCATATAAATGTGTACAGAAACATAACACTTACCAATAGACATGGTTATCAGAGATTATAGCAATCACTGTAGCTACACTGATTGCATATGCCACACAGTCTCTGAATAGTGGCCAACAGGATAACCGACTCACCTGAATACAGAATACAGAACACATAAAAAGCTTTACAATTAATTCTCATAATATATATTACAAAATTATATACTCAGTAAATGTGGTAAAATCCATTTCTTAACCTAATAATATAGCATATATAGCTTTATGTATTTTTCAAAAGAGGACATTGACATACCACTGAGGTTAAGATTCCACATGCTGCACAAATACCCAGTAGGTTATAGACAGCTGAGCCCACTATTGTACTCACACCAATGTCTCCTTTTGTAACAAACACACCTGCACAAAAAAGAAAAAAACTATACAACCACAAATTGACCAATGCCTGAAGTAGACAATAGAAGACAGTGTGACAGTTCATTTGATGAGTGACAGAAATAATGCTCCTGAATAAAAAAAAATTCATCAGTGCTTGAATCTACAGTCAGGGGAACTTCATTTGTGTTGCATTTATATAAAATTATTATTACACTAATGAAATTTCAGTACTACACTTTTAGGATGCTTCGGTTTCCAAATAAATCCAACAACTAAGATCATAAAGGTTTTCTCTCCACTGTCAATAAACAATCCTGCTGATTCTTGCTTTCGATTTGTCATTTTATGATAATCATATTCAACTGTTTAGAGAATCTTCGCTGATACTTTGCTGCTCCAAAATGTCTACTGGTTTAATTTTGTGACAGATACAGACTCCACTGATATTTTTTATTAAACACGCCTATATTGTCAAATAAGCTACTGTTTGCTAGCCATCTTGTAAACCCCAATGTTATCTTTACTAAAACAATCCAGTAATCATTAGTAATTTTTACTTAAAATCTTACATTATATTACCAGTACTTGGAAATCAAAGTTGATTTCACTTTCTTAGCCGTTAATGTTAAAATTAATTGTGTTTTTGAGTTTTAACTACACAAAATAACAAGTTTTAAAATTTATTACATGATATTTGCTCTGATTGGTCAACATTAAATTTGAAATGTAACTTCCCACCAAGAAGAGCATGAACAAAAAGAGCGCGAGGTAAGTTGTCTGTATAAATCTGCTGTTACTGATTTCTCAAAATGTGTATGCATGCATAAAATGTGACCTAGGATGACATATTATAGTAATAAAAGATTACATGGATTGTTATGGTGAAATAACAGCTGTGATAATGCAGACACAAGATAAAGACGACTACTGTATTCTTCATCACAGCCGTGGCGTTATGGCGAAATATCCAATCGGTTAGAGCACTTCTTAACCAATTAGATTGTGTGGCAGGAACGAACTGTTTTATAGATGTGTTAGCAATGTATTAATTTGGATAGATTGCTGATAATGCTAGCTTGCTGCTAATGTTAGCATTCAGTAAATGTGTTGCTGTGCATGTTAGCAGTCGTAAAAAAAACTGTAAAGGATTTCTTAGAATTGAGCAGAAATTTTAGTTAGAAATACACTCACTACCAGCAGGATGTAAAGTTGGTGTTTATTTTAGCTTGGTTGAAGTAAATAAATGAAAATGCTTCCCCTCTCTTTCTCTCTCTCTCTCTCTCTCTCTCTCTCTCTCTCTCTCTCTCTCCCTCTCTCTAATTTTATGTTGCGCAAGGCAAGCATTTTATTGCTCAAAAATAACTTTATTGCTTAAAAGCACTGATTTGAAGAATCTTTCTGTTCATGTCACGTTATAGCCTGTGTTGTCATTCACTTGATCTTTTGTATGAAGCACACTGTTTTGCTTTTGACTGAAAGCAGTAATTGTTTAAATGTTATTTGATGCCAAATGATAATAAACAAGTTCATATCTATGAAACCAGTGTTGCCAGTGAAGTTCATTTACAATAATTATAACAATTAAGTATTAATAATAAAAAATCTCATAAGTAAAAGTATTTAAAATTTGATGTATTAACAAGCAGTTATTTCTTAATAGTTTAAGTTATTTGTAATTGTGTAGAGTTAAATTAACAAGTAAAAGCAACTGAGTAATTTTTAATTGAGTAATTTCAACTTTTGATTAGTTCACTCTATTTAAATCATAAGTATGAATTGTATCCATACAACTCAATTATATTAGTTTTGACAGAAGCCATTACTTATTTTTTTGAGGCAACGAGTTACCTCTGTTTTTTTAAGTAGATTGAACTTATTAGGGTTAACAGTGTAGGTATTCAACAGTTTCTGACCCCAGGAATGCTGTAGTCTGGATATTTTAGGGTTGTGAACCACTCTCAAATCAGCACCAACACCACTGGTGTACACACCAGCAGCACTGCCTGACAGTATAGCTGCTGTATGTTTTAAAATATTTTGTCATCCAAATAACTACTGTCAAAAGTGGTCCTAGGATTAGAAGTGAGGTCTTAAGTGAGATATAAACCCACTTATGTGTACCTAAATATGTGGCTTGTGACGGAGGTAAAAATGTTGCATATCAAAGTGATCAAACAGCCCAATATATTAATGTAATTTGTATACCTAGAAAAGCTGTAACTAACTCAGGCGCAGAGCTTCCGGCCGCCATGAATGTTGCCCCCGCAACATCTTGGGAGAGCCCGAGACCTGAGTGAAAATGACGAGCACGAATTAGTCACACGCATCACTTAAAACATTTAGCGAGAGCCAAATTGACTAATTTCGAAAAACTTACGGTCACTGATGACTTCAAGTGACGGCAGGAAATAGTTGTCACAAACTATAGAGACTGCCAATAGCATGTAAAAAACGATCAAAAAATATATAATGATTCCACCGTCTTTACGTTCCTGTACTGTGAAAAAACCCTTCGGAAATTCGGAGGACTGCGCAGGAATGCACTTGGTTTGATTCCCTGTAAGACGGAGAGAAGAAAAAGGAATACTAGCGACAAATAAAATAACTTGTATAGATACGTCTAATGTTTATTATTATGTTTATTATTATTTGTAACATATGCATATTTAAATATAAAACTGACTCGGATATAAATATAAAACGTACATACTCGGAACTTTATTTTTAACTCTACATGTATTACTACAATATGCTGCAGTTAGCTGGAATATTCTTCGAATATATCAAATGGATTTTTACTAATTCACCTACGCATTTATCAGTGGACCAAGCTTCAAAATGTAGTTCTGGAGTTAACCGTACAGATGTGATAAAATGTTTTGTTTAGTATCTTACCCACATCCCGACGTATTCTCGAGGGTTTTAAATCCTGAGTTTTTGTAATGTAGAAAACCAAATAAATACTACAATATAATGCTATTACTACTCCGAGTATTGAAATCAGTACTTCTCTTCTCTTCCTTTTGTGGGGAAATGCGTCTTTAATCATTCTCCTCGATGTTGTAAATGCTTTCTAAACTAATAAAGCTAGATTAAAAAAGGGTGGTCATAAGATCACTAACCCTGAAAAATGAAAACCCTAGTGCATCTAGTCTCATAGGTTGATAAGAGGGAAAGCATCACTTGCATAACGCTGGTGCACCAGATACTCACGAGGCGCATTATCCCAGCTGAGCAGACCTCATGTCGCTTCCTATTTTTCCAAACCAAGAGCCTCAGAACGAAGAGGTGCCGGTACGAAATATAATCTAGTAGAATGCCAAAGTAATGCATATTTAGTCATGAAAAGTAATGTAAATTAAAGGTTTGAAATACAGGTGTAGGCCTATGAAAGTTTCTTTTCAGAAATCGGAAGGTCTATTACAATTTGTTGATACTACAGTTTGTGCTGGCGTCATCTGATTCGTTGACTTTCGTATGACAAACTTTTTTTAGTGTACACACTGTTATTTACTGTTTTTCAAAAGTATTTTAAAGCTTGTTAAACAAAAAAAGACATACTATGAAGAAAAAATGGCACAGATTAATATACTTGCTAATAATCTGCAAGTATATTAATTCATGCACATATAAATATTTGCACGTTAGGCTATATACAAATCAATTCACTCCACTACGACCATCCCAAGATAGTATTGGGCCAGTTGTAAATTGCTGCCGCCTTTGTCCCTTGATATTTACGCGTGGCTCACTTGAAAATGAAAACATTAAAAAAATATCTGTCTGGCACGTCTGGCTCAAACCAGCTTTCAAGTCGATATTTTTTGGGAGGCTGTTAGTCTTTTTCCTGTAGCTGGAAGTTAGGGTAGAGTCATCTTCCAGCAGGAACCTGCCTGGACACAAAGGAATGTTGAAATCAGTATGACAGTACTCGCACAACACATTTCCAAAATAAATGACATCACGGCATTGCAAAAACATGTGAATGTACTCCCCAACTGCACCTGAATTGCATTTAGTCATTTCCTGTTTAACAACCCATGGTTTCTGCTCCCTCTCTCTATTTCACATGCACTCACAAAAACACAGGCCTCCCTATAGATATCACATACACACTAACTGTAACAGTGGTGAACATAAGGGTAGAGAAGGATCCATTAGCAGGTGAGTAAGATCTGGGGATTTATTGAAAAGACTCAAAAACAGAGGTCCCAAAATGGGACAACCCCGCAGGGTTACAGGCAGCAGCACAAAAGGGCAAGGCAAAATCGGAGAGTCAAAAACCAGGCAGAGAGTCAAAAACCAGAATAGACTAAGGGTGGCAGGCGAGGTACAAAAAGGGCTAGGCAAGCAGGAGAATATCAAAAAGGGCAGAGCAAGGATCAGTAACCAGAATATCAGACAGAGTATACAATAACACGGCTTGGTATGCAACACAGGGAGGCAATACTTCGCACTGGTGTGTTGTGAGAAGAGTCCTTAAGTAGGGTGTGGTGAGTTAGCTGCTCAGGGGCAGGTGTGCAGGTCAGTATTCTGGTAATGGCGCCCTCTGGCGGTCACGGCCGTGAGTGACATTCCTGACACTAACCAGTCCCACCAGGATTTCGCGGGCCTTTTTTGTGATTGTTGCGGGCTAAAATGTTTGATGTTGCGGGTGTTTTTCAAAAAAATTGCGATGGAAGTTGCGGTGTGTTTTTGCTTTTTTGTGAGTACATTGCAATAGGGAGTAAATGTTGTATGGTTTCCTATATTTAGTAGTCCATTTTAATTATCTATTTACCTATTTATTCAGGGTTGCCAACTTTTCAAGATCGCTTGGAGTGAGATTTGAACCTGGAGGGGGTGGCGAACGTTAATTGTTGGCGTTGTTAGCGAATGTAAGTTGTTATCGGGCGGCCTGTAAAATGGACACAAATTAGGCTAAGTATTATATCGAGATCGATCGCCAGTGGTTGGCGCCAGAGCAAACTAGTAACTCATAGATATGGATCAGAGATTGACATATGTGCTCTATGTGGTATGAAATAGTTTGGGCAGGAATGATCCCTCTCAAGATTTTGTATGCCCCGCCCCCTGAAAGGTGTTGGGACCATTGATCTATATTAATCTATAATATAGATCAATGGTTGGGACCAGTGGCGGACTTAGCAATTTGGGGGCTCAAGGCGAATTTAGCTAGGGGGCCCATCAACATTAATATGCGAGAAATAAGTTAGCTAGTCAGGGGGCCCCTACAGTGGGCTGCAGTGGGAGGGGCCCAAGGCAATTGCCTAGCAATGCCTCTATGCAAAGACCGCCTCTGGTTGGGACAGAGAATGCACAATGATCCCTCTCACTTTCTTGAAATGATCCCTCGAAGTGCAACAGCTCGGTGGCAGAAATGGACTTTCCGTCTCTTAAAAGACTGAAAAATCACTTGGAGTGGATGGGCTGGTACTAGAAATGTTAAACTTGTTGGAAATACATGTATGAACCCATCGTTGTGAAACAATAAAACACTGAAAAAAACTCATGCTGCTTTCAGTCTGCTCCTCTTGAACGTATATACCAGTGACTGTATATATAATGGACGGTACATCACTGTTGACTCCCATTGTGAATTTTTGAAGCCACCAAGATGGCCGCACGAACACCGCCATCTTGGATGCGCTTGCGCAGTAGATGAAAATTGGAGCCAGAGCACGCGCATTAGAACCGGTAGGCAGGACAGTATCTCCGCCAGAGACCTTATCTCCGCCCCGACATTTGTTAGGATACGCCCACCAGTATAGAAACTTTTGACGTTTTACAAAATAAACAAAGGTAAAAGATTTTAATACTGCTGTCGAGAGTTTTGCTGTCGAGAGTTTTGATAGAGCTTTGCTGTTGAGCACGTTCACGTTTGATTAGATGTCAACCAACGCAGCTATTAACTGTCAATCACCTCATCGCCACACCCCTTTAAATAACACTTAATAACTTCTATAAAATCTGTTTATCATAGAGAAAAACACTGGGAGAGATACTAACGCAATGGGTGTTATAGAATTGACAAAATATAATTGCTCAAAAAACTTATTTTACGTGTAATAAAAATTCAAAGTTCACTTACATGGGAATGGGCGGGGTTAAAAGTTGTACTGCAGCCAGCCACTAGAGGGCAGCTGACACACAGAGGCTTCACTTTTACTTTCACTTTACTTTCACTCGTGTCGTCCAGTCCACTTATATATACGGTCTCTGGTATATACGGAAGTAAAGCGGGAGTTTGTCGACGTCACATCAAGACGACATCAGTGATTGGTCAAATTTGCGGGAAAGTTGCGGTGATTGGCTGAAGTGGCAACACCGCCCTGAATTCGCGGGGTTTGCTTGAATTTGCGTTGAAGTTGCAAATCGCAACATCGCGATTCTGGAGGGTCTGACTAACTCTAACCATATCTACCCATTACTCAGTGACTAATATACAGATATTTAGCATCTTTATGCTTCATTTGGGTAACATGGTGGCTTGGTGGTTAGCACGTTTGCCTCTCAGCACTGGGGTCTTGGGTTCAAGTCCCTATCTGAGCGGAGTTTCCATGTTCTCCCTGTGTCTGCGTGGGTTTCCTCTGATTGTCTGTGCATGAATGTGTGTGTACTTGTATGCCCAGTGGTAGATGGTGCTCTGTCACTAGGGTCTGTCCTCTCTCCCTCCTTCCTGTACCCCATTCAGTCCCCCAGGGGGCTGTGGATCTCAGTAGAGAGTACGCTGTGCGCAATTGGCTGTGTGATTGGTTTGTAAGAGTCGTACCAGTATTAAGAAATCACTCTGTCAATATTTCCCCAACTGTAGGGCCTCTACTTCTGTTGTATTCATTGGCTCAAGCCAAACAAAAAAGCCTCAAGAACCCCTTATTGCTTACAAGAAAAAGCATACAAACACATATATACACACAAAGCTAATCTCAGCATGAACATGTGATTTACTTCTATGATCTGAATCATTTTGCCAATACAATTTCTTTTGATCTTTTGGGCCTTTAGTGCCTCCATGTTTTGCACTTAAGTAGCTTTATTTCACTTGTAGGTCTAAATGACTCTCCATGTATTACTCCGCCACATACAGGTAACCTAGCAACGAAGCAGCGTTTACAAGCCAAACAGCACAACTACAAACAAGCAGCAACATTATCACAATTAATTACAGGGAGTTCGTTAAATTTATTGGCTTCGAAACCATTTATTTTGATCTGAAACTGGAGGATGAAGCTATAGAAATGACCAGCCTGATTCCTCCAATGAGCCAAGGTTTGTCACGCTTACAAACAATGATTTGGATGAGCTGAAAACGCAGAGAAACGAAGTTGATACCATAAAACAAACGTCCTGGGCTCTTAATGTATTTACATCCTGGTTAAAGAGCAATTGCAGTCGGTTTTAGTATTATCAACAAAAATGAAATGAGTCAGCTTTTACGACGTTTTTATGAATCCGTCAGAAACGTGAAGGGAGAGTTAGATAGCATCAGCAGCTTCGTTGGTTTAAGAGCTGGACTGAACAGATACCTGAACAAACCTCCAATCAGTCGTGGATGGTCAATAATTGTTGTACTTTATTTTTAATAAATACAACTTTATCAACAGTTGTTTTGTGTATATTTACCGCTATAATATTTATTGGGTAAGGCTGTTCCAGTGTTGTGTAAGTTTAACAGCGAGCCATTGAATGGAACTATTTTAACTGGCGGAGTCTTTTTAACCAAACAGGTCGTATTTTCTTTCAATAAACAGCGATAATTGAACTGTGGTATAATCGCAATAATACACTCGAGGTTCGTGCCAATATTACACGTTATAGCACTCCCTCTCGTGTATTGCTTCAGTAAAAGACCAGTGGCTACATATACTGAAGCCAGAGCCTAAATACTCCCCTGGGCTAGCATTAGAGATGGCTGCTATCTGCAAATGGCATATGCCATATGTGTATAGCTGAAAAAGTATCACAGTTTTTAAAAATATGCACTTTTTGTAGATCACATGGTAGCCTAAATGCAGGTGTTGAAAATACATTTGTGGTAATTTTGAGAACTTACTTGACACTTGCTAGCTCCTGGGTGAGTTTTACACAGCAGTGTAATTTATGTAAAATTTGGTGTGAAAGTGGAGGTGATAGTAAAATAGTGATAGTGAAAGTGGTAGTAAATATCAACACAAGCCCCCCCTGCTGGCAAAACAGGCACAGCACAAGACATCTGTGAGTCTGTAAAGTTACAAAGTCCAAAGTACATGCCAGAGTGTGTAACTCTGTCTCACAAAAACACTTTTGTCAGCTGCCTGAAACACTGCGTTGGAATTCCAGCCCTTTTTCTTTGTTATAAATGATGTAATCTTGTAACACAATACTTACTGCCCGCCTACCTGCAAACCCCATGCACCCTCACATAAAGCATAACATGTACTGAAGACTTAAAAACACGGGCTTTAACTGAGCATTTCATGAGAAAAAATAATATATGAGAAAAATAATGATTTTGTAACAGTGACGCATGCAAATCCATTCTAATAGACCCCAAAAAATGCATCATGGGAAATGATGCAGTTAGTGAACATATGTTGGTAACTGACGTACAATAGACCTTTCCCCTTTTGTTTTTAGATTTCTTTGACAAGACTTCAAGATCACCTGCAAGCTACTGTCCTAAATGTAACCAGAGTGAAGTCCCTGAGAAAAGCTAACAAACTCATAGATATGAAGAAGGCGGCAGCTACCTGTTTGTATCCAGGCAAAAGTGTAAATGTACTATCATCTCTTAGTGCCCAGTCTCCTTTGACTCTAATCACACCTTTATAAAGGCTTTTCTTTTCTTTGCTTTTTGATGTCTTTTACAATATCTTTGTGGTAATTGCACAAGTACAACATCTGTAGTTTTTGTGTGCATATATACTACACTACTAGTGATAAGTACTACTGATGTCATTTAATAGTTTTAGCTTGCACATTCTAGCTTGACTTAAATTTTAAAAACAACAATATATTTTTATAAAAAATGTAAATATTCAGTACTTGAAATGCACAAACAGTATGTAACAGTAGCTGCTTTGTCTCCTCCCTTAGGCATGTGTGTGTCTGTTTCACCTCTCCCTCCTCTTGTTATGTGTTGCATGTGTGTGTTGTTATTGTCAGTATATTTAATTAAGTGTGCATGTTGTCTGTGTCGTTTGTCGGTATTTGTCTGCATGTTTTTTATTAGAAATAGAACTGTTAAAACTGTAACTAAAGCCTCAGAATTCTGCTTGCCTTACCTTCTGTGACAGAGACTGAGCTAACAGGCTAACAGCATGCCTGTGTTGGTGAAAGCTGTAGCCTCAGGGGTGGAGTACTGGAGCTCCTTCCCCAGGTTCGACAATCAGACCTACGTGCACAAGAAACACCTGCTCATATTAAAGATGGACTCCTGATGGGGGGGAAGACTGGTTGGTTTAACTCCAACAGGACATCTTTGACCTGCTGGTCAGAGAGGAGGTAAACCTGACCGTGAATAGGCCACCCCTCATTGAGGAACTCTGGGGTGGGGTGTCTGGTGTGGACAGCTGGTACTAGGCACTTTGGGAGTCCACCCTTGTGTTTGTGTGTTCTGTGATGCATGTGTGCTTTGTTAGTGTAAGTGTTTTAAAGGTTTTTATTAAATTTCTTTTTGTCTGTCTTTGTTTTTGACAGTCCTGTACTGCATGTTCGCATCTGTGTTGCTTGTTAGAAATCCTAATGCCTCAGCATCCAGTTCGCCTTCTGTGACACAGTAATGTATAATTGATCATGTTTATTCATTAATCACCTACACATTCAACTAAAACACATTAATAAATATTATACAATTATTAAATTATTATATGTTAGAATTGTTAATTTATGTTGCTTATAGTTAATTACCAAACCCCAAATTACAGGTGTCATATGATTTCTAGTGACCAATGATTTGAATAGATTAACATGCATGTGTGTTTAGATGTGTGCATTTGTACATGGATTTTGATTTATTTATTTACTTTTTTTCATTAGAAGGTTCCAAAGCATCCCCTCCACATTGTTTCTGACCACACCTGAGGCAGAATGGTAAACAGACACACTCTCCCCTGACACAGTAAATTCTGTTATTGGGTTTTATCGGGCTAAAGGTGTCACAGACATAAACACACACACAGCCATTAGATTGGTCTGAACTAGTTCAGCAGCCTGGATCATTTTTCCAAGGTGGATTATGTGCTAGTGATTAATTTTCCTTCTGCTATGAGTGTGTGTGTGTGTGTGTGTGTGTGTGTGTGTGTGTGTGTGTGTGTGTGTGTGTGTGAGAGAGAGAGAGAGAGAGAGAGAGAGAGAGAGAGAGAGAGAGAGAGAGAGAGAGAGAGGGAGAATATGTCGAGACAATAACTAAGTTGTGTATGTGCGCATGTGTGTGTAAGAGAGAGCGAGAGCCTGTAGAGACAGTAATTAGGTGTATGTGTCTTCTTTCCTGTGGTGGGGTTTCCCTCCTCTTGGCACACACATTCCCCTTAGACACAGCCCAGATGAGGCTACGCCATGGTAACAAGAGACCTGCTCGAGCCTGTTTCACACACACACACACACACACACACACACACACACACACACACACACACACACACACACACACACACACACACACACACACACACACACACACACAAACTGCCCTCTTTGTTACCTGGTTTTGGTTACCCACCCTTTACCTCATGGTTTATGTTACATATGGTGTATGTGGCCTGACTTAAGGACATTTTAAGAGAAAATAAAACTGTCAAAACTAATAAGACTAGAATATATTACAAATGTATTTTTAAACACTTGGGTCTGACAGTTCACAATCACACATAGAGTTTGCAAATTGAGTATGTTTGCGTTGCATATTTAAAATCCTCCGTGTTAGAGAACAGTGACAGTTGGCAAAATACCTACTCTGCAGAATATCTCATGAACATGATTATATCTGTGTCCTTAAGTCTGCTATGAGAAAAAGCAGAAAAGAGTGGTATTTAAAGGGAAAAGACCAATGAGAACACCATCTAGTTCTCGGCTATAACAAGTGTAGCCCCTTTAAAGTTTGTGCAAATCTATCTACGTTTCATATTCATACTGTAATACTGTGTAATAAATTGAAACTTTTCTGTTAAATATACAAAGCATTATATTTCCATAATATGAAACACTCCAAAGCGCTGAACATGAAAGCCTTATATTAACTGTGAGGGAGGCAGTGTAGTGGAGACTTCTGCACTGCCTCGGGGCCTGGATGGGTGTCAGTATCTGAAGCATCTACAAATTAAAAGGCTGTATAGGCAAACTCCTCAGCTGAAAACAAGAATTGTTTAAAGAAATATGCCAGACGTTCTCCCAACTGCTGTGCACAGCTGATTTTCAGTTGGTGACTAAAGGTTTTACATGTTTATTCATTTATTTTGTATATGTTTTTGTTGAATAAGAGTTTATTTATTACATAGCTTTTGTACTGCACATGCATAGATTTGTCTTAGAATACAGCTGGGAATACAGCTGCTTTCATACACACATCCTCATGAAATTCCATTGGACCACTGGAGAATGCTGGTCTTTGTTCTTTGTTTCTAATGACCCCATTGGACAGGTCTGTCCAGTGCAAAACACCAATCACCACCCAAGCTCCCTTATGGAGCTTGTCACTGCATCTTTCTAAGCACAGGACAGCTCACCTTGCTAGGAATAAAACATGCTAAGTCCCAAATTTCTCATGGCAAATATCAGTGTATAAATCTGCTGATGAGGCTTAACAAACCTCCTGAATTTCCACCAGAAATTTTGTTTTTACCTTCGTTTACAACCTAATGAATGCATTTATATAAATAGAAGGCACCTGATCCTTGAACAGAAGTCTTACTCAGACAAAATAAAGACTTAAAAATGTCAAGTAAATGTTGCTTTATTTCTGATTGATGCAACAGTTGAACAGCACTCAGTGCCACATGGACGTGGGGAACACTCTCAATGTCTCCTTTCTCCCAACATTTATTTCGGACCACATTTTCTTTTCCTTCCCTGTTCTACTGTCTCTGTCACTCTCTTCCCACTCTTTCTCTCTCTCCCCATCCTTCTATCTGTTCTCCTTTCCTTTTTCTGCATGCAAACAGACATTTGAATCCAGCAGTGCAGTGTGACAGTGTAGTAGGTGATGCCCAGGAGGTGCACTGCATAGTGCAATGCACCATGTATATAAAGACATGAGAAGCTGTCTCCCTCTCTCTCTCCCTCTTTCTATGCCCCCTCTCCTCCTCTCTCTCTGTGAGACAGTATACATTCAGTATACACATACATAGGACTTCTAGAAATCCAGAATAGAGTTCCATTGCATATTTGTTCAGATTTTTTTTATTTTGTTCTTTATTATTTGACATTGTTGCTAATGTGGTGTCTGGTGCAACCAGAAGAGGATGGGCTCCCCTTTGAGTCTTGGTTCCTTGGAAGGTTTCTTCCTCATGCTCTGGGGATTTATTCTTTTCCACTGTTGTCTTTGTCTTGCTACTGTAGGCATGGACTTGGACATCTGTAAAGCTGTTTTGTAGCAACAGCTGTTGTTACAAAAGCAGATTATAAATGATTTTGTCTTGACTAGCCATACATGCATTTCTGTGTGAATGTTTGTGTTTATGTCCTGCTCTTCCAGACGGATGATTGTACATGGTTTGCAAAATGATTGCATATCCTATTGTAATTATGTATGCACCAGTGTAACATTCATGTCACATTATGGCTGTCATTGGGAGCACAGGTACAGTGGGGTACAAGCCATAAGTGTAAAGGAAGTGTGGCTTTGCAGATCCATGTTATATTTACACCTGTAGTTTGGCTGTGGTCCAAGGTGACGGAATGATGGCTGAGTATTGATCGCAGAGTCAGTCTCATGAGTGTAAATCATTTCTTTTTGGTGTGATACTTTAATATATTCAAGACAACTGGAATCCTGGAGAGCTGAATCATCAATGCATAATGACTTCCCCACATTTACCTACAATCACCACTATGGTTTTGTCATGGAATATTTGTGCATGTTTGTAAGGACATGCATTTAATCATACTTCACTATGCAGGGAATGTACATTGCTTCAAGAGAGATGGGGGAACAGGACAGCAGTCCCTCCAGGCTCTTACTATATTCAAATCAAAGAAAGCATTCATGCCAAAAAGAGGGCCAGCCTGAACAAACATACCAGACAACACCAGACATGTCTGACTGTTTATGAGCCAGGAGTTCATACCCAATATATGCTGAGATTGTTTTACATGGTTTAGGCTTGTATTTAAAAGCCTGCTATAAGTGCAGATTGTACACACCGATTCTACAGTACAACTAGGTTAAAATAGAATAATTCTTAATGACTGATCTTTCTCACTTCACAACAAGTAGGTATGCATATATGTGTGTGAGTTTGTGTGTTTACATTCGCATTTGCATTTTGGTAGATGAAATAAAAATGAGTGTATGGTATATGTTCTGGTAATCTCAGACAGTTCGAAACTGGTGTGCTTAGCAATGAGAAATGACTGTCTGTGGGTGCTGAGCTTTGTAATGGTGAGGTGTGTGTGTAGCATGTTGTCAAACTTCATTAACTAATGCTTTGTCTGCAGCTGCAACAAAAACTCCATGAATCACAGCCTATGAGCCTAAGGACAATGTGTGTGTGTGCCCTTGCTGGGCAGTGCAATTTCACTTCATCCACTAGTTTCAACACTCCAGTTTTAAAATGCCCATGTCTGTTAAATCTGTAGCAAGTCGAGTGCAACTTCAACTGTAGTACTTGCAGATCTAATCAGTAGCAACTTATGTGTGAATGCATGAGAAAGACTGCAGTGTAAAGGGCTGTTGGCTGAGTCAGTGAAGCAGATGTTGGTCACTTGGCTCTCAGATGACTCTGGAAAGTTTCCCAGTGATATCTGGTGCAGTTTTATCTTGACTGTGCCACATCAAATCAAGACTGTTCTATAAATAACATCTATGTTTAATAGCCCAATCTAGTGTTGGTGCTCAGGTCCTTGAAGAGTATCAGTAAACATTGTTATCCTGAATCATCTCCCTCAAACGGTTTGAAGATTGTGACAAACTTTTGGACTGCTACAATATACACAGTAAAGTTACTTTAGTCATCTAATTGCCCTCAAACACCAGTGGCCTTCACTTCCAGTTCAAAATGACTTCCTGAACCGTATTTGTGTGCTTTTCCTGATCATTCATGCCTTGACAATACACGTGTGGTTAATAGCTGTCCACAATGTGCACGGAATCCACAACACCTGAGAACAACTGCTTCATGGGTCTGTTCTTCAGCTGAAACGTGAAGATTCAATTTGGTCAATTTTGATCTCTAGGGAGGAGATCACCCGTAGGGTTGGTTCAGTTCTTTCTCTGATCTATTCCACTAAGATGCCATAACCTATCTAAAGCTTCATTGGGGAATCAAATGAAATCACTGAGTGCTTGAACACTAAGAAAATTGTTCCTTGAGTCAGTGGATTACTATAACTGATCACTCTTTACACCTTGTGGATGTTTGATATAGTCACATAGAAGAAAATGACTATGAAACAAGAAAAGTTTCTCTTCCCCAATAACAGTTTTGTAAAGTTGCCCTAATCTTCAAAATCCTTTATTAAAGTTGGATCAGTTGTTTGGGGTCAAAAAAAGAATAACACAATCAGATTTCCTGTGCAGTAATATTTTATTTCAACTATACATGCTGTGTTAAAAAAATCAACAAAAATATTCTTAACGATGACGGTAGTATTTACAGTTTCACAGTACAGTTTTGCAACATATCTACACATTAAAATACTCTGAAAAACAAAACAACTGGGGTTGAAATGGCCCAGTTTTACACAGTATATAAAAACCTAGGTAGGTTAGGAGGCTTCTCTTTGCACATAAAACAATTGACTGAAATGTGAAGGCTTCATTTCAGATTGCAACAGAAAAAAAAACAAAGTTCATATTGCAATATACAAGGCAGTAGAGCAGGTCTTGCCTCGGCAGGCGTTTGGGGTGGCACCATGACCCATGCAATGGGTCCCCCAGCTCAGTGCATCGGCAGCTATTTAAAATACAATCATCACATGTAAACAGAAGGACAGCTTCAACTCACTGCATGCCTTCCCCAAGAGGTTGCCACACAAGCTGGTATGGTTTATATTCCTCTCTTCTGATGAGAGCATAAACCACATTTGCCAAATACCCCATTACAGCTAAAATCAGCAAATGTAGCTTTTATCCTGTGTGTTTTACTTTTGGGTCAAGGGGACAGTTTTGTAGAATTAAAATGTACAGAGTTTTTGTTTACATCCCAGAGTAAGAATACATTCCCAAACGTGACACCTCACCCTTTAACACAAGAAAATCGGGAGCTGGCAGGACGTTTTATAGTAAATTGCAAATGCACAAATGAAGTTCAATGTTCTTTTTGTCTTTCCCATTTTGTCTTCTTTTTTCTTGTTAATTTTGTTCAGCCTGAAAGTAATGTGTTTAAATGGATGCAATTATGTATTCCTAAACCAAATTAAATGTTTTACCATGACGAGGCTTTTAATAAGGCACAATATACACAAATTGAGGTACACTTGCCTCTGAAATATCCATATTCATATATTTATATATTTACAGTAATGTCATTGCCAGCATGACTCTGTAGGAGACATTGGTGCATCTTACAACGATTATGATAATAGATTTAATGGCCATGTGGCCCCTGATCCATTCACTTGCCTATGAGCTCTCTTTTTGTGGTTTTTATGAAATTTAGAGATGCTGTGTGCACCCGGCATTTACCGAAGGCTTTTGACACACTAGGTAATAATAATTAATACCTTATTCACAGAAGCAAAAAGGTAGTTTGGGTCCAGCAATGCCTAGAGCAGTGTCTGGGTAGGAAGGGATGTGTTTTATGAAGCAAGGGGGAGGGAGGAAGAGAGAGAGTGAGTGAGGGAGACAGAGAAAAACAGGGAGATTGAATAGGGGCAGTTCAGGACTTGTGGCAGTTTGTCATTGGTGTTCAGTCTGCAGGTTTTGCTGTGCCTCCGTCTCTCCCAACAAGGAGCAAACTAGTGCAGAATTTGACACAACAAGATGGAGTGCTGGGCCTCCTTCTGGGCAGCCACACCCACGAAGGACCGGGCTCAATTCCACAGCCAGGGTGTAAGGGCTGAGATGATCAATACACAAGCTTCCCAAACACACCATGCAACATTTCGTGTAACCCAGTAGCAGCAACATCTGTTAACATTTTAACATTTTCCCCAGTGAAATTTAAAAAGAGTTACCTAAGTAGGCATGGGACTCTGCATAGAAATGTCTGATTAACAGTTGCCTCACAATGTTAACATACCCTGAAATGGGTTTCAGTTTACAACATACATGACTGGAGCTGGGGAGAAGTCAGTGGTTAAGTGCATGCCTTTTAACTGCTTAACTCCATAGGGCTGTCCTCTGAAAATGAAAAACCTCTCCATCCCGCTATCTCTCCACCCTGCAGCCTTCTCTTTACCTAGACACAGCTGAATGCAAGAGCTACCATGCTGTCACACTCTACCCTTTTAGCCTCTTCAAAACACACATGTCCAACACCCCTGCCCAATTGTGCCCTGATCATGGGAGAAAAGGGCACTACAGGGTGGCAGCGACACTAGCAGTGTGGAGGGCGAGGCTATTTTTCAAGTATTCCATCAACAGTTCCTGCCACCCGACTCAGCCCTCTGACCTTAGATGACCCTGCCATCCGGAAGGCCAGAGACTTAACTACAGAGTAGTGCAAAACAGGTGGCATGGTGTGGCTCTTCTGTGCTGCTCTTCTGAGTACACAGCAAGAGGGCATTCAGACAGAGGTGGACCCTCCTGCTTAGCCAGAAAGCTTTGTACTCCTACTGTCCTTTTCACAGAATAAGTAACCCAGAAAGGGCACATCAGTAGCTGTATTTGTTCACTAGCCTCATCTGAGGTGTCTGTGGCACAAAGCTGTTGGGTTTGGGGGGCACATCAGGTTTTAATGAGGCTGTCCGTTTGACAGAGCTCCGGGGCAGCGAGCCGTGCCCACTGTAGCTGCTCTGCCGGGAGATAGAGGGTGTCACACCCACCGGTACCCCGTGGGAGTCCAGTCTGGAGGGTGGGGTGGGCGGCATGTACCCACCCCTACTGAAACTGGCCTGGCGGTTCACCATCACCCCACTGGGTGAGTGAAGCCCTTTGGGTGGAGAAGACAGAGAATGACGCTGGGAGGAGCTGCGATGGTACCTCTGCCTCTCCAGGGTCCCCATCTGCCCTGTAGGAGATGTGGGAGTGGTGGGTACATCCACACGCTTGGTGGGGCTGTTTCTGGGCAGCGAGGACGATGGTGAGTAGAGAGACGCTTCCCGGCTTGGGACCTTGGGTGGGATCTCTGCCATGTTGCCCATGGGCTCCAACATCAGGTGCTGTCGACTGTGGGGCGGATCCACTATGATGGCCTTGGTGTTGTTGCTGCTCTCGTTGAGGTGTTTTAGTAGATCATTTAGTGTGTTCCTGGCGTCCACTGAACGGTGGTGCTCTTTGCGACTGGACTTGGTGCCTGGCTGTTCACTGTTATGAACTTTCTTCTCTGGCCGAGAACCATCAGGACTTGGCGTGCGATGCTCGTGCGTGGCATTGGGAAGCACCACGGCACTGGGGATGTGGGGGTTCCCCATAGCCGGGTGTGGAGGGGGGCTTGAGGGTAGGTACTGTGGGCTCTTGGGTGGGCCATCCTTGCGGGACATGCACAGCTTGCCCTGGGACCTCTCCCATTGGCTCATGACTGGCTGCAGGGTCTTCTGCTGGAGCACAGGTGTTGACTCTGGTGTGGGTAGTGCCGCCAGCTCTGGGTTCTGCCCACCATGGATCGTGGTCTTGGTGTCTGGTGATGGCAGCATGTCCTTCCCTGCACTGAGCAGGCCAGAATACAGCTTGGTTGTGTCCATGTCATGGTGGAACTCCTTCATGGGGCTTTCAAACAGCCCATTCAACTTGGCAAAGCTCCCTGTGGAGTCTGAGCAGGATGGTGCTGACTCAGCATCCTTGTGGATCTTGCGTGGCTTGCGCAGGAAGGCATCGCGGTAGCAGTACACCACCATGCCAGCGACAAGCGCCCCCAAAAGGAAGGCAGCAAAAACACATGTGATGAGGATGTTCATGTGCACCAACTGATTGGACTCACCCGACTGGATGTCCCAAACACCTGAAAGACAAACACAGCCTCATGTACACTTGTCACATAACTTGTATATAGACCTTTTTCCATCTGTGTCTCACAAAGATAGACACACACATGCATGCACACATGCGCACACACACATACACACACACACACATGTGCACGCACGCACACACACAATGTGCACACACACACGTGTACGCACGCGCACACACACACGTGCACACGCGCACACACACATGTGCACGCGCACACACACACACACGCACGAAATGCTCTTTTTCCTTCTGCTATTCCAACAGAGGCAGGTTGTCCTCTCCCTTTCTCCTGTTGGTATTTTGTCATTAATTGAAATTTTAGACTTGACATGATTAAAATAGAAATTTGAGCATTTTAAGTGTCATAAAATGTTCATGTTATTGCTTTCTATTAAAGAAAACAGCTGCTATACATAGAAAAGTTCAGTTCAGTTTTTCAGATCAGTTAGTGTCTAAAAGATACCCAAAAGTACATGAAATACTACAGTTAGCTGATAATAGGCTCTTAGTTTGAAGAGTGTCATAGCATGCCTATTGAGGAATAAAGGTGGTTAGTAATTTTGGATTGATCGCTTTCCTTCGATTCCTAGTAGATGATAAAGAATACTACATCAATTTAAGAGGAAGAAGTTATGCAGGATTTGTTGGAATTGGAGCTTGAGTGTTAGTGGGTAAGTGGTCATGTGTTAAGTACAAGACAGTTGCAGTGGTGGTGAGGGTAAGGCCTTTGCAACACTTGAAACCAAACAGAACTGGGTGAAAAACAAAAGAAGCCAAAAGCAACAACATGAATAAGAATAACAGAAAGCAGAAAAGATGAAAGACTGATCAATAAAGTAATCTTAAAAAAGATCTATGCAAAAAGATACAAAAGGGTGACTTGAAGAGATCAATGGTAAATAAAGCACATATAAATAATAAACAGAATAAAATAAATAAATAAATAAATAAATAAACAGAATCTGCTTAATCTAGAACAAATCGTGATGAGATAAACAGCAACATAAAAAAGATAATGTAAGTGCCTTGTGAGCTGATGGAGAGCTGAGCATAGCTGCTAGCATCACCTGAATATGCTGCCTGGCCTGTAGCTATGGAATGATAGTTGAAGAGAGCCACAGCTGTGCTCAGCTAATGTACCAGCAATGGTGACATGTATGGAGTCACATCTGGTTAACAAATAGAGCCCATTTGTCGCTAGTAGCAGCTATGACCCAGAATTCCATGCAGCATTAAGGCATGCTTCTGTTAAGGCCTTACCCTCCAGCACCCCTGGGACCGAGTCAATTGATCTGGAAATGCCGAGATCATCTTGGAGAACAAATTTCCGTGAGCCAAAGAGGTGTGGAGGCAGTGAGGGGACAGTTTGGGGTGACTGTACAGGGCCTGAGGCAGTGGATGGCGTGAGTGACGGTGTGGGCAACTTCATGTCTGTGGCAACAAACAGATTATTAACAAAGCTGATGTTCACCAGTTACAAGACAACAGTTGAAAGCTCTGGTTAAGAGTCGCAATATTGGCTTCTTTAAAGGTTTTCTCTAAGAGGAAATCTAGGCAGTGCTCATTCTACTTTTCTGACAGAATGTGACCAGAGCTTATTAATGTACAATTATACTTTTAAAATGGGTCAAGACTTAAAATCCTGATCAAGCTGCAGTAAGATATAACTATGAGACACAATACCACAAAAAGGGAGAGTGGGTGAGAACAGCCTCCAGAAAAGACAGAAAAATGTGGGGACATGGAAGAGAGGCAGGCAGCTACAGGCCATGTAGGAGATGGAGGGAATAGAGAAAGAAAAATAAAGGCTGAAAATCTGGCAGATGGCAAAAGTGTAGAGGGTCTGACTAAAGAATCAGAGCCATAATGTTGACTTTAGCGAAGATGATAATGACCCTGATGAGGAGAATGGTGATGAAGAGCTGTGACAGAAGTGGTGAAAAACGAAGGATGCGAGACTGTGAGACTGCAGAACTCAGGAAACAAAATCAGTCAAGTTAAGAAAACTAACCAGAGGTCGGGTCGCCATATGATTTGAAATCTGGTGCTGACGCAGTAGTCAAAAACTCTAAAGGAATTAAAGAAAAATAAATGAGCATAAAATAAGAAAATATAAAATCTAAAATGAAAGAGAGGACGGGAGTCTTCATTAATGTCAAAAGAAAAATATGTGTTTGCAGTGACTCGGCTCCACACTGACAGTGAGTAGTAAAAGGCAGGGAATGTTCCTCCGTTTCTGCTTCTAGAGTCATTCCAGCAGGGTTCACACACTCTTTGTGTGATAGTAGCATGTGCCATTTGCGTGTGTATTAATCTCTCTCAGTACTATGTGGTGAAGGGTTACTGTGTGACATGTGAGCTGAAACACAAATGCAATGATCTCACCGTGACAGTCACCAAGTCCTGCAGTGTTGCCATGCTCAATGTCCTGCTCAAAACCAGTCCTGCGAGAGGGAGAGATATAGAGATAGAGGGAGAAAGAGAGAGACAGGGAATTAGAAAATACTTTGACCTTTTTTTATTATGAATAAAATCATGTAGAACAAAACACATGTATAAATTAACCAAAAGTGCACAGAGTTGTGTGTGCGTGCGTCTGTGCATTAACAACGTACTGCTTGTCTGCTGGAATCTTTTCACAAGTTCCATGGGGCATCCACCCACAGTATGGGTCTCGGGACGCAACACATGACCTGTGACAAACAAGACAGGCATCACACATGGCACTGTTGGTGTTTTACAGGGGGGGGTCCTTGCAGTGCACAAGTGGCAAGCAGGGATGCACTACCTGTAGGTGGGAGTTGGCAGGTGAACGTTACCTTGATTGTTTAAGTTGTAGAGTTTGTATGCCTTACTTATCTATTACTATTCATTCAGCTTTTAAATAATCTATTTGAGATTTATTAGATCTAATAAAATATTTAACATCTAAAATATGCCTTTCAATTTAAAATCTGGTTTTCTATTCTTTTTAGTTGTAGTAGTAGTGTAAGTACTGTAAGTAAGTGTGTGTGTGTGTGTGTGTGTGTGTGTGTGTGTGTGTGTGTGTGTGTGTGTGTGTGTGTGTGTGTGTGTTGGGACTCACTTTTGGCAGGAACGGTGCCTCTCACAGCGGCTTAGGGGAATTCGGACTACACAGCTGGAGAAAGCAACAAACAGTGTATGTGTGTCTTTGTCCAGGTGGAAGGACAGAACACGCCTGTCATCCTCATTACTTGACAAACACCTGCACAGTACACAGTACAGAGAGAGAGAGAGAGAGAGAGAGAGAGAGAGAGAGAGAGGGTGACAGAGGGGGGGTGAGAGGGAGAGAGAGGGAGAGCAAGGGAGCGGGCAGGAGAGGGTGGTGGGATGGGGGTAGGGGAGAGAGAGATATCAAGCAGGGGCAGAGAGGAGTGTGGATGAGTAAAACATCAGCTATTCCTCTCATTCCAAACTGTTATGGCTGAAATACAATAGATATCAAGAGGAATAAGAATTTGACTGCAGAAATTCACTGAAAAACTGCTGAATCAGATTTTCCTTTTGCTTTCTGATCAGTACAGTTTGATAGGAATTCTGGACAAAAATATAACACTGATGATAATATTTCTATAGATGTTTTCATACACAGAATATTGTTCAAAGACTGTAATTACATGAATATAATAAAAAAAGAAACCCTTTTAGCATATTTCAGAACTACATATATGGAAACAGAGAGTCAGGATCTGATAGATATTCTGATTTATACTGACACGATGATTAGGGTTAGGATTAAGACATACTTGGCCTGGTTAAAGACATCGATCTCCTCCAGCAGGACACTTTCGTTGAGAGACAGTGTTGTTGTCTTAGCCAGCACCTTCAGAACCATTCCAGCCTCAGAGCCAATAAAAACCACAGTGTAGTTCTTAAAGGGGCCTGCAGAACTGTCTACAGCCAGGGCCGTTAGTCTGGACCTTCAAGACATTTAAAGATACATTCAATGAGAGAACGTAAGATATCTGAATCCAAAGCTCCTGCAGCCTGGGAAGGTTTGACAACCAGGCTTTCCATCCAAATCAAGGCAACTGGATGTGCTGGCCGCTGAATAATTCTTTTAGCTTGAAAATACAGTAAAGATGGATGGGTCTTAGCAAGACCATGAATGCCTCAACTTGAAATGTGTGAAACTGCACAAGTAACCTGAGGTTTTGCCATTTACAGAAATGTAACCGAACTTGGGTCAGTAGGTCTCAGTAGGTGGTCTGGTGAATTACTGTAACCCTCCTCTGAGGTCAGTTCATACCTGACTCTTGTCTTGGTGAACCAGGGCTCATCTCCAATGGATGGCACGGCCATATCCATGAGAGGGTGTAACTTTATGAACTGCAGCGTCTCGTCCGGGAATTCGATGGAGCTTTTGTAGGATTCTGCTGATCCGTGACCTGCACAGCAGCCCGGTCTAAACACACAAAAACGCTGTCGTCACACTCCGCTGGTGACACAAAGCTGTGTTGCCTTGTGAACACCTGTAAGCGTACACCTTTCTTGCATGGCCACCATCCGTGCCCCGTAAACATATACCCGTCCCCATACAGGACACATGCGGCATGTAAAATATGTATCACATCTAATCATCCTCAATTAATTATTCAGTACAAAGCAATTGTTACAAGGAAGCGGGTGTGAGAAGCCCACCTGGGTTTGGGGAGCTTCTCCTCAGGGACAGGAGTCCAGACGGAATCTGCAGTCTTCTGCTCTTTAAAGCGCCCACGGAATGCCTTCTCGATGTCCGGCATGGAGAAAGCGCACACAGCAGATCCTGGGATGCTGATCAATGCACATTAACCCTCGTTAGCAACACGCTCCATGAAACCAACCTCCAGTGCAGTGACTGGCTCAGGGACAGGTCAGAAAAAATGCAAGGATTGCAAGGATGGCCTACCTGTTGAGTTGGGTGGTGAAGACACCCACCACAGATGGGACCCCGTTGATGTCGATAATGTCTGTGACCGACTGAAGGACGTCAAAGTAGAAGAAGGACTCTCCAGGCACAGAACAATTGAGCCTCGCCTTCACAAATGACGTCCAGTGCTTTTCCAGCACCCGCTGTGAGCCGCCCACGTCATTCTTACATATCCGAGCTACTCTAGAGTACACAGCCTGGAGAGGGAGAAAAGAAGAGGGGGAACAAGAGAATGAGTAAAGAGAGGGAGAGCTGGGGAAGGGGGTTGGGTTGTGGAGTGAAGAGAGGTTTTGGGGAGCTGGCATAGGTAAAACCCTTTCTGGATTGGAATAATAGATGTCTTTCATGTTGAAAAATGTTTTGAACCCTGCGGCTCCAAACAAACCTGTCCTTTGCTTGTGCCAGCCCCTAGTTGGAAACATGTTTAATCACACATATGTAGACAGAGCATCTCTCGCTTGCTGTAACTTGTTCTCTCTTCTGTGTTTTAACCCACACTCTTTCTCTGTGATTGCTAAAGTACAGTAAGCCAATGTAGGCAAGGAATAAGCCAAGTGGAACTGACTTAATAATTCACCAGCACAAAACATCACCTTGGCCAATGCGATTAGTGAACTAAAATATTAATTAGCTCTAGTGGGTCTGTGGTGAGGCACTGATGTCCTGACAGAGCCCTCCTCATCTTGTACACAGGAACTAAAGCCAAACGTGGAAACGCAGACACCATAAATCAAACTGAAACACACTGGGCTGATTGGAAACACAACACCACCCAAAACCTCAGGATAGCTAGTGACGGTTCCAGGGCTGGCACTTTAGTGGTGGCTGGGTTTCAGCGCATGCGTCTCAGTGTGTTTTTAAAGAGCTGCTGGCATGAGCTATTTTGCTGTACCTTGCCCAGGTTGTTGTGCTCTGCTGCAATCTCTCGGAAGAAGAAGTAAACATGGCTCCCATAATCCACTGCATGCAGGAAGTGTGGCTCTGAAGTGGTGGGGATTCAGGGAATAAGGGAGAGGCAAAGCAAGAGAGAGATATTCAGCCCTAACCTGAAGTGAAGCTTTGGAGATTCATTACATTTGCTTAGATCTGCAAGTCATGACTAAAATTACTGCTTGATGTGTGTGTGTGTGTGTGTGTGTGTGTGTGTGTGTGTATGTGTGCTTGTGTGTGCATGTGTGTATGTACTGTATGAGAATTTTTTGTATGTATCCTGCAGTAGTGACAGTCTACAAGATAAGTGCTGAGTGGTGATGGAAAGGAGGGCTGGTCTGTCCGAGAGAGAGACAACGAAGCAGAGATGTGATACCTTTTAACCACTTAGAGTCATATTTAATGGTTCTGAGGGCAGAACCATCTCCCATGCTACGGTAGATAACTGCATCACTGGCGAGAAAGTCTGCTACTGTAGCAGAGTATAGTTTACCATCTGTAACACACACATACACACAAACACATTAGTGATGTCACAGATGGCACTGATTTTTTCCTTAACATATAGATCTGTACAGCCATAAAGCATTAACATATTCATGTATTCCAAAAGGCACACATGAACTTCAGTTCCAGGGTCCTGGTCATTTGAGCAGCCAGTGTGTTAGCACTTGTACCACCGCCACTAGTGATTTATTTGTGTGATGAGACTCGGCTTTAAATTTCTCCAAAACCTTCCCAAAAGCCCGAGAGAGCTATTCATCACCCAGCCTTATTATCCAGAGATAGAGCGTACCCGCAAACAGGGCAACATTGGTCTGCTTGGCATCGAATGGGCAGCGTGCCAGGCCACTAATCTCCTCCCCATCAAACTCCAGATTATCCAGCTGAGGGAAGGAGAGTGAGCAAGACAGGGGGAGAGTGAGAAAGGAAAATGGATAGATAGATAGATAGATAGATAGATAGATAGATAGATAGATAGATAGATAGATAGACATAAAAAATAGTGAAAGTGCAAAGAACATTAAATATGTGAGAAGAAAAAGTAACAATACGCCATTTATTGTGCACTAAGCATAAAGCCATTTATATTTTTATTTAAAAATGTATATGTTTAAAGATAAGAAGGACTATATATAATATTTAAGATATGTTGAACACTATGCGACACACACACACACACACACACACACACACACACACACACACACACACACACACACACACACACACACACACACGCATTCAAGCATAAGCCATATTAATCTAAATCTGTAAGAGAGACAAGAGGAGAGGACAGAGAGGACATGTATGTGTGCCAGTAGGGGAGTGTGTGTGTGGGTGTGTTGTAGGAGGGAATGAGGGGTGAAGCCTACCCTATAGTAACGACACATGGGATTGAATCCGTTTGTTCCACAGATGAACACTAGATCGTCATTTCTAGGAACCAGAACTTTGATGAAGTTGTGGCATTCATCCTGCATGGGAGTGAGGGGAGGGGGGTTGGGCGAGAAGGGGGGCACAACAAGATTTATAGCACTGCAGCAGCATAAATAACTTGTGGTCTCTATTCCGCCAAAAGCTGGAGATAGAGCTGGGAAAGGCAAGAGCTGAGGGTAGAGGTGGAGGTGTAGATGGAGTTAGAGGTGTCGAAGGAGGTATAGGTGCAGGTGAATGTGGCGGTAGATGTGTAGGTAGAGGTGTAGATGGAGGTAGTGGTGTAGGTGGAGGCACTTACTCTGTGCTTGCCCTTCATGGCACACGTCTCCCGGTCTGCCTGGCCTGACCTCCATGTTAGCTTCTGCAATTTCAGAACTTTGTTACCCACGGTGATGTGGTGCTAGTCCTTCAATCCCATTCTCTTAAATGTCTTGTCTTTATGAGTTTGGTCAGACTTTTTCAGCTCCAGATGAGATTTGGCTCTAAACTCACCCTGTAGGGGATGATCTCATTCCTGTAGGACTCCCTCAGACTCACTAAATAGACCTGATCCCTGTTAGGAAGGGAGGGCAAACAGATTAATCAATTTCACTGCTGATGGGGGGGTTAGTTAACTAAACACTCATGTTTCCAAAAGTTAGTTGCCACTGGATGTCGCACTGTCCTCTCCCTGTTTGACCCTCTTGTGCCAAGATGTCTGATCAGCAGCTCCCTAGTCTGTGATGATCTCATGCTTTAAGGATGTTTGGTAAATTGGGCCTCTGAGAGGTCTGCACAGTGAAGAGTGTGGAAGGAACCAGGAGAGCGCCGTTTACCTGCCCGCTATGAAGAGTGTGTCCTGGATCTTGTTCATCAGCTGGAAGTCCAAACGGTGTTGTGATTCATTCCCGGAGGGCCGGCCCCGGAAAACCGGATACTGCCGAGAATCTATGGGAGGAAGACGCACGGGGTCCCTAAGGGTGAACAGCACTGTGTGGGACAGAGCTACACTGCCCAAAATGTTTTAGAGAATAATGTACTGCAGAGTATTTAAAGAGTTCTTAATTTGCACGATATTAGCGGTATGCAGAATGCTTTAAAGTATTCTTAACACCAGGAATGGTGATGAACAGGTGCCACATCAACATGATGTGTGAACATTTACAGTTGTCTAGCCTAGGGCAATGGACAATCAGAAGAAAGAATTTCCACCAAGGGACAGATGTGCACAGCTGTTCATTTGATTGGAATGTCCATTTAAAATCATCCAGAGATGGAGTTTTCCTTCCTTTTGCAGTTGGCATGCTAGTATTGTGACTAGACAATCCTCTTGTATCCAAAACTACAAAATATATTTGATGACTGGAAGCTCACAAACATTCTGTAGTTTGAAATAATGCTAATAATGCCCTTGGTTCATATGCAGTAGTCTTTCATCTCTGCCTCATCTAATATCTTCATATCATAAAAAATGTATGGGGATATGTTATTCCAATATGTCTGTGTTTTTATGGCCGTCCATGTGTGTCTGTTTCTTACAGTGTCGGTCCACATTGTCGAGGGCGACGGTGTCTTCTGGGAAACTGGCGGCACCATGATGAGGCGGCAGCAGGAGCAGTAGGCTGAGCACGGTCACACCACTCCAACACATCTCCCTCTGCCTGATACACACCACCGCTACTGCATGAACGTGGGTGTTACCTGTGCAACGTACACACACACACACACACACACACACACACACACACACACACACACACACACACACACACACACACCACACTTTTAGACAGCAGATACACTATGCTACTGCACATTTGTGGGTTTTACCTGCAAAAGACACACACACACACACACACACACACACACACACACACACACACACAAGCTGGATACCAGAAACACGCTGCTTCTGCTGCAGAAAGGTAGAACTTACCTCACAACACACACAGTTAGATGTTATATGCTGAATGTTATATTAGGAAACTGTTCTGCCTGACCTCTGTCATTCTCTCCCATACACACCACTAGTTTAGCCTGATGTTTCTGCTGTGTGTGTGTGTGTGTGTGTGTGTGTGTGTGTGTGTGTGTGTGTGTGTGTGTGTGTGTGTGTGTGTGTGTGTGTGTGTGTGTGTGTGTGTTGACTTTGAATGCATATGCAGTTTATCTGCAACCAATATTCATGATCAGGGAGATCTGTCACTCAGTGGAAGGTCAGACGTGTGGACAGAGTAAAACAGCCCGAGACAGAGGAAGGAGAGACACAGCTAGACAACACCAAATTAGAGGTACAATCAGATATATACACACAGGGCGGTGATACCTTATTGTTTGATATATGTCTCAGGTCTGTTTTGAAGGGAACATCTTTGCAGTAGCAGTGGACAGGTGTATACATACATACTAGGTGTGTTTTCATTTTGAATGATTTCAGAGTACTGAGACTTTGAAGGACACAACAAAGTAAGACTTTGAAGGAGATAACAAAATGAGAGACAGGCAGGCACACACACACACACACACACACACACACACACACACACACACACACACACACACACACACACACACACAGTGATGCACATGCATCTCCCTGGGGAGTGTGTGTAGGTCATTTGTGTCCTGGTGTGTTCACACATATTTAAGTATGTGCATGTATGTGCATATTAATGAACTTTGTAGAGTCAAATATTTATGAGCCTTATGAATGATTTTTATTCACTGAGCCATAACATACATAAACAATTTATTATATAATAATAACCATTCTGAGCGAGAGACAGACAGAAAGAAAGATACAGAGACATAGAGAGACAGAGAGACAGTGAGAGTCTCAGAGTGGACTAGATGGTGAATGCTGATTGCTCTTAACCCTCTACCCCCACCACACACACACACACACACACACACACACACACACACACACACACACACACACACACACACACACACACACTGGTACTGACACTTTTCCAATTAGCCCTGCTGCGCACCTGCATCCACACCACAATAGGCTGTCAGTGTTTGCCCTCCCCTGATCAATCAGAGATTGATCACTAATTTATAGATTACAATGACAGGTTTGACCGATTTACGTATTTGAGTGTGTCTTAATTTCATCATGGCTTTATGCTTTTATGTTTTACCATGATTAGTGATCAGTAGATGCTACGTGATCAATGTCATCTCTCTAATCAATGATAATTCACTATCAGAGAATGAGGGGTTAGTTTCAAGGTGGATTGAGGATAAACAGATAAGACCTACCGAGGGTTCAGTCTGACCCTGAGAATGCCAAGTTGATCTTCAGCAAGTCCAGAGATTGGTAGCTAATAAGATGTAATTATTCTAATGACAATGACAAATAAATCATGTGTTTCCTCTGACTCTGATCTGTGCTAAGCTGCAAAATTCAGCTTTGTCCCTTTCTCTCCGGCTCACTTGTATTCATTGGCTGTCTCTAGTCTCTATCTTTTCCTCCCTTTTCTTTTACTTCACTGTTCTACTATTGCTCTTTTCCTGCCCTCCACTGCTTCCACACAGTTCACGTATATGTTTATAAAAATGCAAAATGGCTTTAACTGAGGCCAGAGCCGATGGCTCTTTAAACAGTGCTCTGTAATGTCCCCTGCTGGAATATGGCCTGCAGACAGACAGACAAACGCCGTTAACCACCTGCAATATGTCCCCAGCAGATGACAGAGACAGCTCATGCCTTCAGATTAGTATTCACAGAAACAGCATGGCAGGCTGCTTCCAAGCTGTGCATGCAACACAATTTTCCTACAGTTCAGCACCCAGCACATGCAAAAGTCAGGGGAGAGGGGGATGGCAAATGTCTCCATGAGAGAGAGAATAAATGAAAGTGAGACTGAGAGAGGTAGAGAGAGACAGAGAAACCTAATGCAAGACAGAAACAAAGGACATCCAAGGATCAGTTGTCTAAATTGACTTTTCAGTCTGCACTATTGCAACGTGTTTGAGCATCTCAGTTTGGTTCCTGCCCTGGTGCATGAGCGCTGCTCAAGCAGATTCTAGTCATGTGACATGTCAGCGTTTAGTGCCCCCTCCCTCTCTTCTTTCTATGCGGGACTCCATCGCCCCTCGGCCTCCAGACAGTTGGTCTTGGCTGGGGCCCCTGGAGTTCTAGGAAAGGGCCCAGTGCAGCCCGTGGTAGGCAGTCCTGATGACTGACCACGTATGTGCTATCAGATCCACCCAGGACAAGCAGTGCAACAACAGGCAGAGAATATAGTGGAGAGAACGTAATGTGCAAAAGTGCCATGTTTGTGGGATCCCAACTGCTGTGTCTGATCAGGACATTATGTGTATATGTGTCCATGTTTGTGTTTTTGTATGAATAAGAGGATCAGTGTAAGTAGTGTGTGAAGTAATGCTCCAAAGCACCATGCTAAATATGATACATAACTGGAAAGCTCATACACACGCAGACACACACACACACACACACACACACACACTACAAGGACATCGAACATGGTGTCTTAAGTATATTAAATAAGCTTTTTTAATAAACAGTGTTGTGTGATTGAGCCTAGTGCTTCAATTCGACTCTATGACTGTGACTGACTTCCATTCCCACAAAGAGTGAAAATAACATTGCCTGACTAGTTCAAGCCATTTGAAACACGGATCTTCACCATACATAATGGCGGTGTATGGTATCATTCAGTGCTCTGTGGATGTAACCTGTCCCTGTTTACGGCACTGCTATGGCAGGAGTAGTCTGGACTTGCTGGCTGGCTGGCACAGGTACAGGACAACACCCTACCACTCCCCTCCCTTTCTAGGATATTGTGAAACATAAGAGGCCAGCACCCCCACTCCCGATGCCAGAGCCTGGGGGTGTAGGTGTGCGTGCGTGTGTGTAACAATAGATGAATGGGGGCAGACAGGAGGCCTCAACACTTTAAAGGTTAACCCAGGCCTGACCAAAGCCTACAGTGAAAGAAAAAAAAGAAAGAAGTGGGGTGAAAAGGGGACACAAATAATACAAGCGAGAAGAGAGGAGAGGAGAAGAGAAGCAGCTGTGTTGTTAACACCCGTCAGGCCACAGAGCTGCATGTAGTTGGATGTTATAATGTCGCCAGCTGCTCCAACCTGCTCCACACATGGGCGGGGTAATGAAACTAGCTCGCGCAGCCGAGATAGACCGGGCTCGAACGCATCAGGCACCATCACTACATTCGGCCGGGAGACGGAGCACGAGGGAGGCGCGACCGAGCGCTCACTGCACACACACTTCGTAATTGTTTATCTGAGCATCTGAACTGATGTATTTCACCCCACGCCGCAGCTATTCTCTGAGTTTGAACATCAGACACACAATCAGGCACTAAGGAAATTCACATTAGGTCAACGTGTACATGCTCAAACCTTAACCATACAACTCGCTAAAGGAGGAATCGCGCTGCCTTCGTCCCATTCTAGGAAGTGACCGAGAAAACAGCTGTTAACCGTCCCTTCTGTTAACCGTCCCTTCTGCTGACGGAGCATTACCATAGCTGTCAGTCATTTCTCCAACTAAATTTGGACCTGCTACATTATAAAGTTTCAATACGGGAGAGTCGGGTGTTGAAATCACGTTTAACAGTATAACTAGCTCATCCATTAACCAGTTTTCAAAAAAAAAACATGAAATATATTTTGGACTCGGAATCTTTTTCGGAGAATCATGTAAACAAGTATATCCACTATCAACCATGCAATGCGTCGCATTTTACAGAATTTTCTCAAAAGAGAAAATACAGAAAAAGTGTTAGAAGTGACTCTCGGCACTGACAGACGATTTTTTTACGTATGGGTGCGAGGCTGGATATATAGCCACTCCAATTAAGCAACAACATCAACACTCTCGACTCAGAATATTTTTAAATCCCATTCACGAAAGGACGGTCGATAAATTCTCATAAATATTCTCATGGATGGAGCCTGCGCAATCTCTCTAAGTGACTGCGGCGATAACGGCTTCCATCGCGAAGGACGAAAGTTAGATTAATTTGTAGCGCTGATCTGATCTTTCGCTTGGGCTTGACCTCATAAAATTCTATATCCCAACTCCATATCGCAAACTTGGGCTACTACATGAGAATGTAAGATTACGCGACCACAGTATTCAGAGTCCATTATCAGAGCTTCGGTTTCCGTAACATCGTGGACGCATCCAACATACGATGCTTTTTTGTTTAATTACCAGAATCTGCTCGTTAATCCATGTGATTTTAATGTAACTCGGATATGCTTCCACCGTCGTTGATGACATGTTCCCTTTTGCCATTTTCCCCAATCAGATTACTGTACTATTACGCTATTGTTAGGCACTGAGAATGCAAATCCAGATACGCGTAATTACATTCTGTATTTATTTTTTAGTTGGTCCATTGTCTTAAGCTCTACCAGTATCAGAGTTGAGAAAGATAACCAAGACTTTGACCAGCGCAGATTAATATGGAACAATGGAGTCAAGCCTATATCAGTTAAAATAAATTAGTAAAAGATTAACGATTCAAGTAAAGGGAAAACACCCGTCTCCCGCGTGAACAACTTTATAAAGAGCAGTGAAATCCTACCTTATTGTTTTCCTGAAACACGCATGAACGACTCTCGTAGGTCTTCCTCACGTATCCAAAGTGAGTCTCCTATTCTGCTAAATCCAAACGGGTAAAGATAATTAACCAGCGTGTGTTCCCGGTCGTCGCAAACGCCATCAACTACGCGTTTCTTTTATTCTGCCGCAGAACAAGAGATATAATTCCGAATAAAGGAGGGTTCATGCTCCCATTCCCGTGCAAAACGACCCGTCCTCAGGCCTGGGATAAGGGCTTTCAAATCTTCAAAGCTCATCGTCGATCAAATAGCACTAAAACAGACCCCTCCCCTTCCTGCCCCCACACCCATTAACTTCATAAAATCGGATAAAATAAAAACAAGTGCGCTCGGGTTGTTATTACCCCGAGCGACTATGTGCCATAAACGACTTGATCTATAAAATAAATTACTTTCAAGTGAAGAAACATATGACTACACCTTAAAACGGTAAAATCTTAGTGTATCAGAATGGGCTACGCGGTGAATAAATATAGATCGTCGTGGTCTATTTCTGATCGGACCGATAGAGCACTTCTGCAGTGTCCCCCGCTCGCCATCCTGCTATAGAGACGACTGGCAAATCTTTTTTTCTTTGTAGACTATGGTAAAACACGTTTCCCCATCTTGAAAAACACAAAACAATGAATTTCACGACAAACAACTCACCTCATCTGAATCTGTAAAATTGTATCCGGTTTGTATCGTAACAATTTCAAATCAAGCTTGAACTCAACCAACTTCTTTGCTCAGCACAGAGAAAACAAACTAATGCACGGTGAATGGTGTAATTCGATCCATCCCGAGTCAATCCATCAACACAGCGCCTCGCTGCCTACCAATAAGGATTACCCTGTCCCTAGTCCCTCCCCATTTCTCTCTCTCTCTTCCTTCTCTTTTCCCTAAATGTGGATTTTGGCTGCCTTTCTTTCTTCCCTGTTTCTTTCTTTCTATAACAGAGAAAGAGGCCTCTACATCTTGGTGACCCAGAGGTGGCCCCCTCCTCTTGTCCCCTCCCCCATGGCACTAAGCGGCTTGTTTTCCACAGAGCTATTTTTGAAAGGCAAAGAGAATATCACAGTTTTGCTTTCCTTATGAAAATCTTGACATACAATAGCATCCATAATTTGAAACATAAAAATCTAATTTTGCTTACGTTTTCACCATGTTAAAATGAACACACACACTTATTTTTTTTATTACAGTTTCATAATAAAAAAGACATAAGTTAACAGCTCATTTGTTAAGTTGGTAAGAATGCAGAAACTGCAGGATAAACAGCAAAATGTGCCCTATTTTATCAATTGTGATTTTTACACCTCAATCAAAATTTGTCCTCCACTTTTAACCCATCTGTGCAGTTAGAACACCCAGTTAGTGTGTGTGTGTGTGTGTGTGTGTGTGTGTGTGTGTGTGTGTGTGTGTGTGTGTGTGTGTGTGTGTGTGTGTGTGTGTGTGTGTGTGTGTGTAAATGCCAATAGAAACCATATTCAGCTGTGATATTGCTAATAAACCAAAATAATCAAACCATGATGGCATTTGTTAACAGTGAAAACCCTGTCTCCTAATTCAACAACATTGTGGGAAACAATTGCCTTGGATCATTACAGTTGTCCTAATTTAAACTGTCTGTGTAGATCACACTACCACGTGTATATTATACAAGTAAATTAATGTAGGACAACCTGTGGGTCAAAGCAATTACATTACCCATTAAGTATTGGAGTGAACCTAACACAGCATGGTATTCCAGAGAGAAGTCCCACACTAATTCAGAGAGCAAATCTATGTAACGGCATCTTTGTGCTTCAGACCAGATGCCTTAACACACATGCCACCACCACCATCACCTCCCCCCTCCACCTACCACCACATTGAATCTTAATAGTAATACAGGTTAACTGAAGCAAGCCCCCATGTGAAAGGTCTCTCACTCTGTGGCTCCATTCTAAGAATTAGCATTTGAATTAATCAGCAGAGTGAAGCAACGAGAGCCAAACTACAGCCACTGCAATGTCATTGTGTGCTATTGTTAGTGTGTGAGGAAGTGTGGTAATAAGTGTGTGCGTGTGTTTGGTGGAGGGGGGGGGGGGTAAATGGGTGGCTATTATCCTTTGCAGAATAATGACAAGGTGTGATAAGAACTAAAGACTGGATGAGGTGTTGAGGGGTGTGTGTTGATGTGTGTGTGTGTGGGGGGGGCATGTTTGAAAGAGAGTTAAGAGTGGAGATGTATTAAAGTGTGTGCAGATGCATACAGATCTGAAAGCTTGTCTGCGAGATAATCACGGATTTACTCATGTTCATCCATCATGAAAGTGTATGTGTATAAATGTGCATACATGTATAAACACCCAGGATAATTGCAGATGTGTGTTGTGCAGTTGTGAGTGTTGTGCAATTGAATGTTTGTTGATCCAGTCATACTGTGTCCCATGATTATGTGGTGTGTGTGTGTTTATGTGGGGCAGACAGCCAGAGGTAGGTACCTCTGGACTTTTGTGAGTTAGGGGAGATTTAGATAGAGAGAAAGAAGAGGAGAGTTAGACAGAGAGAAAGAGGAAGAGAATTAGACAGAGAACAAGGAGAGTAATAGTGAGAGAGAAAGAGGAGGAGAGTTAGATGGATCTGGACCCATATGATTGCTTTGTGACAACATGTGTTGTGAAAACGTGTGTTGTGTGTTGTTAGACAGAGAATGAGGAGGAGATGTAGACAGAGAGAAAGAGGGGAAGAGTTAGACTGAGAGAAAGAGAAGGTGAATTAGACAGAGAGAAAGAGGGAGAAAGTTAGACAGAGAGGAAGAGGGGGCAGGACTAGAAGTGTAACAAATGGGTCCCAGACCTGCAGCATGCCACAGACACACTTTTAATCAATCAGCAGACTACAGTGTGTGTGTATGTGTGTGTGTGTGTGTGTGTGTGTGTGTGTGTGTGTGTGTGTGTGTGTGTGTGTGTGTGTGTGTGCGTGTGTGTGTGTGTGTGTGCAAGGAGCATTTATTTCAAAGTTAATTCTTGGTTTCACTATACGCCTGTGTTGCTGTTATCTACAGTTATATATCAACTCTTATATGAGTGTGTGTGTGTGTGTGTGTTTGTGTTGTGTGACAGAGAGAGAAGCAGAATGAGAGAATATTATTGTCTTTAGGCAAATTGTCTAGCTCCATTTAACCCTTCCAGGTAGATGTTCTGTTATATCACAGTGTCACACTCAGTCATGTCCTCTCTAGTACCACATACCCGCTGTGAAATTCCAGCCACCATCACCAGAGAGCAAACCCAGGACTGCGGGATTCCCTGCAAATACTGCATGCAGCCATGTTTATGGCTGCTGACCCTCATTGGAAGCTGTCATGACTCGTCAGGAAACTACTGTGCAGAGAAGGCATGAAACTAGTGTGCTGAGAAGGCATGAATCTAGTGTGCAAAGAAGGCATGTTCAAAGTTAAGAGGTTATGTGAAAGAGGTTATGTGTAAGAGGTTATGATTCAGCAACTTCATCATTGTTTGTCTAGAGAGAGAGAAGTTATACCAGGTTAAGACATGCCAGCAGCTATTGCACAGTCACATAATCATTTACAATCCCTTCCCACACACTCCTGAGTCAGGGTGCAGTCGAACCCATACAGAGCTGCTTTCATTCCTCCTTCTGCTTCCTGTTCTGTTCTACTGGGATGTTTCCTTTGAAAGTGTGTGTAAGTTACACAATACTTGAAATAAAGTAACACATTTAATTGCAGATCTACTATCAGTTTGTGATCAGATAAATGTTTCTCTGAGATGTAAAATGTTTTGCCAAGGTGATTTTTCTCCTTCTTCATTGTTTTATGACTTGATGACTTGTTTGATTGAGGATGGGTTATCTGATGATGAAATTGAAGCTGATTTTGCATGTGGCCACTGCAGCTGGTGGAGGTCTGGGGTGCTAACACAATCTGGTTACTGAGCCGCTTTTCACCTCCATAGTTGCTGTATTGCTCCCACTCCTTTTGGGGAGTGGGGGGTGGGGCAGCAATGGCATGGGACTCCTCAGAATGCCACCTTGCTCCTCAGGTAATAGTCAGCCAACAATATAACCAACCAAATCAAATGCTAGCAAGCATGAACCCTGATTAAGAGGGTATGGATTTAATCGCTCTTCAGAAGTGGTTGTCTTTGTACAACATTATTGTAACGGTACGACGGGCCCCCCGTATACAGCGGCAGTTGTCTTGTTATTGCATTGTGTTCGTCCCTCAGGGGGGCGGGTCCTATAATCCGCCTCACCTGAGGGTCGTTTGTTTGTCTATATATGTCTTGTCTTTGTACCAGTTGACTGCTGGTCATTATATCCTCCATTTAGATCGTGTCACGGGTGATGGTTTGCATACTTTCTTCATTAAAACCCCCCTTTTCTCTGAGACTTGCCGTGATCGCTTCCATTTTATTTCACACTCCCTTCCCGTCACAATTATACCAACTCAAGATTGATGATGTTCAACTTCACACTTATTGTTAATTTCTCCAAACTATACTTGAGAATCAGACATCTTAGTCACAGTTATGGGCAGTTTTCACAGAGATATGACTGTAGTCGCATCAACTGACACTTGTTTGCAGAGAAGAAATTAGATTTCAAATTATTTATTGACAAATGCAATTTATAGCCAAGAATATTTCTCATCCAAGAACACCTCAACCATCTTTTCCAGCATTCATTCAGGAACTCATGAAGTCTGGTCTTTATGTTCCTCTTCTCCTCTCTACCCCCTCTACCTGATAAATATGCAAATCACTTTAGATAAGAGCAGCTGCCAGTACTGTAAAGGTTCTGAGTTGCTGAGGTTATGATATGAACAGATATTTTGCAGTATGTTAAAACCCACCTCGATAAGAGCCTTCATGACTTTTTCATGACATGGTCAAATACATGGTCTGAATGATTTTGACTAAAATTAGATCAAAATGAAACAGAGGGCAGAGCAGGGCAGGTCTTGATTTCTTGTTCTTCTGTGGTGTTGGGTGCCTAAGCCCAAAGACACTCTGAATCAGTCCTATTTGGTCTTTAGGAATTAGTGGAACTTGAGTAGTTAATAATTCTCTGGCCCTAACACTCATAAAAATAACAATCCATACTAACATAAATTCAACCACAACCACAGGGCTCAGATCCAAATAACTACCTCAAACTGTAGGCTGTGTCCTTTCTGCCAGGGAATCAGATTTGATAAAAACAAAAACACATATAAAACACTAATGTGTAATATATGTGTACCCGTGTACGATGGCAGTGCCTCAGTGGTTATTATACTAATTAAAGACAGGAAACACACACACACACACACACACACACACACACACACACACACACACACACACACACACACACACACACACACACACACACACACACACACACACACACACACACACACACACACACACATAAACACACTCTCAAAAATAATTAGATAGAGACAGAGATGGTCATGCAGGCAAGTGTGCAGCACAATATGCAGACTCCATCCAGCAGCTGTGTGTGGGAGTGTGTGGGAGGGGGGGTATCCCCACATTCTCAGACTGGTCTGCCATGCCAACAGCTGTGTTGGAATTCACCACCTACGTGCACTCTTGCTATTACCCCCTCTCTCTCACTCTCAATCACTTATTATACTCATGCACATATGCACAACCACACAGCAGTCTTAGTGATGATCATTCTGGTGTCATGGTTATTGCTTTGCCAGCACACACACACACACACACACACACACACACACACACACACACACACACACACACACACACACACACACACACAGGACTGAGCCAAGCTCTCTCCACACAACAGTGAGCATGAGAGACAGAGAGAAACCTCTCTTCTTTTCCTTTATTTTCTTATCTTCTCCTTTTTCATACACCAACCCAACACAGGCTATGTGTGTCTATGGAGGCTCAAACTCACCTTGCTGAGAGAATTGAACTTCTTGGAAGGTAGTGCTGTGTGAACAGGTGCATGTACGAGCTGGTGTGTGAGTTAGAGTGCATCTGCTGTTTTCTTGCTTTTCTGACCAAGATTTTCACAAAGAAATCACAAGGAGCACTGAGAATTCTCAGTAACTGGTTCTCATTACCCGTCTGCTGTTCAACATACACTCAGAGCACAGACCACTCTGGCAAGTCATGTTTTATTATTGTGCTCCCACTGTAGGGCAGTTCAGGCAAAACAGCAACGAGTTTGAACAGGCCCCTGCAGTTCTACAGAAAGGTCTGTAATAGATGCTCTGTTTAGAATAAGGTAATGCTGGAGACACTGGAGACATGCGCACACACACACGTATGCACACGCATGCACACACACACATGCATGCAAATACACACACACACTCACACCTAGAATAAAAGCCAGTTTGTAAATAAGGCATAGTACTGCAGATGATCTTCCAAGGTATGATGCACAAGCCTCTTAAAAAGACACATACACACTCACATGTAATTTCCCTGACAACACATGAATGCTATATTACCTTGACAACACATGGCACACAATTTGATATTATTCACTCATGGACACCGCCCCCCAGCACACACACCACACACACACACACACACACACACACACACACACACACACACACACACACACACACACACACACACACACACACACACACACACACACACACACACACACACACAGCATGACCCTAACAAATGCTGCATCCAAAACAGCAGGGAGCTTCTGCCTTCCTGGCAGATCGGCCTGAGAGAGTGGCATATGTCCCACATTTGCTGTGTGTGTGTGTGTGTGTGAGTGTGTGCGCGCATGCAAATGCATGTGTGTGTGTGTGCGCATGTGTGCGTGTGTGTGTGGGAAGGTCAGAACATCTTGTGGTTTTAGGCATGCCACTGTTAAGAAGTTAACAGCTTCATTATGAAGAATCTGCTCCAAATGCTGGAAGCCCATTGTATGGGCTTAGTGCATTCTTACACGAGAGCTACTGTACCTCTCTGGTCGCACAGTGACTGTATGCATGTATATGAAAGAGAGAATAATAGGGAAAGCTGTTGTGAATGTGTGAGTGTGTGTTTGAGTGAGAGAGAATATGTATGTAACCGTGAGTGTGTAAGGAGAATGAAAGGGCGTAGATTATTGGGACATTATTGTAACCCATGCCATACTGTAATTATGCTGTCTGCTCTGTGCTCTTTGTTCTGACAAACTGCTTTGTGTGTGAGAAAGCAGTGCCTTCTACAGGAGGCATGAGGGGGGTGGCTGTCCCGCGAGGAGCCTCTCCTCTCTCTCCACATGACGGAAATGTCACTCCATGTCACTCTGCTTTGACTTTCTCTGCTCCCACTAGGGGGGAGTGGACCTTCCGTAACCCTGCCTGAACCTGACTACATCACTATCCCTAAAGCTCCCAGCTGACTCCTCTCTTTTCCTCTTTTTCCATTGGGACATTTTGGAAAGGTTTTAGATGCTGCTTGTAGAAACACTATATAGAGATTGAAGAGACAGCATCTTGCAGCAAAATCATAACACAAAGCTCTAATGTTGAAGTATTATTACAAGACAAAAGCTCTGGTCCTTGTGTGTGTATGCATGTTTGTGTATGTGGGTTGTGTGTGTGAGTGTGTATGTATGACAGAGAGAGAGAAACAGAGAGAGAGAGAGAGAGGATGAGCTAGAAGAACCATAGGAATTAAGCCATTTAGCCTGTAAAATCTACATACATGTCTGTAGGACTTCTGAGCAGCATTTTCTGAGAGTTCTATATTTGTTTTATGGACTTGGATGAGGTCTCTGGTGAAGGAGAAAGCTCATTATTGGCCAAACCAATGAGATGCTTCTTCAGGACATGGTGGTAAATGGTGTCCTGTTTCCTGGAGCTCGGCAGAGTAGGGCTTGTCAGAGGAGTGGTGAAAACCAAGCTTGGCAGATATTAGTGTGGAAGCCCCCACTTTTTCGCCTCACTGAATTGATGATGCAGAACCCGCCAAGCCTGCCCTTATGACATGAGCTGACTACGCATGTGTGGGAATTGGTCCCAATCCTGAACTTTGCTAATTAGGTTCCCTTTCTTGTTAAGGTGGAGAGCTCAGTAAGGGAGTTGGGTAGCTCTGTGCAAAGTTGGAGCAAATACCTTTACATGATGTAGGTCAGCAGGATGGAAGTGATCAGAGTAGAGAGAGTAGTAGTAGTAGTAGTAGTAGTAGTATCCTTTATTTATTGAGATTAAAAATGTCTTTTCCAAGAGTGACCTGACCAAGACAGCAACATAAAACATACAAACATACAACCAATCAAAATAACATACCAGATACACAATACATATAACTCACATATTTAGACAGTAGGGCAATTACAAAAGCCAAGTAATTTTTTTTCTGTCCTTTAAAATTGACTTGAATTTTCCCAAGGTGACAAGACATGATAACTTTAAGTCCATCTGTAAGTTGTTCCAGGTGGCGGGGGCAAAACTTTTAAAAGTCCCAGTTCAGTTCTGACCTTTGTGACCTGTAATAAAATGATATCCTGAGAGTGCAGGCCATAATGGCTGAGGGTTCTACAAAGAAGTGAGCATAAATATGCAGGAAGGTGTCCAAGAATGCATTTATAGATAAAAACCAACCAGTGAGACAATCTACGATCAGTCAAAGATGGAATTTTCGCTGTAGCATACAGAGTGCAATGATGTATTCGATAGCTAGAGTTAGTTAGTCATGAAACACAGGGCACAATGATATACAGCGTCATTCTTTTTTATTGCAGGGCAGAAGCATTCATAAATAGCAAATCTCGATAATCCATCAGGGGAAGAATGGTTGACAATCAGGTGCCTTCTGACTTGGTATGAGAAACACTTTTTTTTTCTAAAGAAAACCCAAATTTGAGTTTTATCTTGGAAACCAGTTTATCAATATCTCCTCAATCAGAATACCTAAATATTAGTAGCATCTGAAAACTTCAATTTCAACCCCTTGAACAGTTAACAAGCTGGGGAGGAGAGGAGGGAGCTGCTAGTTTTTCTGCTTTAAGGGCTAGCTTTAGCCTAGCCAAACAGGACTGAACAATGTCAAAAGTAGATTACAAATGTTTAAATGCTTGTAAGACAGATGAAGATGAACAATAAATAACAATATAATCAGCATAAAGATGGGATTCAGCAGAAGGCAAATTATCACATACATTTTTTATGTTAATTGTGAACAACAAAAGCCCTAATAAGGAGGCTTGAGGCACACCTTTTAAAACAGGAAAGAGGGAAGAACTGGACCCATCAGCTTGGAAACATTGAGTTCTACCGGATAAATAGTCGTTAAACCATTTTGCAGTCTGAGCTGATAATCCAATCTTGTGGAGTATCAAGATGTTATGATACACAGTGTCAAATGTTTTGGATAAATCCACAAAAAGAGCAGCACAATATTTTCGACCATCTAGGGCATCTATAATGTTATTTATCACACTGAGAGCAGCAGTTACTGTACTGTGCATTTTCCAAAAAACTGACTGATGCTGGGAAAGCACACATGTGGAATCTAAGAATGTCTTCAACTGTTCCACAAACAGTTTTTCTAAAACTTTGAAAAGTACACATGATTTTGAAATTGGTCTATAGTTATTGACTAAAGATGGATTTCCACCTTTCAACAAAGGAAAAACATAGCACACTTCCATATTCTGAGAATCTTATTTTCAGTGTAAGTTAGATTATAGATGTTCTGATATAAATCAAATTGATTCAAATCAAATATATTTGTATAGCGCTTTTCACAACACATGTTGTCACAAAGCGCTTTACAGGATTTACAAGGTTAACAATACTATGGGTCCAAATCCCTAATGAGCAAGCCAAAGGCGACAGTGGCAAGGAAAATCTCCCTAGATCAGGGATGTCAAAGTCAAATTACACTGAGGGCCAAAAAACCAAATTTACAAGCCGAGGGCCGGACTGGTTCAATGTTTATTAAAACATATTGAAATGATTGCTCATAGCATATTGAACCAAGACCTAACACAGTGTATATTATTTAATGCTTAAATGAATAAAGCAATATTTTCTTTTGGATCTGTCAGTAATTTCAAGTGAAAACATTTTTCAACAATCAAACAGATAAAAACAAACTTCCTTCAAAGAAAACATGTCCTGTACATTAAGGGTCTGTCACACTAGGGTCTGTGATCTGGGCCCGGGCACGGTTCCCTGCCGAAGCACGGTTCGTTTGGCTAGTGTGAGCGCTCCAACCGTGACCGGGCCCGGCCCAGTTAACCGTGCTCGGGCCCGCTTGAAGAGGTGGGCCAGGGCGCTATCCGTGCCCGAGCCCGCTTGGTGCCTCGTGTGATTGGTTCATTTTGCTGGAACTCAAACATAACGACAGTGATGCGCTCACGTTAAACAGTCATGGCGGCAAAGCGATTAGCAGGCAATCTTTGTGTTAAATTATCGATAAATCTGTGCTTACACCGTGTTTCTGGACTCCCAAAACGACTCCAAAAATACAATAAAAAGAGAATTGTGAACTCCATCGTGTTGTGCGAGCGCGCTTTTATTCCAAATAAAGTCACGTTGTGATGACGTAAGCGTGCTCGGGCCGGTGTGAGTGCAGGCCAGAGGGGGAGTGGGGAGGGGGGATAACCGGGCCCCAGCACGGAACCAGCAAACCGTGCCTAGTGTGAGTACGCCCTAAATGAATAAAGTAATAAAGGTTTGAAAAGTGCTGGAATTTAGGCTAAAGTACTTGAATATGCTTGAAATTGTAACTACTTGGTTTCACAACAAATAGCTGTCTGTCTGATATAAAGTCTGCAGCTGATCTAAAAAAAGGCTCAAGTTTGTCAGGTCCAGCAGATTTACAATGATCTATCTGTTTTAGAGATCTATGAACCTTTGTTACATCAAACGGAGACAAACTAAACCCTTGGGCCAAATCATTGAAATGTGCTTGAGAGAGAACTTCATACTTATGTAAACCATGTGGATACAATGATTCAAACAAGATTCCTGAGGAAATGAAATGTTCATTAAAACAGTTGACAATAGCTGATTTATCCGTTACGTTTTGTGCATTGTTAATAATACAAGTTGGTATATTCTTAGTTATTTTGTCTCCAAATGAGGATTACTTTCCAAAAAGTTCTGAGATAGTTACAATTTCGAGCAGTTTTATCAACATGAAACTTGGAATTTGCATTTTTAACATGGGAAATAAAGCGATTTATAAGTTGTTTGAATACCAGCCTGGTATTTGGTTAAGTTGGTTGAGTAGGCCACAACACAACTCACAACAAGCTGTTATTTTTAGGAACTTGCGGATAATGCGGATTAAATGCAACTAAAACAAAGTAAAAAATGTAAAAGGGGAGAAATTAATACTGTTTAGAATTTACAAAAATCAAGCAACAATAAACAGAGACAAATAAAAGGACAAAAGAACATGCTGCCATCTTGGATTGTACTTAATGCCTTAAATGGTCAAGGGCATGATTTCTGCTCCTACTTGGTGTTGGTTGGGCTTAAGGAATGCTTTTTTTAACCAGTCCTGTGGGCATTTAGGATTTTTTTAGGAACCTACACTACATAGCACTGCAGTCTCACTGCTATAGTATTCTCAGTTCTCCCTGTGCCTGTGTGGGTTTCCTTTGGCTACTGCGGTTTTCTCCCACATAACTGGCAACTCTAAAATGGTCCAGTGTGAATGATTGTGTGTGTGTGTGTGTGTGTGTGTGTGTGTGTGTGTGCGTGTGTGTGTGTGTGTGTGTGAGTCTGTGTGTGTGTGTGTGTGTGTGCGTGCTGCTGAGAGGGCCTCCTGTAGCCCTGGGTTGGATTAGATGCTTTAGAAGGTGAATGAATGCAAACATATGAAAGCAACAACCCTGACCAGTGTAGCCCAAACTGGAGCACATAGCTTTGGAACAGCCATCAAAAAACGCAACACAAGCTCCACCTCTCAGTCATGAATTACAAACACAAGCTCTGCCCCTCAGTCATGAATTACAAACACAAGCTCCACCCCTCAGTCATGAATTACAAACACAAGCTCCTACCCTCAGTCATGAATTACCAACACAAGCTTCGCCCCTCAGTCTTGAATTACAAACACAAGCTTCACCCCTCAGTCACAAAATATGAACACAAGCTCTGCCCCTCAGCCATGAAATACAAACACAATGTCTGCCCCTCAGTCGCAAAGTACAAATACAAGCTTGGCAAATCATAAACATCAGCTCCGAGGTCCGACACGGGAACTGTACAAGCATAACGTGACTAAGAGGCGTGAGATCTGAGCCACCAAACTGCAGTCCTTGTGCTCTTTGCCAGGGAACCATTGGCAGCCCCCTTCCTTAAACACATAGTGTGGCCACATATGGCCTGCTGCTTTAACATGGCTTAAGTGTGATCCTGGGGCACAGTGTGCTTTCTTTGGCCAATCACTATTTAAGCTGCTTTGAGCCTTAATAAAAGACTGACTCCAGTTTTATTTCCAGCTCTGAGAAACTTGCTGTGTAACCTTTCTAACGATGTGAGGAAAGACTTGCTGGCCCCTGCATGGAGCTGTTTGCCCAGTGTCAACCCATTGTTTAGACGGTCATGAATCTGCTAGTGGTCTCTCTTTCTGGGCTCAGATTATCAGTCTGTGTGTGTGAGTTTCAGTGTATGAATGCATGTGTATGTGAGTTGCTGTTGTGTGATTTATTCTGTGGCCTTGGAAATTCCAAAATAAAGATTCCAAAACTAAATTTATTGTGTCCAAATAAATACATTTATTTTGCCTTTAGACTCTCTTTGTCTGATTCAGCTTTGTCTGATTGTCCAATTCTTTGTCTGATTTAGCTGAGACGAAGTCAGCTACTTGCAGTTTGCTTTGTTTAGTGGTTGAAAGGGACTTTCTATACTGACCTTGTGTGTGTCTGTGTTTTATGGAAAAATCCTCCTTTTGTGTGTGTACTGCTCTAAAGACAACTCTCTGGCTGTATACTGGGGTAAATGGGGTTCTAGCCTTGACCAGATGGGTCCTGTGCATCTCTCTTTATGGAGAAACCTGATGAACTTTAACATTTTTACAGTCGCATAATCCCACATGCTCAACTCACACAGCGAGCGGCACAGACGTCTCACCCTCTCTCTGCTCCCCAGTCAGGTTTATTAGAGAGAAATTCTTTTGGATAGCCCAACTGTGCTTGGCTTGACGTTGATGCGAGGCTGTTTTATTTCCAGAGCAACTCAGTTAAAAAGGCCAATGATGAGCAGTGGAGGCTACGGAGAAGACCTCAGTAGGAGAAGACCTCAGTAAAAGTGATGTGCAGCATTCAGATGATTCTCTGTTACTGCATTTCCTTTCCTATTTCCTATGCTATTGCTAATGAATGTGTGTGTAATAATAATAATAATCTTTATTTGTATAGCACCTTTCATACATACATGCAACTCAAAATGCTTTACAGAATAAATAAAAAAGAAACATTAAAACATTAATAGAGAGAGAGGAGTGTGTGTGTGTGTGTGTGTGTGTGTATGTCTGCATGTGTGTCTGTGACTCACTCTGGGAGTTTTGGCCTGTTAGGGCTATGAGTAGTGTCTGGCTGGTCAGGCAGAGGTGCTGATTTAAAAACATTCACCGCTTGTGTCCCTTTCCATATCTCTTTTCACAGCATGGTGTGATGTGTCCAGGCACACATGCACATACAGTATTCCCGTGTGATTTTGTTGTTCACCTCATGGACCTCATGGATTTTGTTCAGGAACTTTAACTGTTAATGTTTAAATTTTCTTTATTCTTCCATATCTGAGTTCATGTGTGGTCTCATTTCTACTCAAATCTGTTGCCCTGAAGATGCTTTTGTGACTGTCCAGGCAGAAGAAATGATCAATGGTGCTTCGAGGAAATGTCACTGAGATTGTGCGTGTGTATGATGTTTCTGTGATTCCTTTGTGTACTTTTGTGCTCAAACAGAAGGCTGGATACACCACTACTTCCTAAGAGTGAGGAATGTGAATTGAGAAAGAACGAAAGAGGGAGGAGATTCTGTCCATCACCCGCCTTCTCTGTTCTGCTGCCTAACACACTCTGACATCCTAACACCCATAGAGCTCTTTATCACAGAGAGAGAGAGAGAGAGAGAGAGAGAGAGAGAGAGAGAGAGAGAGAGAGAGAAAGAGAGAAAGAGAGAATGAGGGGCAGGGATCAGAAGGTCTATTGCAGTACTGAGCTGTATCATGGCTTTAGATGGATGCTGTTTTTTAAACCACCAGACAAAGTGACTGTGATTAGCATGTGAACAGGAGGGTGGCAGCACTTCTTTATGGACTGTTTGCTTTGCCTGTAAAGATCTCAACAGCACCAGTGTCACTCCCCCTACCCCTATCTCCCACCCCCCACAACCCCCCCCCCCCACAAGGCCCCTCCCCCATGTCCGTGGGCTAAATAATTAATTAGAATTATCTTAGAAATAAACAATTAAAAGTTTAAGACACAAATGTAAGACAGCTAAAAAATAACTCGTATTTTGCTCTGTGTTACAGAATCTCTGTACCTCATTCGAGATGTTGGGGGCTGGAGATTCTGAAGGCTACTTGATAACTGCACTCTTGTTCCTCTCCAGAACTCCTCCACTCTGATGAGGGCTCTCACTAAATAAACAGACCTGCTGTGTTGGCTGAAGTGTTCTTTAAACAGGGACGTGGAACTGCAGAAAGGTGCACATTCACAGCTGAGCAAATGTTCATACTGTCTCTCATCATCTGCCCACCAATCCCATGTCCTCCTGTTGTAAAAGTCCCTGCCCTTACAACGCAATTGGCTGGAGGGAATTGTTATTATTCATGTCAGGAAGCACGAGTGTCCCTTAGGCTGTGGTGTCAGCCCAAACATCTTCCTGCAGTCTGATACTAAGCGTCCGGTGGGAGTAGAGGGGAATGTGCCTCTGAGCAGCTTGCAAACAACAGCCTTTCTTGCCCCTGTGTGTCTGTGAGTGTGTGTGTGTGTGTGTGTGTGTGTGTGTGTGTGTGTGTGTGTGTGTGTGTGTGTGTGTGTGTGTGTGTGTGTGAGAGAGGGCCGAGTGAGAGAGACCATGTGAACATGTGAGTGTGAGCAGACTATATGTGTTGTTTTGGTGGAGTGTTTCGGGGTGTAACTCCCAGTGCTTTGCGGTACTGGGGCCATCTGGCTGTTGCGTGGATGAAGACAGAGTGCTCTGCTGTTTTGCTCTGTAATGACTCTATAATTAAACCTCAAACAAACATGCATGTAACAAGAAAGACCTGAAATTAATCCTTCTCATGCAAAACGTTTCTCCTTTTCTTTGTCTGTCCTTTTCACATCATCGCTCCCTTTTTCTCTCTTTCTTTTCCATTCTTTATGTCTCTCAATCCTTCCCCCTCTCTGTCTCTCTCACTAACCCTCACACACTCACAGTACTGTGTGGGAGTAAAGTGGGTTTCAGCTGACAGGGGAGGCCTGGGGTGGCTTGTGTGTGTGTGTGTGTGGGGGGGGGGGGGGGGGGGGTTGTGTCTAGGGCTGCTGAAGCGCCTGATAAAAGATCTTAGCCCTCACATCGATCCCACATGAGATCAATCGAGAGAGAGTGTGTGAGAGAGAGAAAGAGAGAGATATGAAGAGGGAGAGTTGTTGAGTGAGAAGGAAAGACAGAGGGAGAGACAGAGTGAGAGAAAGACAGAAACAGAGACACAGAGTGAGAGTAACAGAGAAAGAGACATAGAGAGTGAGAGTGACAGAGAGAGAGAGAGAGAGAGAGAGAGAGAGAGAGAGAGAGAGAGAGTGTGTGTGTGTGTGTATGTGTGTGAGTGGGGGGGAGGGAGTAATTTGGGACTGTATTCTGGGCCATCTAGCAAAACAGCTTCAGTGGAAAACAGACCTTATCATGCTGTAGTCATTGGAGCTGCTTGAGTCTTCCATTTTCACTAATCTCACTGATAATACAAAGAAACAGCACATGTTTTGGACTGCTCATAGGACAGTCTGGGTTTGTGTTGCATGCTTATTTTATGGTGGTGCAAATGCCCTGTATCTGTGTACATACCTGTTCATATAGCTGTTAAAAAATCTGAAACAATTCTTATGTTAAAGGTGATTAACATTTAATATAATAACAGCAGACCAATTATATAGTACAATCATTATTTGATATCAAAGCTAGCTCAGATTTTGATTTCCTTTAGCTCTGACCTTTTGAAACTCTCTCTCGCTCTCCTCAGTTATGTGTGTAAGCTGTAACTGAGGTGTAGTGGGGGTCAGAAGAGCACCTGGAGTGAAAGTGAACCCTCCAAGTGAGAGTGAATCCTTCGAGTGAGAGTGAACCCTAAGAGAGAGTGAACCCTCTGAGAACAGAGAACAATGTGCCTGTCACACACAGCCATACAGAGATCATAAGCTCATAGATTATAGACTGCAACTTGCATGATTTCTGTCTCTCTCCCCCCACACACACTCTAAGGTCTCATAGGGAAATTTGCCTTCTTTTCCAGATGTACTACTCTGTCCCTTTATTCATTTCTTTAGTCTTGATTGGGCATGGCTGCAGAGTAGCACAGCAGATATAACCAGCTTATGTTTTACTCTAATCTATTACACTTAACCAAAGTAATCAGATTATAAGTATTTTGCAGAAAGAAAGTGATTGCCAACCAACCTACCAAGCAAAACAGGTTTAAATGGAAAGAATTTTGAAGCAATATGTTTCCCCTATGAGGCATGGGGAAGCAAAAGTGTGCTCTTCTAAAGTGAGGTCTGCCTTTCAATAGCCATAAATTTATGTCATTGTACATTATTGGTAAGCCTGGGCTTTAAGAACTCTCTAGAAGTGTCTTAAGATTCACCACAGCCTCTGGATGTGAGGCAGTTTCCAGTTGAACCACAACGAGGGTTGTCATGTCCCATCCTGCCTCTCCTTATTTTATTCCAGAGAACAAAATGACTCACTATCTGATACTGGCTCTCCTACCTGAACATTAAGGTAGATGTCTACTTTTCCAAAGTAATCAAAAAGTTGCTAATTTTTGTTTCTTTACATACTGTTAAAAATTTAAATTTTATAATTTACATTTTTTTCATTTAAATTGGATTTTAAGATTTGAGAATGAGTGTGTGGTAGATACATGATGTAGCTTGAATGGTGTTGTGTGTAGAAATAGTATTGGGAACAATACTTCAATATTCTAAATATTCTTTACCACATTTCAACTTAGGGTAGGGATACACACACACACACACACACACACACACACACACACACACACACACACACACACACACACACACACACACACTTTAAAATCTTTGAACTCCTGCCTTGCTGTATCCAAGTATCAGAACAAAAGTAACAAGTGCTGCAGCTTCTCAACCAAGCAGCACACACACACTTAGTATAATACCCATAATGCCCATCTGAGCTCTAGGCTTAATGTCCCACACAGTCAGACAATGAGATTAAAGAAAATATGCACACATGCTCTCCTTCTGTCAGAGTTGCTTTCTTTCCTTCTTCTTTCATTTATTTATGTTGTTTCTGACTGAAGCTTTTATGGCATAGTCCATGCATAACCACTGCTTGCTAAGAGGGCAGAACACAGATGGGTGTATCCAGCCAGGGCTCAGTGTGCCTGGACACCCCTCCAGTTGTGATGTTCTGATGTTAAGTTGTTTTAGCCACACACTGTGGACAGGGGCCCCATCATTACTGTAGAAGAGCATGAGCTGATCACCTTGGACTCAATGCCCACAGTTGATGCATAAACATTATTTGCTGGCAAGCTCTCACACACACACACACACACACACACACACACACACACACACACACACACACACACACACACACACACACACACACACACAATTTATCTATTTTAGCATTTTAGAAGTCTGCTCTCCTTACATAATGTTTACATAAAGTTTAGTTGAGTTTCCTGATTTGGTATTGATAGCCTACCCAGTCAGTAGCGCAGTAAGTGGAACCTGTCCCCTCCATCCAATCAGAAACGCAGATGGAACCATCCAATTTGAATCAAATCATACAGCTGGCAGGCACTGTGAATAATCTTGCCAAAATATTAACGCAGGTGAATGAGTTACACTGTAGCCTACATACTCATCAGTGTTGTATAAAGTATTAGAGACCCATACTTGAGTAAAAGTACAAGTACTCTATCAAAAAAAAATTGACTTGAGTAGAAGTTGAAGTGTTCTTTAAAAACTTTACTTAAGTAGAAGTACAGAGTTATTCAGCATTTTTTGTACTTAAGTATTGAAAGTAGTTTATTCTAAAATTTATTACTCAAGTACTGAAAGTAAAAAGTACAAGTCTTGTGTTTTGAATTAATTAAAGAAAGCCGTCAAAATTTGATTATCAATTGTTTTTATATATCTCTTACAAATCAAAGATGTCAAAGATCACAAACACAAGTGTTCTGTATGTACAAACAAGTAGAAACTTAAAAAACTGGGCTTAACACTTCGTACACAAAAAAACAGATAACCTATGTCCTGCTACATCGTAGGTTTGATGCAAAAGTACAATATTCGCCTTAATTTAGCTGAGAAAATGAGGTGTATTTTGGACATAAAATTTGTCCGTCTGATTCTAAGGATGAGCCTACTGCCCTGCGTTTACACGCAATTAATGCCCTTACCCTATAAAAACTATAAAAATGGGCACATGATTAGTCAGCATGAAAAAAGACACGGCTTACTGTTGCTAAAAATACAACATCGCCTTTATGATTTATGATTGCCAGCTAAGTGAATACTGCAGCACGTCATGAACATAATTAGGTTAGTTAGTTAAGATATCTAACCTAACTAGCGCTTACTGACAGCTCAAGGTGGTGTGTCTTCTGTGCATTATATTTATAACTTTCATTGATGTGTTTCTTCAAGTTTGAATGTCAATTTTTGAAGACCAATATTTCACCCTCTTTAGGGAGGCAGAGATGGCACTTCATCCTATAGGAATTTACTTTCACTCCAGCAAACACAAACACTGTCTCTAGGTAGGGCCAGGGTGGTCTCCTTCCTCACCGCCACGATCACTCGATGTTGAGGGTGTGGAAGGTTCCAATATATGTACATTAAAACTCCAACAAGCTTATTATGCAGCACTTATGCTGCTCTTCTGCTGTTACCAAACACGATATCATCTCTTTTAATGAGATAAAAAGCGAATTATTTGGAATAATTTCGAGTATATGTGTATTTGTATAAATATGTAAATTAAGCTGAAGGTGCTGAAAAATCGCACAAAAATTGAGAGGTGCACGACCTCGCCCATGTGCGTTAACGAGTAACTATACAGCACGTAAAAAATTTATCGGAGTAAAAGTATTAAACTGATGGAAGTTATGTAGTGAAGTTAAAGTGGAAGTAGGAGAAAAAATTATACTCCAGTAAAGTACAGATACAGCATTTTCGTACTTAAGTACAGTAGTGAAGTTCTACTTCGTTACTATACAACTCTGATACTTATCACCATGCAGGGTGGATTATCAAAAAAATTAAAAGCTGTACAGATACACACAGCGTAATTAAGTTGATGGTGACAACCGCAATTACCACAGAAAGGTTCTGACTTTGAGTGATTTTGTGCTAGGACCTCAATGTTGTAGTCAGTGTGCTTGAGCACAGATTAAGGATGTAATTGCAGTATCAGTGGGGGTCTCCATGTCTCAGCTCTAATGATATGTGTGTTATTTATAACCCAAAACGACAGAGGAAAGCCTCTGAAGTAGCTGACTGATTAAAGTGTGCATATGTGTGTATGTGTGTGTGTTAGCAGAACATGTGTGAATGCATTTGGTACCCAGATAAGCATGTTTGGTTTAATGAGAGCATGTCTGTGTTTCTCAAGAATGTGTAGCATTAAAACCACTGGCTGGATTCAGTGTTTGTTTATGAGTTTATTTTGGCACTTGCTAGCACAGCATGTCCCCCACCCCTTCCTCCTACCCTTTCACCCCACCCCTACCTCTAACCCTTCCCCCTATCCCTTCCCCGTACCTCTACCGCTTCCGTCATTGTGGGTACGTTGTGTGTTTGCAGCACATAAGGTCACCGATGAAGTGTACTGCTGAGGAAGACTAGTGCCTAACTGAAATGAAATGTAAAATGTGCCGTATTTGTCAATTGTGATTTTTCACCGCAATCAAAATTTGTCCTCTGCATTTCCCCATCTGTACAGTTAGAACACACACACACACACACACACACACACACACACACACACACACACTAGTGATTACTAAGGGGCTGTGGTGCACACATGCCCAGAGCAGTGGGCAACCCTAGCCCGGTGCCTGGGGAGCAGTTGGGGTTAGGTGCCTTGCTCAAGGGCACCTCAATCATGGCCTCAGGTCTGGGAATCGTACCCACGACTCTCCGGAAACAAGACCAGTTCCCTACCACAGGACCATGACTGCCCAAACTGAGGTAATTAGACCATCTGATTTTCTATCACCCTGATTTAGGTAGAGGTATATGGAAGTCAGTTTCAACAGTTCTTTCCACTATCCATCCCAAGCCCATTTCCCTGCCTCGCTCTCTCTCTCTCTCTCTCTCTCTCTCTCTCTCTCTCTCTCTCACACACACACACACACACACACACACGCACACACACCTCCTCTCCCTTTCTCCCTCCCTCTCTCTCATCCCCATCTGTCTCCCTCTCTCTCTCCCACCCCACCACCCTTCCTCTCTCATCCATCTCCCTCCCCCTCTCCCTCCCGCTCCAGCTAGTACCTGCATTAGTATTGATCATGCAGATTTAATTTGTTCAGCAGGAACAGGCAATTATTCATACAGAAAAAGGATCCATGGAGACAGAATCTGTTATTCAATGTATAATAGAAAATATTTACAATAGTCTTTACAGACATTCCATCATTTGTATGTAACACTGAAATCCTCTGGGCAGGAATGACTAGAAAACCTGTGTGCAAGCCAATGTAAGATCAGAGGAACTAATTTAGAGTTTGCGACAAAAACTTTTTACAATCTTATGTTGTGTAACTGGTCTGAGATTGTGGGGATCACATGTGTTCACTGATCATCCCTCATGATGAGCACATTGTTCTGCAATAATGAAACACACCCTCACTAGCATCTCACATCCTGTAACCCTCTCACGAGTGATGACCCAACTTGTGCATATGTGTGAGTGAGTGAGTGAGTGAGTGAGCTAAGTGCCTGAATGTGTAAGTCACATTAGTCGGTTTGGGTGTGGATTTATTGTGGGGAGCTGTGTGCCAGCACAACTGTATTTTCATGTTGTTTATTGAGTGGAACTGTTAAAAAGGTGAGCGCCTGAATAATGGTTATTAAAGTGAGTTATTGTTTATTAGCTGGCCCAAGGGTGCTCTCAGACACACACGGACCATCAGCCTGCAATCCCCTCAGCCCAGCCCAGACTCCAAGGCTATGGGATGTGATGAAGAAGGTTACACTGTAGGTAGAGATACAGTGCAAAACTAAAATATATTAATTAAAAAATGTAAATAAATGTTAAGCACTCAGCAAATATTTTTCATTCAGAACTTTAGTCCCTTTGCCTACAAGTGCTCAGCATGTCTGAGAACATCTTTAAGGCATTATGGAGCCTCTTGAAGCTAGTGAAGAGAACACCAAGAGCATGCAAAGCTGTCATCAAGAAACTGGTGGCTACTTTGAAGAATCTAAAACCTCAGACAGCCAATTTTTGTTTAACATAGCACAATCACATGTGTTGTCTTACTGGTGTGATTCCTTCAAATGTTCTCCTAAATGTAGAAAATAGTATAAATGAAGACTGGTATTGTAGCACATTGGAGTTTTATTTATTTCTTCTCAGGGCAGCATGACATACGATTGGCTCTGGGAAACAGCCAATCGGAACATAGGGGGGCGTGGCTATCAGCAATTTGTATTTTGCGCCAAACGGCCGTTGCTACGGAGCAGCGAAGCAGAGAGGACCACGAGAATTCAAGACAGTGAAAGAAAATCCTTCAAATAAAGTGGTAAGTGCAGGCGTAATGGCAAGTTGACATGTTTTCCTCTTGGTTATTTTAAACAGGAGAACGCATAGCGGTTGAGAAGTTATTCCACTGAGCTAGCTAGCACGGCTGATAGCTGACTGCCTGCTTAACTTTACCTTGAAATTAACCACAACGTGCTAACATGCTAATCTAACTTGCCTACTAATAGTTAGCTCCTAAAGCAGCTTGTGTTGGTTATGTTTATATTCTGTTCTTGGAGCAGCTTATAGTGGAGCTCCTCTACATTCTGCTCCTAAAGCAGCTTGTGGTGGTTATGTTTATATTCTGTTCTTAGAGCAGCTTACAGTACAGCTCCTCTACATTCTGCTCCTAAAGCAGCTTGTAGTGGTTATGTTTATATTCTGTTCTTAGAGCAGCTTAAAGTGGAGCTCCTCTACATTCTGCTCCTAAAGCAGCTTGTAGTGGTTATGTTTATATTCTGTTCTTAGAGCAGCTTACAGTACAGTTCCTCTACATTCTGCTCCTAAAGCAGCTTGTAGTGGTTATGTTTATATTCTGTTCTTAGAGCAGCTTATAGTGGAGCTCCTCCACATTCTGCTCCTAAAGCAGCTTGTGGTGGTTATGTTTATATTCTGTTCTTAGAGCAGCTTACAGTACAGCTCCTCTACATTCTGCTCCTAAAGCAGCTTGTAGTGGTTATGTTTATATTCTGTTCTTTGAGCAGCTTAAAGTGGAGCTCCTCTACGTTCTGCTCCTAAAGCAGCTTGTGGTGGTTATGTTTATATTCTGTTCTTAGAGCAGCTTACAGTACAGCTCCTCTACATTCTGCTCCTAAAGCAGCTTGTGGTGGTTATGTTTATGTAGTGGTATGGCCAGAACCAAGAAGTAACTCTGACTACGCCACCCCCGGGGGTATGAGCCACCGAGGGAAAGTGAATTTGTTAACACCAATTTCCTTAAATTGATCCCAATTACCAGGGTTTCCACACCATTCAGGTTGTTGCAATTAGACAGAGACAGGGTCAGAATAGAAATGTTTATTTTCAAGAATCAATTTTATAAACTATTTAAAAATCACAGTTCGCAACCACACACCTCCTCACTCACACATCGGGTATGGTCATAGTAGACCAACAGAACATAACTACAAAGACTATAAACTAACACTAACTCAACCAGGCAGGGAGGGCTTACCGTCGCCACTAAAGTGGATCAGCCGAACCGCGGGAAGAATACGCTGGCTTCGCACCCCAGTGACCCTACCCTACCCAAAGGGTGAACTCGCGAGCACAACACCCACCACCACCGGCAGCGGCTTCCCTACGGTTTGTCCCTGCTCCTGCCAAAAGAACAAAAGAAATAATCATGGGCCTTGTCCACCACCCTCCCCAAGGAATGGCCGGGCGCCCCAGGCCAGTAGCACGACAATCCCCAAAGCACAGTGATCACACACCCAATAAGTTGCACACTTGACTCACTCCTACATCCCAGAGGGCACTGCACACATCACACCCCCCACAAGGGCACCACAACACCCCAACCACCCCCCAGGGGGAACCCAAGGCCTCAAAGAACATAAAGCAAACAAAAACAAAGTAATTAACCACTGCACACACAAGGAAATAAACAAACCCAAAAACCGAACTAATAGAAATCAACAAAAAAATTAATACCCGCTTACACACCCACGCACGCACACACACACACACACACACGCACGCACGCACTAGTCCTAATTAATGTCCCCGCTCTATCATCCGCGAGGACGACTCTGCCCCTGCTCGCGGCAATACCGCTGATTAACAGGGCCAGCACCACGTGCGCATGTACTATTATAAAACCTAAAATCCAATAACGCAGTAGCAACACACAATAACAGAACAGCGTAAAACTAGCAGAACAGCAGCCGGAGCGAAGCCCAGCACGGCGAAACTTGTTGTAGGCCCGGTAGAGAGAGAGAGGGAAGATGGAAACACCCGGTAACCTATAAACAAATAGATATAATCAGATTAGCCATCCCTTCAATGGTTACTGCTCATAGTAGCGACGATATTAAAACACTACTTACCCACAGTCTAGTAGTACTAGACGCCAGGCCCGAGTACTAATCTCGGAAGAAACAGTCACGAGATATAGAGCCTACATGGAAGGAGGAAACGTTAGCCACGACACTAAGAATGTAACGTTAGCGAGTGCGTGACTGAGTAATCACCTGCCAAACCACAGGGAGACCGCAGCTAGATAACCCACTGTAGTGGATTACAAGCGCGTAAGCGCCAAACGCAATAACGTTGAGAAGCCACTGTAGAAAGCTAGCCGCCGAGTGAATCCACCTGGACACAATATCACCGCTAACATTAGCCATCGATGACTAACTTACACTCCGATGCCAGAGAAAACAATTTACTTACCTCCAGAAAAGTGTAATTTAAACGAGCCCAACACAGCCTCAGCGGAAGTTGCCCACAGATAACAAACAGCAAACTAATGCCGATGACCGGACAGAACGGCGTAGGGCAGCCAGAACGTGCATCTGGCAGTGTCGGCGCCCTGAATTTAAAGCCCAGCCCTACGTAGGATGCCCGAGCAGCGTGATGACGCAACCCATGACGCGGCGTGGCTGCAGCACCCGCGCACCACTACATTTATATTCTGTTCTTAGAGCAGCTTACAGTACAGCTCCTCTACATTCTGCTCCTAAAGCAGCTTGTAGTGGTTATGTTTATATTCTGTTCTTAGAGCAGCTTACAGTACAGTTCCTCTACATTCTGCTCCTAAAGCAGCTTGTGGTGGTTATGTTTATGTAGTGGTATGGCCAGAACCAAGAAGTAACTCTGACTACGCCAAAACACTCCAGCTTTAGCTAGTCAAAAGCAGAGGTGGAAAGAGTACTGAAAAATTGTAATTGAGTAAAAGTAAAATTCCCATCTCAAAATTTACTTGTGTAAAAGTACAAAGTTACTTCATTTAAAATGTAATTTGAGTAAAAGTTACTTGGTTACTTTCAGTTATTTAATGCAAAAATGATGTCATGAATCAAATTCAGCACAAGTTGTTCAGACCCTCCAGAAAGTCGCGATGTTGCGATTTGCAACTTCAACGCAACTTCAAGCAAATCCCGCGAATTCAGGGCGGTGTTGCAACTTCAGCTAATCACCGCAACTTTCCCGCAAATTTGACCAATCACTGATGTCGTCTTGATGTGACGTCGACAAACTCCCGCCTTACTTCCGTATATACGTTCAAGAGGAGCAGACTGAAAGCAGCATGAGCGATGAAAATAACGGCAAAAAGATCGGGAAAAGCAGTATCCCGGTACACTACATGAAAGCGGGGACAAACTGTCCAGATCCGACCCGCGAATTGATTATCTATGGCCCCCTGGATGATATTTAATTACTATTAGAACCGGCCTGTAGGCCACAGCCGCCCGATGGTGTTTTGCATGCACAAACACTACATTCCCCACAATGCAACGGTAGCCCGCGAAGTCACTGCAGCGCACGCAAGCGGCGAGGGTCTGAGATAAAGTTTATAAGTTTAAACTTTTTAAACTGAGATAAAGTTTAAAGTCAGAGATAAAGTTTATTTATCTCTGATCCATATCTGTGAGTTACTAGTTCGCTCTGGAACAACCACTGGCGATCGATCTAATTGAATTGAATCACTTTATTTATCCCCAAGGGGGCAATTAATATTGGGCACAACATCACAAGATAGACAAACAAACATGAATACCAATCACAAGCAAGGAGTCTAATATCCAAAGATAAATATCAGTGTTCATTTAGTAATCTAATGGCTTCAGGAACAAAAGTCACTCTCCGCCGAACAGTCCGACATCTAAGACAACGATACCTATGGCCATGAGGCAAAAGTTCAAACTCATGATGAAGAGCATGTGAAGGATCATTAATAATAGACCGACCTTTCTTCAGTGTTAGCTGTTTGTGCAATGCACTCAAAGGTCTAAGTGGGAGACCGACAATTTTTGAACATGTAGATACTAAATACTGCAACCGTTTCCTATTTTTTAAGCTCAGAGACTGGAACCAACAGATAAGAAAATGAAACAACACTCTCAATAAAAGAACAATAAAATGTAAACAACACAGATGTATCAACGGAAAAGGACTTAAGGTTCCTAAGAAAATACATACGTTGCTGACCTTTTTTTAAAATAGTCTCTGTGTTGTCTTCAAATTTTAATTTATCATCAAGAATTGTCCCCAAGTATTTGTAAGTGCTAACTTTCTCTACTGCTCGTCCGTTTATATAGGTATCAGAATTCACAGGTGGCAACTTGGAAAAATCAATAATCATCTCCTTGGTTTTCGAGACATTCATCACTAGGTATGAACGTTCACACCAATCTAAAAACTCCTGCAAAGCTGGACCATGATCCTGATTTTCACCAGAGAGCAGAGACAACAGAACTGTATCATCTGCAAATTTTATAATGTACTGATTTTCATGACCACTTCTACAGATATCAGTGTAAAGGATGAATAGTAACGGGGACAATACGCACCCTTGAGGTAAACCAGTAGAAGTATACATAATGTCTGAGAGGGTTCCATTTACAAGTACCCTCTGTGACCTCTTGGTCAAGAAATCCATAATCCAACATATCAGCCCATACTCTAATCTAAAAGAATATAAAAGTTTCTCAGCTAATAAAAAAGGCTGTAAAGTATTAAATACAGAAGAAAAGTCCACAAATAGAATTCTTGCTCTCGTCTTAGGTCCTTCAAGATGCCTATGAAGGACATCCAGCAAAAATAATTTCGAATCATCTACTCCCCTTCCGGGTCGATATGCAAACTGTAGGGGATCTAAATTATCTGTAGTAACTTTAAGAATATGAGATTTCACAATCTTTTCCAATGATTTCATTACTAATGAAGTAAGAGCTATTGGGCGAAAATCTCCCATAACCTTAGGACGAGGTACTTTAGGAACTGGAACTACTGTGGAGTGTTTCCATGTCTGGGGAACGATACCACAAGTCAGGGAAAGTTGAAATAATTGTTGGAATACAACTGCCAGTTGATTTGCACAATATCTTAATGTCCGACCACAAATTCCATCTGGGCCTGCTGCTTTATTTACGTTTATAGATTTAAAACACTGGGAAACACTAGCAATATCAACATTAATATTAAGATTAGGATTAAGAGGTTGCCTAGAACTAAAACCTTGCCCCATGTTAGCCTCCCAATCTAATTTACCTGGAATATCCCTTTCAAACCTAGTAAAAAATGAGTTAAATGAATCAGGCAAACAATCTTCAGTAACTCCCTCAACCAAAACTCTTCTGACAGGGACTCCAGATGAGTTTACTGATGCCATGTTCTTTATTCCTTGCCAAGCAGAATGAAGATTCCCTAATTTAAATGTATGTTCAATTTTGTTTTTGTAAGCTAGCTTTGCACGTCTGATAGCAGCTTTGACTTCTTTATTAACCTCTTTTTTCTCAAGTTCTGTGCCTGTATAAAATATTTCTTTTTTCTTCTTTATGATAATTTTTAAATCTTTTGTGATCCAAGGCTTGTTATTGGGAAATATGGTTATGAATTTGGAGGGGATGTTACAATCAACACAGAAGGCAATATATGATGACACTATATCTACCTGATCACTAATACTGTCTTCAGGGTTTAAGAGTACATCCCAAGAAGTACATTCAAAACAGCCTCTAAGATTTTCAATGGCACTTTCTGACCACACTTTAACAGACTTCACAGACTTCTCTGCCCTTTTAGCCACCGGTTTATAAGACGGAGCCAACAGGACAGAATTATGGTCAGCAGAGCCTAGAGGGGGCAACATGACAGACTTATAAGCATTCACCACAGACCCATAACACATGTCCAGCACCTTGCCACGTCGTGTAGGACATGTGACATACTGTTGGAAATTCTTAAGGCTTTTGTCCAAGGAGCAATGATTAAAGTCTCCAAGAACAAACTTTGGAGAGTCTGGAGAAATAAGATCCATTCTTTGAATTACAGTTGTGATCAAATTTATTCAACCCCCAATGCTGCGAAGGGTTTTATGGAATTCAGTGCACATTTGTAATTGTGTTCATAATGAAATCTTACAAGGACTTGTTAAAGAACTAAATGCAACTAAGATAGCATCAATTTTTTTTGTCATAAAGTATTAAATGGCCTTTTTGTGATTTCTTCATTGACACAATTATTCAACCCCTTTACGACTACCACTCCTAAGAACAGAGGTTCATTCCAGTGTTTTCCATCAGGTATTGAAAACATCTGTGGATGTCAACGAGCAGCAATCAAGCATGATAAGCACCAATTAGGCAGATTTAAAAGGACTGTGATACTCAGCTCCTTCTAGACATCTACTGGTGTGTTTCCAAGCATGGTGAAGGCAAGAGAATGGTCCCAGAAGACAAGAGAAGAGGTTATTGCTCTTCACAAGAATGGCAATGGATATAAAAAGATTGCGAAGTTGTTAAATATTCCAAGAGACACTATCGGAAGTATCATTCGCAAGTTCAAGTTAAAGAGCACAGTGGAAACGTTACCTGGTCGTGGCAGAAAGAAGATCCTGACCGCGACTGCTGTGCGCTACCTGAAGCGTAATGTGGAGAAAAATCCCCACGTGACTGCTAAGGAACTGAAAAAAGACCTGTCAGATGTGGGCACTGAAGTTTCAGCTCAGACAATAAGGCGCGCACTGCATAACGAAGACCTCCATGCCAGAACGCCCAGACGCACCCCCTTGCTGACTCCAAAGAACAAGAAAAGTCGACTGCAGTATGCCAAAAGTCATGTGGACAAGCCACAAAGGTTTTGGGACAGTGTACTGTGGTCAGATGAAACTAAATTAGAACTGTTTGGGACAATGGACCAGCGCTATGTTTGGAGAAGGAAGAACCAGGCTTATGAACAAAAGAACACCTTGCCTACTGTGAAGCATGGCGGGGGGTCAATTATGCTTTGGGGCTGTTTTGCTTCTAATGGTACAGGAAAGCTTCAACGTGTGCAGGGTACCATGAATTCCCTTCAGTACCAGGAGATCTTGGAGGAAAATGTGATGGAGTCAGTCACAAACCTGCGGCTTGGGAGACGTTGGACCTTCCAACAGGACAATGATCCGAAGCACACATCCAAGTCCACTAGAGCATGGTTGAACATGAAAGGCTGGAACATTCTAGAGTGGCCATCGCAATCACCAGACTTAAATCCAATTGAGAACCTCTGGTGGGACCTAAAGAAGGCAGTTGCAGTGCGCAAGCCTAAGAATGTGACTGAACTGGAGGCTTTTGCCCATGAAGAATGGGCTAAGATACCCATAGGTCGCTGCAAGACACTTGTGTCAAGCTATGCTTCACGCTTGAAAGCTGTCATAACTGGAAAAGGATGTTGTACTAAGTACTAAAAAATAATGTCACTAGGGGGTTGAATAAAACTGATAATGATGTGAGCACAGTAAAGACATTTGTGGTTATTCCATCATAAATATTATGTTATGTTTGTCTAATTTATAAGTGCCTCTTTGATATAATTGTAAATAAGATGACTGAAATGATCAAAATCAATGTCAAACTGGCCAAAACACTTTATTTCAGTGGGGGTTGAATAAATTTGATCACAACTGTATATTCACAATATGATTGGAAGCAACTTCTGCATTTGCTTTGGGATGAATGTACACAAGGATAAAAAACAGCTGGGGAAATTCTCTCGGAAGATAAAAAGGCCGGAGTGATACAGCCAAAAGTTCAATATCAGTCTCACAGAGTCTCTCACGAACAACACAGGTTTTACACCATCGCTGGTTAATATAAAAGCATACACCACCTCCGCAAACTTTGCCAGTCTTGGATTTATCGCGATCTAGACGCAAGGGTGTTCCAAAACCATCAATGAACAAATCACTATTGTCAGAACTACTATCAAGCCAGGTTTCCGTAAAAGCCATCATAGAAGCATTTCTATATTCGTGCATGTAGTTAACATTAGCTTGTAGTTCATCCACCTTGTTTCTTAGCGATCGAACATTGGAAAGGAGCACTGCTGGAAGAGGATTAAACTTACTAAAGAGTTTCATTTTCTGTTTCAAACCTCCTCTCCTGCCACGCCGCCTCCTCGCCTTCCTGCGTGGTGATGGTGATGGTCCACCTTGCTGACCGGCATCAGAATGAGATAATAACTCCGCTGGTATATTCCAAAAATTGTAAGTAGTACTCGGAGAGCAATCTTTCAGGCTAAAAAGGAACTCTCTCGAGTAAGCACGACGAAACACTGTATTTGGAAGAAGACCAGAGTCAAACTCAAAGCCAACCACTCCCGGCAGCAAACAGCACAACAGGCCCAACAGGAAAAAAACGAGCGGTCCCATCGCAATACACCCAAATCCAAATGCACATAAGAGAATAAAATCCTTTTAGAAAATCCTGAAAAAATCCTTTAAAATCCTATAAAAAGCAGATTGGTAGATCCAGCTGACAAACTCACAACAACAAACAGACAACAGTTAGCCCAGCCAGTTCGCTACGAGAGCAGCACCCGGCAGGTGTGAAATCGGAGGTCTCGATATAATACTTAATTTGTGTCCATTTTACAGGCCGCCCGGTAACAACTTACGTTCGCTAACTCCGCCCCCCCCCCCCCGTCAACAATTAATGTTCGCCACCCCCTCCAGCTTCAAATCTCACTTCAAGCGATCTTGAAAAGTTGGCAACCCTGAATAAATAGGTAAATAGATAATTAAAATGGACTACTAAATAGAGGAAACCATACAACATTTACTCCCTATTGTAATGTACTCACAAAAAAGCAAAATCACACCGCAACTTCCATCGCAATTTTTTTGAAAAACACCCGCAACATCAAACATTTTAGCCCGCAACAATCACAAAAAAGGCCCGCGAAATCCTGGTGGGACTGGTTGTTGTCATCGATTTTGTACACTTCCAAAAGATCAGCTGGGATCAGGATCCCACAAATATGCTCACAATCTACAACTTTGGACCAGAAAAGCTCTTGTTCAATTTCAGCAGCAGCTGATTTTCGAAATTTTTTGCTGTAAGTCTTGCTCTCTTTGCTGTGAAGAGCAACCCGGCAGAACTAAAAAGCCTCTCACAGGCAGCTGAGGCTGGAAGGCCTGTGTTGAGTTTCAAAGACAGCTTCTTAATGTTTGGGAAGGAGTTCAGCAGGTCCATGCTCTCCGACACACAGGCAAGGTACCCCTCCAATTCCCCAGAACTGTCTGACCTGCGGGACTTCATTGTGGAGAAGTAGTCCTCTTCATCTGATAAATTCTGCCTGAGTGGACCCTGCTCCACCTCAGCCTCGGCCATCTGGTCAAGGTGATGCCTCAGATACAGTAGTCCTGTTTAATGACAGACGGCATAGGGAAATGAAGTACTGAGCTATTTGTTCTAAAGACTATGAATAGCTAAATCAAATAACATATTGGAACACTTTGGCACTATTACACTTTAATACCCCACCTCCCGCTAACAAACATGCCTGCACAGCGGAGATGATCAACTAATTTCACCAAATGACATAAATCTCATACCTCCTTCAATGACTTCAACTTGGTCAGTCCAGCCCGTCTTAAATTTGGGTAGGAGGATTGCTGCAGAGATAAGCTCTCGGTCCTCCATCATGACTCTGAAGTGCCTTTGGACCCCTTGCTGTAGTGCCAAGATGAGAGGGAGGCACATCTTGACCGACGCTTCATGCCTTCTCAGTTTGGACTGTAATTCAGAGATCACTGGGAGCAGCCATCCAAGGTGTGTGTTGGTCTCTGACTGAAGAATATTCAAGGCCCTTACCACTGGTCTCATCACACAGCAGAACTCAGAGGCTGTAACGTAGCTCGCGATACGGAGCGAGGAGGCGGACACAAACGCTGAGGAGAGCGAGATTTATTCATGGGAATACCAAACTCAGAATCGGACAAACGGGCAGGGGTCATAGCAGGCAGGCAATCCAGACATGAAACACTAAACGACATAATGAACACTAGGAAATGAAATGGGAAAACGCAGAACGACTGAAACAAACAGAAGACACAGGACAACTGGGCAGCAAATGGGAAGTACTCACGAGGACAGGATGAACAACGCACAAAGCAACTGAATAGACAAAATCACGGATAACCAGACTGGGGAAATACAGGGATATATGGACAATGAACTAACTAGACACAAGTGACAAGGATCAAGACACGGGTGTGGTAGACAGACAGAGACCGGGGCAACAAACAAGCAAGGCGGGGCTAACGGGCAAGGAACGACAGAATCACGACGACAGAGACATTGGAGCGAGGAGAGGGGGGCGTAGCCATACGTGACAGTACCCCCCCTCAAAGCGTGCCACTCCGGGGCACGCAAGGGCAGACAGGACAGGGAAACGCACTAGGACAGGACAAAGCAGGACAAGGAGACAGAGACAGGGGAACCAGAGACCGGCCAGGAGCAGGGCTGGGGTATGGTGTCACAGGCAGGGACAGGGCAAGGCACGGGAGCAGGACTGGGAACAGACACGGGAGTCGGGCCAGGGGACAGGGCAGAGGAGAACACGGAGGCAAAGACAGCATTGACAACAGAGACAGGCACGGGTACAAAGTGGGTAATGACTTGGGGAACAGACACAGGGACAGGGACCTGGAGGAACCGACCAGACACGACGGGCACAAGGACACGAACAGGCACACACACAGGAACCGGGACCAACACAAAACAAGGGACGGAACAAGGGAGCAAGGGGAGCATGGGCAACAAGACAGGAGTACAGGGCAGAGCAGGGGGCACACAAAGTCCATGCCCAACAGGGGGCAGCACAGTCTCTGGGGTAACAGGCGCGGCTGGCAGACGGGCAGCGGGAACAGGCGGGGTCCGCTGGCGGGCAGCGGGAACAGGCGGGGTCCGCTGGCGGGCAGCGGGCACAGGCGCGGCCGGCAGATGGGCAGCGGGCACAGGTGCTGCCGGTAGACGGGCTGCGGGAACAGGAGCCGGCAGACAGGCAGCGGGAACAGGAGCCGGCAGACAGGCAGCGGGAACAGGCAGCGTCCGCTGGCGGGCAGCGGGAACGGGAGCCGGCGTGGACGACCTCTCCTGGGTCGCGGGCACAGGAACCGGCGTGGACGACCTCCTCCGGGTCGCGGGGACAGGAACTGGCGCAGACGACCTTCTCCGGGTCGCGGGGACAGGAACCGGCGCGGACGACCTTCTCCGGGTCGCGGGGACAGGAACCGGCACGGACGACCTCTCCTGGGTTGCGGGGACTGGCCGCAGACGTGACGAGATGTCCTCGGAGGGAGTCACCGCCACACTGACGTCCTCGGGGGGCGTGACCACCACACTGACGTCCTCGGCGGACGTGACCGCCATACTGACGTCCTCGGGGGGGCGTGTCTGCCATACTGACGTCATCCCGGGCCCGAGCCGGCCACTCCTGGGGTGAGTGGCTAGTACTCCCCCCCAAAAAATTCTTTGGGAGCCTTCGGGGAGCGGCTTCCGGGATCATCGGAGGGAGGTCTGCGTCACTGGGGTCCTGGGCGAGCCTGGAAGAACACACAGACACAGAAGCCTCTCGGTTGCTTTCTCTGCGACGGCTCCGCCTCCTCCGAGGCATCGGGAGCTCGCAGTGGCCACCGAGAGCAAACCGAGGGTTAAGCCAACGCTCGTCTGTGCGCTCATTCCGTCTGCCCGTGACTTGCACTACAGGTTGCTCCTCCCTATAGTGTTCGTCAAGCCGGGCAGACACGTAGCGCTCAATAGGAGTCTCGTCGCGAAAGCCAGCCAAAACCGAAACTGACTGCGCTTTCTTCTGAGAGCGACGAGACTTCTGTGTTCCCACAGCGCCAGGGGTATTCCTGTCTCCGGCTTGTTTGCGCTGTAACACATGAGAGTTAAACTGCACAGAAGCAGCCAACAAATCGTTACTGCAACTAAACTCACCGGAGTCTCGCTCCCTCGCTGTGTCCAGGTATGTTCCGTGATTATGTAACGTAGCTCGCGATACGGAGCAAGGAGGCGGACACAAACACTGAGGAGAGCGAGATTTATTCATGGGAATACCAAACTCAGAATCGGACAAACGGGCAGGGGTCATAGCAGGCAGGCAATCCAGACATGAAACACTAAACGACATAATGAACACTAGGAAATGAAACAGGAAAACGCAGAACGACTGAAACAAACAGAAGACACAGGGCAACTGGGCAGCAAACCGGAAGTACTCACGAGGACAGGATGAACAACGCACAAAGCAACTGAATAGACAAAATCACGGATAACCAGACTGGGGAAATGCAGGGATATATGGACAACGAACTAACTAGACACAGGTGACAAGGATCAAGACACGGGTGTGGTAGACAGACAGAGACCGGGGCAACAAACAAGCAAGGCGGGGCTAACGGGCAAGGAATGACAGAATCACGACGACAGAGACATTGGAGCGAGGAGAGGGGGGCGTAGCCATACGTGTCAGTATTAGATGTTTGTGTATTTTTATACTCTTGAATCAGCACTGTTTATTCATCATGAATGACAAATGTTAAGTTATAAGACTGTATTCTAATTAATATTTTAAAATGTAAAAACAAAACCTCACATTTTCAGTTTCAGTTCTTCGCAGACACGTCTGATGGCATCCTCCCCTTGTTCTTTAATGATGTGTAGGATTCTCTCCACAGCCATGTAGGTTGAATTCCATCGTGTCTTGTTGGGTCGAATGAGCTGAAGACCACATTTGTCTTCTACAGTTTCTGCTGCAGTGTGCGAGCGTCCTGACTTATTCCAGAGACTTTGGCATTTGCCAAAGGCGGCATGTGAAAGCCTCTTGTAGGTGTCATTCTTCTTTTCAGCAAGATTAGCATCTGTTGTGGCAACTAAGTTAAGTAGGTGGCATGCACATCTCTGGTGTTTGGGGAGCTGGTACTCCAGGCCATTGTCTTGCTCTAGGACAGGGGTACTCAACTGGCGGACCGCGGTCCGGATCCGGACCCGAACGCAGTCCTGTCCGGACCCAATCTCATTCCTGATTAACTGGATACGGACCAAAACAAAACCGTAGCATTTATATCAGGGCTATTGAAAAAACACTCCGTCATGAGTGTTACGTTCGCCACCCCGCGCAACAACTTACGTTCGCCACCTTCGCTGCACCGGACCTCAGGTCACAGGTATCTGCCAAAATTGGACCGCGGACAAATTTAGTTGAGTACGCCTGCTCTAGGATGATGAATGTGTCTTGGACCTCAGCATTATCATCAGAATCTGAACCTTCTTGGTCTGAGTCTGATCCGCCATCCTCATCCTCCAACTGGCTCTGCTCACCAAAAACAGAGAAGGCCTCACAAAATTTGAGCCACTATCTGTGGTGTTTCTAACCACTTTTCCACTTATTCTGTATTGGCAGTGGATATCATCCAGGACACCTGCAAGCACATCAAAGGTGTGTGATCCTTTTAACCTCTTGCATGCCAACACTTTCTCTCGAAAGTCTCCTCGTCAATCCAATGGCATGTGACACCTATGTAGCTTTTTTGGTGTGCAGACCAACAATCTGTGGTGGTAGCGACATGATTGATGTTACTAAGATGTGAGATCAACGTTGTCTTCATTTGAGCGGCAGCTTCAGCGATTCTGCTCTTAAGTGTGGGTCTGGAGAGTATTTTGTACTGAGGATTGAGTGCAGCAGCAAAATCTATAAATGCTGGCTGTTCTACAAAAGAGAAGGGATGGTGACCTTCACAAATGAGCTTGATGAGAAACTGATTAACTGTCCCTTGAGACACACGGATGGCACCCCCCACTGCAAGTTTGGTCTGGTTGTTTGGGAACTTGATCTGCTGACTTTTGCCTCCTTGTTTCTGTGGGGACTTCTGTGAAGATGCACTAAAACCCGCAAGCTTTGATGGATGCTTTCTCTGTGAACACACACAATACAAGAGGGTACAGAATATTTATGTATTCGTAGGTACACATATTTAGAAAATACTATTTTTTTAATTGCAGACTGTTTTTACAGGGTTGCCAACTCTCATGCAATGAGAGTGAGACATGCATTTCACGCGTCTTCACATGCTCACACGTCATACATTGTTTCTCACGCTGAAAAAAATCCAGTTTATTTATCTCATATCATATCTCATATCATATCTCATCTAGTTTATTTATTTATATCATGAAGGCACATTATGCTTACATGGGAAGCACAAAAAACAAACAATAATCGTTTGGGACGTAAAAGACAAAAACACATGCGATAACTTACCACCACATGTTTCGCAAATTGGATGTTGATGTTTTAAATCTCGAAAGCTCCGTTTTGCCAGGCAGGCACATGTTGCACTGCATTATAACGCTGTTGCCTTTTGTGCGTTTGAAAACGAAGAATTCTTCAAAATTTGGCCAAGGGTTTTTCTGGCTTTCATCTCCAGAATGTTCATCTTCGGAACTTTCCTCCTCCATGGTCTCCACGCTTTGGTTATGAGACAATGGAAAGGGCACGCGCAAGGCAAAGCCACACAATTTACTTAGTTTCAGGACTCAGGAGTTTAAATTTCCACCCGCATTAAATTTTTCACCATCAATATTTTTTACTCAGTAACGTAAGGGGGTTCAAATGTAGCGAAGTAAAACTACTTAGGTCAAAATTTACTCGAGTAAAAGTAAAAATTACATATTTCAAAAACTACAAACTACAAAATGACAAAAAAAATTACAAATTACTCATAAAAATTACTCAATTACAGTAACGTGAGTAAATGTAATTCATTACTTTCAACCCCTGGTCAAGTCATTTAAAGATATCTACAAATAAATTACAGATATCTTGAAGACCGCCCACCGCAGCGCCTGCAGCTCCTGCAGCTCCCGTGTTCTCTCCGCTGGCAGCTCTCCTCCAGGCGTGAAGCCTGGCTCCGTTTACGTGTCTGCCTGTGTTTGTGCAGGGCTCCCAAGTTTAGAATTCATTTCAGAGTGTGATCTTGTCAGGGTAAGATTTGAACCTGGAGTCGGTGGTGAGTTTAAGTTGTTGAGCGGGGTGGCGGCGAACGTTGGTTGTTGAGCAGGGGGTGGCGAACGTAAGTTGTATATCGAGATCGATCGCCAGTGGAGGGCGATATAGATATGGATCAGAGGTAAATAAACTAGATTTTTTTTCGGCGTGAGAAATCGGAAGTGTGGCACGTGAAGATGGTCAAATGCGTGTGCCACACGCTCAATGCGTGAGACTTGAGAACACTGGTTTGTGTCTATACCTGTGTTTCTGGCGAATGCCCTTTTCCCTTTCGTGCCTCTGTGTAGCCGGGTTTCCATCCAAACCTTTCGAAAAAATAATGCGCAATTTCCAAGTTTCGGCAGAAAAAAATGAGAATTAAGCCTTGTTTCCATTCATTACAGTTATGCGAATAAACTTTAGATCACGTGAGAGGACGCCAAACAATAGTGGTTTTTACATCCATCTGGCAGTTACGCATTTTTGCACGTTGAGGTTTTGAAACATTTTTTTCTTTTTCTTTTCTATACATGGAGAAGTTAAATTCAATTTTTGCTCTCTCCAGAACTGTTTTTGTATGCATTTGCCATCTTTACATCGCGATCATGTACAGAACCACATGATTTGAGGCATGATACGTCATCATTTATGCAAAAAACCCTTTTCCATCCAGTTTTTCCGAATTTTGGCGATGCGATAGTCTTAACTTTTCCACCTCCTCCTAGCGTAAAAATCTTTTTGCGATATTTGGGGCTTTTTTCGAATTTTGGACTTTTTCCATCCAGCTTTTTTCATGCGCATTTTCAAAATGCGCAAAAACTCGGTGGATGGAAAACCCTCTTGTGCCAATGTTCCTGTCTGTGTGTTCGTGAACGTTCCTGTATGTTTGTCTAACGTGTTTTCCCCTGTCTTCCCAGGGAGGGTGTTCTAAGCTGTTCGTGGCAGACTCTCCCCCGAGGGCGGTCATATCCCAGACACAGGACTGAGCGCTTCGGATCCGCCCATCGATGTGGGTTCGGGACACTTGGTCCTGTTGGCACCCCGGGACGGGTAGTGCCCTTGGTGGGGGAGTCTGTCCCCGACCCCTCCCTTTTGGGCATGTGTTTACGTTGTTTACGTCTAGTCGTCTGCGTCTGTGGATCTCCATGGGTGCGGTTACGTCTTGTGTTAATTCGTCTCACCTGTGGCTCGTCGCGTCATCACTTGGGGTTTATGTGGTTTGTTTATTTAATGTGTGTTCGCGCAGTGTCCTGTGCTCGTCGTTATTTGAGTCAGTATATGTTATATGTTTTCATGTTCTACGTGCGCTGTCTCCGCTATTTGTGTGACAATAAAAGAAACGTTAGCCATACAAGGTTGGACTCGTGACTCGTCCTTCCAGTCGAGCTCAACGTGATATAAATTAATTAATGTTAGACATGCATTAATCATTAAAGACATTAATGAAATGTAAGAAAAACGAATTTATGTATTTGGCAACACCATTTATTGTTGTATATTAAAAATGATTATTTCATTGTTTCACCAAAATTCTTTGGTTGGCTAATGGTTTGTGCTTTGAATTCAGTTAGTGATTAGTGTTAATGTGTGTTGCTATTGTTGTCACTCCATCTATTTTCAGCCATGCCGGTGTATGAGAGGACAGGAAACAGAAGCTCAAATATTAGATTAAACTGTCTGTCTGAACTGATTAACTTTGTTCGCCAAAGCTACCCACACATAAGTTTAAATTTGGTTGGATTTGAACTGGCAAGGGCTGGCAAAGGATGAAAGGTACAACAATTAGAAGTGAATTCTGTGAAATTCACCCAAAATTCTGCAGGCAGCAGTTTGGACAACTCAGCGACATCGCTGTAGGGGTTTCACCTACTAATCCTTTAAAGTAGATATAATTTGTTTTACCTTAATTATTAATCAGTCTCATTAATTTTAGAATCAGTCTCATATTCTAATTATACCAGAACCACAAGTTTAGTTATCAACTAAAGGTAATGAATGGTTTGGTATCTGAAGGATTTAACAATGAATTCTTTGGAGGTTTTGGCACCAACCACTTTTGAATGACATCAACACAGACAATTTGGTGAAAATAAATGATACATTTATTTAAAACCAACTATTCTAAAACACAAAGAGCATCAACATGGATCAGTATATTTACAGTGAAGACTCAGCATCTAGTGTGTGTGTGTGTGTGTGTATAAAAAAAGGGGAGGAGTAAGTGTGCGCGCTTGTGCGCGTGTGAGGAGGCGGAGTTGTAATCTCAGTTCTCCTATGGAGAACAAAGCAACTAAAATGGCACCGACTTTAAACAGTAGAGCAGCGCGACTATGTTAATGAGCTCAGCTGGTTTATTCCAACGTGGTCAGAACAAAGAGTAATGGAGCTGGCTTAATAACTAAAAATTAATGTAGTGTGTCTGAGAATGGGAACTACAAGTTGTCAAATATTCAGAAGATAAAACATGGAGATTGCATACCAGGTGGAGAACTTGTGTGTACAAATCTTAACGAAGTTTATGAAAATAAAGTTAAACATTCAGAATGTATTAACAGAAAACTTGGTTAACTCTGCAGTTCAAGTAACTTTGCCCTTCTATAAACTATGCCCAGCGGTAAGAGTCTCACGTGTTGAGTGTTTTGGGTGGTTTCCTCGTCCTCCCTGAATTCTCCTGGAATTAGGAGGGAATTTCCACCGCCAACTCCTCGTTGATTAAAAGCGACGTCGTCCAGGTGTGCTGGGGAATCGTCCAGGAATGAGAGTCTCGTTCACGGTTTAACAACAGGGAATTGATCGCCTTTGTTTCAGTCCGTGTGGCCGCGTTAGCAAGCTTGATTGAAGTAGTTAGGTGAATCTGTTGTCGCGGTACCGTTGATCGGTTACTGGTTAGATTGCACCGTAACTCGGGCTCGTTAATTAAGTAGTACGACTTTCAGCTGTTTGCTGTTAGTCGTTGCAAAGTTCGCGTGTTCTCAAAGAAAACCGGAGAGAGAGAGAAGTGGCGGAGCCTCTCTTTAATAGGTCTAACCTATGTGTCGGTCAAACCAGAGAGAGAGGGAGATATTACGGAGCCTCTCTTTAATAGGTCTAACCTATGTGTCGGTCAAACCAGAGAGAGAGGGAGATATTACGGAGCCTCTCTTTAATAGGTCTAACCTATGTGTCGGTCAAACCAGAGAGAGAGAGATGAATGGCTGTTCAGGGTATTTAAACACCTGAACTGTAGACACACCCTTACTTCCGTCAAAGCAAGCTTGTTCCATGTGTTTCCAGTGGTACTGCCACCTGCTGGTTTAGCATGGTACCTACATCGCAAAAGGGGCATAATGCATGCACTTCTATAATTCAGATATCTAAAAATGTCATTTTGACTAGTCATAATTATGTTAGAGATATCTTAAATAAGAATTACGGATGTGTGACTCTTAAAATGACAAATCCAGTGACGTCATTTTAGATATCTTCAAAGCCATTTTGATCCGTCAAATTGAAATTGAAGATATCTTGAATTGTTCTTCCGGATCGTCAAATTGTAATTGTTACTAGTCAAAACTAATATTTAGATATCCAGAATGTAATTACAGATAATCAGACAAAGTTAATTTTATGTTAAAAAGGCCTGCCATACTACGTGTCAAGTTAACCTAGATTACGAAGTGATCGGAGTAAAAGTATTAAACTGATGGAAAATATGTAGTGAACAGGGTACCCGCGGGTCCTTAAAAAGTCTTAAAATGTCTTAAATTTAGTTTTCCATATTCAAGGCCTAAAAATGTCTTAAAATGTCTGGAATTTTATGAGGGGAGGCATTAAATTATTATAAGTGTGTGTTGTTCAATTGTTCTGGCGCGATGTGAACTTTGCCGAATCTAGCGCTAGGACCATGCAGAAAATAACCGCTCCAGGGTCCTAGTGCTAGATTCCTAGCGTTGAAGCATACGACCTCAACAGCGTCAATTTTCGTCGCCCCCCCCCCGGTTGTCAGGAATGCCACCTGATCTTCCTTATTCAGCCTCACCTGCCCATCATTACCACGCCCCCTTCAGCCTTACTTAAGCACTTCACCAGCACATCTCAGTTGCGAAGTATTGCCGACTCATGCCGCGTACCAAGCCTTTCTATATCCTGTCTGCTCTCCTGTGTTCTGACCCTCGCTTACATCCCTGACCTTGTCTCCTGCCTAATCCCTCTGTACCTCCTGACTTCTGCTCCCCCGGTATGACCCTGGACCGTCCTGACCACGCCAAGAAAACGCTGTTACTACTGATCCTAGTTCTCGTGATTCACCTGCCTGTGTTTGTACCAGTGTCTCATTTCAATAAAAGCGGTGTTCTTCCGCATTTGGATCCCTCTCTGCCTGTTCAATACGTTACACCGGTCAACAATTCTCGTTCGTTCGTATTATTTTTTCTTGTGAGAGGTATTAAAAAGGTCTTAAAAGTCATTGAATTTGAGATTTAAAAATGTGCAGATACCCTGAGAGAAGTAAAAGTGGAAGTAGGAGAAAAAAATTATACTCCAGTAAAGTACAGATACAGCATTTTAGTACTTAAGTACAGTAGTGAAGTAGTTCTACTTCGTTACTATACAACTCTGGTCGGGTATACTGCTAGAAGGCGAAGACGCCTTCACCCAAAGTGGGGGAGGGTGTAAGATGGAGATGGTTGTTGGAGCCACCAGGAGGTGCACACACGGTGCATGTTTATTTTGTGACATTGCTTATGCGGAGTCATTTTCTGTTTTACTCTGTGAAGGTAAGCCATGCTTATTGTGCTGTTCTAACTAATCCATGCTAATCTAAAAACATCCAGAAATGTTTCTTATAGATTAGAGGTATAATCACCCCAGTGTCATTGCTACAGTGGGAATCTAATTTTCTTTACACTACCTCTGTAAAGGTAGTGTATAAATGTGTAGAAACTGTTTGTTGCCGAGCAATGTTTTGTACATTGTGTATGTGATTTCATATTTTTGTTTATTTTCTGTTTTACTTCTTAAAGCCACTGCCCACTAAGGATTGAGAGTGAATTTTCTTCCCAATAAAGCAGCGCAACCACCTGACGCACCACAGCTCGTATTCCCTGGTTTCTTTTATAACACCTAACAACACAGCTTTATTAGGGAACTGTGGAGAGACAGACAGGGTTATATTATTATTGGTTATGCATTGGATTATGTGTACTGTTTAGTTAAGTTGCCCCATATCGTTTTGTGTATGTGTACCATTGTGATTGTTTCCTGCCATGTGTGTGTAATGTCATCTCATTCTTGCCACCCCCTCAAGTTTCGTGTACTGTTTGAGTCTGTTCTGCGTGATCACGGCTCTTTTACATGGTTACACTGCTGAGGCATTAATTTAAAGAGCCTTGTTACGTTGGCAATGGATCTGCTTACTCACTCTCTTTTCTACACCACGCCACAATGTTTTTACTAAGGAAAATAAAAATAGTAATGAACAGTTATTTGGATAAGTAACTTCAATCTGATTACTGGACTGGAAATAGTAACTTGTTATATTACTGTTACTGAAAAAAGTGGTAAGGTTAGAGTAACTTACTAAATAGCGTATTACTGACACCACTGGACAGAACAATAAAAAGCTACACAGACCCAGATACGTGAATGTAAATGGATGGATGGATGGACCTTCTCTAGGACCAACAATTCAAAACCTCAGTTAATACAATATAAAACCATATACAGAACCCACATTCTAACCTCCAAGCTGTGGTGGATATCTCCTTAACAATGCGTGTCCTGTTGGCCAGCCTCAACAGGCAACTTCAATCATGCTGTCTGGACCTGTGTACCTCCGTGCACTTCTGGTCACAGGTCAGGGGTCATGGGCACATGAGCATAGATTCATAGATTCTGGAGGTCATCATTCCAGCCTGTTTCTCTGTAGCACTACCACATGACCTCTCTTTATCCTCAACAACCTTAGGCCATTTAAATTAATATATTTTGTTTAACTGTCTTACAGATCAATACGTGGAATTCACAGCAAATCTGAAAAATAATACTAGATCAGAGTAAATGTCCCAATTCTTATAATGTCTTTAGAGCTCATTTCTCTACTGTGTCCAGTGTTGTCTAATTTGCTTTTACAATTCTCTATTTTCACTTAGATGGGTGGTCTGCGACCACAGTGGGGACTGAGTATTATGAAGTTTGTGTCTCTGAACTGCAGGACAATAATAACAGGAGGGGAAAAAAGAAAGTGAAGTCATGTTGAGGTTTACACCTTAAACCAAACATTTATTTCTCTCTCCTCTGTGTGTGTGTCTGTGTATGTGTGCATGTGTGTTGCATGTCAACATTTGTGTGTTGTGCATAGCAATAGGATATAACTGTTCTGACTCATAGGATGTGGTTTGACAAAAACTTGTAAAGCACTTTTTTGCATGCTTTGCTTGACGGAAACCTGGATTCGGCCAGACGACTATACCAAACGTCCTAACCAAACGTCTGCCTCTGGGTATATATGTTCATAACCCCCGTCCAAATGGACATGGAGGTGGTGTCGCCACACTGTAAGACTCTGATATAGGCATCTCTTGAAAATCCAGCTTCAAGTTTACTTGTTTTGAAAATCTCATTCTCACTGTATCAAATTTATTAACCAACAAAGTGATGCATAGTGCGTGATGGGTGGCTTCTTGGTAAGCAACAAATTTAAAGCATTTAAATTAAAGCATTTAAATAAAAGCATTTGATATTTCCGGCTTAGAATAATTAATATAAAACATGGGTAATTGTTAAATTACTTAGGAAACAATGGCTACGCGCTCAAGATGTGGCTGATAACCCTTTGTAATCCACAGACTGACTGGGAGCGGAGATACAATTCTCTCCATTCTCACACCCAGTCAGTCGTGGAGAGGGCAAATGGGCAGCTGAAAAGCCGGTGGCGCTGCCTGGACAGGACCGGGGAATGCTCCTGTATCGGCCAGAGAAGGTGTGTCGTATTGTGAGAGCATGTGGAGTCCTGCACAATGTTGCGCCATTGTTAGAGGTGGTGGAGCAACCAGTGGACCCAGAGCCAGGACAAATTAATGCGCAGCCTAACCCAGGTGCCATACAAGCAAGGCAACAAATCATAGCTACAATATAAAAAGGTAAGAGGCAGCATTAAAATTTTAACCAATTCTTTTATTGAGTTGCTGATGCTAGTGAGCGCATCACTGATATTTTTATGTGCATTATATAATTCTGCCAGTGTGCATTGTTCTGACCCCACAGCATTTAAAGCTTCACACACGCTGTCCCACTCAGACTTTTTGCACTTTGCCATAATGCCAGAGGACAACATGCCAAGCAAACATTTTTTCAGCGCCTCTACCTCATTCAGGAGCGTCTCCACTTTCACAGGTCTTCTTCTTTCCCCGTTTAGACATGGTTTGTGATAGATCAGAGAGGAAACTCCTTTGGTGCAGGGCAAATTTAAACAAATTTGCATATTTATAGGGGGCATGCATGTCACAGGAGGAGTCAGCCACTCTCTTGTGTGCGCTCAATTCCACGTCGATTGGGATGTACAAAAGAAATGTGCGTGGATTCCAGTGTACGCACAGTTTGATACATACAGATTTTTTTTGCTTATGCCATTTTGTGGATTTGTCCGTATGCCAATTTTCAGTAAGAAATCCACAAACGTGTTTGTACATGAGGCCCCTGGCCACTATCTTGCAAGAAGAATGGCTTAAAATCCCTCTGACCACTGTGCAGGACTTTTATATGTCATCACCAAGATGCATTGGCACTGTACTGACCTGGTCTAAAACCAGGTGTTTCAGTTTCATTGTCCAACCCCTGTATATTTGAACTATAAATACGGACCAATGGAGAATGGGTTCCCTTTTGAGTCTTGGTTTTTTCTTGCCACTGTCGCCTCTTGTTTGCTCATTAGGGATCTGGACCCATGCAGTTGTAAAGCTGCTTTGTGACATCATGTACTGTAAAAAGCGTTATATGAATAAATTTGACTTTGACTTTGACTAAGACTGACTTTTATATCTAAAAAAAAGCTTGTCCATGCGGGCTGAACCTGTGGGTGGAACCTGTGTTCTGTCTGAACGTTCTAGATCCCACTTGTGTTTGTTCCGTGTTCATGCCCTCTGAATGTTCTATACCCCACCTGTGTTTATGTGTTCATGGCGTCTGAACACAAACACTTTCACCCAGTATAGCATGCCTGTCCTTTCAGGTGTGCACCCTCACCCCCTCTACCTTTGTACCTCTGATTTGTTCTCTCACTCCTTTTCTTTCACCTGAAAAAAATCTTTTTTTTATGTGTACACCTGTAATTATACCTTAACTCTTCTATTAAACTGAGAGATGGTAAAGTGTGAGGACAAGTCACACAGTCCTGTCTAAGTACATAGCCCCCAATTCTACACCTCCCCCTGAACACCCACCCCCACTTCTACACCTCCCCCTGAACCCTCACCTCCATTTCCCTGGATGGAGGGCCACAGAGAGCCTATCATTCATGACCATTCATGACCCCATAATGCCATGCCAGTCATCCCATACCATACCACTTGTTGGAGTTTTATTTATTGAAATATCTTCTCAGGGCAGCATGACATACGATTGGCTCTGGGAAACAGCCAATCGGAACATAGGGGGGCGTGGCTATCAGCAATTTGTATTTTGCACCAAATGGCCATTGCTACGGAGCAGCGAAGCAGAGAGGACCACGAGAATTCAAGACAGTGAAAGAAAATCCTTCAAATAAAGTGGTAAGTGCAGGCGTAATGGCAAGTTGACATGTTTTCCTCTTGGTTATTTTAAACAGGAGAACGCATAGCGGTTGAGAAGTTATTCCACTGAGCTAGCTAGCACGGCTGATAGCTGACTGCCTGCTTAACTTTACCTTGAAATTAACCACAACGTGCTAACATGCTAATCTAACTTGCCTACTAATAGTTAGCTCCTAAAGCAGCTTGTGTTGGTTACAGTTGTGATCAAATTTATTCAACCCCCAATGCTGCGAAGGGTTTTATGGAATTCAGTGCACATTTGTAATTGTGTTCATAATGAAATCTTACAAGGACTTGTTAAAGAACTAAATGCAACTAAGATAGCATCAATTTTTTTTGTCATAAAGTATTAAATGGCCTTTTTGTGATTTCTTCATTGACACAATTATTCAACCCCTTTACGACTACCACTCCTAAGAACAGAGGTTCATTCCAGTGTTTTCCATCAGGTATTGAAAACATCTGTGGATGTCAACGAGCAGCAATCAAGCATGATAAGCACCAATTAGGCAGATTTAAAAGGACTGTGATACTCAGCTCCTTCTAGACATCTACTGGTGTGTTTCCAAGCATGGTGAAGGCAAGAGAATGGTCCCAGAAGACAAGAGAAGAGGTTATTGCTCTTCACAAGAATGGCAATGGATATAAAAAGATTGCGAAGTTGTTAAATATTCCAAGAGACACTATCGGAAGTATTATTCGCAAGTTCAAGTTAAAGGGCACAGTGGAAACGTTACCTGGTCGTGGCAGAAAGAAGATCCTGACCGCGACTGCTGTGCGCTACCTGAAGCGTAATGTGGAGAAAAATCCCCGCGTGACTGCTAAGGAACTGAAAAAAGACCTGTCAGATGTGGGCACTGAAGTTTCAGCTCAGACAATAAGGCGCGCACTGCATAACGAAGACCTCCATGCCAGAACGCCCAGACGCACCCCCTTGCTGACTCCAAAGAACAAGAAAAGTCGACTGCAGTATGCCAAAAGTCATGTGGACAAGCCACAAAGGTTTTGGAACAGGTTTTGGAAACTAAATTAGAACTGTTTGGGACAATGGACCAGCGCTATGTTTGGAGAAGGAAGAACCAGGCTTATGAACAAAAGAACACCTTGCCTACTGTGAAGCATGGCGGGGGGTCAATCATGCTTTGGGGCTGTTTTGCTTCTAATGGTACAGGAAAGCTTCAACGTGTGCAGGGTACCATGAATTCCCTTCAGTACCAGGAGATCTTGGAGGAAAATGTGATGGAGTCAGTCACAAACCTGCGGCTTGGAAGACGTTGGACCTTCCAACAGGACAATGATCCGAAGCACACATCCAAGTCCACTAGAGCATGGTTGAACATGAAAGGCTGGAACATTCTAGAGTGGCCATCGCAATCACCAGACTTAAATCCAATTGAGAACCTCTGGTGGGACCTAAAGAAGGCAGTTGCAGTGCGCAAGCCTAAGAATGTGACTGAACTGGAGGCTTTTGCCCATGAAGAATGGGCTAAGATACCCATAGGTCGCTGCAAGACACTTGTGTCAAGCTATGCTTCACGCTTGAAAGCTGTCATAACTGGAAAAGGATGTTGTACTAAGTACTAAAAAATAATGTCACTAGGGGGTTGAATAAAACTGATAATGATGTGAGCACAGTAAAGACATTTGTGGTTATTCCATCATAAATATTATGTAATGTTTGTCTAATTTATAAGTGCCTCTTTGATATAATTGTAAATAAGATGACTGAAATGATCAAAATCAATGTCAAACTGGCCAAAACACTTTATTTCAGTGGGGGTGGAATAAATTTGATCACAACTGTATGTTTATATTCTGTTCTTGGAGCAGCTTATAGTGGAGCTCCTCTACATTCTGCTCCTAAAGCAGCTTGTGGTGGTTATGTTTATATTCTGTTCTTAGAGCAGCTTACAGTACAGCTCCTCTACATTCTGCTCCTAAAGCAGCTTGTAGTGGTTATGTTTATATTCTGTTCTTAGAGCAGCTTAAAGTGGAGCTCCTCTACATTCTGCTCCTAAAGCAGCTTGTAGTGGTTATGTTTATATTCTGTTCTTAGAGCAGCTTATAGTGGAGCTCCTCTACATTCTGCTCCTAAAGCAGCTTGTGGTGGTTATGTTTATATTCTGTTCTTAGAGCAGCTTACAGTACAGCTCCTCTACATTCTGCTCCTAAAGCAGCTTGTAGTGGTTATGTTTATATTCTGTTCTTAGAGCAGCTTACAGTACAGCTCCTCTACATTCTGCTCCTAAATATTCTATAAGCATTTTTTATTCATTACATCCCTTTCCTATGTTAAGAATATTCTAATGTGTATGCAGTCGACATGATGTACATTTGCTTTTTCCTGCACATTCATAATATTCATTGTTTTGTATATCATTTTATTTTTTATTATGTTTAGATATAATAAAAATCTAGATTTAGTTCATTTAAAATTTCATTATGGCAAGTTATTAATATCTGTAACGTACAAATTAGGCAGACAAGGATCCAAGTGCGGATAATAGCCGCTTTTATTGAAACAGCAATTACGGAGTGATCAAACAGGCGAGTAACTCTGTTCAGGGGGTGTAGTGCAGGAGTGATGTGATCGTAGTCAGGAAAGTCCAGGGTCACGCCGATGAGACAGAAGCCAGGAGGTACAAAGGGACTAGGCAGGGGACGAGGTCTAGGAGGAGAGCAAAGGTCGGTACACGGGAGAGCAGTAACACTGAGAAAACGCTTGGTATGTGGCATGGCAACAATACTTCGCAACCCGGAAGAGGGAGGAGGAAGCTTAAATAGTAGCAAAAGGGGAGGGGCGATGAGCGACAGGTGAACCGCATCACACGGGTATCATGTGCTGTTCCTGACAGTACCCCCCCTCTGACGAGCGGCTCCAGCCGCAACAGATCGGTTAGACGGGGGCCGGCCACGACGCCTGGGAGCAGGGAAGTTAGGATGAGCAGCGTGGAATTCAGCGATGAGAGGAGGGTCTAACACATCCCGCGCGGGGACCCACGCCCGTTCCTTGGGACCATAGCCCTCCCACTCAATGAGATACTGAAGCCCACCCCGACGTCGACGGGACTCCAGGATGTCCTGAATGAGGTAGGCAGGGCGACCATCGAGCTCCAGCGGCTCTGGTGGCTTGGCGAGCGGCGCGGCAGCAGACATGGGGCTGTAAAACACAGGCTTAAGCAGTGAAACATGAAAGACAGGATGTATGCGATACTGAGGAGGGAGCTGCAATTTATAGGACACCGCATTGACTTGACTCAGGACCTTGAAGGGCCCGATGTACTTCGAGCTGAGCTTCTTACAATTCTGTCGCAGGTTCAGGTTACGGGTGGACAACCACACTCTCTGACCCGGGTGGTAGACCAGAGTGGGCAGGCGGCGACGGTCAGCATGGAGCCTCCGAGTATGCAGGGCACGGCGTAGGTGTACGTGGGCCCGCTCCCATGTTCGCACGCTGTTCTTGAACCAGTCGTCCAACGCCGGGACGTCTGATGGCGTATTGTCCCACGGAAAGAAAGCAGGTTGATAGCCATATACACATTGGAATGGGGTCATCTTGGTGGAAGAATGCATAAGTGAATTACGGGCATATTCAGCCCAGGGTAAGTACTTGCTCCAGCTGGTTTGAGAGACACAGTATCGCCTTAGGAATCCCCCTATTTCCTGATTCACTCTTTCCACTTCCCCGTTAGACTGAGGGTGATACCCGGAGGTAAGGCTAACTACGACCCCGAGCAACTTGCAGAACTGTCTCCACAACTGTGAGGTGAATTGGACTCCGCGATCTGAGACAATATCTTCTGGTAACCCGAAGACGCGGAAAACGAACGTAAAAACGGCTTGGGCTGTTTCCATGGCAGTGGGCAGCCCTGGAAAGGGAATCAAGCAACACATTTTCGAGAATCTGTCAACTACGACTAAAACGACTGTATTCCCCTCGGACTTGGGCAGGTCAGTGATAAAGTCCATCGCTATGTGTGACCAGGGACGGCGTGGAATCGAGAGCGGTAATAGTTTCCTTACAGGGAGTGTTCGAGGAGTGCGACTCTTAGCGCATACGCTACACGCCAATATATAGTCCCGCACGTCGTCTTTCAGGGACGCCCACCAATACCGCCGTGACAGGAGATGTGTAGTGTGTGTGATTCCGGGGTGACCAGTACCTGCGGTATCGTGTGCAAGCTGTAGGAAGCGCCCTCTCAGCGACACAGGAACATACTGCTTTCCAAAACACTCCAGCTTTAGCTGTCAGTAAGCGCTAGTTAGGTTAGATATCTTAGCTAACTAACCTAATTATGTTCATGACGTGCTGCAGTATTCACTTAACATTACCTGGCAATCATAAAGGCAATGTCATGCTGATTTGTGTTTTTAGCAACAGTAAGCCGTGTCTCTTTTCATGCTGACTATTCATGTGCCCATTTTATAGTGTACTGTTTTTATAGGGTAAAGGCACTTATTGAGGGTAAACACAGGGCAGTAGGCTCACACTTAGAATCCGACGGACGGAATCCGACGTCCAAAATACACCTCGTTTTCTCAGCTAAAATACTTGAGTATTGAGTACAAGTACTCTATCAAAAAATTGACTTGAGTAAAAGTTGAAGTGTTCTTTAAAAACTTTACTTAAGTAGAAGTAGATGCACAAGATGAACAAGATGGCGCCAGTGTCTGTGGCCTGCCTTCTGTCTCTACGAACTGTGGTTGTGTTCCTGCTGTTTTGTTTGCTTGTTATATTGAATGTCAACTCTCTACTGGTATATGATCGCCAAACACTCTTAAATATACGTCAATCATGCGTATCCTGGGAACGTTTCAATCAAGACGGACCGAGGACCTTCTATCTACCACCTCCTTTGAGTATACCGGCATGCCTCCGCCGTTTTCCAGCTCTATCTGCACGCAGAAGGCGCAGACGTCGTGGTAAACGCGGCGGCAGGTTGATAAAACTTAAAGTCAGCTTGGCGTGCTCTTCTGTCACCTTCTCTGGAGTTACTGAGTCGGCCTCTCTTCGTTTTATTTCATGGCGCTTCCTGGATCCGATCAACTCCACGTTGGTTTCTTTGATCGGCTCGGATAAGGTGCAACTGACAGGCGTCTCTTTTCCTTACCTCTGCGGCCATGGGGTGAACCTACACAACCTGCGGCCTCTTGCTCGGGCCCGGCAGTCAGCTAATGCTCCGGCTCCGGTCAGGATGGCGCTGGTAAATGCTAGATCACTAGCCAACAAAACATTTATCCTGAAGGATTTTTTTACGTCCCACAGTCTGGATTTTCTCTGTGTTACTGAGACATGGATGGCTGTTGGTGAGTCTAGTGCTTTTTGTGAACTTCTGCCACCCGACTGCACTTATTTTAATTCTCCCAGGGCGTCAGGATGCGGCGGAGGCACAGCGACTGTTTACAAAGAACAGTATAAATGTAAAATGCACCTCAATCGGGTTGCCTGGAGAGCTCCACTGAATTGTGTGAGAATTTCTTGAGCTTTTTTATTAATAAGGTTTCTAGCATTAGGGCCCTCATTAGTTCTCCCGTTTATGACCCTCTGATCTCTGTGACATGCCCAGCTGTTTTTGACCAGTTTGAGCCTGTCACTTTGCCATCACTGAGAGATATCATTGGTCATATGAAGCCTGCTGGGTCTCCAAATGACCTCATTCCACCCCGACTTTTTAAAGAGGTCCTTCCCACCTTGGCACCTTATTTACTTAATATTATTAATGGAAGCTTAGCAAAGGGTATAGTGCCTGTCAGTTTTAAGCATGCAGTGGTAACCCCACTTCTGAAAAAACCTGATCTAGACTCCTCTAAACTGTCCAACTTTAGACCAATTTCCAAACTTCCATTTCTTTCAAAAATTTTAGAGAAAGTTGTCTACTGCCAGCTGAGTGCATTTTTACACAATTATGACACCCTGGAAGTGTTCCAGTCCGGTTTTAAATCCTGTCACAGTACTGAGTCAGCACTGCTGCGGGTTTTTAATGACATTCTTTTATCCACTGACTCTGGTCACTGTGTTGCTTTGGTCCTGTTGGATCTAACAGCGGCCTTCGATACAGTGGACCATCAGATCCTCCTGTCTCGTTTGGAAAATTGGGTGGGCATTAAGGGTGTTGTTTTAGATTGGTTCAGATCCTATTTATCAGAGATAAGTTTTTGTGTCCATATTGGAGCTTCTGAATCCTGTACATCACCCCTTACATGTGGGGTACCTCAAGGCTCTATACTTGGCCCTCTTCTGTTCTCTCTGTATCTACTGCCAATGGGATCGATTTTTAGGAGACATGACATCGCTTTCCACTTTTATGCTGATGACTGTCAAATTTTTGTGCCATTAAAGCAGCAAAATGCATATTCTGCAGACCATCTTTTAAAGTGCATTGGAGACATCAAGGCATGGCTGTCCACAAATTTTTTGCACCTGAATAACGAGAAGACTGAGGTCATGCTTTTTGGACCTAGTGACACCGCCAAAATTAATGTTGATCTTGGTCCTTTGAATCAATATCGGACACAGACAGCAACAAATCTGGGTGTAAAACTGGACAGTAATCTAAAATTTGATGCTCAGATTAAGTCAGTAGTCAAGTCCAGCTTTTTTCAATTGAGACAACTGACAAAGGTGAAGCAATTTCTTTCACGGCACCAGTTTGAGATTTTAATCCATGCTTTTATCACAACTCGTTTGGATTATTGCAATGCACTTTATGTTGGGCTGAACTAGACACTACTTACCCGACTACAGATGGTACAAAATGCTGCTGCTCGACTTTTAGTTGGTGTCAAAAAATGTGAGCACATTACACCGATTTTAGCCTCACTTCACTGGCTCCCGGTTCGTTTTAGAATTGATTTTAAAATTCTTGTATTGGTTTTTAAGGGTCTTCATGGCCTTGCCCCATCGTATCTATCTGACCTCCTCCACTCATACGCCCCTTCACGCTCACTCAGGTCAGCTGATCAGTCACTTTTAGTCGTCCCAAAGACTAAGAGGAAGATGAGAGGTGACCGGGCCTTTTCAGTCGCTGCCCCAAAACTTTGGAACAATCTCTCTTTGCATATCAGGCAGACTGACTCACTCTCTGCTTTTAAATGTGCCCTTAAAACACATTTTTTCTCTTTGGCTTTTAACCCAGGCTGAGATGTTGTGTGTGTTGAGAGGTTGTTTTTGTTGTAACTGTGGTTGTCTTTTATATGTATTTTATGCTCCTACTTGTGTACAGCACCTTGGCCAATGACATTGATTTTAAGGTGCTTTATAAATAAATTTGATTTGATTTGAAGTACAGACGTATTCAGCATTTTTTCTACTTATTATTGCAAGTAGTTTATTCTAAAATTTGTTACTCAAGTACTGAAAGTAAAAAGTACAAGTATTGTGTTTTGAATTAATTAAAGAAAATCGTCAAAGTTTGATTATCAATTGTCTTTATATATCACTTACAAATCAAAGATGTCAAAGACCACAAATACAAGTGTTCTGTATGTACAAACAAGTAGAAACTTAAAAAACTGGGCTTAACACTTCGTACACAAAAAAACAGATAGCAACTTGTAGCAACTTAAAAAACTGTGCTTAACACTTCTTACACAAAAAACAGATAACCTATGTCCCACCACATCGTAGGTTTGATGCAGAAGTACAAGTTCACCTTAAGGGTCTCTAATACTTTATACAACACTGTACCCAACACCTAAACAAGAAAATTTACAAATGTGTTTGTGTAGGAGTGTTTTCCATTAGGTTTCCTGCTGACGCTGTTTCCTGCTGACTCTGCTTCCGGCCTGCTGCGGAGTGAATTTTGATTGTTTGTCTAAAGTGTAATAATCTATTTACGTGCTAATCTTTACTTTTTGCCTTCCTAGACAATTTTTACAGGTAGTACTTCCACTATCATGATGGGCAGTTGACTATTCCGGCCACTGACCAACTTTCTGCTTCTACAAATCAGCTAGCGTAAGTCCGTTTAAATTGGCTACAAGCGATAAGTGTTTTGATTTATCCATAGCTGGTGTTAATAACCTCTGATCCATATCTATGTTGCCTATGTCGCCCTGGCGATCGATCGCGATATACAACTTACTGTAACGATCTGCGTAGCGCAGAACAGGGAGGTGGACACAAACGCTGAGGAGAGTGAGATTTATTAAAGGAAATTTCAGAGGCAGAGTCGAAATAGCAGGCATGGGTCACAACGGGCAGGCAGTCCAGACATGAAACGCGAACAGACATAATAAGACAGAGTACTAACACTATGGGGGAAACACGGAACAGGCAGGAATACTGGCAGCGGAAACAATACTCACGAAGAACAGGTTTGACAAAGCACAAGGCACGAAGTAGACAAAATCACGGATACTGGACTGGGGAAATACTGGGACTTTATACATAGAAACTAACTAGGGACAGGTGATGGCAATGACACTGGGGCGTGGCAACAAACAAGGAATAAACGCGACAAACGAGCAGGGCGGGACAAACAGGCAGGGAACACGGACATGAGGGAACCCAGAGTGACAGCTACGAGAGGGGGCGTTGCCCTACGTGACACTTACGTTCCGCACCCCCCCCCCACTCAACAACTTACCCTCGCCACCGACTCCAGGTTCAAATCTTACCCTGACACGATCACACTCTGAAATGAATTCTAAACTTGAGAGCCCTGGGTTACAGTTAGTTGTTTACCGGGAGCCAGAGCACCGGACATTAGTGGCAACCTTAGACTGTTAGACAATAAAAGATTCTCTAGGATATTCATAATGTAGGGGCCAACGATATACATCTGTGGCAGTCAGAAGTGACTAAGGCTAATATTAAAAAGGTGGTTAAACTGGCCCAGACGATGTCCGATGCGGTAATCTGCTCTGGCCCCATCCCAATGTGGCGCGGCGATGAGCAATACAGCAGGCTCACATCATTAAACCACTGGATGTACAAGTGGTGCTCCGAAAATCAAGTGGGCTTTATTAATAATTGGAAAGAGTTCGAGGGCATGCCTGGTCTTTTAGGCAGGGACGGTGTCCACCCCACCCGGGATGGCGCCGCCTTGTTATCTTGTCACTTCAAACACATAATTTATATCTAAGATCATAGAAAAAGCTGTTGCCCAGCAATTATGCCTATATCTGCATAGGAATCACATATTTGAAAAGTTTCATCACAGTATTGAAACAGCATTAGTCAAAGTAACAAATGATCTCCTCCTTGCTTCAGATCAAGGCTATGTATTACTGTTAGTGCTTCTTGATCTTTGTGCAGCTTTTGACACAATTGATCATAGGATCTTGCTAAAGCGGTTAGAATGCTGGGTTGGAGTCTCAGGCACAGCCCTTTCATAGTTTTACTCTTACTTAACAAATCGCCATCAGTTTGTAGAGCTCAATAATATTCCATCCAAATGTACACTATTATTTACATTATATATGCTATTATATATGCACAGTTATAAACAAACATGGTGTCAATTTTCACTGCTATGCAGATGACACCCAACTTTACATATCAGCCAAACCTGATGACAAACTCAGTTTAGGAAAAATTGAGGCCTGTGTAAGAGATATTAAATCCTGGATGTCTCTAAACTTCCTCCAACTTAATGAGGACAAAACAGAAGTTCTCCTCAAGACAGAAAATTCCAGATCTAATGCTTAATCTCGCAGACTACCCCATTACACCTGGCACAGTAGCCAAAAACCTAGGCGTCATACTCGACTCCGACCTATCATTTGATAAATATATAGAAAATACTACTAGGATAGCTTTTCTACATCTCTGCAACATTGGTGCACACCTTTGTTAGCTCTAGATTAGACTACTGTAACTCACTACTGTCAGGATGTTCAAATAGGATGTCATGTCCAGCCCCTCCCTCCTCCCTGGTCCTGCCCAGTTTCCCCATTCCCAGGATTTCTCCCTCTGTCTGTCATGCCCCTGTCTTTAGTGACCGCACCTGAGTCTCATTACCTCCCCTGTTTCAGTGTATATAATCCCCGTGGTGTTTCACTCCCGTGTCGGTCATTGTTTGTTTGTCTGAGTCCTGCCTTGCTTTGTCCTGCTCTGCCTCGTTCGCCCCGTCTTTCTTTACTGCATTTTGTATCTCCTTGCATCTGTTTGTACGCAAGTTCCCCTTGTTTCAGTGTTCACCTGTTGTTACTAGTTCCCTCATATCTGTCCTTGTTCTAAGTTACGTTTCTAGTCTTCGTGGTTGCTACAGGTTGCCCTCTGTTTAGCACAGGTTTGTGTATGTATGTTAGATTCCCCTGTCGTCTATAGTCATTAGTTGTTTATTCCTGGTTGTCCATTTCGTTAGTCGTTCATGGTTTTATGTTTGTCAAGCTAGCCCCTTTAGTCGTTGCTCCTTTCATGTTATTTATCTTCACGTGATGTTTGTAAGGTCTTTTGGATTAGTATGTTCGTATGTGTATTCTCGTTTCTTGGTAGTCTTGATTGCCCTGTTATCTGTATCTCCCCTTTAGTATTTGACTTAGTCCCGTTCTGCCTTTTTATGTAGTATTGTCGTGTTTGTTTACTGGTATTAAAATAAATATTCTAATCTCTGCGATTGCGCCACCCCTGCTGTCCCGAAACGTTACATAGGAATCTAAATAAACTTCAAATAGTTCAAAATGCCGCAGACAGAGTTCTGACTTAGGTCGTGCACCTCTCGAATTTTGTAACTTCGCGCCGCGCTTCAGCACGATGGACAAAGTCATGTTTGCAGGGTTCATACACCTTTACAAGGTGGAATTAAAGCACTTGTACGTCACTTTAAAGGTCCATTTCAATATTTTCCAGCACGTTCAACTTAATTAAATTAAATATTTATACATATACTCGAAATGAATCGAAATAATTCGCTTTTTTATCACATTATTTAATGGTTGTTTATTTTCAAAACACCCAATCTTAACGTCTTCACGTTCTCTCATGTTTCGTCCTGGAATTACAAGAGGCTCATATTTGTTAACCTAATACAAGAGAACTGTTCAGTCAGACAGCTGTTGTGAATTGAAGTAGTTACAATTTCAACATTTTAATGTACTTTAGCCTAAATTCCAGCACTTTTCAAACCTGAAACACAAAGCAGCATTAAAGTTCGTCAGGTAAATGTTCATTCCCCCTTTTTTGAGGGGTGTTTCTTTGTACTACCACATATCGTTTCAGACAACATTGCAAAGCCATATTTACGTGTGATGCCTGGTGTATTATATATGGTCTCTGGTCAGGTAAAAATGTTCTTTCCCCGGTTTTGCAGGGGTTTTTTATTCTCCACTGCCACCTATCGTTTCGGAGAACACTGCAGCGACGCTCGCGAAAGTATAAACGCCTACACCGCTCGCGCGAGTTGGGCGGAGCCGCGCGCTATGGTCACTCGCGAAAGTATAAACCAGGCTTAAATCTCTTCATTCATTAGCTCCTCGAAGTACTCCTTCCATCTTCTCATCACACTCTCCTCGCTTGTTAAAACATTACCATTCCTATCCTTAACAAGTCTAACCCAGCGCCTTTAACAGCTCCTCTATTAACTCTTTACCACATTCCTTCCTTCTTCAGTTTCCACCATTTGGTCTTCTTCTCTGGTTTGACGTTTTTCCTCTTCTTCACAACAACAGTCATTCTACACACCACCATACAATGCTGTTTGGCCACGCTCTCTCCTGTCACAAACTTACAGTCCCCAAGCTCTATCGGGTTTCGTCTTCTACACAGAATGTAGTCTACTTGTGTACTCCTCCCTCCACTCTCATAGGTCACCCTTTGTTCCAATAAGTGTTGACTACAGCCATTTACATCCTCTTGGCAGAATCCACCATCTGTCCTTCCTGGTTCCTTTCCTTGACACCAAACCTACCCATTGCTTCCTCATCTCCTCCGTTTCCTTCACCATGTCCATTTAGGTCTGTTCCAATCACCACTCTCTCCTCACTGGAAATACTTTATATCACTTCATCTAGATCCTTCCAAAACTTCTCTTTTTCCTCTTCCTCACATCCAACCTGTGGAGCATAACCACTGGCAACATTCAACATCAGACCTTCTACTTCTATCTTCAGACACATCACCCTATCTACACTTGTTTCACCTCTACTACGTTATTTGCTAACTCCTCTTTCAAGACTAGTATGTGCACACAAGATCAAGGCACCAGTATGAGTAATACTATTTCACTACTTAACTTGATAAACAGTTATGTTTTCTGGTTATGTATACAAACATAAATTGATTAAAAAGTGCACACGATGTCCCAGAATTACTATATAGCCTACAGGTTGCAGGTTAAAACAGAAACATTTGATTTTCTCTTTTCACAGATGCAGCAGTGGGCACTGGTTTAACGATGCCTAACAAAATCATTGAGAGAAACTGCCATAATGTTCAAAACCTGGAGTTATGGAATTTTCTTCCTTCTCGATGTGTCCTAATACGACATCTTTTTGGATAAAGTTAATGATGACCTGTTATGTAGTGACAGCTAACAATGAGTGAACTGGGACTGAACACAACAAGTGCACAGTGATAATGAAGTGATGTTGTTCTATGAGATATTTGATGTGATCGTTTCATATAGCTAGGCGCAATTCTTAAAAAACTACAAAACTTTTGGTTTATCTTCAAATCAAATCAAATTTTATTTATATAGCGCTTTTTACAACAGTTGTTGTCACAAAGCAGCTTTACAAGTGCCGAGTCCTAGCCCCCAGTGAGCAAGCCAAAGGCGACAGTGGCAAGGAAAATCTCCCTAGTTTTTTGCATGAGGAAGAAACCTTGAGAGGAACCAAGACTCAGGGGGGGAGCCCATCCTCCTCTGGCCGACACCAGTCACCATGACAACAACAACAATATAGACAGAATGTAGACAGAATGTAAAAGATGCAATAATGTCCATTTAGACAGAATATAAAAGATGTAATAATGTCCATCATGGTGTAGGCATCCGGTTAGGCAGGAGGTGGCCGGCCCAGGATGGATCGCTTGTCTCTCCTCATCTCATTATTCCTCAAGCAGGCAGGCAGCCATGTGGAGAAATGAAACAGGGAAAATTAGCTCTGTATGAGGACATATACAGGACAGGTAAAATTATAAACATTTCTGGAGTGTGGCAGCAACTCCGGCACTAAGTTAAATTATTACAGCCTAGCTAAAAAAGGCAGAACCAGAAGGTAACATAGGCTTGGGGGCATTCTGAGACAATGGCATCCGTCCACTGCACTGTCAACAAACTTGAGTGACCACGAGCAGTGACAGGATGACAGCACCAGCACCCCAGTCTACCATAAAACCCTTCATCTATGAACCCCTGGATCTGTACCTTTATCTAAGGGGGATATTAATTATCAAACGCTAGACTAAATAAGTGGGTTTTCAACCTAGATTTAAAGATTGTGACTGTGTCAGAGTCCTGGACACATTTAGGAAGATTATTCCAAAGCTGGGGGGCCTTATAAGAAAAGGCTCTTCCCCCTGCTGTTACCTTGTTAATTTGTGGAACTAATAACAGACCAGCACCCTGTGATCTTAGTTGACGTGGGGGTTCATAGTAGGAAATAAGTTCCTGGAGGTATTCAGGAGCAAGCCCGTGTAGTGCTTTATATGCTAATAATAGAATTTTTAAATCAATACGAAATTTAACTGGGAGCCAATGCAGGGCTGATAGGACTGGTCTAATATGCTGAAAATTTCTAGATCTGGTCAGAACTCTAGCTGCGGCATTTTGAACTATTTGAAGTTTATTTAGATTCCTATTTGAACATCCTGACAGTAGTGAATTGCAGTAGTCTAGTCTAGAGCTAACAAAGGCGTGCACCAATTTTTCTGCATCATCCTGTGATCTTAATTTGGCAATATTGCGGAGATGTAGAAAAGCTATCCTAGTAGTATTATCTATATATTTATCAAATGATAGGTCGGAGTCGAGTATGATGCCTAGGTTTTTGGCTACTGTGCCAGGTGTAATGGGATAGTCTGTAAGATTAAGCATTAAATTTGGAATTTTCTGTCTTGCGGCCTTAGGGCCCACAAGGAGAACTTCTGTTTTGTCCTCATTTAATTGTAGGAAGTTTAGAGAGATCCAGCATTTAATATCCCTTACACAGGCCTCAATTTTTCCTAAACTGAGTTTGTCATCGGGTTTGGCTGATATGTAAAGTTGAGTGTCATCCGCATAGCAGTGAAAATTGACACCATGTTTGTTTATAACTGTGCCCAATGGTAGCATATATAATGTAAATAATAGTGGTCCTAAGATGAAGCCTTGCGGGACCCCATATTTAACCATTGTACGTTTGGATGAAATATTATTGAGCTCTACAAACTGATAGCGATTTGTTAAGTAAGACTGAAACCATGAAAGGGCTGTGCCTGAGACTCCAACCCAGCGTTCTAACCTTTCTAGCAAGATCCTATGATCAATTGTGTCGAAAGCTGCACTAAGATCAAGAAGCACTAACAGTGATACATAGCCTTGATCTGATGCAAGGAGGAGATCATTTGTTACTTTAACTAATGCTGTTTCAGTACTGTGATGGGGCCTAAAACCCCTTTTCAAATATGTTATTCCTATGCAGATATAGGCATAATTGCTGGGCAACAGCTTTTTCTATGATCTTAGATATAAATGATGTGTTTGAAATGGGTCTATAATTAGATAGCACAGTCGGATCAAGATTTGGTTTCTTGATCAGAGGTTTGGTAATTGCTAACTTACATGATTTGGGCATGTGACCTATTGTAATGGATGAGTTAACTATAGTTAGAAGAGGTTCAGTTACAGCTGGTAATACCTCTTTTAATAACTTTGAGGGAACTGAGTCTAGTGTGCAGGTAGTACAATTTAAGGAAGAAATTATTTTCTCTAATTCTGATTTTGGGAGTGGATGAAAAGCATCAAGTTTTTTTCCCGGTATGTAATTTAAATCAATATCAACCAAACCAGATGACATACCAGTTGTATTGCTAATAAAGGGTTTTATATTTTGTCTAATATTCTCTATTTTATTATCAAAGAAATCTATAAATACATTACTAGTGAGGTTTACTGGAATCTGAGGTTCTGTGCCTGCTTGATTTTTTGTGTAAGTTTAGAAATAGTATTAAAAAGAAATCTAGGATTGTTTTTATTTTTCTCTATCAGTGAGGCTAAGTATGCTGAGCGTGCTTTAGTGAGTGCCCGTTTGTAGTCAATAATGCTATCCTTCCAGGCACAGTGGAATACTTCCAATTTAGTAGATCGCCATTTCCGCTCTAATTTACGTGCTATTTGTTTTAAGTTTCTAGTTTGGTCAGTGTACCACGGGGCGAGCTTTTTGGATCTAGCTTTTTTATATTTTAGTGGAGCTACTATATCTAGAGCTGATCTGCAGGTATTCTCTAAGTAGTCGGTTAGACTATCTAACTCTCCTGGATCGGATGGCGAGTGGGCTAAAGCAGTTAAGTCAGGGAGGGTTTCAATAAACTGTGTTGCTGTTGATGAATTTATCGAGCGCTTTATACACTGCCAAGGAGACGGGCGGGTATTTATGTTAAGGTGAAAATTGAATTTGACTAAATAGTGATCGGAGATTGCTACGGTTTGCGGGAGTATGTTTATATTATCTACGTCGATACCCAGCGTTAATATTAGATCTAGGGTATGATTTCGATAATGTGTAGGTCCTACTACGTTTTGTTTAATGCCGACAGAGTTCAATATAGAAGTAAAAGCCCTTGTCAGTGGATCCTCCGCATTATCAAAGTGTATGTTAAAGTCTCCTACCATTATTATTTTGTCACTACATACTGCTAAATTTGCTGCAAAATCGGTGAAATCATTTAAGAAATCTGAGTAAGGCCCTGGTGGTCTGTATACATTGGTTAGGGAAAATGTACTTTTATTTTCAGATGGACTAATTACATTAATAGACTGCATCTCAAATGAGTTTGAGATATCTAAGTATTTCTGATGAATTTCTAAACAATCACGATAGATTATACATTAGATTATACATAGGAACATCGCCAGAATCCGGCCATTCCTCTCCCAAAATGCCGCTGAGGCTCTCGTCCACGCATTCGTTACTTCACGAATTGACTATTGCAATGCTGTTCTGCATGGACTTCCGGCTCGGCTGCTTAACAGGCTGCAACATGTGCAAAACGCAGCTGCAAGGATTTTAACTTGCACCAAATCCTGGGAGCACATCACACCTGTGCTGAAACATCTACATTGGCTCTCGGTTCAGTACCGCATACAGTTCAAGGTGATTGTACTGGTGTTCAAATCACTGCATGGCTGTGCACCATCTTATCTAGGTGGTCTGCTTCAGTCCTACACTCCAGTGCGCACCTTGCGCTCATCCGAGCGGCATCTACTTCAGGTGCCCAGCACCAAGTTGTGCACTGTTGGTGATCGAGCCTTCAGTGTGGTTGGTCCAAATCTCTGGAACAGTCTGCCACTCGACCTGCGCTCTTGTTCATCCCTCTCAGCATTCAAAGCTCATTTGAAAACTCACCTCTTCCAGATAGCCTACAGCTAAGCAATATTTGTTTTAATTTGTTTTATTGGTTATTTTATTGGTTATTTTAGTTCTGTAATACTGTATTTTGATCTACTTTTTACTTTTCTATGCTTTTATTACCTGTACAGTGTCCTTGGGTTTCCTGAAAGGCGCTTCTTAAATAAAATGTTATTATTATTGTTATTATTATTCCACCTCCTCTGCCTGACAGTCTAGGTCTATGTATATAACTATATCCCACAGGAGTGGCTTCGTTTAGAGTCAAATAATCACCAGATTGAACCCACGTTTCAGTTAGACATAGAATATCAATTTTCTGGTCTGTTATAAGTTCATTTACAAAAACTGCTTTTGAGTTGAGCGATCGAATATTGATTATTCCAATTTTCAGATCGGTCATATAGGTTGTAATAATTTGATGTGAAGTCTGAATATTAGTTAAAAACTTAGGGCGGACTATTTTCTTATGATTTAATTTAACCCGGGGCACAGACACAGTCTCAATCCTATGGGATCTTGGTGACGCCTCTAAGCAGCTCGCAGACAGACGGTTTAGCCCGTTAGTCTGTGGCCTGGTTGCGCCTCTGGTTAGTCAGCAGCTCCTAGTGCTACACTGCCCACTAACTAACAGACTACGGGCTATGCTGCAAGATAACAGGGCAGCGCCATCCCGGGTGGGGTGGACACCGTCCCTGCCTAAAAGACCAGGCTTGCCCTCAAACTCTTCCCAATTATTAATAAAGCCCACTTGATTTTCTGAACACCACTTGGACATCCAGCGGTTTAGCGACGAGAGCCTGCTGTACTGCTCATCACCGCGCCGCATTGGGATGGGGCCAGAGCAGATTACGGCATCGGACATCGTCTGGGCTAATTTAACCACCTCTTTAACATTAGCCTTAGTCACCTCTGACTGCCGCAGACGTATATCGTTGGCCCCTACATGTATAACTATCCTAGAGAATCGTTTATGGGCTAACAGTCTAAGGTTGCCACTAATGTCCGGCGCTCTGGCTCCCGGTAAACAGCTGACTGTAACCGCTGGTGCCCCTACAGGAATAGCGACTTTCACGTGTCGGACTATAGAGTCTCCTATCACCAGAGTCTCCTCAGAGGGTGTAGCACTGAGCGGGGCAAACCTGTTGGACACGTGAACCGGGGAGTGGTGCTCTGGTGGGCTAGCGCTGGCGTTAGCGGTAGCTGCAGCCCTCGCTCTCCGACTACGCCGCCGAGACGTCACCCATTCGCCCCGCTGTGAGGGCTCTATCGCCGGAGTCGCTAGTTCTCCCTGGCACGTCCACACCTACTACTGACCCTGTCTCTCTATCCCTCAATAACGAGTGGACGCGGCGCTCTAAACTTTCCACTTTCGCCACAAGAGAAGTAACTAACTGGCACCTCTCACAAATACTACCACTATTACTATCAGTGGCGAAAGGGTCTAGACTAAACATGCCACACTCCGAACAAGGAAACAAACCAACACCAGCCATGAATAAATCAAAACACTTACCGTGTCTAGCCAATATATAAACTTACGCTAGCTGATTTGTGAAGGCAGAAAGTTGGTCAGCGGCCGGAATAAAACCTGTAAAATTTATCTAGGAAGGCAAAAGGTAAAGATTAGCACGTAAATAAGATTATTATACTTTAGAAAACAATTTCAAAATTCACTCCGCAACAGCGTCGGCAGGAAGCAGCGTCACACAGAACCGTCACACAGGAAGCAGCGTCACCAAAAGGACCCTTAACATCTTAACATGATATTGTTTTTTATTATGGTATATAGTTGTTTTCTGTGAATATTATCACATGAAATGAAAGCATAGATCTTTGAACACACTAACCATAGACTTTTATATAGGGTTAAAAATATATAATTTTACATTATTTTTGTGTATTTAAAAGCAGAATCCAATGATTTTAATGTTGAAATCTCATTGATAAACAGTACATTGTAAGAGTTTTTGGGTTGATCAACCAGCATTTAAGTTATCCACTGTAAGTTTATAGGATATGAACATATATTCATAGATTACCTCTGTTGACACATTTTAATAAGATTTAAATGACAGTAAATTGAGTTAATTTGAATATATATTTTTGTTATTTTCCTTTAAAAGATCTGTACTTTGACAAGTTCATTTGTAGATTGTTTTAATAATACCATGAAGTAACCTAATTATGCTGTTATTTTAACATTCTAGCTGTGAAATTACAAAGAATAAATACAGGGAAAATCTAATTTTACAGTAATTCATTGTTGAATTATGTGTGGTATTTTACTGTAATTTTACGGTAACTGTTTCGAAACTTTTGCTGTCGGACATGTTACCGTTTTTTTACGTCTTATTTTTTTACAGTGTGGCAATTTTTAAAAATATTTTCAGGCAGGCTTTTTAAATTTAAAATATTTTTGACATTTTGCACAGTGCCTGTCTGACAGTTCGATATGCACACTGCACACTGATGGTGACTTTCTTTTGTTAATGTTCTCCAAGGTTTAATTAAATAATAAATAAATAAAAGCTGAATAAAGCCAACCTACCATGTTTATTCATTAATCTGAGTGTTTTAGGTTTTTACTTTGAAGTCCTGAATGAGAATGGGATCCCATTTAAGGTGCTCTAGATAAAAAAAAAACACCGATTCGACTATTAGTCGACTAAAGGGGAAATCTGGCGAATCAGATTTGACTATGGAAATCCTTAGTTGAAGACACCTCTACATTAAATGATCAATATTTCTGCAGTAAAGCAAATTTATTTTCGTAAATTAAATCTCATTTGGGAGGGTTTCATCTTTCATATGAGTCATTTCTAAAACCAATCAGGTTATAAGCTTTTGTTTCCACAACATGGATAAGTGACAGAACTTATGTCAGGGACTGTACGTGGCCAGTAAAATCGTTGCCTAATTAATGCAAATGTTCGATCAACACCAAAGTTTCCAGAGTCATCATGGAGTGCAGTCTTGGCCTGTACCCTCAGGTTTTCTGGCAAGACCAGCTGGTCTAAAACTTTATCTTGGCAAGCTCTTATTTGCCTATACAGAATGCCATCCTTAACCACTAACCTCTTCCACTCCTTTAGGAGAAGACACTTGTGCAGTCCACCACCATGCAGCTCGCCGCCTGTGGGCCTGGTATCACACTCTTTACTGTGCAAGACAGGACCAATCACTGGATCAGCTTTCTGGCGTACCCTGATTTCCTGGTCATAGCTGGCAAAACATCAGTGCCCACACCATCAAAAACATCACAGACTGCTAAATCCTGGTCAGGTGCCTCGGGACTTCCAGTGCTTTTGACATGATTGGGGGTTGCCCTGGTGACCCTTTCCCCTCCTGCTTGTGTATCACACCGAGGCCTCACACACTGTGTGTACATTCTCAGTGCAGTCTGTACCTCCCTATGCGACATTCTGGACAAAGCGTCAGCATTTGAATTAACTTTCCCCGGTCGGTAGTGAATTTCAAAATCAAACATGGCCAGTTGTGACACCCAGCGCTGGCCAGTGGCATCAAGCTTGGCTGTGGACATCACATACTTCAAAGGGTTATTGTCTGTCAACACTGTAAATCTATTACCATAAAGGTGGTCATAGAATTTATCAGTGACCGCCGATTTTAATGACAAGAACTCTAATTTGTGAGCAGGGTAGCGTGTTTCCAGTGGGGTGAGGGTCCTACTGGCATACACTATGTCTCAATCAGCACCTCCTTGAACTTGGGCCAAAACTGCTCCCAGGGCTTCTCATGAGGCATCAACCTGCAGCACGAATGGTAGGTTGTATTCTGGATATCCTAAAACAGGGGCAGTGATGAGCATCTCCTTCACGGTGTGGAAGGGAGTTTGGCATTCACTGGTCACTGGTCCATCTAAAAGGGACTACGACCTCACCAGGTGATTTGCCTTTTGTCCTCCTTGGATTTCCAGAGGTGAGATGGTAAAGGGAAGCTGCGATTGAGGCATATCCATCTATAAAATGATGGTAATACCCAGAAAAACCCAGGAACCTCAACAGGTGTTTGCGGTTTGTTGGCTGTGGCCAGTCTTTCGCCATGCTGATCTTTTCAGGGTCTGGGCTAATGCCATCAGCAGACACCACATGGCCTACAAGATACTGTACTTCCTTCCTCAGCAGCTGACATTTTTAAGGCTTCAGCTTCAAACCATGTTCCCGCAGCCTGTCGAACACAACCTGAAGCCGTTCCAAATGCTCCTTGAATGTTTTGGAGAAAATAATGATGTCGTCCAAATAACTGAGCAGACTAACAAAATTCAAGTCACCAAAACAGCATTTCATCAATCTTTGAAAAGTTGAGGGTGCATTCTGGAACCCAAAAGGGATACGGTTTGCCTCAAATAACCCAATTGGAGTGCTGAAAGCAGTCTTTTGCTTGTCATGTTATGCTTGTCATGCTTGTCAACTTGCCAATAACCATAGGTGAGGTCAACAGTGGAGAAAAAAATTGGCCTGCCCTAATGCCTCTAGTGCATCCTCTATTCTAGGGAGCGGGAAGGCATCTCTAGTGCTGCAGGAGTTTAGTTTCCAGTAATCTATGCCATCTCCCTATGTGAACCATCTCTTTTGGTGACTACAACAATAGGGGATGCGTATGGGCTTTTACTGGGACGGATTACTCCAGCCTCCTCCATCTCATCTATGGCACATCTGACCTGTTGGTACTGGGTCGGGGGTATCTTTTGGTAGGGTAATCGAAAAGGCTTAGAGTCAATCAGTTGTATGTTGTGCTGCACAGTCCTCGTGTGTCCATAGTCAAGAGCATGCTGAGAGAAAACATCTGCATTGGTGGCTATCAACTCCTTAAGCCGGGAAAGCTGGTTGCTATTCTTAACGATGCAGCTACTAAGGTCAAGCCTAGAAAAAATGTCCTGAGCTGACTCTGCTTCCATGGCCTGCCTCAAATCTCTTTGCATGTCACCTCTCTGCCTCACTGAAGCACTAACATGGTTTCCATACCTGGAATCACTTGTCCTACCCGCCTCACCCCCAGTCGCTGAGACACCTTCCAGTAGGAATGCAGCTGCAATTGAGGCATGCGGCTTAACTGTGACAGGCTTTGCAGAGAGGTTCATTACCCTTACAGGGACAAATCCTTTCTTTACATCAGCTAGGACACGAGTGACCATCAGGCCATCTGGAAGCCTTGGGGAGGGCAGGCTTTCAACTACTGCTGTATATGGCACACCTTTCAGTCCTCTGTATGTTTTACCTCACAAATTTACCTCTCTTCCAGGAGGGATCACCTGTTCACAGCGCCCCGCAAACCACACAGTGCCAATTTTACCCTCTGTTTCTTTCTTATCTGTTCTCACTACAGCTATCAATGCTGAGTACCACTCAGGGTGACTGTGCTTCACTCTAGATAGGAACTGCTTCCCATAGGATGATGGTTTTTTGTAAGCAGGCCTACAAGTGGTGTATCCTTGCAGTTTTGAGTGGCTACCACATACCACCACATATCGTTTCGAACAACACTGCACAGAATGTGACATGGAAAGTATGAACGCTTCAGCTGTTCGCGGAGGTTCGCGCAAGGTGTGCGGAGTCGCGAGCTACAGTCACTATAATAAACAATCATTAAATAATGTGATAAAAAGCGAATTATTTCGAGTCCTGTTAGCCTCGAATATGTTCGCGAGTTAACACATCTCCACCTGTGTGTGGAGGCACTGTTTATTGATGCATATGCTCTCCGTGTACTGCATTCATTTCCTAACCGGTAGATGTCTCTTTGACCACAGATTCGTCTTCCCTTAATGGGGGAGGGGCGAGAGAGCGGCACTGCATGTCTTTCTGAAATCTAACGTTGCGGTTTATTCTCATGTAAACAAATTTGCATGATCCAGTGTATTCTCCCCTCTTGTTGGGCATTTCACATGTTGGTATATTTTTGGTAAAACAGTTTTGAGATTAGCCTTGTTAAAGTCCCCTGCGATGATGTGAATGCCATTTGGATAGGTACACTGATGGTTACTGATAATGTTCAGCAACAGAGTAAGAGCTATTTTTACATTGGCGTCCCGTGGAATGTAGACTGCGGTAATGATAACTACAGTTAGTTCCCTGGGCAAGTAAAATGGTCTGCATTTCACCGACATGAACTCTTAAGTCGGGAGAACAGTGCCTGTCCATTATAATGTTACTATTGCACCAACCTTCATGCACATAGATGCAGAGTCCTCCGCCTCTGTTTTTCCCTGAGTCACTGTTCCTGTCCTATCTGTGTAGCGTGAGCCCAGCTAGCTGCACTGAAGCCCCGGGTATCTGAGCATGTAGCCATGTCTCTGTGATGATGATCATGCAGCTGTCTCGAACGTAGTGATTATCAGCTAGTTGTAACTTTAAATCATCCGTTTTGTGTACCATGGATCTGGCGTTTGAGAGATAGAGGCTTGGCAGCGGTGGTTTGAGTGGCTGTTTCCTTAGCTTATTCAGCAGTCCAGCCCTGCAGCCCCATTTTTGCTTCCTCTCACGACGCCATCTACGTCGCTTGCCAGACCCAATAACAATCCATGGAGATCCCGCTGGTCTCTCTGTCTCATCCGGAATGTTGTGAACGTGATGAAAATTGCTATTGATGACCATTTCCTGTTGAAATCCGATGTGTAATAGATCCATACGGTTGTTGTGTTTGTAGGAGTTCGTAAACGACATGCAACATACCAAAACAGCACACAAAACACAGAATAAAGTACACGAGTAAGGAGAGCTGTGAGCCGCTGCGCTTCCCAAATGGCCGTTCCAGCCAGCCAGTAATAGGATCATCAATCCCTGAAACTTTTTGTAATGAAACAAAAATTTGAAAGTTTTAGTAAACATCCAAATACATCACAGAATTTTTACTTGATCAGCTGTCAGTGTCATGTATTCTTCTGCCCTCGTTGGAGGTCGTGTAGACTGCCCTTAAAGTGCCCCTGCTTCGGGTGTTATTCTGACCCTGTTGGTTGTGAGCTCTGTATCTCTGCGTGCTCAAAGGGTGGTTCTGATGCTCGACACTGGCTGAAGTGGTACCACATTACTCCTGTGTCCTTCAATCAGATGGCATGTGATGTTCTCTCAGTGACCTGGAACGGACTGGTTCACCTGGGTTCCAACCACTTCCTTTTGATGACCTTTAACAGGACCCACTTGGTGACAGGTAGATCTGCTCATGGTGGTGATTGTAACTCCTCTCCTCGTACCTGGACAGAGTAACCTTCAGATTGCTTTTTAGTGCATTGTACCATTCTTTGTACGACCCTGAGTTTTTCCTGTCGGGTGTCGCAAGTGCGTTGGGGCCCCCTTAAACTTCTCCCTGTCTTGAGCTCAAACGAAGAGAATCCTGTAAAATAATTCACTGAAGATATGAAGATGGCCAACAATACAAACAATCATCCCTGTTTGTGCACATACCTTTACCTTTATCCTTACCATTTATCCTTCCCTGAGATTGAGAATGATAAACCAACCCATATTTGTGTCTCAGACCCAAATTTTGTTCCACAAATTTTAGCTTCTAGCTAGTGAAGTGCGTCCCATTATCTGAGGGCACTAATTTAGTAAACCATGGTGCAGTATCCAGTGATTTATCAACATTTTGCAGATGGACTTGGAGTCCTCTGCTCTGGTGGGAAATGCTTCTACACAACCTGAGAATTTGTCCCCGACCACTAACAAATACCTTAGTCCCATTGACCATGTCAATGTAGTCAATCTGGATCCCCTCTCCTGGCTCCTATGGCCCAGGTTTTAAAACACTAGAGCTGTTATGTGCATTACAGATATCACATTTTTCAGTTCAGTCTGCTATTTAGTCAGTTAAGTATGGGTGCGATCAGTAACTCAAAATTTCCTTCATTTGTTTTCTAAGTAAGTAAGTAAGTAAACTTTATTTATATAGCACCTTTCACAGACAGAATCATCACAAAGTGCTAAACAAACATAACTAAGAACAAATCCCGGATAATACAATAATTAAAACACAATGAACAGTACTTAAAAGAAAGCCTGCCTAAATAAAAATGTCTTAAAATGTTTCTTAAAAGAGTCAGAAGAATCAGAGCAGCGAATGGACAGAGGTAGAGCATTCCAGAGCTTTGGAGCCACCACCTGAAAAGCTTTGTCTCCATGAGTTTTATAACGGGTTCGAGGTACAGCCAGCAGCATTTGATTTGAAGACCTCAAAGTCCTGGATGGACAGAGAGGCTTCAAAAGAACAGTGACCCAGTTCTACATGAACCGCTATGTACGCCGAGTCTGTGTAGATGTTAACTTACTTGCTTTCTACCAGCCTTAGTGCTGCAATGACAACCAACAACTCAGCCCTCTCTGCTGATTGTAGGCAGTCAGGTTTCCCAGAACTCACCTGTGTCTCCCTGAGCTTCCATTACCACAGCGAATCCTGATTCAACACCGCCATCTTGATTCCTGAACCCGCCTGTCCACATGTTCTCTTCCCCGAGGATTGGTTCCACTTCAAAATCTTGTCTCCATTTAGCTGCTTTGCCACCTCGGTTACACGCTCATGTGCCAGACCCTGTAACATAGCATCAGCCATATTAATTCCTTCATGTGTAAACAGTAAGTTTGGTACCGTCAAAACCTTCTGTACTCTTCTCTGTCTCAGTAGGTTGAGTATGAACATTTGTGAATTTACATAAGCCATGATGCTGTGACTGGTTAGAATGTGTAATGGATGTCCTGTGACTATGTGTGCTGTTTTTTGAACAAGTTTTGGAACTCCCACTACATGCTGTGTGCATGGGGGTGTAATTTTTCTGTGTTGTCTAACAAAATGCTTCCTGTCCCTCCCTTTTTTCTGAAACAGCACTCCGTTCATGCAGGAGGGTGTTTCAGAAACATATTGGGTAATCTGCCTGTATCTCAAACGTAGCTGGTGGCCGTGAGATGAGGACCATGTCATGTGGTCCCTCTGACCACAGAGAAGCTGGTATCTGGTCTAAAATTAGGTTAGAGTCTGGATGATCGCAGCATTCTCTCCTGTGGAACCTGCTCAACATATCATGTGTTAGGGTAACCTTGTCAAATGACGTTGCATTAATAAAAGACTTAGCATAGCTAACACATGGCATGTTAGTTATTATCCAGTCCTTAGCTCTCCTAATCATGTCTCCCAACTACTTAGCCATGTGACCAGGGTGTAAACTAGTGAGATGTGTGGAGTGGCTGAGTCTCCCATCATATACCAGCGTCACTGAGCAGGTGTCAGCTTCACAGGTGTCAGCTTCACAGGTGCCACCACACCCTCAGACCCCACTAATATGCCCCCGGTTGCAATTTCCCATACCTGATCCTGTAGCTGTTCCTCAAATTCCTCCCCATAAACTGGATCCCCTATTGGGTCAGGTCAAAGTGCAGGAGTCTGGCTCCAGAAGGCCCCAGTAGATGTCAACTGTGGGAGGCCATTCCGTGGAGATCACCAGTCCTAGAGGGCTACATAACACAGTAGCTCCTAGTTAAAAAAAATTATTTTCTATCAGGTGCAATCCCTGATATAAGGAACCTGTGGTTAATGGCCTGCTGGCCACATTGGAACAGTTTTATGCAGACTTTGGTATTCCTCCTAACAGTCGCTCACTAAGTCATCAGGTAAAATGCAGTTGATTGCTGAATGAGTTGCTCCTGTGTCAATCAGAAATGATAACCTTTGAGTATTGACAGTGAGGGACTGCATGGGGTCTGCCATGGCTTTGCTGTTCTGGGCCCTGTTATTCCCACTGGGTTGCTTCCCACTCTCCAAGGGGGAACTGGCCTGGGGCCACCGAAGGGTTTGTTCTGGTACAAATGCACTTCTGGCACTCCCTCATCCGACGGCGTTCTGAGGACACTCCCTTGACCAGTGATCCTCCTGCCCACAAAGAAAACATCCACCCGACATGCCACAACCAAAGGAAGTTTTTATAAAGAAAATGCAATTTTAAACAGATGAGTTTTGAGTCTGGATTTAAATTCTGTGAGTGAGTCTGTATTCTGGAGTGCAGATGGTAGTGAGTTCCAGAGTCGGGGAGCAGAGCTCTGCTCCCCATAGTGACAAGACGAGCAGAGGGTACAGTTAACTGTATGGAAGAAGAGGATCTGAGAGTACGGGAAGGAGTGGTGACTTGAAGTAGATTGACAGATATGAAGGAGAAAGATTGTGGATCACCTTAAATGTAAGCAGAAGAATTTTGTAATCTGAGCGGAACTTGATGGGTAACCAGTGTAGCTGTTGTAAAACAGGAGTGATGTGGTGCATGGAGGGGGTTCTGGTGATAATTCGGGCAGCTGCATTCTGGACTAGTTGGATTTAATGGAGGGATTTGTTGGGAAGGCCGGAGAGAAGAGAGTTGCAGTAGTCCAGACGGGAAGTGACAAGACTATTAATAAGAATGGCAGTGGTATGGGGGGTAAGCGAGGGGCGGAGGCGGTTAATATTACGAAGGTGGAAATAAGCAGACCGGGTTATGTTATTGATGTGTGACACCCAAACTCTTAACCTGAGGGGAAGGGGAAACTGAGCAGTTATTGATGATTAGGGAAAAACTGTTAACTTTGGATAGTGGTGCTTTTGTACCTACGAGAAGAACCTCAGTTTTATCACTGTTTAGTTTAAGGAAATTTGTAGTAAACCAGGATTTTATTTCTGCTAAGCAGTCTGTGAGGGTGGAAGTCTGGAGGCTGGGGGACGGTTTACTGGAGATGTAAACCGTTCACGTTCAATCATACGAACGTTCTTCATTCATGTTATTCATTTACTGCTAAGCGGGACGAGAAGCAGGACCTAGTTCTACACCGGGGACAAGGCACAAGAGCGTACATTTACCACTACATTTACCAGATTGTACATTTACCACTACATTTACCACATCTTACATTAACCACACTGTACATTTACCACTACATTTACCAGATCGTACATTTCCCAGTGGATTTAATTGGGTTATTAATGGTTTCAATCATTTTCATATTTTGCGGTAAAACAAAGTTACTGCCGTTCGCTACAGCGTTGAACACTGTCAGAGCCACAAGCTCTTGTGATAAATAGGTAGATAGATAGGCCTATTAGGTTCGCGTCAACCCCGTGTAGTTAACGGTGACATAAAATAAGAAACAAGATTTTTTTTCTAGATTGTCTGTAGTTGTAACTGGTGAATCCAGGGACGTGTGATAACATTCGCACCAGGGCTGAAAAGGTTGAAGATGAAGTTGTAAACTCTTGTCGTTTGAGTCTACCCTGTGCTTTAGCCCATGTTAGAAAATAAAAACACGTGAACCCTAGTATTTTTACAAAAATTTTCGCCGCTGATGTATTTATTGGTTCATTAAGACGTAATGGCTTTGACTGAGCCATCTGGAATGGCGAAAGCGGCTTCTCGCGTTTATGATCTGGCTCCATACATTGAATCCATTGACAAGACAGTCAAAATTTTTTTATGGATTTTACTATATTTTACGAAGCCTGTAAGGTGACATCATGTAAAAAAAATAACGCGTGGCCACGACTTATTAACGCATGGGAACGAGATACCAATGTCGCCTTTCACATGCGGCAACAAAGTTTATTTTTTCACAGCAAAGCAAGCAGATCCCAGGGATGTTCACAAACTGACTGCCCAAGGAAGGTAAACCTGGCTTTATATAAAGTAATACTTAATTATCTTGTTAGCATGCGTTAATTATCTCGTTCGCACGCGTTAGTAAGTCGTTCGCACGCCTTAGTAAGTCGTGGCCACGCCTTATTATATTTTTTACATGATGTCACCTTACGGGCTCCGTAATATTTGGCATCACCTGTCGCTGTACCCCCGTACACCAGCAGCCACACCCCCCCCCCCCCCCCCCCCCCCGTTGCCGTATCCCCATGACATCACATGTCAACGCCCCCCCCCCCCCCCCCCCACATGTCAACGCCCCGTCGCCGTATCCCCATGACGTCACATGCCCCGCCCCCCGGTCTTCTCACCTTTTTAACCCCTGACCCATTTTCATGCCTGATTATTATTTATTATATTATATATATAAAATTTTAATATCAATTTTACTGATGAGCAAAATATACTTTTGCTAATGTTATTGCTTATCAAAAACTCGTTTCTCAACAATATCCTTCATTCTGGGACCTCTCAGCTGCCCGCAAAGTAGCCTCCAGTGCAGTTGCATATGAGCAGGGCGACTCACCAGGCTTCTGGGTCCACTCATAGAAGTCTGCAAAAGCGTCCACAGATGTCTATGCATCGCTATATTCAGCTCTCAGCTCGTCAAATGCCCTAGCGGCCATATGCTCACTGGGGGGTAAGTTCAGCACTAGCTTCCTAGCCTCACCGCTCAGGTGCCGGACCACGGTGGCAAAGGCCAGGTGGGGGGGAGGCTTCCAGCATCTAAGAGATATTACATATCCCTGATCCAGTCATCTATGAGGACTCTGTATAAATTGCCACTAAACACCTGCACATTCTTTACCTGGTGTGTCTGAAAAGCCATACTGAGGAATGTGTTACACAAGTGCTAGCAAACTCATATAGCCTGGAACTGGGAGAGTGTGTGGCTGAGCTGGCCTGCCCCAGGAAGGGTGGGGCTGAGGGCCACTGAGGGTGACTTCTAGCAGGAGTAGGAGGGCTGGCATTGTTTGTTGGCAGTCCATAGGCCACTTTAGGACTCACAGATCTAGGTAGGGCCACTGCTGCATTTTCCTCCACCTTTATTTCTACCAGATGGCCAGTCGATGTTCACTTTGAGGAAGGTTGGCTGGTGCACTAGGAAACCATGTAGTATTGGGGTAAAATTCACTTGTGGGAGCTAGCTGATTGGGGCTTATTTTACCAGCACAAGAGCTGGGCGATTAATCGATATTATCTATTAATTTGAATTTACAGTTAAGGACGATGAGTTTTTATGAAAATCGATTTTCTGAGTTTTAATTTTCACCACCGATGCTGCACTGTGGGCTCCCATAGTTCAGAATGAGTTTAGCACCTCCCACCATCCACCCTCAACACACACACACAAACATGACGGCGGAGCTTGTGCCCAAGAAAAGAGCAACTAGCTCCGTGATCTGGAGTTGGTTCGGTTTTGCGGCGTCAGACGTAGACCAAACAAGTCCTCGCTGTAAGGTGTTTGAAACCGATAGAGGGAGAGAGCGAAGAGTACTATTGTTCAGTTGCATTGTGAATAAAGTTTCCCTCCGAGGGATATTTTGGATTAAGCAGTTTCTGCCTCGGTTACTGAACCCGCTTCAATGGATTATACTTTCGCGAGTGACCGTAGCGCGCGGCTCTGCACACCTCGCGCGAAACTGCGCGAACGGCGGAGGCGTCCGAAACGATATGTGGTAGTATAAAGAAACACCCCTCAAAACAGGGGAAGGAACATTTACCTGACAAAAATTAATGTTGCATTGTGTTCCAGGTTTAGGAATTTAGGCTAAAGTGAGGGCAGCCCTGTTCTTAATCAGAATGTAGACAGCGTGACTGTCAGTATGCAACATGCAACAATTGTTAAATTGTATTTGTTTTCCATTTTATTAAAAAGGGCACCAAATTATTTATATCTATTTATTTTTTGAGGGTGTGTTTATTTATTTATTTTAAGTTTGAGGGTGCATTGTGTCAGTGCTTAAACTATGTTGGAGAAAGCCTTCTAAAAGTTACTGGATGTTCTCACTTGTTTACAATTGTTTTTTTCTTGTTTCTGGTTGCACTTTAACCCCAAAGGGGAAATTTAAGTGAAAAATAAATAAAAACTTTTTTTAACCATTCCTTTATCATCTGTAGTTTTTTAGGAAAATAAATATATTAAAATCGAAAATCGGATAAAAAAAAATTTAATCGAATTTTTTTGGGGGGGGGGGCATATCGCCCAGCTCTAACCAGCACCCTCCATTATTCCTATTCTATTTAGCTGCTATTTATTTTTATATAATATATACAGTGAGTCCCCACTTAGTGACGGGTCTGGTTAATGACAGACCGGAGTTACAACCAACTTTTTTTTTATTTCACATGGTGCGTGGAGGAGCAGTGGCAGCACAGTGGGGTGTTGTGGAGTGTTGTGAACAATAAGCTGAGGCAGCGCAGCCTCCACCGGAACCCATCTCGGCAACATGATCGCTCTTTCTCACACTGTGCGCACACACAAGAACATTGTTAGTTTTTTTCTATACTGTATTTACGATAAAAGCATATCTAAATTTAAGGTCACGCTTAACAGCGAAAACTGCTTTACGACGGACTTTATATTAATGGGACTTTAACACATTAATTTCGATTAATTAATTAGAGGGAAAATAACTAACTAAAAAACGTAACGCATGAGACACTTTTGCACCGTGGAATGTTTCTCAGTGCACAAGTTCCAGGCATACAGATTATACTATTATATAAGGGAGTTTTTCCTTGCCACTGTCGCCTTTGGCTTGCTCATTAGGGATTTGGATCCATAGTATTGTTAACCTTGTAAATCCTGTAAAGTGCTTTGTGACAACATGTGTTGTGAAAAGTGCTATACAAATATATTTGATTTTGATTTGATTTGATTATATGGACGCACAATAAGATGAGCATGATGGAGATGACTGAAGAGGCTACGCTGGTGGACGGGAAATTTAAATATAAATTTCCAGATGGAAGTACAAACAAAAATAGTGTTATTTGCACTTTATGTAGGAAGGAGTTCGCTCACAGGAGCACTTCCACCCTACGTTACCACCTCAACGCAAACATGTTGGGGCTAACACGCAGGTCAGTAATGATAACTTAGCTGCTAAATGTATTCCTAGTACGAGCAAACAGTGTCGCCAGTCAACACTTGACCACATGTCAGGGTTCAAATTAAGAAACAAAATGTCAAAGTCAACGTCAGACAAATTGACCAATTCACTGGCGAGATGGATTGCTGTGGACTGTAGACCGCTCTCTGTGGTCGAAGGCTTAAGTAAGTCTCGGCAAGTTTAAACGCCTCCGCCATTCACGGAGGTTTGCACGAGGTGGGCGGAGTCGCGCGCTACGGTCACTCGCGAAAGTATAATCCAGGCTTTACAAGAAGTGCTGCAAATTGCGTCAGCTGATGCAAGTTACGAACTGCCGTCCAGAAAATTCAGCAGCTGTATGATGAGGAAAGGGAAGTAAAACAGGTTATTGTGAAGAGTGCCACAAATGTGGATCACTGGACGTCTGTTAGCAACAAGAATTATCTTGGTGTGACAGCTCATATTATAAATGATGAATGGAAGATCCGGTCATTTGCTTTGAGCATGCAGAAGACCACTTCTAGGCACTATGGAGATGCCTGTGCAGAGGACTTGGAAATTAAAGAAAGTCTAACATCTAAAATGGTACTAAAAAACATCTTCTGATTTACTTCAGTTCTTCTTATTTTCCCAATATCCTGAGCAAAACTCCCAAAATGAAACATTTTTTATCAGAATTTCCAGTGTTCTGAAAACTGTTTGCTCTGTTTTCTGCACTCATCTATTGGTCTGTGTAGTAGACTGGTGGAAAAATAAACAACATGTTGAAGTTTATGATTATGTTCATTGATTCATTCATCATTCAAACTTAAATTAATATTTCTCATGTTAAATACTGAAATGCAATTAAAATGCTATTAATTTCGATTAATTAATTACAAAGCTTGTAATTAATTAATTACAAAGCTTGTAATTAATTCGATAATTTTTTTTATCGCGTCCCACCACTAATATAGGAACTGGAGGCTTTTTGCCAAGAAGAATGGGCAGCTTTGCCATCTGAGAAAATAAAGAGCCTCATCCACAACTACCACTAAAGACTTCAAGCTGTCATTGATGTTAGAGGGGGCAATACACGGTATTAAAAACTGGGGTATGTAAACTTTTGATCAGGGTCATTTGGATGTTTTTGGTTGTCATTATAATTTTAAAAGAGAAAACACAGTGGTTGGACAATAAATGGCTTCACCCAACCTCTAACCATGAGTGGAAAAAAGGTTTGTGTGTTATCCAGACCCTCCAGAAAGTCGCGATGTTGCGATTTGCAACTTCAACGCAACTTCGAGCAAACCCGAGCAGGGCGGTGTTGCAACTTCAGCCAATCACCGCAATTTTCCCGCAAATTTGACCAATCACTGATGTCGTTTTGATGTGATGTCGACAAACTCCCGCCTTACTTCCGTATATACGTTCAAGAGGAGCAGACTGAAAGCAGCACGAGCGACGAAAATAACGGCAAAAAGATTGGGAAAAGCAGTATCCCGGTACACTACATGAAAGCAGGGATAAACTATTTTTTTTTGTTTTCAGTGTTTTATTGTTTTACAACGATGGGTTCATACATGTATTTCCAACAAGTTTAACATTTCTAGCACCAGCCCATCCACTCCAAGTGATTTTTCATAGTCTTTTAAGAGACGGAAAGTCCATTTCTGCCACAGAGCTGTTGCACTTCGAGGGATCATTGTGCATTCTCTGTCCCAACACCTGTGTTTCAGGGGGCGGGGCATACAAAATCTTGAGAGGGATCATTCCTGCCACATAAAGCACATATATCAAAGTCAAGGCCCGCGGGCCAGATCCGACCCGCGAATTGATTATCTATGGCTCCCTGGATGATATTTAATTACTATTAAAACCGGCCCCCAGGCCACAGCCGCCCGATGGTGTTTTGCACGCACAAACACTACATTCCCCACAATGCAACAGTAGCCTGCGAAGTCACTGCAGCGCACGCAAGCGGCGAGGGTCTGAGATAAAGTTTATAAGTTTAAACTTTAAACTGAGATAAAGTTTAAAGTCAGAGATAAAGTTTATTTACGAACTTTACGAACCCCCACGCCCACTAAGATCACAGGGTGCTGATCTTTTATTAGTTCCAAAAATTAACAAGGTAACAGCAGGGGGAAGAGCCTTTTCTTGTAAGGCCCCCCAGCTTTGGAATAATCTTCCTAAATGCATCCGGGACTCCGACACAGTCACAATCTTTAAGTCTAGGTTGAAAACCCACTTATTTAGTTTAGCGTTTGATAATTAATATCCCCCCTTAGATTAAGGTACAGATCCAGGGGTTCACAGGCGAAGGGTTTTATGGTAGACTGGGGCGCTGGTGCTGTCGTCCTGTCACTGCTCGTGGTCACTCAAGTTTGTTGACAGTGCAGTGGACGGATGCCATTGTCTCAGAATGCCCCCAAGCCTATGTTACCTTCTGGTTCTGCCTTTTTAGCTAGGCTGTAATAATTTAACTTAATGCCGGAGTTGCTGCCACACTCCGGAAATGTTTATAATTTCACCTGTCCTGTATATGTCCTCATACAGAGCTAATTTTCCCTGTTTCATTTCTCCACATGGCTGCCCGCCTGCTTGAGGAATAATGAGATGAGGAGACCAGCGATCCATCCTGGGCCAGCCACCTCCTGCCTAACCGGATGCATACATCATGATGGACATTATTACATATTTTTCCTTTTCTTTCTCTTCTTTCTGTCTAAATTGTTGTTGTTGTCATGGTGACTGGTGTCGGCCAGAGGAGGATGGGTTCCCCCCCTGAGTCTTGGTTCCTCTCAAGGTTTCTTCCTCATGCAAAAAAAACTAGGGAGTTTTTCCTTGCCACTGTCGCCTTTGGCTTGCTCACTGGGAGCTAGGACTCGGCACTTGTAAAGCTGCTTTGTGAGAACAACTGTTGTAAAAAGCGCTATATAAATAAAATTTGATTGATTTGATTGATTGATTGATTGAACGCACACTAAATAGACAGACCACATAATCCCTGCGTGATGACGAGATGAGCCACAGGCAAAACTGATTAACACATGGACACAACCACACCTACGAAGATACGCAGACGACTAGACGTAGATGACAAACACACGCCCAAAGGGGAGGGGTCAGGGGCTGTACCGTAACAGAACTCCCCACCAAGGGCACTACCCGTCCCGCGGTGCCAACAGAACTGAATGCCCTGAACCCATGCCGATGGGCGGATCCGGAGCCTTCAGTCCTGTGTCTAGGAGATGCCCGCCCTCGGTGGAGAATCCGCCATGAACAGCTTAGAACACCCTCCCTGGGAAGATGGGAAAACGCGTTAGACACAAAAAACGGAACGTTAATAAACAGAGGCAAAAAAGGGACAAGGGGATTCGGGATACACACGGGGACGGACACAAACACAGGCACAGACATGCACTAAAACGAAGCAAGGGAGCAAGAAGTTACTAACAAAACAGAAAAAAAGTAACTAAAGCACTGTGAACACAATTTTTCAGCCTCGTCAAAACACATCAAAGAAAACACATCGGCACTAGAAAACTTCTAATGACGGTTGAATTATAAATTTTTTTTGAGGAAATTAAGGATATTTTGTCCAAGGGAAACCTCTCTGCCTGCAGAAATAGCACCCACTCGTATCTTTGCATGACATCCGGGTCACGGCACCAAAAATATAACCCTGTCTCTCTCTCCGCGGTTCCTGCATTATGTTAGGTGTTATAAATGAAACCAGGGAACACAAGCTGTGGTGCGTCAGGTGGTTGCGCTGCTTTATTGGGAAAATTCACTCTCAAACCTTAGTGGGCAGTGGCTTTACGGAGTAAAACCACAAAAAATATGAAATCACATACACAATGTACAAAACACATTGATCACCTCCATGACTCCCCAACTCGGCAACAAACTGTTTCTACACATCCGAAACTAGACATTCCCACTTGACATAAGTATTGGATTTTGCTGCTGAATGTAACGACTAAAGTAACGTAATCTAACATAGTTACTTTTAAAATCAAGTAATCAATAACATAACTAAGTTACTTTTTAAAGGAGTAAGTACTCACTAATCGGATTACTTAAGGTTATTATTCAAGGTAACTAAGCCATCACTGGTTCTGTCTATGAAGGAAATGCTGTTATTATCTAATTCTTGAATTACAGAATGTATAGCTACGGTTGGTCTGTGGTACTTGACCAGTATTTTAAAAAAAGCAGGTAATGTGAGAAGAAATATTAATAAGAATTTGGCAGCCAAAGTACAGATGTCTAAACTAAGAATGTTTCTAGTTGCACCTTCTCATTACATTGCGAAGAGAGTAGAACCAGTCTGAAGGTGACAGGGCTCTTAGAAAACTAGTGAAATTAAAAGAATATTCCTTTTATTTCTTTTAATTGTTGATCTTCAGCCAGTTAAGGTCATTTATTCCATCTTTTATAGATTGTCTGTTATTTCTTGCAGTAAAGGGACATAGTTGTGTTTATATATAGCATTTACGTTTGGAGAGACATAATTGATTGCCAACTTTTGAAGATCGCTTGGAGTGAGATTTGAACCTGGAGGAGGTGGCGAACGTAAAATGGACACAAATTAAGTGTTATATCGAGATCTATCGATCGCCGGTGTTTGGCGCCAGAGCGAACTAGTAATTCATTGAATCATATATGTGGATCAGAGGTAAATAAACTAGATTTTTTTTTCGGCATGAGAAATCGGAAGTGTGGCGTGAGAGCGTGTGAAGACGGTCAAATGTGTGTGTCTCACGCTCAATGCGTGAGAGTTGGCAACCCTGTTGTACGGCTTATTTGAATGCTTCATCAGATACCTTAGAGGCAGGAGCATAGATTTTGACCAGATGATGGAGTAGCCAGACACCTTGCTGTAATTGATCATCACATCTTGGACTGAAGGGAAGGACAGTGAAGGACTGGTAATTCATAATACAATGTCATCTGCAAAGGACACATGGGAAGGTGCCAAACTTTTGGGGACGAGGAACTTCACAAGAAGAAGAACAAAGAAGTGCAAGAAGAAAGCAAAAACCTATCCTGACCAATTACACAGTAATACATCTGTAAATATCTGAGCAATCACACGTTATTGCTACTATGTAAGAAGCAACGCTGATGTGGGTATATGAATGTTAACATGTTTATTTCATTTGTTGTTCAACCAAAAATGTGTTCAATGCAATAAGCAATAGTTGGACATGTTTAATGTGTTGTAAACACACTGCATGATTGTGTGGAAGCATTTAACCTATGCAGAGCAGTGGAACCTTTGAAAGCAAAAGAAGAAATGAAACTGACATTGTGCACAACTTAGGTATAAAATATACAATTATAAATTTTGGATTTACAAATATTGCTTTGCAAAGGCTTGTCTGCTGTAGGTGGTTACGTGATCAGGGGGCGGACGCACTGGCGCTGGAGAGCGGGACTCTGAACTACTTGAATCAGACATTCTGGCTAACCGTGTAGCGTTTACACGTAGCACTCTATTCTTGCGTGGCATTCTACACACTAGCACCGATACACACACTACTGACTACTCACAGAAGAACACAACACAGAACCGAGTGGACTCAAAACAACTATATTTACAAGGTGTAGATAAAGATGAACATACCAAAACATAACAAGGGGCAATACAGGGATACAGGAACTAAACACGAAACTTAAGCAGAACAGACAGAAACGAAGACCATAAGAACCCGTAGGCTACGTGACTAAACTCACAGGACAACGCACAGCTAGAACATATGTAACGTGACTAAACCGACACTAACCATAACACCAGGCAAACTTAAACACAACGACTGGAAACTAGACGAACTGAAACACACCTTACACACTTAACTTGCACGACGTACACACAACAAACTTTAACAAGGAGGACGACACCGAAACAAAGCACGAGAGAGACCTAGATTCATAAACTCAAAACTGAAGGTAAGCAAGACTAGAGTGAAACATACAAACAGAAGTACAGGCAAGACTTATCCATCAGCATACGAACAGAAGCAAGACATACCACATCGACACGGAAGCACACGCAAGACCTAATCTACACATCAACATATAAACAGTAGTACTCGCAAGATTCAGATAGACACATAAACCACTGCAATACAAGACTCTGACTTCCACATTGACCCACAACGAATACCTGAAAAACAAAGAATATATACAAACCCAAACGAACACAAAACAAGCGACAGCTGAAACCAATGACAAAACGAGAGGCGGAACTAAACAGAAGACCAGGGAAGGAGGAGCCGGGCTAGACAGACAGGGAGGGGGGAGCCAGGCGTGACATCTGCATGGCTATTCATAAACAGCAATCACCACTGAAGCTCAGCTATAGCTGCCAACTAAACGTAAAATGAATGACATCATTGTGTTGTTGTTTTTAAAATGATCATTAGAGTGCCTTTTATTTGTGTGTGTGTGTCTAGCACATCGTATACTGTGGCCATTCACTGGGCTGGCCACCATAAGCTTCACACAAGCATTGCATGAAGGCCTGTCATAGTGGGTGGCTACAGCAGGTTCCCCGTCCCTGCTAATGATCTGCAAATAAACTGAATTTATGGGTTTATGGTGATATGTCTTTGAATCCCTGAGATTGTATTGCACTGCCAGATGGAAGCAGTCAACAGTTCAATGAAAAGACAAAACAATAATGGTGATGAAGCACATCCTCATCAACTTCCTCTCTATAGCTGAAATGTTTTTGTTATATGTGTGACCCCTCCGTCGGGTGTTCAACCGCCTTTCTCAATGAGGATGAACACCAAGTGCGAGGATGTAGCTTTATTTCCTGCAAATGAGCGTAGCAACAGTACAGCGACGTTTAGTCTGGCTCGGTCTGCAATACAGGCACGGCAGTGTACTGAGCATTCTGCTTTGCAATGATCGTATAGTGTTTTTTTGAATAAAATATAATTTACAATTAAATTCAATTAAAAAAAAATCAAATAATTTTCCAGTTAAATCTTCCTTTAACAGAATATAGTGTAAACATTCAGTAAAAGAAAGAAATACCACCAACTCTTAGCAGATGCAAATTATAGCATCCCAACCACGTGGTAAACTAGCATTAAACAGAACAGCATGGATGACCATACCTGCAAATGAGTGTAGCAACAGTACAGCGGCATTTGGTCTGGCTCGGTCGGCAATACAGGCTAAAAGGATAGGCTAATGTTAGCATAGGCTAGCTTCGTGTTGGTAAACCTAAATGTGTTGTGCAGAGGCCAGTTGACTTTTGATGCATGCAATTTAAAACAGTAAGTATAAAAGTGCATATTACAATGCTACAGTACCACTCACAACGTTATTTTACGTTTACTGGGCCCAGTCTGTGGAGCTGTAATTACCACGGCAGTGTGCTGAGCATTATACTGCAGGGGCTGCCCCGCTTCCCTTATTTACCAACACCTCTATCAAACGCCTCAATTGAACTCTTCTAACAAATGCCTCAATCAAATGCCTCAATCAAACGCCTGTTCAGCATCATGTGATGCAACCGTGATTGGAGATGTTTGAAGAGCTGTTGTTATTATGTATGTGAATCATGCTGAGGACCAGGGACGGACTGGCCATCGGGCATACCGGGCATTTTCCCGGTGGGCCGACGTGCTATTTGGGCCGACAGTCCTGACACTTTTTTATCTATTTATATATTGGTCTGACCGGCCCATAAAACAAGTAGATCAGTGGGCCGATTCAGATGGAGGCTAGCTGATTGACACTTGTCTGGCGAATCACATTAACACACCTTTCGCGATGCTCCTGCTGCCTGCATAATGCATTTGGCAAAAAAAAGTCAGCGCGAGAGTTTACCGGTCCTTAAACACGCTGGTATGCAGCCCATTGGTTATTTTCTTTACTGACACAGAGCTGCACCAATCATATCATCAAACACCCCCTCCTCCATGCGCCGGTGCGTAGTGCAATCTAACGTTGATTAACATAACGTAAGTGAGTATCTGAGATGGAGAAAAAGCGCAAAGGAGGTGCAGAGAAACTACGACAAAAAAGAAGCTTGAACTTCAAGTAAACGCTGCCAAATGTATAAAAATTACTCAAATGTTTGCCACAGCAGGGCCTTCATCAGCTCCCGTGGCTGATGACAGTGGTGACGGTGGCCAGTGGACAGAAACATGTACTAGAACGTGCGGTAAGCCTGACTCCTTTCAGAGCAGCTATAAAATGAGTAGGGTTAAGCAACCAAACCCTTTGCCAAATCTGATAAATTGATAAAACATCAATAAAATCATTTTGGCTAATGTTCTATGGCCGAGTTAGTTTGTATTGTAAATGCAAAAGGTAAAATAAGTGAATAACGTCCTTACCTCTATTACAAGACTTTGTGTACACTGACTGAATGAGAAAATAAGCCTATTTTAGTACTTTTATGTCTTCCATTCTGAACTAAATAGTCTTAAATGTGAGAACACTTTTAAAACCTCCATTCACCAACAAAAACAGTACTAAGTCACTCAGCAGGCAGCATTCTATTTTCATTATTAATACTTGTGGGGTGAGTAGTAGGCTAGGCTAAAGCTATGCTTGGTAGGAAGGGGAAATGTTTGGTAGCTTTTATGGAGGTGTTTAGGGACAATGTACAGAAATTAAAGGAAATTACACTTTTTAAAATGGTAATTTTGTTTATTGCCTGTGCCATATGCCAATGCTGCTGTGTGCCTCTTCACAAATCTTCATAAATCCAGTATTTCTAGGTGTATTTTTAAAGCCACCATTCAATTAAACTGAGTTACTGGGCAGTTTTCTGATTTTGTTATTAGGCCATTGATTGTTTAACTTGTAAGCCTAGGTTTAGTTTTTCGCCTGGATGTGTTTGGGGGCATTTAGCCTAGCTGGCTAAAGAAAATGTAGGCTCTAATTAAAGAAAATCTTATTTTTTACAATGACAATTTTTTTGCCAGTATTATGCCAATGCAGCTGTGTGTCTGTTTTTCTGATAAAACAACAATAATTAATTCCTTATGTTGAGATAAAAAAAAAAAAACATACATTCATTCTTTTGACTGGGTAAGTTCACAATTTATTGAGTACTACTCTTGGAAGAGTTAGCATCTGATCCTTTATTTTTCATCTCTATTCTTTCTTTCTCTTGTCTTCCTCCCTGAAACACATAGGCACACCCAGTTGGATGAATGCTGCATTCATTACTGTGATGGAGTGGTTCAAATATGCATTTTCATACTGTTAATAAACAAAACTTTTTGAAAGTATTTAATGATTTAAAAATAATTTAATTTCACTCTCACTAATTCCTGTAAACTCATGGCATGGCTTAGGGTACATGGTTTTAAAGAGTGTAAACTGTTGGTATACACATTCAAAAAACTGAAAAGTGTGAAAAGCGTTATCGAGTGTGAGTGGGCCGGTCTGGTCCAAAAATGCCAGGGCCGATTTTTTGTCCCAGTCCGCCCCTGCTGAGGACTGCACGTATCTGCTGAGGAGGATTTCTTTAAATTAAAGCGATCTGATCTGTGATTATTCTGGTAAAGCCTAACCATCCAAAAAATTGCCAGAAAATTCTAAATTTTTGAAACTGGAGTGTTTATTTGACCATTTATCAAATACATAAAAAAAGTAAATAACCCATTGCATATATGAGTTTTGTTTTGTATCAAATTTGATACATCCGGACCTATCTTGCAAATTATTGCTCACAGCGTTATGAACAAAAACATACATAACATCATTCTGTTTTACCCTTTACACTCTGAGTTTCCTTTAAAGTTTTACTCAGCTAATTTCAAACTTAGAAAATAACAATTAGTATCTCCAAAAGATCCTAAAAAACATTGGGATCGCCACAAAATCCTGAAATAACTTGTTGGTTTGAGCCAAGTTCAGCAAAGACAAAAACATAAATGGAACTGGTAGGCTGGAGGAGTAATCTTTCAGTTAGTTTGGTTCACAGCATCTTTATTTTACATTGTGGTAAGCGAGAAAACAGTTTCTGTCCTTGTTCAAGCAAAGATGCACCATACATTTACAACAGTAGACATGGGAGAAGTGATTGCCTGTGCAGTGCTTGCATCTCTGTCAGGTTTCCCATGTTGGGAAATGGCAAATGCCATCCTTTCTCACATCAGGGGGCACACTTGAGGTTGGCCTTTTGCGAGGTGGTGGTGTTCCTCCTGCTTCTGGAGACGATAGTGGTCTGCCACACTTGAGTTTGCCCTTTCCTGCACTTGTGAGAGAAGTGCCAACAGCAGCCTGAAACTTTCGCAGGGCCATGGGTTTCTGCATGGGTTTCAGTTTTTTCTGGTCTCTTCTGTAGAGGTTCCATGCATTGATTACTGCCACAGTGACAGTGTGCCACCAAATGTACATATACCATCTTCGAGATCTGAAACTGAACTTGTAAAGTGCAGACAGCATATCAAGAAGGTCAACTCATTTGCGTTAATTTCCCGAACATTATTCTGCTTGGTGATTTTAATATACATATGGACAATGTCAGCTCTCTCAGTACTAAGGATTTTATCTCTTGTTTGGACAGCTTTGGTCTACAGCAATATGTTGACTTCCCAACTCATTCTAAAGGACACACCTTGGATCTGATCTGCTGCTCTGGTGTATCTCCTCATAACTGCTCTGCTACTGACTCTTTTCTCTCTGATCATCTGTTAATTTCTTTTACCATTGATATAAATCTTTCTAAAAGCAGGCCGATACGGGATATTACATACCACAATATAAGAAAAATTTATTTAAACTCTATATCTTCAGGTATTGATAGCATTCATAGCCCGGGTCCATCTGCCACTACTGATGATCTGGTTAACCACTATAACTCAGAACTTCATTCTCTACTGGACTCACATGCTCCATTAAAAACCCGGACCGTTTCTTTTATTAACTCAGCTCCATGGTTTACCTCCCAGCTACGTCAGCTCAAAACAGCTGGACGCAGGTTGGAGCGACTCCATCGGAAAACAGGTCTGACAATTCATAAGGACCTATATCTTAACCACCTGCTTCTCTATAAAAACAGCCTTCAAACAGCAAAGTCCAAATACTACTCCCAATTAATCAGCACTTCTGATGTAAATACTAGGGCTTTATTTTCCCTTGTTAACTCCACTCTCCAACCACCGGACTCTTTACCTACACATTTTTATTCTGTTGATCACTGTAATTAATAATGTCATTTTTTAATACAAAAATCAATCAAATACACCTTCAGTTGCAGGCTGTGACTTCCTACACCTTCCCTACCCTGGTTTCAGTTCCTCCAATTCCTCCATTTACATATTTTCAGCTTCCTACTATTTCTGATATTTCCAAGCTTATTCATAAATCAAAACTATCCACTTCTCAGCTAGATCCATTCCCAACACCCCTGGTTAAAACATGTTTACCCTCTATTGTGCCTCTTATAGCGAATATTATTCATTCTTCTCTCACTTCTGGGTGTGTTCCTTCGTCCTTAAAAACTGCTGCAGTCACCCCTATTTTAAAAAGACCCGGTTTAGATCCAAACAACCTAAATAACCTTCGTCCTATCTCCAACCTACCATTTCTTTCCAAAATCCTGTGTAAGGAATGCCACCTGATCTCCACCTAACCAGCCTCACCTGACGCTCATCACCACACCCCCTGTATCTCTACTTAAACGCCCACATTCCACTTCCTAGTCACGAAGTATTGCCGACTCATGCCGCGTACCAAGCCTTTCTATTACCTGTCTGCTCTCCTGTGTTCCGACCCTCGCTTACGTCCCCGACCTTGTCTCCTGCCTAGTCCCTCTGTACCTCCTGACTTCTGCTCCCTCGGTATGTCCCTGGACTGTCCTGACCACGCCAAGAAAACGCAGTTACTACTTGTCCTAGTGCTCGTGATTCACCTGCCTGTTTCTGTACCAGCGTCTCATTTCAATAAAAGCGGTGTTCTTCCGCATTTGGATCCCTCTCTGCCTGTTCAATACGTTACATCCTGGAGAAGACAGTAGCGTCACAAGTTAATTCTCACCTTTCCGACAATCACCTCTATGAACAGTTTCAATCTGGTTTCCGTCCTTATCACAGCACTGAAACAGCCTTAGTTAAAATAACAAATGATCTACTGACTGCAGCAGATTTAGGTTTACTGTCCATACTCATTCTTCTCGATCTGACTGCTGCATTCGATACCATCTCCCATCCTATCCTCCTCCAGAGATTGTCTGCTATTGGTTTTTGCAATAAACCCCTGGACTGGTTCACCTCTTACCTCTCTGACCGCACTCAGTTCATTCAGTTAAAAACTTTTGCATCCCAGCCATCCCCCCTCACTTCTGGTGTCCCACAAGGGTCGGTTCTTGGTCCTATTCTTTTTATTATTTATCTTCTTCCCCTAGGTCACATTTTGTACGTAAGTACAACATCCATTTTCATTGCTATGCAGACGACACCCAGCTCTACCTCTCTAGCAAACCTAATTCCATCCTTCCACCTTTATCCTTATGTGATTGCCTCCAGGAAGTTAAGTCATGGTTCTCCTCAAATTTTCTCAAACTCAACAGTGATAAAACAGAGGTTCTCCTCATTGGTTCCAAATCTGTCCTCTCCAAAGCTAACAGTTTATCTATTTCTATTGATAACACCTTGGTCTCCTCTTCTCAGCAAGTTAAGAGTTTGGGTGTTGTCCTCGATAGCACTCTGTCTTTTCAATCCCACATAAATACCATCACTCGTTCTGCTTATTTCTATCTTTGTCACATAAATCGTCTTCGTTCTTCCCTCACCTCTGCCGATACTGCCATCCTGGTTCACTCCCTGGTCACATCTCGTCTTGACTATTGTAATTCTCTTTTGTTTGGTCTTCCCCTCAAGTACCTCCAGAAGTTACAACTGGTTCAGAATGCTGCAGCTCGCATAATCACTAAAACTCCATCCACTCATCACATCACCCCTGTTCTTCAACACCTCCACTGGCTCCCTGTTAAATTCCGCATCAACTACAAACTTCTACTGCTCACCTTTAAAGCTATACATCAACTTGCCCCTTCATATCTCACCGAGCTCCTCCACATACATAGACCTAGCCGGACACTTAGATCCTCCTTATCCATATCACTTACAGTTCCCTCAGCCCGCTTAATCACCATGGATGCTAGAGCTTTCAGTTGCTCTGCTCCTCGTCTTTGGAACTCTCTCCCACCTGACATCCGCAATATTACTTCACTGGACACTTTTAAATCACAACTAAAAACTCATCTGGACACTTTTAAATAACAACTAAAAACTCATTGTAACGTGGCTTGCGCCACGGAGCGAGGAGACGGACACAATCGCTGAGAGGAGCGAGATTTATTAAAGGGAATACCAAAATCAGAGTCGAAAGGACAGGCGTGGGTCAAACCGGGAGGGCAGCCAGAACAGGTAAGGTACACGGGCATAATGGGACAGGGAACTTAAACACGACGGGAGACACGGAGCAGGCAGAACAAACACGGAAAACAGAAACACAGCGTAAACTCACGAAAGCACGAACCGACAGGATGAACAACCAACTGATAGACAAAATCACGGATGACACGACTGGGGAATGACGGGACTTATATACATAGAACCAAACTAGGGACAGGTGATGACAATGACACAGGGGCGTGGTAACAAACGAGGAATATCAAAATAAACGAGCAGGGCGGGACAAACAGGCAGGGAACACAGACATGAGGGAACCCAGAGTGACAGCTACGAGAGGGGGCGTTGCCCTACGTGACACTCATCTGTTTAGGTCTGCTTACAGCTCCTAGTTTGTGTTTTATCTTGTATTTTTGTTTTATATCACTGAATGTTTTATGTTTTTTTAATTGCTGCTATATGTACGGTGTCCTTGAGAGCCCTGAAAGGCGCCTATAAATAAAATGCATTATTATTATTATTATTATTATTAACTCCTCCCATGAACGTGTTGTATTTTTCAACAATGGCTGGTCTGGGAACCATTATGTGGGTTTTGGATTTTCGATCCCAGCGTTTCACACTGCCCAGTGGTTCAATGCCAACAAAAGAAGAAAGCAAGTTCACAGCTTTGTTGTCACACCATCTCACTATGATGTTGTTTTCCTGGTTTACTCTGTAATCTAGAGACCCTCTTCCCTTTGTCTTCAATTCTTTCTCATCCATCATGTTGCAGTCTTTTACCCTGTTCATTCGGACTGTGCCTATGTAGTAGATTCCTCTTTCTGTCAGGTGTTCCACAAGTGGAACTGATGTGAAATAGTTGTCTGCAAAAACCTTGATATTTTCCTGTTGGAAGGGTTGAGATCATTTTCAGGACAACATCTCCAGTAGCACCAACATCAGATTTTGCTTGGTCTGGATTTTCTGCCCCTTGGCAAACATCAAAGTCATAGAGATAGCCACTTTGTCCAGCACGTCCACACATTTTGAACCCCCACTTGTGAGGTTTTGCTGGCATGTAGACACGTAGATGTGATTTACCCTTGAAAGGCACCATGATTTCATCAACAGTGTGACATTCTTCAGGAGGTATGCAAAGAAACTGTTTACGTAGTTTTTGTAACCATGGCCTGAGTTTCCACAGTTTATCTTTCTTTGCAACATCAGACACACTGAAGTTGTCCTGAAAGTGAATCAATGTCAGCATTTTCAGAAATCTATCTCGAGGCATCACATCAGAAACTGCTGAGTGTTTTGTCCCCATCTCCCAATAGGCTCGTACACTGGGCATCTGTACTAACCCCATGTGCATGTACATCCCCAAAATTTGTTCAATTTCTTTGGCAGTTGTGTTCACTGACTTTCCTTCCTTCTGCACACTGTACAAGTTTGTTTGTTCTGCAATTTCCTGTAGCATTTCGTCAGTTACAAAATTTTTGAAATACATATATGGTGTCCCGTCAAACCTGTCTTCTGAGTCTTCGTCAACACATTCATCAAATTCAGCAGCTGGAGGTTCAAATTGTTTATTTTTCCACTGATACTCTTTCCTTTTCACTCCCCCCCCCCCCCCCCCCTCGCTGCCTGATTTCTTGTTGTGTCCTGTATTGGTGTCTGGTCCTCAACTTCTCCACTTGTCTGGTTAACACTTTCATCTTGCAAGTCTTCTTCATCACTACTATCTGAATTTCCCTCTGTACACATTGCAGTAGGAATCCATTGCTCCTCATCATCATCATCTTCCCCTAACTGCCCCAGGTCACTTGAATTGCCATCTAAAATCATCTTCAGGACATCTTCAACACTATGCCTTTTTGCCATCTAAAAAATTATAGTGTATTTCTTCTATGAACTAGTCACTTTTTATTAAAAAGCAAAGAGCAAAAGACAATTATTAGCAAGTGAGCCATGGCAACATCCAACTATATATATATATATATATATATATATATATATATATATATATATATATATATATATATATATATTATAGGCTGTAAATATTTCAGTTTCTACTCTAAATATTACCAATGAAATCATTTAAACCCTTAGTTTACTAAAATAATCAAGAATGTATGCTGCTTTATGCAATGCATGAAATGCAATAAAATCATGATTTACAGATAAATTACCTTTTATAACGGATGTATATAATTTGATACACACAATTTCAACACGATTTTACAATAAAATAAATTATGAAATATTAAATAATTATAGGTTGTATAAATCCACTAAATATTCATATTGAAGTAAAAGCAACTGTTTGAATGTTTTTCTTACCTTAACCTTTCCAAAATTGGTAAAAATGTCGAGTCAAAATCACAGGTGAGTCAATTTTTGACATTGGCCATTTTGGATGTCTGAAATTAAGGTCCGCCGGTGCTTGCAGTACACAGATTAGCCACCAGAGGGCAAAAGACAAGTATCAAATTGCATACATCAGGTTTTAAAGGAAAATAGTTATCACGCTAATGATATAGAGCTCTCAAAAATAGTGTTGCCACCTGTCCCGGTTTTCCCGGGACTGTCCCGGTTTTCACGTGCCTGTCGCGGTTTTCCTGGGCTGTCCCGGTTTGTCTCGGTTTTTCATCTTTTTAATATTCGGTCCCGGCAAAAAAACTGGTTAGTTCAAACCATGATTCAGACTGTTTCTGCACACTTTAGATCTGGTTTTTTCTCGCTGTGTCCATTTTAAACCCCTCCGGTAACGTTTTACGTTACGTTTACGTTCGCCACCCCGCGCTCAACAACTTACATTCGCCGCCACACCCCCCCCCCCCCCCCCCCCCCCGTCAACAGATTACACTGTATGACAGTGTCCTTGTTTTTTGTCAGACCTAGATGGCAACCCTACTCAAAAACTCATGTATCAAATATGATATGTATGGCGTTATAGGGTTATGAGAGTGGGGATCACCAAACTAATTGATTAAGCTTTACTTCTGATGTATATATCTGAGTTGATTACTTATATCGTAGGGTGGTTGGAACTATAAGTATATTTTTCATTTCATTTTTAGGATACATCTGATCAACAATTTTCATTACTTACCATTCGTGGACAAAGTACACAAACCACATACTTTAGTTGAAGTACAGATACCCTGTAACGTACTGATCAGGCAGACAAGGATCCAAGTGCGGATAATAGCCGCTTTTATTGAAACAGCAATTACGGAGTGATCAAACAGGCGAGTAACTCTGTTCAGGGGGTGTAGTGCAGGAGTGATGTGATCGTAGTCAGGACAGTCCAGGGTCACGCCGATGAGACAGAAGCCAGGAGGTACAAAGGGACTAGGCAGGGGACGAGGTCTAGGAGGAGAGCAGAGGTCGGTACACGGGGGAGCAGTAACACTGAGAAAACGCTTGGTATGTGGCATGGCAACAATACTTCGCAACCCGGAAGAGAGAGGAGGAAGCTTAAATAGTAGCAAAGGGGAGGGGCGATGAGCGACAGGTGAACCGCATCACACGGGTATCATGTGCTGTTCCTGACAGTACCCCCCCTCTGACGAGCGGCTCCAGCCGCAACAGATCGGTTAGACGGGGGCCGGCCACGACGCCTGGGAGCAGGGAAGTTAGGATGAGCAGCGTGGAATTCAGCGATGAGAGGAGGGTCTAGCACATCCCGCGCGGGGACCCACGCCCGTTCCTCGGGACCATAGCCCTCCCACTCAATGAGATACTGAAGCCCACCCCGACGTCGACGGGACTCCAGGATGTCCTGAATGAGGTAGGCAGGGCGACCGTCGAGCTCCAGCGGCTCTGGTGGCTTGGCGAGCGGCGTGGCAGCAGACATGGGGCTGTAAAACACAGGCTTAAGCAGTGAAACATGAAAGACAGGATGTATGCGATACTGAGGAGGGAGCTGCAATTTATAGGACACTGCATTGACTCGACTCAGGACCTTGAAGGGCCCGATGTACTTCGAGCTGAGCTTCTTACAATTCTGTCGCAGGTTCAGGTTACGGGTGGACAACCACACTCTCTGACCTGGGTGGTAGACCAGAGTGGGCAGGCGGCGACGGTCAGCATGGAGCCTCCGAGTATGCAAGGCACGGCGTAGGTGTACGTGGGCCCGCTCCCATGTTCGCGCGCTGTTCTTGAACCAGTCGTCCAACGCCGGGACGTCTGATGGCGTATTGTCCCACGGAAAGAAAGCAGGTTGATAGCCATATACACATTGGAATGGGGTCATCTTGGTGGAAGAATGCATAAGTGAATTACGGGCATATTCAGCCCAGGGTAAGTACTTGCTCCAGCTGGATTGAGAGACACAGTATCGCCTTAGGAATCCCCCTATTTCCTGATTCACTCTTTCCACTTCTCCGTTAGACTGAGGGTGATACCCGGAGGTAAGGCTCACTACGACCCCGAGTAATTTGCAGAACTGTCTCCACAACTGTGAGGTGAATTGGACTCCGCGATCTGAGACAATATCTTCTGGTAACCCGAAGACGCGGAAAACGAACGTAAAAACGGCTTGGGCTGTTTCCATGGCAGTGGGCAGCCCTGGAAAGGGAATCAAGCGACACATTTTTGAGAATCTGTCAACTACGACTAAAACGACTGTATTCCCCTCGGACTTGGGCAGGTCAGTGATAAAGTCCATCGCTATGTGTGACCAGGGACGGCGTGGAATCGAGAGCGGTAACAGTTTCCCTACAGGGAGTGTTCGAGGAGTGCGACTCTTAGCGCATACGCTACACGCCAATATATAGTCCCGCACGTCGTCTTTCAGGGACGCCCACCAATACCGCCGTGACAGGAGATGTGTAGTGCGTGTGATTCCGGGGTGACCAGTACCTGCGGTATCGTGTGCAAGCTGTAGGAAGCGCCCTCTCAGCGACACAGGAACATACTGCTTTCCTTCTGGGCAGTCGTCAGGGCTGGGATCACTGTGTAGAGCGTTTTCCAATTCGCCTTGCAGGTTCCAACGAACAGCAGCCAGGAAACAGGTGCGAGGCAGTACATACTCCGGTACTTTGTCCGTGGGATCCTTTTCATGTATACGTGACAGGGCATCTGCTTTAGTGTTCTTTGAACCAGGCCGGTAGGAAACGGAGAATCGAAACCGGGAGAAGAACAATGCCCATCTGGCTTGTCGGGGATTCAGTCGTTTGGCTTCCTTCAGGTATTCCAGATTTGTATGGTCTGTGTAGATGACAAACGGATGTTCAGCCCCCTCTAACCAGTGTCTCCACTGCTCTAAAGCGAGTTTTATCGCTAGAAGTTCTCGGTTACCAACGTCGTAGTTTTGTTCGGCCGGTTGTAGTTTCTTGGAGTAGAAGGCACAAGGGACCAACTTAGGGGGGTTTCCTTGGCGTTGGGAGAGAATAGCTCCCACACCCACCGCCGAGGCATCGACCTCCACCACAAAAGGGACTTGGGGATCAGGGAGATGCAGAATAGGCGCCGAGGTGAACGCCCCCTTAAGCAACGAAAACGCCCGATCAGCCTCGGGTGTCCAGTCCAGCCGCAGATGCCGCCCACCCCGAAGGAGGTTGGTGAGCGGAGTGGCCAGCGAACCAAAACCCCTGATGAAGCGGCGATAGAAGTTGGCAAACCCGATGAAACGCTGTAGTTCCTTTCTCGTCCGAGGCACAGGCCATTGCGTGACAGCCGACACCTTGTCCAGGTTCATGGAGATCTGCCCAGGGGATAAAGTGCAACCGAGGAAGGTCACGGAAGTCCGATGAAACTCGCATTTCTCCGCTTTGGCGTAGAGGCGATGCTGCCGTAGACGGGCTAGCACTGCAGTGACATGTCGGACATGGTCCGCGACGGAGGTGGAATATATTAGGATGTCGTCTATGTAAACTATGACAAACTTCCCTATCAAGTCACGGAATATGTCATCCATGAAAGCCTGGAAGACAGACGGGCTATTGGCAAGCCCATACGGCATGACGAGATACTCGTAGTGGCCTCGGGCAGTCACAAACGCAGTTTTCCATTCGTCCCCCTCACGAATGCGAATCAGGTTATATGCACTCCGCAAGTCCAACTTGGTGAACACACGCGCCTCCCTGAGGCGTTCTTGCGATGCAGAGATGAACGGAAGGGGGTACACGAACTTGGAGGTGACAGCGTTTAAGGAGCGATAGTCTATACAGGGACGCAGCCCTCCATCCTTCTTCTCTACAAAGAAGAACCCTGCAGCTACGGGTGATGTAGAGGGACGGATAAACCCCTTCTGAAGGGCCTCGTCTATATACTTTTCCATTGCCGAATCTTCAGGACGGGACAAAGCGTATGGTTTCGTTTTGCGCGGGAGTGGGGAGCCGGGCAGCAGATCAATAGCACAGTCCCCCGGTCTGTGTGGTGGCAGGTGACTTGCGCTTTCTTTACAGAAGACGTCTGCGTAATTCCGGTACTGAGCAGGAACGGCAGTTTCGAGAGGGGAATCGGGGCTTTCTATGGACGAAGACCGGAGAGGTAAGTATATGCAATGCTTGAAGCAGTGAGAACCCCATTTCGCGATTTCTCTAGTTTTCCAGGAGATATCCGGGCTATGTAGAGACAGCCAGGGAAAGCCGAGAACAACAGGATCACGGGGCGACGGCAGGAGCAGGAACTGAACAGTCTCGGTATGAAACAGACCTATCTGGAGTGTGATTGGCACCGTACACTGGGTAATCAATCCCTCACCTATAGGTTGGCCATTCAGCGCGTTAACTCGTAAGGGAGGACTGACTGACGTAGTGGGGATACGTAATCGGCGGGCCATGTCAACATCTAGGATATTACCTGCAGCCCCGGAGTCTACGAGTGCTGACAGGTGAGTGGACATGCTACCCCAGATGACTTGCACAGGCACATTCAGTTGATTGTGACGATCTAAGCAGAAAACGGGGTTGCTTATGTGTCTGCTGGTGGGGCTCTCCTCTCCAGCGCGAGCTGGGCGAACTGGGCAACGAACACGGAAGTGGCCGCTCTCACCGCAGTACAGGCAGAGGTTCTCCTGAAGACGCCGAGACCTTTCGTGCGAGGACAGCGGGGTCCTGCCTAATTGCATAGGCTCCGAACCCTCTCCTGGTGTGTTAGGCAATGGCAGGACTTGTCGATACGACGCGAAGGAGGGTGGATTCCCACAAGACGTCTGGCGGTGGGCGAGTAACAGCTTGTCGACGTTCACAGCTGTTTGAATGAAGTCCGACAGCGACTGCTCTTCACTGCGACAGGCGAGCTCTACTTGCAAGTCCTGTCTTAATCCTTTACGGAACACGGTTTTGAGGGCTGGTTCGCTCCACCCGCTACCGGCAGCCAGGGTACGGAACTCTCGAGCGTAATCCGCTGCGCTACGTTGCTCTTGACGAATTTCGCACAACAGGGTGCCCACGTCTCTACCTGCTGCCGGGTGGTCGAACACCGACTTGAACAACGCAGAGAACTGCTCCTCAGAGTCGAGAGACTGGTCTTTGCTGTTCCACAGGGCGGTTCCCCAGGCACCGGCCTCTCCAGTGAGATGCGTCAATACGAAGTCTATCCTGTGCTTCTCGGTAGGGAACTGGGCAGGGTGATGCTCGAAGTACAAGGAGCATTGCATTAAAAAGTTCTGACAACGTTCCGGAGAGCCGTCATACCGCTCCGGTACTGCTACAGGAATACAGGGAGGAAAGACGGGCGGAGCGGCGGCTACAGCAGCCTGATATTGAACTGACTGGATGGCCTGGACGTTCATAGCCACGATAAGCTGTCGAACCTCTCCTTGGAGTACGGCGATGGTATGTCCTTGCTGAGCCAGGAGTGCAGGTACGTCCGCTGGATCCGTTGTATAAGGCGAAGTATTATATAACGTACTGATCAGGCAGACAAGGATCCAAGTGCGGATAATAGCCGCTTTTATTGAAACAGCAATTACGGAGTGATCAAACAGGCGAGTAACTCTGTTCAGGGGGTGTAGTGCAGGAGTGATGTGATCGTAGTCAGGACAGTCCAGGGTCACGCCGATGAGACAGAAGCCAGGAGGTACAAAGGGACTAGGCAGGGGACGAGGTCTAGGAGGAGAGCAGAGGTCGGTACACGGGGGAGCAGTAACACTGAGAAAACGCTTGGTATGTGGCATGGCAACAATACTTCGCAACCCGGAAGAGAGAGGAGGAAGCTTAAATAGTAGCAAAGGGGAGGGGCGATGAGCGACAGGTGAACCGCATCACACGGGTATCATGTGCTGTTCCTGACATACCCAAGGTAAAACTTTACTTCAGTATAAGTAGAACTCTTCCCTTTAGTCATCTACTTGAGTAAAAGTTGAGTAAATAGTCCGTCCTAAGTTTTTAACTAATATTCAAACTTCACATCCAATTATTACCTATATGACCGATCTGAAAATTGGATTAATTAATATTCGATCACTCAACTCTAAAGCAGTTTTTATGAATGAACTTATAACTGACCAGAAAATTGATATTTTATGTCTAACTGAAACGTGGATTCAATCTGGTGACTATTTATCTCTAAACGAAGCCACTCCTGTGGGATATAGTTAGGCCTATATACATAAACCTAGATTGTCAGGCAGAGGAGGAGGAATATGTATAATATATCGTGATTGTTTAGAAATTCATCAGAAATACTTAGATATCTTTAATTCATTTGAGATGCTGTCTATTAATGTAATTAGTCCATCTGAAAATAAAAGTTCATTTTCCCTAACAAATGTATATAGACCACCAGGGCCTTACTCAGATTTCTTAAAAGATTTCACAGATTTAACAGCAAATTTAGCAGTTAGTAGTGACAAAATAATAATGGTAGGAGACTTTAACATACATTTTGATAATGCGGAGGATCCACTGACAAGGGCTTTTACTTCTATATTGAACTCTGTTGGCATTACACAAAACGTTATAGGACCCACACACTATCAAAATCATACCCTAGATTTAATCTTAACGTTGGGTATTGACGTAGATAATATAAATATACTCCCGCAAACCGTAGCTATCTCTGATCACTATTTAGTCAAATTTGAGATTCATCTTAACATAAATACCCGCCCGTCTCCTCGGCAGTGTATAAAGCGCTCGATAAATTCATTAACATCAACACAGTTTATTGAAGCCCTCCCTGATTTAACTGCTCTAGCCCACTCGCCATCCTATCCAGGAGAGTTAGACAGTCTAACCAACTGCATAGAGAATACCTGCAGATCAGCTCTAGATATAGTAGCTCCACTCAAATATAAAAAGACTAGATCTAAAAAACTCGCTCCGTGGTACACTGACCAAACTAGAAACTTAAAACAAATAGCACGTAAATTAGAGCGTAAATGGCGATCTACTAAGTTGGAAGTATTCTACTGTGCCTGGAAGGATAGCATCATTGACTACAAACGGGCACTCGCTAAAGCACGCTCAGCATACCTAGCCTCACTGATAGAGAAAAATAAAAACAATCCTAGATTTCTTTTTAATACTATTTCCAAACTTACAAAAAATCAAGCAGGCGCAGAACCTCAGATTCCAGTAAACCTCACTAGTAATGTATTTATAGATTTTTTTGATAATAAAATAGAGAATATTAGACAAAATATAAAACCTTTTATTAGCAATACAACTGGTATGTCATCTGGTTTGGTTGACATCGATTTAAATCGCATACTGGGAGAAAAACTTGATGCTTTTCATCCACTCCCACAATCAGAATTAGAGAAAATAATTTCTTCCTTAAATTGTGCTACCTGCACACTAGACTCTGTTCCATCAAAGTTATTAAAAGAGGTATTACCAGCGGTAACTGAACCTCTTCTAACTATAGTTAACTCATCCATTACAATAGGTCACATGCCCAAATCATGTAAATTAGCAGTTATTAAACCTCTGATTAAGAAACCAAATCTTGATCCTACTGTACTATCTAATTATAGACCCATTTCAAACACATCATTTATATCTAAGATCATAGAAAAAGCTGTTGCCCAGCAATTATGCCTATATCTGCATAGGCATCACATATTTGAAAAGTTCCAATCTGGTTTTAGGCCCCATCACAGTACTGAAACAGCATTAGTAAAAGTAACAAATGACCTCCTCCTTGCTTCAGATCAAGGTTATGTATCGCTGTTAGTGCTTCTTGATCTTAGTGCAGCTTTCGACACAATTGATCATAGGATCTTGCTAGAAAGGTTAGAACGCTGGGTTGGAGTCTCTGGCACAGCCCTTTCATGGTTTCATTCTTACTTAACAAATCACTTTTGTAGAAAATCAGTTTGTAGAGCTCAATAATATTCCATCCAAACGTACAAAAGTTAAATATGGGATCCCGCAAGGCTCCATTCTAGGACCACTATTATTTACATTATATATGCTACCATTGGGCACAGTTATAAACAAACATGGTGTCAATTTTCACTGCTATGCAGATGACACTCAACTTTACATATCAGCCAAACCTGATGACAAACTCAGTTTAAGAAAAATTGAGGCCTGTGTAAAAGATATTAAATGCTGGATGTCTCTAAACTTCCTCCAACTTAATGAGGACAAAACAGAAGTTCTTCTTCTGGGCCCTAAGGCCTCAAAACAGAAAATTCCAGATCTAATGCTTAATCTCGCAGGCTACCCCATTACACCTGGCACAGTAGCCAAAAACCTAGGCGTCATACTCGACTCTGACCTATCATTTGATAAATACATAGATAATACTACTAGGATAGCTTTTCTACATCTCCGTAACATTGCTAAATTAAGAAATGCATTATCACAGGATGATGCGGAAAAATTGGTGCACGCCTTTGTTAGCTCTAGATTAGACTACTGCAATGCACTACTGTCAGGATGTTCAAATAGGAATCTAAATAAACTTCAAATAGTTCAAAATGCCGCAGCCAGGGTTCTGACCAGAACTAGAAAATTTCAGCATATCAGTCCAGTCCTATCAGCCCTGCATTGGCTCCCAGTTAAATTCCGTATTGACTTTAAAATTCTTTTATTAACTTATAAAGCATTGCACGGGCTTGCTCCTGAGTACCTTCAGGAACTTATTTCCTATTACGAACCCCCACGCCCACTAAGATCACAGGGTGCTGGTCTTTTATTAGTTCCAAAAATTAATAAGGTAACAGCAGGGGGAAGAGCCTTTTCTTGTAAGGCCCCCCAGCTTTGGAATAATCTTCCTAAATGCGTCCGGGACTCCGACACAGTCACAATCTTTAAGTCTAGGTTGAAAACCCACTTATTTAGTTTAGCGTTTGATAATTAATATCCCCCTTAGATAAAAGTACAGATCCAGGGGTTCATAGACAAAGGGTTTTATGGTAGACTGGGGCGCTGGTGCTGTCGTCCTGTCACTGCTCGTGGTCACTCAAGTTTGTTGACAGTGCAGTGGACGGATGCCATTGTCTCAGAATACCCCCAAGCCTATGTTACCTTCTGGTTCTGCCTTTTTAGCTAGGCTGTAATAATTTAACTAAATGCCGGAGTTGCTGCCACACTCCGGAAATGTTTATAATTTTACCTGTCCTGTATATGTCCTCATACAGAGCTAATTTTCCCTGTTTCATTTCTCCACATGGCTGCCCGCCTGTTTGAGGAATAATGAGATGAGGAGACCAGCGATCCATCCTGAGCCAGCCACCTCCTGCCTAACCGGATGCATACATCATGATGGACATTATTACATATTTTTCATTTTCTTTCTCTTCTTTCTGTCTAAATTGTTGTTGTTGTTGTCATGGTGACCGGTGTCGGCCAGAGGAGGATGGGTTCCCCCCCTGAGTCTTGGTTCCTCTCAAGGTTTCTTCCTCATGCAAAAAACTAGGGAGTTTTTCCTTGCCACTGTCGCCCTTGGCTTGCTCACTGGGGGCTAGGACTCGGCACTTGTAAAGCTGCTTTGTGACAACAACTGTTGTAAAAAGCGCTATATAAATAAAATTTGATTGATTGATTGATTGATAAAAGTACAAAAGCATCGGCCTTCAAATGTACTTAAGTACTGAAAGTAAAAGTAAAAGCTCTAATATTTAGCACCATGCTCTGCATGTAAAACCGGTAAAAATAGAATTTGTTTTCTAATGTAAAGTGATATGTTCAAATGTTTATTATTCACAATATCAATGCATATAGGTAGCTGGAAGCTCTATACTATGGTAAAACAAATAACTAGCTAGCTAGTTATCTTAGCTACATGCCAAATGCGTTCCTAAGGCAGTTTTCTTTTATGTGTTCTAGCAATAGCCTACTTAGCTAGCTGGTTAGATAACTAACCATGTATACAATGCTGATGTTGGACTTATTTAATATACACACAGAATTGGTTTGCTAGAGCAGGCACTTGAGTCATTTTTTCTTTTTTTGGCTACTTTTCGAGTTACAGGTTCTTTGTCATTTTATGTAGGGATATGTTCTCCCTAAATTTTATGCTGTTGCATTGACGTTGAACCAAATACTGCTTGGTGTGCATGCTTCGTGCTTCTTTTGTGGCGGATCTAGCCATTTTGGGGCCCTAGGCAAAATATAAACAAGGCCCTCATTCTTGAAACACACATAAACCAAATAACCATCCCAATACCCTTGCTTTAAACTGAGATTAAAGAATGGCAATAAACCAATAGTGCACTGCACCTAACAATGGTCTTAACTCTCCACAATAAAATCAGTTTCCGATTGCTCCAGCATTTGCAAAAATGATATGTTTATTATTCAGAGCCATACATGTACAAGTACATGTGAAATCAAATAATATATCCACTGCCAGGGATACAAAATGTTACGCTTAACAGAACTAGAATACAACATGGATACAAGTCTATGAAATCCACCATTTACATTTAAACAGGACTGATAAAAAGATTTTTTGTGTGGACAGGAATAACACTTTGTGTGTGAGTGAGAGACAGGCATCGCAGTGGTTGAGTGTGTGAGTGAGTGAGTGGCAAAGCTGAATATGTATATGTGTGTGTGTGTGAGCGAGACAGAAAGCATTTGTAAACACAGTCCTACCGTTGTCGTCTTCTCAAAAGCCTCAATACACTTTCCCCTTGTTGTCTTCTCACTACGACAAAAATCAACACCAGGTGAATCATGGAGCATTATAAATAAATATCCAAGTCAATGTTTTTTTTACGATTACCTTCTCTTTGTCCCTCTCTTTCTTTTCACTGTCTGTATCCCTGTTATTCTCATCTGTGACCCTGTTTTTCCTTCCCCATTATAAGGTCTCATTCTCTTCTTTTGCCTGTCTTACTAGTCTGTTCTTCTTGTTCTTGTCTTTGCCAAGTTTCTATTGTTTTTGAACTTTCTGAATTTTGAACTTTTTAAACTTTCTTTTCAAGTCTCATTCTCTCTCATTAGAAGTTGAATCATCTGACATCAGCTGTGTATAGCTGAGAGGCCTTGTATACATTCTACAGTCTGACCCTGCGAGCTTTGGCTTCTGCAAATCGTGTGATCACTGAGTCCATGTCCAGTGTTTTTGTGTACAATTGAACAATGCTCAGAGTCTGTCAACTTTTCTGGCCAATGTGCAGGGTCAGGCTATTATTAAATTGTCTCCACTGCTCCTGGTACACCGAAAAAACATTACATTATTGATGCTAAACCGATATAATGTGCAGCCCAAAAAGATATGTTTATTTGATTTGTTGTATGTATTTGTTTTGCTTAGTGCATACAGTAATGTTGGTGCATGTTTTAAAAAGGCCTTACAATAAACATGGTCTTTTAAGTTTGTAGTTTTCACTAAAGCAAATGTAGCTTTTGTGTATGGGGAAAAATAAGAAATGTTATTGTCCTTGGTTTAGTAAGTTTTCTGCTTGTGACTAATCAGTGTAGGACTTACTCACCACCAAATAATCTTCGTCTTCCTCTGCTTCAGCTTCCATAGACACCACTTAATTTTCCTCTACAGCGGAGCCTGAGCATGTCGCGGGTTCAGGAGGTATAAAAAAGGAGGTCAATTTTGGCAGTACATCTGCGATTCTTTTGCTCTCTGCCTGTTTCTTTCGTTTTGCAGAACCACTTTCATAACTCTGTTTCATTTTCACTGTGACAGCTTTCACTCTAGTCGCGTACAGTTCCCGCTGTTTTGGTTTGAAGTCACGTTGTGTCGCACATTGCTACGTCATCATATTATGGACTAATTCAATGCAAGCAACGGAGGGGGGTATGTGTGTTTGGACAATTAGTATTTAGACATTCATTCGGTATTCTACTGATATTTCTGTTGTTTTTTTAATAGAAATGTGTTTTTCTTTACTTTATATAAGTAACAAATTAACATTATTTTTTGTGTATTTGTGTATTTAGCTGGCATGGTCAGATTTGGGGGCCCCTATGGAGGACAGATTTGGCAAATGCCTAGGTTTGCCTAATTAAAGAACCGCCTCTGGTCTCGTGAATGCCTTGAGTTGTCACAAAATGAAACCTCAGTGAAAATATATGAATGTAGTTAGGACACCCACGGCATGGGCTTAAAAACTATGATATTCTAGAGTCCTGATGCTAGAGTGCTGATGCTAGAGTGCTGATGCTAGAGTCCTGATGCTAGAGTGCTGATGCTAGAGTGTTCATTTGCATTCTCTGGCCTTGAGTGATATTAGCAGTGCCGATTTAGGGGCTAATATTGCAGTAATAATTAAGAAATTATGTACTCCTCTGGCCTAAATTTGAAAGAGAATAGTTGTTAATTAGACTTGCTCTTCATTTGAAATTCAAATCTATGACCATAATGTTCCACTTGAATGGTCCCAGCAGACAGTGGGCATCAACCTTTGAAGCATGGATATGCTATATGCCAACTGGCTACTAAGCTGTGTGTTTAGGAAGCTGTGTTTGTTATAGTATTAGAGTCTGCATAGCACTCTAACTCTGTGCTTCATGTTTAATTCTGCACACATCCACCCACACACTCCTCACAAAATGGGGTGGGGGGGGGGCAAAAGATTGTGGCCTTTGTTCTCACAGCCTGTCACTAAGGGAACGTGAGGTAGGAACTAAAGGTGGTCTTACTTCTGCTAGAGCTTCCACAACCAGTGTAACCGATCTATACTAACTATGAGGGATCTGGCTATGAGGGATCTGACAATGGCATGGTATGTGTACCTTCAGGAACAAATATGGGACAGAAAAGAAAATAAGAGGTTTTATAAAATTGAAATGCTAAAATCCCTTTTGTTTTTTAGAATTACTTACCACACCCCCAACATGACACCCTAATCATTTTGGCGGAGTATTGCTTCCTTCCTTTTTAATGAATTCTTAATAGAATCATTTTTTTTAATGCCCATCTGTCTGCATGTGAAATCTGCATTCATTTATTCCCTCTCTCTTTCCCTTTCTATTTCTCTCCCTCCTTCTCTCCATGTCCTTTGTCTGGGCCATATCTGAGTTTTATCAGGGACTTATCTGAGCTCTGTCTGCAGCTGTAATCAGACCAAGAGAAGGTTTGCAGCATGGCAGCATCTGATAAACGACTACAGGGTATTGTAGTCAGTGATAACACCATTACACAAGCAGTTGTCACAATTATTCCATGGGGTTCTAGTGAGTGTAGATCAGTTCTTTTTCCTTTGAATTTCCTAATTTTATTGCTGCCATAGCAACAACTATCTATATAAACAGATATGTTGTTAATACAATGTCCATTAGTATTAAAATGCCTTGACACTGGAAAGAACATATCCTTAATCCTGATGGTCTGAACGTGTTCAACAAATCGATCAGCAAGTCTTCTCTTGATTTCTCCAATGTAATGCTGATTACATCTCTTTCAAGTATTGCAATAGACAACTTCTGCTATGGTATAACAGGATGAATGAGTGATAACAATTGATCCTTTTGTGCCAGTTATTTTAGTGGTTGTGTTAATAAATTTACATATAGCACATGTAGGTCTAGCATTCCTGGACGTTAGAACCCCATGGAATGAATGTGATTATTTAAACATCTACGTTTTCATATATATACTGTTTACTCCTTCCTATTATAGTTTTTTGCAGACGCTAAGACCCAGTTTCTGAAACTATGCCTCTTTTGTCGAAACTTAACACACAGCAGCCAATGCTACACACACAACAGGCAAAACATCTCACACTTTTGGAAAAAGTACACACTTCAACTAAAACTCTTGCAACTCTTTCTTATATGTTACTACACACTGATATGAAAAATGGAAAACACTTCTACTATGTGTTTGAGTGTTTAGTTTGTAGTCTGCTGTGAAGGTCTGTCAGCGGTCTCACATATACATGAATATTCACAAATATTGAGGTTATTTCTGCATATTCAGTACATTTACACCATAAATTAAACCGCAATTACAAGGAGAAGGGTTTTTTATTTTTTTGGTTTTGCATGAACACTACAACAACACATGCTGTATATACTGTAAACTCATGAACAACAAAAACAAAAAAAGAATATAGCCGCAAGCGGCAATTGGCGGGTTCACACAAAAAAAGGCAAAACAGCCCAAAGGGTATTTTAGACCAAAAAGTGATATGAAGCTACTTCAGTCCAAACAATGGACAGATAAAGTAATTTGCAAAAATCATTCAACTGAGGCAATAAAGGCCCAAAAGATCAAAACAAAATGTATTGGCAAAATGATTCAGATCATAGAAGGTAATCAAATGCTGTGATTAGCTTTGTATGTGTGTGTTTGTGTGTTTTTTCATGTATGCAGTAAGGGCTTCTTGAGGCTTTTTTGTTGGCTTGAGCCAAGGAATACAGCTAAAGTAGAATTTTGTTTCTAGGCCATACAGTGTGGAAGATGACTGCGAATCCCAATACAGGACACGGGGTCACAGATGTTCTCACTGTTGTGCCCATAGTAGGGAGGCCACTAGGAATGTGTATCTAACAAGACTTTGATGATAAGTAAAGCATGCAGTTATATAGAGGTTGTGTGTGAAATGAAGAACAGAAGAACAAAAAGTCCTTTAGACCTAAAAGTGAAAAGAAGCTGTTTCAGTGGAAAAAATTAATAAATAAATCAATATGGAAAAAAAGATTCAACAGAGGCACTAAAGACCCAAAAGATTTAAATGAATTGTATTGGCAAAATGATTTAGATCATAGAACTAAATCACATGCTGAGATTTGTTTACTGGGTGTTTGTGTGGTCTTTCATATAAGCAATACTTTTCAGTCATTTCCAGTATTTGGCCAGTAGATGGTGCACAAGTACTACCATACTAATAATACAGTAATGCAATAAGACATTTTAGTGATTTAAAAGGTTTATTTCTGGTCAGGCAGTGCACTTTTTGTTATGAGATGTAATTGCAATGATATAGACCTAATTGATCTGAATCATACAAGACCCATTACTTGTCTGTATTCTTTATAACATGATTGCAGCATGAGTTTTTATGATTTCTTAGGTTTTTGGACACTGTAGCGCCCCCGACAGGCCAATTTGAACCAAACTAGGCATACCTCACAAGGACCTCAGTCTATAAAAGGCTTTCAAATTGAGAGTTGATCACTTACATGGTTTATGAGTTATAGCAATATAGGTCATATATGGCATGGCCAGAAGGATATAATGGAAAAATGGACCCACCTGAATATTTAAAAATCCAAAATTTTTAAAATTAATTTTTACCTCCAGAGTCTACAGATTATGCTCATACCAATTTTGCCATGATTGGATCAAATTCCTAGGACTAATTCTAAAAGACCTATTTTCAAACAATTGATGAATGTGACAAAAGTATGCATTTTTAATAGGACTTATAATTGCAAATTTGTCAGATGTACTGCAAGGAATCAAAAGAATCAAGCTGCATGTTCCTAAGTGAAAATTTGAAGGAGTTATGCATGATTTTCACAAATAGCGCCACCTAGTGGCCAAATGTTTCAAAACTGCACAGCATGACTTATAGTCCTGAGATATGCACAGTGGTGAGGTTTCATGTTGATTGGCTAATGGTAAGTCTGTCAAATGGCCAATTAATTCAAATAAAAATTAATTGGCTCATGGCGGCCATGTTTTTTTAATGATGATGTCATCAATGTGTGCCTTGATACCACTTGGGCCCCTGATGATGGCTGTAAAGTTTTGGCTTGATGTGACTAATCGTTTCTGAGAAACAGTTTTTCCCATGTTATACCGCCCCCTATTAGACAATCGTGGCCAGCTTGGACCTGTGACCTTTGAGTCATGTGCTCTAACAACTGATAAATTTTCATAAAGATTGGTCAAAGCATTGCTGAGATATAGCTGCTGAAGTAAATTTGGCCACGCCTCAGAGCTATTGATTGACATGTGACAACGAGACTGTATACCAATGTCATATATACCAAGTATACCAATAACTGTATACCAAGTTTTGTTAATATTCACTGATAATGAGATTCTTCTGAATATTTTGACATCAAAATTGTGGTGATCAGATGAAAAACCAGGGACTAGTATTAAAAAGTAGGTTTTGCATATTATGCAAATTAGCAAAAAATCTAAGTGGGCGGAGCTTAATGTTTGTATATTATAAGTTCTATTGAATTTGGCCAAGGAATCCATCAAAAGTGGAATTTTGTTTCTATGACTTACGGTGTGGGAGATATGGGCCAAAAAGTAACATGTTGTGCAATAGCGCCACCATCAGGCCAATGTGAGCCCTTTTAGGTGTATGTGGTCCCGGTGAACTCACGACCTGTTGTGCCAAGTTTGGTGTTTCTAGGCCTTACCGGTCTAGGCTGCACAATATGTTTTAGGTCAAAAAATGGGCAAAAGAATAAGAAAGAAAAATCCTAATAATTACAATAGGGTTCCCACACTATGTGTGTGAACCCTAAAAAATAAAAAGACAAAATAACCTCAAGCTTCCTCCATCACCTGCTGAATGTATTTATACTGGTGGGGTTGGCAACCACCTCCATGCCAAAAAGAACTCAACAGCAATGGAGAGTTTGGTGGAGGTGAATCACAACAAATCGTGGTTGTTCAGTGAACCAGTTTGAACTTGAGCAGCCCGGTGAAAACTTATGTTGTCCCAGGCGACAACAATCCTGGACTGTTCTGATTCATCCCCCTAGTAATTGAGAATGAATATGTTGTACTGATGTGCACAGTGTTGTAGGGACCAAGAGTAGCCATGGCAACCTCATGTGTTTACATTTAACGCTTCTCATGTGTATATGTGTCTCCTTAGTGTAACATGGTGATCAGCACTGAAACCATAATGACAACTTGTGAACTTGTGTGTGTGTGTGTGAGAGAGAGAGAGAAGAGAGAGAGAGAGAGCAGTGGCGGAGCTAGACTTTTTTTCAAGGGGTGGCCAAAGGGTGACCAAGGCTTTATCAGAGGGGTCCATATACAAATGATGAACAAAAGGAAACACATATTTTCTCTTAAAATTACCATTTGCAGTGGGGTGGCAATATGGGTGGCAAGGGCTCTGTTGGGGGTGGCAACCCCTTTGGCTCCCTTTTGCCCCCCCTTTGGCTCCGCCACTGAGAGAGAGAGAGAGAGAGAGAGAGAGAGAGAGAGGGAATTAGTACCATATGGACAAATAAAATACAAATAGTAAATGAACCATTAATAAGCTAATAAACCATGTTTCCATGTTTTTAGAGATTACTGAATCCACTAGAATTTCATGTTTACATAAAAAGCCACATGTAAACACTCCTAGGATACATTGAGTTTTATGATCAGATCACTCTCAAACCACATTCAGAATGTGGCCAAATGCAGGTGTGCCATTTTCTTTTCTTAGTCTCTTTCTTTTCTCTTACTCACAAACTAAACATCTGGTGTCATTCACAGATATATTGTGCGAAAGGCATTCTGTATCAGTGAAACCACACTCTTCTTTCTCACCAGTCCTGACTTCTGTCTCTGGGCCAAAACATCTTCTGGACAGAAATTGTGCTGACCACAGCAGAAATGAGAGTAGGCCTAGTTACATGACAGCACCTTCTCCTCCATCCATTCACTGTCACCATTCATTGTCTGCCTTAAATGGTTTCTTCCCATATTTGACAGCATATAATACACTGGTTGCAATGGGTGGGCAGCCATGTTTAGAGTAGAAAATAAACTGGAAATGATATATGTGTTGGTGTGTTTTTAAGTGGGAGAGTAAAATCAGATCTCTTCCGGTCACACTGCGGCCATGTTAGTGAAAATCTGGCCAACGTCCAGTAAGGCACATGAAATACAGCCAACAGTGCTGGGACTGGTGTCAAATGTCAAATGTATTTATATAGCGCTTTTTACAACACATGTTGTCACAAAGCAGCTTTACAATCATATGGGTCCAGATCCCTAATGAGCAAGCCAGAGGCGACAGTGGCAAGGAAAAGCTCCCTAAAATGGCAGGGATTAGGAAGAAACCTTCGGAAGACCAAGACTCAAAAGGGAATCCATCTTCCATTGTGCGGCCCACTAGCAGAAGTCTTTATTTGAATTATAAATATAGTTATAGTTCTAATTCCAGGCCGAATAGTCACAGTCTCTTCAACGCAGAGGTGAGCCTCAGGTAGGAGTTGGCATTAGCGCGTCCTCTTGCAGCAAATGCACATCCAACCATGGCATCAGCACATCAACTGGCAAGCCAGACCATGTCCTAGGTCCTTGTATAGAATTGTCTTTGGTAGAAGTATGTATCCAGGATATAAAATACAGGTTAAGTATGTGAACAGCAATTTAAACAATTATATAGCACACATGCCAGTGATCAGCATGTGGCTCTGGCAGGGTTATCTATAGGAGCATATCAAAAGGGAGGGGCCAGGAGGTGTTTGACCTCTTATGCCAATGAGTATCTCCAGCCTATTCAGTAGAATATTATGATCAATGGTGTCAAAAGCAGCACTAAGGTCTAACAGTATAAGAAAAGAAACGTGTCCTTTATCAGAGGATATAAGAAATCATTTACCATTTTAGTCACCACAGTTTCAGTGCTGTGGTGGGGTCAAAATCCAGACTGAAATAACTCTAGGACATGTTCTGTCTGTAAGAAAGAAGCTATTGAAGAAATAACTTTCTCTAGAATTTTGGAAATGAACGACGATTACAGTTTGGCCTATAGTTGGACAGTTCCTGGGGATTAAGGCCAGGTTTTTAAATTAGGGGCTTGATGACTGGAAGTTTAAGTGATTTGGGAATGTAGCCTAGGCTCAGAGAATATTTAATTATAGTAACATTACTGTGCAGTAATTCTTTGAGTAGATGAGTTGTTACGGCATCTAGTCTGCATGTGGAGGGTTTGGCAGATTTTACCAATGAAATAAGCTCCTCATGACCAATTAGGAGCTCCAAAAGAGCATCAGGGCTGACCAGACAGCTGTCAGAGTGCATTTGCAGGTTGACAGGGTCTGAGATAGCATGACAATTTTTTTTATCAATCTTATCATTAAATAACTTTATAAAACTGTTACACTGATGGAGATGTGGATTAGGTGTGCAGAGGACTTTGGTGAGGGGGGGGAACTCCAGCATTATTAGCCACATGCTTTGCCACTCAGCTTACTAAGTGACTGTCATAAACATTACAAATGAAGGCTTTAGGCATTTTATAATTACACAAACCATAAACATTAAGAGTGTACTGAACCAAACGGGGCGCTAGGCTTTGTTTATATACGGTTGAAAGAATATTGTGTATTTTAGGTAGCATAAATAGATGAAACATCTCAGAGTGTCCAGGAAACAGCAGTGGACCAGTCAGCAATGGAAGTCACTGCCTGTTCCCATATTAAAAAGTGAAGTGAGGTTTACAGTATATAAGCCATGTGCTAGTAGATATATGACCAGGACGTCAATCAGGAAAATTAAAGCATTGTAACACAGAAATCATCTTTAAATGGTAGAGAGACTATTAAACTAAACACACTCTCTCTCATGTAAGAGCTTAACCGTATGATGCGTTTGGGAAACAGCCCTGATAAGTCATATGTGGAATGTATTTCCAGGTATGCTCAACTATTTCACTGCTCTCACTTCTGCATACAGACTCTTTCAAACCCCATAAAGGCATTATGCTTCTTTAGACAATGCTTTAATAAAGAGAGCCCCTCCACCAGAATTCTGAGCCTGTGTTTGTGTGTGTCTACCTGTCGCTCTGTCTACCTGTCTTTCATTAGTTTAATGCAATGGGATAACTGATAAAGGAATTGGGACACAGGTCTGTGGACACACACACTATTACCTGCTGTCCCAGTTGGGGTTGGCTTGTAGGCTGCACTGTACAGATTGTAAATCTAGAATTCTCAGTGTGGTTCTAGAAGCTATAACAGCAGGTGTTGGAGTCTAATAGGTGCCATTGTTACATCATAAAGGAACTCTTGGTTATGTTGCATTCCAAACATACCATGATGAACAGTGTGTTAGGAAGGATTAAAGCATTGCTATATGAGTCTCGGTACTCATGTGTTTGGATAACATAATCTTGCTAGCACTACAAAGGCACTCATCCGAGAACGATTTCTCTCTTTTGCTGGACAGTATGACATTCTCTGCCTCATACTTTCAAAGTCTCTTGGTTATGGTACATATCAGATAAGTTTTATGTTTCATCAATCACAGAATATCTAGAGCATATTGCTGAATTCATGTTTTCACTGTCAGGAATCAAGCTAAATTAAATGATGGCCTTTGTGTGAAACGCTCCTGGGAGGGTGACCGTCTGTGAATGCTCAGTGATTATCCGGGGTGTTGTGGTCCCGCAGTTTCTACCTGCACAGGGGCAGCCTCGAGGACAGGGACAGCGGGCAGTGCATCATAGTCGAGGAGGAGAGCTTGTTCTTTAGAAAGGCATTTTGAAGCGACTGAGCTCCAGCAGGGTGGCCATATGGCTCAGTGAAGCTTTAGTTCCCTATCTCCAGCAGTGTGAACGCTAGCACTGCCCGTGCTTATGCCATCTCCGCTAGCACTAAGAGCCCCGCTAATGCCACCACCGCTGATGCCACCACCGCTGATGCCACCCTGTTAAGTAAGCACTACTGACATGTCACCCTATAGACTACTGTAACTACTAAACTTCAGTCGGATTGAGAGTGCACAAGTGTGATTATATGTGAATAAAAAAATCACTGAATACAGCATGAGGTTGACTGTGTGTGTGTGTGTGTGTGTGTGTGTGTGTGTGTGTGTGTGTGTGTGAGAGAGAGAGAGAGAGAGAGGCTGTCAGAGAGGTGAGATTGAGCTTGGAGCTCTTCTTTGTGAACTGGGACTGTGTTCTGACTGTAATAAGACACAGGAGAGCATGGATGTGGTGATACAGGTCTCTCAGCGTGTGATCCCCTCTTGTTTGGAAGCGATCCCTCCATAGCAATAACAATGGGGACAGACACAACTACGAGGGAAAGACAAGACAGGTTCTGTTCTTGACTTCAAATCTCCTCAAAGTAGTTACTGCAGTATGTATGTGTATGTGCGTGTGTGTGTTTAAGAAAGAGAGACAGATATTTTCCTACTCTCAGCAGAATATTTTATTTTTTAAACTGCTGAGTGTGTTTCACAGGTGCGCATACTTGATTTGAGTGGGGCCAGACAATTCATTGACCTTTGACCCCTGTGACTCTGCAGATAGGATTGCCAGGTCAAAATGACAGGATGATTGTTGTAGGTTTATGTTATGTTTATGTAGGTTGGAGTCAGTGATGTCAGTAACGTGTTACTTAGTAATGCGTTACTCTAATCTTACCACTTTTTTCGGTAACAATCAATCAATCAATCAATCAAATTTTATTTATATAGCGCTTTTTACAACAGTTGTTGTCACAAAGCAGCTTTACAAGTGCCGAGTCCTAGCCCCCAGTGAGCAAGCCAAAGGCGACAGTGGCAAGGAAAAACTCCCTAGTTTTTGCATGAGGAAGAAACCTTGAGAGGAACCAAGACTCAGGGGGGGAACCCATCCTCCTCTGGCCGACACCGGTCACCATGACAACAACAACAATATAGACAGAATGTAGACAGAATGTAAAAGATGCAATAATGTCCATTTAGACCGAAAAAGAAGTAATAATGTCCATCATGGTGTAGGCATCCGGTTAGGCAGGAGGTGGCCGGCCAGGATGGATCGCTTGTCTCTCCTCATCTCATTATTCCTCAAGCAGACGGGCAGCCATGTGGAGAAATGAAACAGGGAAAATTAGCTCTGTATGAGGACATATACAGGACAAGTAAAATTATAAACATTTCTGGAGTGTGGCAGCAACTCCGGCACTAAGTTAAATTATTACAGCCTAGCTAAAAAAAAAAAAAAACGAGTAATATAACGCGCTACTATTTCCAGTCCAGTAATCAGATTAAAGTTACTTATCCAAGTAACTGTGCGTTACTATTTTTATTTTACCTAGTAAAAATATATATTTGCTTTCTTCTTGGCTCAGTTCTACTTTTGCGTCTGACCGTAGCGCTCGACTCCGCACGCTGCGCGCGACCCTGTGAGAGCGCGAGCACGTTTTACAAGTCATTTTTTGCAGTGTTCTCCGTAACGATATGTGGTAGTATAAAGAAACACCCTCAAAAACAGGGGAAGGAACATTTACCTGAAGAATTTTAATGTTACATTGTGTTCCACGTTTGAAATGTGCTGGAATTTTGGCTAACGTAGCCTACTTGAAAATGCTTTAAATTGTAATGGTATTTAGTTTCACAACAAATAGCTGTCCGACTGAACAGTTCGCTTGTATTACGTTACCAAATAAATGTACAAATAATACCGCGCAGCTACACAAACGTAATGTCAGGAGATACTGTAGCAACTACTCAGTGGCGGACTTAGCAATTTGGGGGCTCAAGGCGAATTTTGCTATGGGGCCCATTAACATTAATATGCGAGAAATAAAGCCTGGTTTATACTTGACGCGTCGCGAGCAGCGCGAGGGTCCGCGTGGTGAAAATGACGTAATCGCAGTGGCTCCGTCCGTGCGCAAGGGCACCTCTCGAATTTTGTAACTTCGCGCGCGCCGCGTCTCAGCGCAATGAACAAAGTCATGTTTGCTGGGCTCATACACCTTTACCAGGTGGAATTAAAGCACTTGTACGTCACTTTCAAGGTCCAGTTCAATATTTCTCAGCAAGAAAAACTTAAATAAGTTAAATATTTATACATATACTCGAAATGATTTGAAGGAATTCGCTTTTAATCACATTATTTAATGGTTGTTTATTTTCAAAACGCCCAATCTTAACGTCTTCACGTTCTCTCATGTTTCGTCCTGGAATTACAAGAGGCTCATATTTGTTAACGTAATACAAGAAAACAGTTGTCAGTTGAAGACGTTAAGGTTGGGTGTTTTGAAAATAAACCACCATTAAATAATGTGATAAAAAGTGAATTATTTCAAATCATTTCGAGTATATGTATAAATATTTAACTTTATTAAGTTTAACGTGCTGGGAAATATTGAAATGGACCTTGAAAGTGACGTACAAGTGCTTTAATTCCACCTTGTATAGGTGAACCCTGCAAACATGACTTTGTTCATTGCGCTGAGGCGTGGTGCGTGCGAAGTTACAAAATTCGAGAGGTGCACGATCTCGTGAATCGACAGCGCGTGAGGCCCTCGTGCACGGGCGGGGCCACTGCGATTTCGTCATTATCGCCGTGCGAACCCTCGCGACACTCGCGACGCATCAAGTATAAACCAGTCAGCTGTCAGAAACAGCTTTGATGTGTGGCTATATTGTGGCTATATGACCTAACACAAGGATTGTCTGCTACAGAGGAAATTCAAATTACATAAACTGGGGGGGGTGTTTGAGTGTTTGAGCTCTAGGTGTGTATGTGTGTGTGTGTGTGTGGGGGGGGGGGGGGGGGTCTTTATGAAGGAATGAGTAGTGTGTGCCTTTACTTGGAAGTTCAGCTGTGCATGAGAGAAGTACGTGGGGTTTCTTCTCCTCATCAAGCCTGGAATAGGTTTAATCATAATGAAGATGATCCTGCAGAAGGGAAGGTGGGATTTTAACATGGATGGATCGTATAACCTTTCAGCAGCCCAGTAGGAGATACGAATCATGTTCATCTTCAGCTCAGTAGGAGGTATGAGTCCTGTTCATCTTCAGTCCAGAAGGATTTATTAGCCTGACTGATATATTTGCATCCAGGCTAAGATCTTATTGTGAAAATCTATAAAAATGTCACTTGTGCTTCAGTGGACGTCTGCTCCAGGAAAGGTTTTCTTGGCTGTTGCTCTTCTGTCCTGGGTTATGCTGAGATTTATCACTCTACTACCCCTGCCCTTATCCCCATTCATTCTACTACCCCTCCCCTTATCTCCAATCACTCCACAATGCTTATCCCCATTCCTCTTTCTTATTTTAATTGATGGCATGGACATGAACAGCACATGGTTTCTGTTGTGAGTCTACATTGTTGAATATGAGTATACGGTTTGGGTGAAGAGGTTTGTAAACAAAATCCAATATCACCTTCCTCTTGTGGAAGACTGCATTCAGAAATAGTTGTAATAAATAGAAACAGAACCAAGCCTTCAGTTCATTTGTATTAGAATAATAAATGTCATTTTATCACTATGGGGCAAACCTGGGGTAAGGTGCTTGTGCATGGGTTTAGAATGCAGGACCAAGAGTTGATGTGGCACATCGGTTTCAGAAATGTAATTGGAGTATTATCTCTTTTTTCCTGTTGCTTTTCTTTGAACATTAACCCTGAAATCTTGTTTTATGGTTTGTGGCTGCCAAAAAACTGCAGAATCTAACAAAACTGGTTCTCTTGTCATGATTAGTTTTAATTGGATAGCTGATCGCATGGAAGTAAATCATTCCTTGAAGTGCCTAGTTTTAAAAAAGCCAATGCAAGTTTGAAACATAATTGTCATTGTTGGTTGTCATTAATTACTAATACACAATTTAGTTTTTTTTCCCACCACTAATCTGTTTATTTAGGATGTATAAATACATATGTCTCTAAGTGGTAAATGCAATATACATCCACCGTGATCACAGCTAGGGGTCAGCGTAAAGTCCATTATCCTCTCGACAACTCTCCGAGCTGCTATTAGTGCCATCTCAGCATGCATACAACTGTCTGTAGGAGTGTGCATTACATGACTTTAGCTGAGAGAGGGTAAGCCAGAGCCTTTTTAACTGATTAACTGTATCAGCAATCAGTGTTAGCCACTGATGCTAAAGAAGTGACTTGCAGTAAAGCTATCTGTTTAGAGGTTATGTGTGGACAGAGTTACAGCCACATATAATCTATTTCATTTTAAACAATTCAAAATTTGTCTAGCAAAATGGCAATGACAAGGAAGTTTCTTCTAGCTTTCCTATTGAGTGTATGCCCTGAAGATTCACATAAACAAACAAAAAAGTAAACAGGCACACTTCTATTAGTTTGTAAATAAGCAGGTAGACATAAATGGTGCGCAAATCAGCTATAGCAGATGTGGTAAGTTCAGCCCTGCATAGTGCAGGGTGTTCATAAGACAGGGTCTTCGAGGGTCTTCATGAGAGACAGTCTTTCTGAGAGAGGATCTTCATGAGAGAGATGTGTCACCCTGTCTCAGGGAGGATCAGTTGGGTATCATTCTCTTAGTGGCCTGATTGGTTGGTGCATTCTCAAGCAAGGCTCATTTTAAAGACTCTGCACTTTAAAGACCTCTAGCCTATTGACCTGGGAAGTGCTGTATCCAGTGTTTCTTGCCTGTATAAGCTTGGTTTCAGACCATTCTGAGGGTGTGTCTTCATCTTCCAGCAACACTAATCAAATCCTGCTCACTTCATCTCTCTGCTTCTGTGCATCTTTCTCTCTCTCTCTCATTCTTGCTTACACCTCTTAGGCAATGATTTAAACCAGATGAAAACCCCTTAGACCACAGAACACATATGCAGTTGACTTAGATCTAGTAAGATTCATCAACATAATCATAGCTCAGGAGAGGCTGTGTGCGTGTGTGTGTTTATGATGTTTGGGTGCTTGTGTGTAATGTGGACATGTGCCTGCTGTGTGTGTGTGTTTCATTCTGATGGACATGTTGGTATAAAGACTTCCTGATCATTCTGTTCTCTATCCTGCTGTTAATATGATCTGACGGGCTGCTTCCTGTGTGTTCTGCCTCTTCATTTGTCTAGAATTACCATGCAAACCTTGTTCTCTCCATTCCTGTTTCTCACTCTTCCTCTCTCTTTCTCTCCATCTCTCTCTCCCTATCTCTCCATTTCTCTCTATTTCTGGAGGCAGCCTGTAGCAGCTGTAAGCTGTGTGATTTATTTTGTTTATGGGGAATGACGATGATGATGCAGCGTTCAATGGTAACAGCAGTGCAAACAGAGACACTGACAGACAAGGCACTGAAAGCAAAATGGAGAGGTGGAGGAAGGGTAGGTGCAGAGTGAACGAAAGGGTAGAGGAGAAAGGAAAATGTAAAGAGAGGGATTGAGGACAAAGGGATAGGTGTTAAGAGAGTGAAAAGGTAGAGGGGAGGGGGAAAGACAGAGTGAAGGGAAATCCCCCCCCCCCCCCCCCCCCACAACACACATATATGTGTGTGTCCAGCTGAATTACTGTATCACACACATACACACAGAAAAGGACAAAGCAACTTATTCAACTTTAAAAGTGAACATCACATGACCAAACACCATTCATTTCTCACCAGTTTGTGTGTGAGTGTGTGTGTGTGTTTGTGTTTGTATGCATTTAAATGCTTGTCTGATATTTGTGTTGGAGCCAAGTTCCTCCTCTAAGCTCTTAGGGCTTGTGTTGTGTGTGTGTGTGTGTATGTGTTTGTGTGTGTTCAAGCTTGTCTGATCTACTGACTGACATGTTTTATGCTGTCTGTACACTGTGCATATTTTGTATGTGTAGATGGTCCATCAGTTTTATGTGTGTGAAATAAACAGGCAGATCATACATCCTGATGCACAGAAAACTGTCTGGCCAAACCCATAATTCAGGCTTTCCCTGCTGCTAAAAATGAATACCCCCCCACTCGCACTTTCTCTCTCTCTCTCTCTCTCTCTCTCTCTCTCTCTCACTCTCACTCTCTCACACACACACACACACACACACACACACACACACACAATCTCTCTCTCTAGCTCTAAGAGCATTTTAACAGCCTGATTTTAGGCCATCCTAATTTAATTTGCCTATTATGTCTCATATCTTCACAACTTCCGAGCGAGGTGAACTTCAGAGCAAATCTGCAGTAAGGCCCTCATGGAGCATGCTGCTAGTCTCCTGCGATTGTGAAATTTTAAATGGTGGATAACCAATGTACAGAACAGAGGTTTGTCGTTTTCAACCGTAGTGTCTAAAGGTGTGTCTGATGGCTGAAGCTGTACTGGGCCTTGCCTTGAAGTCTTTTGACTCTGCTCTGTGTGTCAATAAATGGCTTCTCTCTTCTCATTAACTGGGCAAGGTGCTGTGTAGTTATTTCGGAAGCTGATAACCTGATGTGCAGGTTCAGAGCAGCTGATGAGTTTTTAATCCCCGATGATGCAGCCATAGGAGCAAACGCACACTAAATCCAAACTCATTAAAAACTGTTTCACTAAAGGTCGACTTGTGAACATGTTTACATATCAATACATACACGAGTCACATACACACCCACACTCTCGTACACACCTTCTCTCATACACACACACACACACACACACACACACACACACACATTAAATAAGCTGACATACTAACAAAACTAAGAAACATTCTTCTTAGTTAATCTAGCAACAGAATAATACAAAATTTGTATGTGCATTTGTAGCACATAAACAAACATATACACATCCACTCTCACTCTCTTTCTCTTTCTCACACACAAACACACGCACACACGCGCACACAATCTCTCTTTGCAAGGAGTGCCTGAAGGTGTCGCTGCTCCGTACGTCAATGAGTGAAACAGTACAGTGAAGTAGCTGTAGGCATGTCCTGTGGGGTGCCGGACATCACTGTTGTTAAGGTGTAAAGGTTTAGAGTGCTCAAGAGGCTTTAAGCCTGTTTGTTTCTAGCCCCAGGTCTCAGGCTGCCTCTCTCAGCGCAGGTGCTGCTCCACATGTATGGTGGTTGATTCTTGCTCCTCCCCCACCCAAAATGTGTGAAGCCTGAAGAGAGATGTGGTACCTGTGAGAGGTCCAGAGGTGGGCATTCCAGGTTCAGAAAGTAAAAGTCCTTCCCAGGATTTTACTCAAGCTAAGGAAACAGCCACTCAAACAACCACTGCCAAGCCTCTAGCTCTCAAACGCCTGATCAATGGTACACAAAACAGACGATTTTGAATTACAACAGGCTGGAAATTGCTAAGTGCGAGACTGCTGCATAATTATCATTACAGAGACATGGCTGCATGCTCAGATCCCCGACACTTCAGTGCAGCAAGCAGGCTGCATGCTACACAGATGTTACAGGAACAGCAACTCCAGGAAAAGCAGGGTAGGAGGGCTCTGCATCTAAATGCATGAAGGTTGGTGTAACAGTAGCACTGTACTGGACAGTGCTAAGAGTTCATGTTGGTGAGATGCAGACCTTTTTACCTACCTAGGGAGCTAACTGTAGTTATCATCACTACAGACTACAATCCACCAGATGCGAATGCAAAAATGGCTCTTTGTCTACTGCTGAATGCCATTAAAAAACATCAGTGTGCCTATACAAATGGTGTTCACATCATTGCGGGGGACTTTATCAAGGCAAATTACAAAATTCTACCAACATGTGAAATGCCAAACAAGAGGGGAGAATACTCTGGACCACGTATATTCCAACATTAAGCTGTCAGGGCTGGCTCGGATGCCACACCTTCTACCTCCACAAGAGGCACCCGAGTCAGTCCTAGACTGAATTGACGCAATCAGCAATGATCCGTTTCACCTGATGCCATGGCTTCTTAAGGAAGCTTGTGGAGACGGATCATTGCTGATTCGTTTTGGTCATGCCGGTACGTTGTCAGCCCTTCTCTGCTTTCTCTGCCATTGCGCTGTGTTGTGAGGTGTCTCACCATCTTCCTCTCTCTCTTGTTAATCCTGTCACTTATTCGAGTTTCTATCTCCTGCGCCGCTACCTGGCCTATCTCTAATTTTCCACCATCTGTTTCTCTTCCTATCTGTCATTCATTTATTTTGGGAAGGTTTTGTTTTGTTGCAGAGTTTTTGCCTGTAGCCAGATTCTTCCCCTGGCGTTCTTGCTTTCGTTTTTACGCAACGAGTTTTTTCTGCGTCTTTTGAGTCGCCTTTGTTATTTTTTTCTCCCCTCTCGCTATGGGTGAGTTTTGCTTTTCATGCGTGTGTGTGCTTTAATCTCGCACTCGCTACTTACCTCACGGCTTATTGTGCCAGTCCGAGCCGGCACTTGGGTCCGCCTCTCAGTTTATTCACGCGGAGGCTACGTCACCATACCCACTGCGTTACATAAGCATGAGTAAAGAGCCATACCTCGCCCCCACTTGGGCCAGTCAGATCACCTGTCCCTGTTCCTCACCCCTGCATACACCCCCCTCATCCAACAAACAAAGCTGCTTCCTGCCGACGCTGCTTCCTGCCGACGCTGTTGCGGAGCGAATTTTGATTGTTTCTCTAAAGTGTGATAATCTGTTTACGTACTAATCTTTACTTTTTGCCTCCCTAGACAACTATTACAGGTAGTGCTTCCACTATCAAGACAGTTGACTACTCTCTTCGACTGGAAACATCTTCGACATTTCGACATCTTAACCGAAGCTAAGTATTTCATCATGTCTGAGTCCCTTGTTGCTTGTGTTGAGTGTGGCATGTATAGCTACTCTTCTTCCGTCAGTAGTGATAATAATAATTATATTTGTGTGAAGTGTAGGTTAGTTATTAGTATGACGGAGAAGATTTCGCTTTTAGAGGAACGCATCCGGGCTTTAGAAAGTCCTAGAAAGTTTGTAGCAGCTAGCGCAGCTAGCGTAGCGGCTAGCGCAGCTAGCGTAGCGGCTAGCGCAACTAGCGTAGCAGGCCCGGGTTGCACAGCTGTAGCTAGCGAGCCCTCAGCTCCGGCATTAGAGCCCTCGCAGCGGGGCGAATGGGTGACGTCTCGGCGGCATAACCGTAGGGCTGAGCACCGTCCTTCTCAGGTTCCCGTGTCAAACAGGTTTGCCCCACTCAGTAATACACCGACTGAGCGACCTGTTAAAAGAGCTCTGGTGATAGGAGATTCACAGCTCAGACACGTGAACGTAGCGACTAGTTTAGAGACACCAGCGGCCATAGTCAAGTGTATCCCGGGGGCTAGAGCGCCTGACATCAGGGCTAATTTAAAGGTGCTGGCTAAACGTAAATATTCTAAGATAGTTATACACGTCGGCACCAATGATGTGGGATTGAGACAGTCTGAGATCACCAAGGATAATGTTAAAGAGGTGTGCGAGTTAGCGGGGACGATGTCAGATGCCGTAATATGCTCTGGTCCCATTCCAGTTCGGCGTGGCGCTGAAACCTACAGCAGGTTATGGGCGTTACACCGCTGGATGTCTAAATGGTGCTCAGATAACAAAGTGGGCTATATAGATAATTGGACACGTTTTGAGGGCAGGCCTGGCCTTTTGAAGCGAGACGGCATTCACCCCTCTTGGGAGGGTGCTGCTCTCATTTCTCATAGCATATCTGCTAGGCTTAATAGTGGTAGTGTAGGTGTAGTTAATGGGGATTGACAAACCAGAGCCGAGGCCAGGCAGCAGACAAACAGGCTAATCCGACTGTCTGCGAGCTGCAAAGAGACGTCACCTAGGTCACACCAGATTGAAACTGTGTCTGTTCCTCGAGTACCAAAAAATAATTCTCGTAAAGTTAGTAGACAAAATTTAATCAATGTTAAATTCAACTATGCTCCCTCAGAGAGCAGTTTAAATCTGAAACTAGGACTACTAAATATTAGATCCCTGTCATCTAAAGCATTGCTTGTTAATGAAATGATTACCGATCATGATCTATGCATGCTTTGCTTGACGGAAACCTGGACCCGACCAGACGACTATATGGCCCTAAATGAAGCTTCTCCCTCTGGCTATAGATATGTCCATAACCCCCGTCCAAATGGTCGAGGAGGTGGGGTCGCCACAATATATGACTCTGATATAGGCATTTCTCAAAAATTTGGCTTCAAGTTTAATTCTTTTGAACACCTCATCCTCACTGTATCAAATGTTTCAAATTTAACAAGCAACAAAGTGTCACAGTCGTTTATGTTAATTACTATTTACCGCCCCCCTGGTTCATACTCTGAGTTCTTGCAGGAGTTTTCAGACTTCCTGTCTCATGTAGTGCTATCAGCCGATAAGGTGATTATAGTGGGTGATTTTAATATCCATTTTGAAAATCGGTGTGACTCTTTTAGCATTCATTTTCAAGCAATTCTTGATTCAATAGGTATCACTCAGAATGTGGTGGGTCCTACGCATAACTGTAGTCATACTTTAGACTTGGTCTTGTCATTTGGTATTGACATATCCAGTTTAGCAATTCTTCCTCAGAGTGAGGCTGTTTCTGACCACAGCCTCATAACATACGAGTTGTGTTTAACTGACTGTGTTCATCGGCCACCCCGCTATCAAATTAAACGAGCTATAACACCCAGCACCATAGCCGCGCTCACTGATATTTTACCGGGTCTGACAAACACTGATCCACTTGTAGCTCCGGAAGGACTAGAGCGTTTCACCGAGCACGTCGAGACTTCCCTTCGTACAGCTTTAGACAAAGTTGCACCACTACGATATAAGAGAGCCACGGAGAGAAGAATAGCGCCATGGTACAATGAGCACACGCGTAGCCTCAAACGAGCCGCGCGGATCCTGGAACGTAAATGGCAAAATATGAAGTTAGAAGTGTATAGACTATCATGGAAAAGCAGCCTTATTGAATATAAGCATGCCCTCCATATGGCAAAGTCCTTATACTTATCAGCCTTAATAGAAAAACATAAAAACAACTCAGGACTCCTTTTTAAAACTGTTTCCAGCCTTACGAGGAGTCATGAACAAAACAATTCTCTTATTCCACTAGAGTGTAGCAGTAACAATTTTATGAAATTTTTTAATGATAAGATTGATAAAATTAGGGAAAACATTAGTAGTGCTATCTCAGAGCCTGTCAACATGCCAATGCACCTTGACAGCTGTCTGGTCAGCTCTGATGCCCTGTTAGAGTCCTTCTCCCCAATTGGTCGTGAGGAGCTTATTTCACTGGTGAAATCTGCTAAACCCTCCACATGCATACTAGATGCCGTACCAACCCATCTACTTAAAGAATTACTGCACAGCAATGTAGAACCGTTGCTTACTATAATAAATTATTCTCTGAGCCTGGGCTACGTTCCCAGTTCATTTAAACTTGCAGTCATCAAGCCGCTAATTAAAAAACCTGGTCTTAACCCCCAAGAACTGTCCAACTATAGGCCAATTTCTAATCTGTCATTCATATCCAAAATTTTAGAGAAAGTAGTTTCTTCACAACTCTCTTCCTTCTTACAGACAGAACATGTCTTAGAGTTATTTCAGTCTGGATTTAGAGCTCATCACAGCACTGAAACAGCACTAACTAAAGTACTGAATGATCTCTTAATATCCTCTGATAAAGGACACATTTCGTTTCTCATACTGCTAGACCTCAGTGCTGCTTTTGACACCATTGATCATAATATTCTACTTAATAGACTGGAGACACTCGTTGGCATAAGAGGTCAAGCACTCTCCTGGTTCAGGTCCTACCTGACAGATCGTTACCAATTTGTGCTAGTAAATAACGAATGCTCTGAGCATTCTAAAGTAAAGTATGGTGTCCCACAAGGATCTGTACTGGGCCCCATATTATTCTCATTATATATGCTACCACTGGGCACTATCATTCGTAGGCATGGTATTAGCTTCCATTGCTACGCAGATGATACTCAGTTGTATATATCTTCTAATCCAGATGATACCACCACAACTCTCAAGATTGAGAACTGCGTCCAGGATATTAAAAACTGGATGGCGTCTAATTTTCTTAAACTAAATTCTGACAAGACTGAGGTACTGGTTCTTGGGCCTAAAGCTGTTAGAAGCAATTGGGCTGATATTCCCCTTACCCTAGATGGTTTTTCAGTAACACCAAAATCTACTGCAAAAAGTTTAGGTGTCACTATTGATTCTGATCTTTCATTTGACACACATGTATGCAATGTCACTAAGGCTGCCTTTTTCCATTTACGTAATATTGCCAAGCTGAGACACTTACTTTCATTAGCTGATGCAGAGAAGCTAGTTCATGCTTTTGTCTCATCGAGATTGGACTACTGTAATAGTCTTCTAATTGGATGCTCTAAACAGTCCATAAAGAAGCTACAACTTGTACAAAATGCCGCAGCTAGAGTCCTAACCAAGGCTAGGAAATTCGATCATATTAGTCCCACTCTCGCCGCACTACACTGGCTGCCGATTAAATATCGCATTGAATTTAAAGTTCTCCTGTTAACCTATAAGGCGTTAAATGGTCTTGCCCCACAATATCTGAGTGAACTCATTGATTACTACAACCCATCTCGCCCTTTGCGCTCCCAAAATGCTGGATTTCTCGTAGTTCCAAAAATTAGTAAAACTACAGCCGGAGGCAGAGCTTTCTCTTTTAAAGCCCCTCAATTATGGAATAGCCTTCCAGCTCCAATCCGAGACTCTGACACAGTTCCAATCTTTAAATCTAGACTTAAGACTCACCTGTTTAGTCAAGCCTTCAGCTAAAATTCCCCTTGTAAGGTGTAGGGGCTTGGGGGCCCCCAGACGTTGAGATTTCTGGTGATCTGAGATGTTGATGCTGTCATCCAGCTGTGTCTTGGCATCACTCTATTTGTGACTATGACTTGACTGGAAAGCAATGTCTCAGTGAGCCCTCATGCCTGTGGTCACCTCTGAACCTCTCCCTTTAGTTATGCTGCTATAGATTAGTCTGCCGGAGCCACATGCTGATCACTGGCACGTGAGCTACGTACATTTAAATCAACGGTGGTTTAAATTCATGTCCACTCAGTCTGTATTATCTATCTTCTTGCATGGCTCTACACAAGACGATTGGATACAGGCACCTGCAGGCACCTGGGGGATGGTCTGGCTGCCGGTGGATGTGCTGATACCGGGGTTCACCTGGGGAGTAACACTGCAGTCGGAGCCTACAATACCAGCATCACTGCTCCGACACGGAATGAAAGCCTGGCATTCATCAACAGACATTTACAGTGACAATATCAAAACCCAGAACTTTCAATTCTACCTTTTACCTAGTCTGATTGTGTGAATTATGTGTGACTTGTGTATTTGTGTGTTAACGGGCCGCCCAATGGAGGATGGGTTCCCTTTTGAGTCTTGGTTCTCCCGAGGTTTCTTCCTAATCCCCACCATCATAGGGAGTTTTTCCTCGCCACTGTCGCCTTTGGCTTGCTCATTAGGGTTCTGGACCCATAGTATTGTTAACCTTGTAAACCCTGTAAAGCTGCTTTGCGACAACTTGAGTTGTTAAAAGCGCTATACAAATAAAAAAAAAAAAAAAGGATCACCATTAACACCTGTTCTGATGATGCCCTCGCCAGACTGCAGGACTGCTTTGAGCAAACACAATGGGAAGTCTTCCATCATGAAGACCTGGCCAAATTCACAGACAGCCACTGTCATCCCAGCTTCCCAAAAAACACCCACAACCAGCCTCAATGACTTCTGACTGGTAGCACTCACCCCAATCATCACTGAGTGAAACACATCAGAACCTGTCTCCCCCCTACTGTGGACCTGCATCAATTTGCATACCGAAAAAACAGATCCACAGAAGATGCAATAGCCACCACCCTCCATTCAGCGCTGAGTCCATAGGTAAGAGTTGGAATGTAGATTGACCAGTAAACCGAGAGCTTTGCCTTTTGGCTTAGCTCTCTCTTCACCACAATGGTTCGGTACAATGTCCGCAATACTGCAGCCACAGCACTGATCTGCCTACCAATATCTTGTTCCATCCTTCTCTCACTCATGAACAAGAACCCAAGATACTTGAACTCCTCCATTTGAGGCAAGGACTCATTCCCGACCCAGAGACGGCAACTCCTCCCTTGTCCGACTGAGTACCACGGTCTCAGTTTTAGAGGTGCTGATTCTCATGCCGGCCGTCTCTCACTCTGCTGCAAACTGATCCAGCGAGAGCTGTAGGTCCTGGCGTCATGATGCCAACAGGACCACATCAACCACATCCAACTCCCACTGGGAACCAGTCTGACTTACTGCTGGCAATGCGAACCAAGCTCCTGCTCTGTTTATACAGGGACAGAATAGCCCAGACATAGGCAAACTATGGCCCGTTAGGCTTTATAATCCGGCCCACCAAACTTGTCCAAATTATAGTAAAAACCTCATTCATTTCCCCTTTTCACCCTTTCCCCTGCAATACCCTTGTTTCCCCAATAGAAACACTAGTCCAGACACATTTACCTCAGTTGAAATGTAACTTGTAACTTATAAAAATTAGCGTACCAAAAAAAAAGAAAAGTAAACACTGAGTGCCGAGATTTTAATAAGTGGACAACAAAATATTTTTTCCTTGAGGTCCGATCAACGGCTGTATGTTTGATATGCCAATAAACGGTGACAGTTTTCAAAGAATACAATATAATTTTGCTGCTAAGTGTCACGTTACAGACCCCGACCCCTCCCTTTTGGGCGTGTTTACATTGTCTACGTCTAGTCGTCTACGTCTGTGGATCTCCATGGGTGTGGTTACATCTTAATGTGTTCATCCGTCTCACCTGTGGCTCGTCTCGTCATCACTATGTGATCACCATTATGTGGTTTGTCTATTGTGGTTGAAATTCTGAAACCCTTAAATGGTGAGCACAATAAAAGTCAGAAGCACTCTACATAACCCTCCCTTCTCTGCCAGAAGAATATCTAAACCCATCTGATGCTGGATCACTGACATACGAAGAGCCTTTAACTCACTATTCATCATCTACAGAGCCATTTCAGTCTCGTTTGCTAAGGAGAGTACCTGCCATGCCAGTCCGTTGACCTTGTTAACTAGTGCAGCCACCCCCACCGGAAACCCAAGGGACATGCCAGTCCCCCTCCATGGATCCGTCCATGGGTCCCAGAGATGGTATCCCCGATACCAGGCTGGCATTTGTGTTTTGCTCACAAATGTTGACTGTGTGTGTCTCTGGTGGGTGTAACTTATGTGCTCCGGTGGCTGGTCCACCATCAGATGAAACGTGGGTGCGACCATCACTGGGTAACAACACCCTTTCCACCTCCGTGGAAGGTGATGATAGGCATGCCATCCGCATACCCACATATAACTGGCTGAGGTCTCTAAGGATACATTGCATGGAAAGACAGTTGTTTCATTGTCTTGTGTTACATTACATTTTCTTAAATCATCGCCTAACAGGAGTGTAATCTGACACGCACGTGTCCACCCGCCGTTGTGGTATATCGATTTTGCCTAAATTGTGATAACATTTAACTGATGCCCATAGGCGAGTAGGTTCCGCATGCCTACAGGTAATGGGTATGTGCCTGTGACATTTACTATCATGGGGTACGTTAGTGGCATGGTGCTCCATCTCCGAGAGAGAGTTTGACAAATCCAGCAGGGACCCTCGATCTCCAAGATCTGCTTTTGGAGTATGGCGAGTGCACAGGCCACATTACCTAGACAGTGAGTGTTAGCTCTGTGTTCTTCTGCGAGAGCCCCCGTTACCATGTTTGTTGTGTTTCCAGCATACCGCCTTCATTCTTATCATCTGTGGCCTTCAGTGTGTTTTCTACAGCTTCTGGGGAAGAAAACACTTGTATCTGAATCTCTGAACAGTGATCTCCTCCCTTCTGCGCCACACAACACCAATACTTCCCTGTCACCCTGTTTAGCTTGTGGCCACTCAATGTCCAGACTGCGAGAGTTTCCAACTCTACGCACCCGTACCCCATGATGTCCATATTCAACACTACCCCCTATATTCCCTTTTACCAGGCCACATGAATTACATGGATCCCTGCAGAAGTAAAAATTATAGCCTTTATACTGATAGTTTCTCAGGTTTGGAGTCTCTGAAATTGAGCATCTGAATTTATTAGACCCTCCCACAAATTTACGGTGTCTTGTTTATCTGCTCTTCCCTCCTGGGGAGGTGCCACCACCCCCCACAGGATGAGCAAGAGCATAGGGTTCATGGTGGGTGATTGTTGGCCTTTCTTAACAGTTGTTGTGCTTGGAGTGAGGAACGACCGATCTGCACTCCACCTACTCAACTGAGGCGTCCCTACCACCCTCCTTTCACCCTATAGGAGCTGGGATGGAACCTACTTTGTGCACTCTACCTCTGTTGTTCAGAATCCCCAAATCATCCCACTGCCAATCAGTGGGTTTGGCCAAAGAAACATGTGCCACACTGTTTACCATTTGACATAACCTGCTCTGCTCTGCTCAAATCAACCTCCACCACACCTGTGTGTTGACCCCAAAACATCCGTTTTAACACCAGCATTTCACCCTGCTCACGCTTTCTGAACCATTTTTTCTCATAACCTACATCTGGTCCTCCCTCATGTGTGTGGGCTGTGTAATGCAACATACACGGGTCCATAAACACTGTGCCCATGGGGTTAATAGCATTTTGCGCAAATGTTATCAGTTCTGTCTTAATATCCCCTGTGGAACAGGTGCTCAGCTGCCACTCGTATGCATAACAGAGCGGCCCTAAAGCAAGCTGTACAGCTTATACCGAATCAGGTAATTCAATTTTCAGGCCATCCGGCCTGCTTTTTATCTGAATACCTAGCTGACACATTAAATCTCTACCAAGCAGATTTATTGGACACACCCTAGATATCAGGAAACTAAACCTAAATTTAGTCCCCGTCTCCTGCAATGTCCAAGAGAGGGTGTAGAAAACTGTTCAGCTATTGGAACACCTGACGCACCAACCGACTGGAGATACCTGCCACTCATGCGTGGCTACTTGCTAAACTCAGAAGCTTTAATAACTGAATGGCCAGTGCCAGAATCCACCAAAAATGCCATCTCAGTTCCCCCCACCATAAAATTTAACATAGGTAAATCTGCAGCAGCATTTGTCTTATAAACAGCATAAGTCCCCCCACATGACAGTTCATAATTACTTTGCATAAACCCAGTAGCAGAATTAATTACTTTATCACTGTCATCACCATCAATTTACAACAACTCAGTATCAGACTGAAACACGTTACTTATCTCATTAACGTTTAAAAGGCAAAAGCATTTCTTCATTGTGTAACCCTCCTCAGGGTATGTACACGTCGCTCTAGGTTCATAGGAGCTAAGTGAAGCAATAACTCGCACACACACACAATTATGATTAACGGTATGATTTACTGTCACAAGCAGTAAGACAAAACATCATACAAAATTAAATCTAGGGCCCAATAACTAAGAAAATAAAGTGTCCTTTGATGTTGATTGTTCAATCCGGTAGGTATTTGAATTTGGGGTAATGAGAATGTCTAGTCAAGGAAAAGTCAGGTAAATAGTCAAAGTCAAGGGAGTTAAATGGGGTGCACTTTGCTCGCGTTGATTGGTAGATCCACGGAGGTGTCAGTGGAAAACCAACACAGTCCTACCACAGATGGATGGAGTTTCCTGTATGCAGGTGTGGAGATTCGCATTCAAACTGGGAGGCTCGCCATCAAACAATCAAGGGACAGCCAGATCAGGAATGATGGCTGAATCTTCAATTGTCTCCAATATCCAGGGGAAAGAAAAAGACCTGACCTGTGTGACAGGTTCATAGGACAGACTCTCGTATCAGGATCATTAAATACATCAAATTAGTCATTCAGATTTTTGTATAAAAAAGTGCAATTCTCAACTAGTATAATCAATAGTATCAAATAACAAGTATGATCAATAGTATAAAATAACAAGTAGCAAATGTGAACAATTTGCAACCACAGTTGAATAAATGTCATTACTTGCTCACATTTTAGCTAATGGAATTACCCATTCTCAATTCACATTAACCATTTTGGTAAACTGCATAACTCATCTTCGAAATAAAATAATTCTCTTATCACTGTGTTCTAACAAGGCATTTAGCTTTTAAACTAAAATAGATTTTTATTTTTTTGTTCTAGCTATATGAATCAGCGTGAATAGCTATTTTACTGCCTTTCCACCGTGAATTTAAATGAAGCACCATGTTTCTGCACAGTCGCTATCAACCTACTTTTGTAACACTGGAAAACGACATTTTTCAGTTCAACAATTTCCAAAGTATAGGCTACAACTATCCCAATGTAAACTTAGCATTTATAAAATAATTCAACCGTCATCAATTTGTATGAATAATAAGTACGATAATTAGCACCTGAATGAGAGTTAGCCTACCAAGAATTAGCGTTGTTCGTCGTAATTAGCTCACTCAGCACTCGGTTAAACTCGTCTTCATCAGACCGTGCGCGGGAGAAAAGAGAAAGCGGCTCCGTGCCGGCCTGCTATATTGAGCGAATATTTTTCCCTCCGTATCCACCTCTCGGTCTTTCAAAATAAAAGTTCCCGGTTTCAAAGTAAAACCCATAGTGTATAAATGCAAAAAAATAATAACAATAATAATAAAATTATCTGTTAATCCATACAAGGTGGGTTACAATTGCAAGGCATTTTATCACTATCAATAATATCACTAAAAACAACATCAGTTTGAGTTAGCGGAAGCATTTCTTCATTGCAAAGCATAGGAAAAGTTTGGGTCTTACCTGACCCTTCCGGTTCATCACCAGTCGACCCCTCTGACCATCAGTCCCCACCTTGACTTTGCCGACCTTGCTTCTCCCGCTTATCTTGTCTTTGTGAGCACTCTCTTGACCAGTGTCCTTCTTTTCCACAGATGTAACAAGCGTTGTCATCATCTCTTCTGCGGTTCTTCACCTTTTTAGTCCTCTTCTGCCCCTTCCAGTAGTTACCTTTTTCATCGCCCCTCACCATTCGAACCATGGAAAGTTGTGTTTGCGGCGGTTCTTTGTCTTGCTTCCAGGCACTCACCCTTTTCCGTCGCTTTTCCACGTGGATGGCATGTTGCACTATCACCTCCATCTTGGTTGTCTCCCAAGTGATGTGTCCTTCAGCTTCTTGGATATCTCTGGCTTCAGACCATTGATGAAAGCGTTCCGCAAGTGAGCTTCATAGGGTGTAATCGGCCCGTCGTTCATCCTGTCGGGCTTGTCCATGCCGCAATGAGCGTCGTGCACCTGAGTGAGTCAATACAGGTACTGCTGCACAGTCTCTCCGTCATCCTGCTTGCAGTTAGTTATTTTGGTTATATCCATAACAAGGGGAAAGGCATCCCGTATTGCTGAACACAATTCATGTAACATGGTCGGATACGGTTCGTTAGCTTCATGTGACCACTTCCTGTTGACCAGCTGAATGTTTTTGACTGACCAGTCCATCTGGATCCTTGAAACATCTACTCCCAGCTTCAGGCCCAGGAGTCGGTGCAGCTCATGTGGCGTTGGCCTGAACTCACGGCAAAACATATCCAGTTCATCTGCAAACTTATGCCCCTCAATGTCACCAGGGTGTTTGAGCTGCTTTACGACTTCCTGTAAATCTGCAACAGTCCATGTTCTCATAACAAGCATAGGCTCATCCTGACCCGCCATCTCTACCATTGGGCACATCACCTGATCATTGGTTGTTTCCTGAATCCACTTCACCTCTGGAGGTGGGGGCAGGGGCGGCTCGCTGACGTGGACCATCTGTCCTTGGCTTGGTCTGGCTGTTGTGTCTTGCCCGTCTCGAGATCTCGTGTGCAGAGCCACTGGGCTGATTGGACGTGCTGGAGGAGGCTTGTTTCATCTGACGGGTTTCTGGGGCTTGACGTCTGTGGGGTTGGGTGGGGCCGTCGGGGTGGTTGGGGGTCGCCTGGGATGTCCGTCCTGGTCTGGATCTGCAACACACTTAACAGACTGGAGATTCTTAAGTTCCTGTCGAACCTCATATTTAGTTTTTGTTTGCAAGCTATAATCCCGCCGTTTCGCCTCCCTCTCCCACAAGTCAAAAGCTTCCCAGGTGACGTTAAACCCATCATATTGTTCCCTTATAAAATTTCGTTTCAATGCTGCAATTCCGTTCATGTTAAAACTCCCTTCCTCTGGGAAATCACACTTTGAATCCCACATGTGAAATTGTCTTAAACTTTCGGACCCATACCGTTCTTTCATGTACCTTATTCTAGGATGATCACGCAGTGCCTCACTGACCTCACCGTCAATACGACGGCTATTACATCCATCCATTTTGCTGCTTCTGAGGAAAAATAACACTCCTTCACACACACTCACACTGAACCCGACTCTCACTCTCCCTGATACTCTGCGGCCTGTGTGTTTGTCAGCCCACAGTCACGTGCCGCCACCTGGTACTCGACTCCCAGCCGAGGGTGAAACACTCAATCACTCAGTTACCCCGCCCGATAACCACCACCATGTATACACGCACCAGGAGAGAAGTCACAACCTCTGCAATACGTTTATCTAACACTTTTGTACTCACCCGGGGTTTAGTTAATTTAGCTGTTCGTCCGTTTCCGAGAAAACTCCGATGCAGAGGAGGCAGACACCTGTGAGTCCCGCTCAACGGAATTTGTCATTGGCTGACTGAAGTAAGGCCTTCAGGAGCTAAGTGCTTAGGTCTCCCCCTCGTTAAAACACGTTATATGTCTACATGTTATTCGTGCGCTATATGCGCTACTTTGTTGTAAATAAAAGAACGTCAGTGTATGCAATTGTGGACTGGTGCCTCGTCCTTCTCGCCGCACCGCACGTTACACTAAGCATGCCAACTATGCTAGCAAACTGTCATCAGATGGCCGAGCGGTTGAGAGATTGGCAGCTAATTTACATGCTCAGCAGAATTTTTTTTACTGACAAACTGCAATTCAAGAGTAAAGTACCAAGGCAAGTTTTTTGCTGGCATTTAAATTAGCGAAGGTTAGCAAACCTTTCTCTGAAGGCGAGTTTTTGAAAGAATGTATCTCTTGTGTTCGGAGAGGATGAAAAAATTAGTTTTGTGATAACAGATACCTTTTAAGCATGGAATCACTGAAGGGGAAAACACGAGGAGAGAACTTATATGAACAGGTGTCTGCTGTCATTGAGAGAATAAACCTGTCTTGGAATAAACTTGCCAGTGTCACCACGGATGGATCGCCAAATTTAACTGGAAAAAACGTTGGGCTGCGGAAAAGGATCCAGGATAAAGTGAAAGAAGAAAACCCTGACCAGGATATTATTTTTCTTCACTGCATAATTCATCAAGAATCTCTGTGCAAGTCTGTTTTACAGCTTAATCATGTTGTGGATCCAGTTGTAAAACTTGTTAACTTCATACGAGCAAGGGGACTTAACCACCATCGGTTCATTACGTTCCTAGAGGAAACCGATGCGGATCACCAGAACTTACTTTACCACTCTCGTGTACACTGGTTAAGTTTGGGGTGACTCAATGAGTGTGGGAGCTCAAAGAGGAGATTCGCTAATGGGGAAATCTTTCAAGAAATTTGTTCTATTATGCATTAGTTTATGTTTGGTTGAAAGTTTGATTTTGGTTGTATTTGTTTGTAGTTTTTGTTTGTAATACCTTTACTGTCCCCTTAAGGGGCCGCTAATACCAACATAATTTCTGTGAGCTTCTTAGCCCGCAATTTGCGAACTGTCAGCAGGTCACATTACTAATATAGCAGGAGACAGCAGGTTCCTTACTAAACAGCAGCTAAAGTTCCAACTAAAACAGCAGGAGACAGCAGGTTCCTTACTAAAACTACTTTGAGACAGCATTGTGATATTAAAATGTTAGGAGGCTGTACAGAGTGAAGCATTGAGTTAGTTGTGTCAAAGTACTTTGAGGAAAGTTATTTTTATTTATTTATAATACATTTAGATATAATATTAAATATAAAGAAATATTGCTGGTATGTGCTGAATATTTTATTTTTCCTGTTTTTTACAACAGTGAGATTAATATTATTGAAGGCATTTCGATCACATTAGTCCTACTCTCTCAGCCTTACACTGGCTTCCAATTAAATATCAAATTTAATTAAAAGTTTTTCTGTTGACCTATAAGGCCTATAAGGTGTTAAATGGTCTTGCTCCACAATATCTGAGTGAACTCATTGCATACTATAACCCGTCTAGCCTATTGCGCTCCCATGCAGGATTTCTCTTAGTTCCAAAAATTAGCAAGACTACAGCCAGAGACTGAGCTTTCTACTTTAAAGACTCTCAGTTATGGAATAGCCTTCCATCTCGAATCCGAGATTCTGACACAGTTCCAATCTTTAAATCTAGACTTAAGACTCACCTATTTTATCAATCCTTCAGTTAATATTCAACTTGTGAAGGTGTGGAGCTCGGGGGCCCCCCAGATGTTGAGACTTCTGGTAAGCTGAGATGTTGATGCGGTCATCCAGCCAGTGTTATGGCATCACTCTAATTGACAATGACTTGGCTGGACAGCAATGTCTCAGTGAGCCCTCATGACTGTGGTCACCTCTGAACCACTCCCTTTCGATATGCTGCTATAGATTAGCCTGCCCGAGCCACATGCTAATCACTGGCGCGTGAGCTATGTATGGTTGTTTAAATTGATGTCCACATACTCAACCTGTATTGTATATATTTTTTGCATGTTTCTACCTAAGACAATTCCATACAAGCACCTAGGAGATGATCTGGCTTGCCAGTGGATGTGCTGATGCCGAGGTTGGATGTGCCATTGTCACAAGAGGACGTGCTGATGCTAACTCCTACCTGAGGCTCACCATCTGCACTGAAGGGACTGTGACTACTTGGCCTGGGAACTAGAACCACAACTATAACTATAGAACTACAAATACGGACTTATGCTAGTGGGCCACCTAATGGAGGATGGGTTCTGTGGTTGAAATTCCATAACCCGAAATGGTAAGCACAATAAAAGTTAAAAAAACAGTTGGGTTTAATAATAAAGTGAAATAGATTTATTAAGCAAGTATGGATCAATCCAGAGTTCTCATTTTATATACACTCAAGAGCACCTGCAAACGAGAGCTACTGTAATTCCCCGCTCCGAGCTCTCATCTCTTATACTTTAGTTCATAAGCACACAAGTTATTCACGAGGTGAACATGAGGTGATTAAAGCATATGATTGGATGAACATGACATAAATCACACATGATTTGACAAATGTATATTGGCTTCTCCCCGCACGTCCCATCCATGCTTGGTGATCTCATGATGGTCTGAGAGCCGATGTGGCCACTTCCATGTTGAGACTAGGAGACCAGCTGGCATCTCCAGCGAGGTCAGTTTAGAAACATAGAATTCCCGGAATGGGCCAAGGGTCCAGGGGAAAGACAACACAATTCTAAGGCCCTCTAAGCCATACTAGACACTGAATGGCTTCAGTGTCCTACTTACATGATGAACATATATAGGTAAAATCTCTAGCTTATACATCTATCATGTGAGTATATGATTAACATATGAAGAGTTTGGTTCTAAAATGCGATAAACGCCGTTAAAAAAAAAAAAAAAAAGAGTTAGAGCCAGAATCAGAATGGTATGTGACCACTCTTGAAAAGCCAATATTCAATTTTTATCAAAACACCACATCCGCCGTGTAATACTGCCCTGCTTTCTCTCTTTCCTTCCAAAATGCAACAAACGCCAATCCTGATTTCCCACAGTACGCCACATCTCCACTCATCCAATCACAGTGCACCACCAGATATGGAATGTAAACATAATAGCACACGACCTGTTGAGCCACCCGGCATTTCTTGTAGCCTACTTTGTTAAAATATATCTCGTTTTTCACTTTCAAAGTCCACGAAAATGGGTCGACCAGGAAATGAAAAACTGGATAGCGTCTAACTTTCGTCTTCTAAATTCCGATAAGAATGAGGTGTTGTTTCTTGGTCTCAGGCATGAAAATCTGTCACCTTTCGGCAAAATTCACTGTTTTGAAGTTGAAATGGGTGACCTGCACGAATCGTGTAGATCCAGGGTTCGAGAGATCGAAAGTTACTGCCGTTCGCTACAGCTTGCATTGAACACTGTCAGAGCTAACCACAAGCTCTTGTGAAAAATAGGTAGATAGATAGGCCTATTAAGTTCATGTCAACCCTGTGTAGTTAACGGTGACATAAAATAGGACATAATGGTAATGGCCATATCCCCGTGCCGTCAGCAGTCATACGCCACCCCCCCCCCCCCCCCCCCCCCCACCTTAAGCTCTGCTCTTGAGCTAATCTGAAGGCCACATGAAGTTTGGATGTCTGGAGTGATTGACTCTGCAGAAAGTGACCTCTTCACACTATGCGCTTAAGCATCCACTGACCCCGCTCCATCAATTTACGTGAACTACCACTTCATGGTTGAGTTGCTGTCATTCCCAAACACTTCCATTTTCTCATAATACAGCTGACAGTTGACTGTGGAATATTTAGGTGCAAGGAAATTTCATCACTGCATTTGTTGCACAGGTGGCATTATACCACAGTTCCATGCTGAAATTCACTGAGCTCCTGAGAGCGACCCATTCTTTCACAAATGTCTGTAAAAACCGTCTGCATGTCTAGCTGCTTACTTTTATACACGTGTGGCCATGGAAGTGACTGGAACACCTAATTCTGATAATTAGGATGGGTGATTGATGGACATGGCCAAATACACACTTTGTATACCACATATACAGTATACATATAAATACAACTAAACAACTAAATGCTGTGTCTAGCCATTAGCATTGTACAATTATAGTCTGTTTTAGTTTAAAAAGTTATATTTTACTTTGGAATTTAAACTGCCTTTGATCTTACCATGGAAACAAAAAATAAATTATGCACTTCCCAAGGGTAAGAGGTCTCTGCTGAATGCAATGCTTACTTCACTTCAAAAAAAATATGTGTGTGAAATGGGGTATTGGTCTGTAGTCTCTACAGTCTTTGACCTCTGCTGTTGTGGCTCTGACCGAGGCACTTAGCTATGAGCTTCTCCAGATGTGGCTCAGCACCCAGCAAAGCCAGCAGTTCAGCGCTGACATCTGGAGCTGGTACAATATCATTTGGCAATTATGAAGATCCTGCATGGATTGCACATACCATGAGCATAGTAGTATCACACCAGCATGTCTATGCAGTCTATTCGATCCTTAATGATGTCTGTCTGGCATTTAAAACACACACCCCTGGAGGAACTGCATGTCAAATGGCGCCTACAACCGAAATACACCTTGCCTGTTGTCTGGGGACATTTGGGGAGGATATCTGGGAGCCGGGGGACCGCTGGGCAGAGAGGGGTCTAGGCGGGCATTAATTCAGGGTCTGAGAGCCAGCCCTATGTGAATTGGTGGTGGTGTTTGTGGCAAACATCCCACCCCTCCTCGCTGTCTCTCTCTCCCCCCTCTCTCAATTTTTCCCTCTTTCTCTCCCTCTATCTCTCTGTACTGTGTATTGCAGTTACAGCTGCTAATGAGAGGAGAAACACAGCTCCTCACAAACCCTCATTCTTCATAAGCTGTTTTTTTTCCACAGAGAGAGAGAAAAATGGAGAGACAGCAAATGAAATAAAAGAAGAGAGAGATAGAGAGAAAACCTCCCTCCCATGCTGGGTTTATAGTAGCATTAACCCTGCACTGATTGGGTCTATGTTTCCTGCATGATGCTTCAGAGAGAAGCATTTAGCTACATGCACACAAACATACACACAGACACCCCTACATTAGACATGCCATCTCCATTTCCTCCATGCAACACAGACCAGCTCTCCTCCACTCAACACATCCTCCGCCTCCCTTATTGTTAGTAGACAAAGTTAGAGATTGTGTGTACAGAGAACTGATTAAACTGTGTTAACTGGACTGTGTTAACTGAATACTTTGGGGTCTTCTCTTCTGTAAACTCTACTCTGTGCTTACAGGGTCATTTAAGAATTCATCTAATGTGACTAATAGACTATTGAGATATGCTAATTTGATTGAAATTATGTGTAATTAAGTGTCCCATTAGGGCATTTTAAAGATTTTTTTGCTAGTGGTCAAACTCATTTAACTCTGAGATTACAAAGGAGTAATTTAATCTTTTTTTTACAGATTTGCTTAAGAACTTTACAGCTTCAGGAGAAGGACCTTACAGCTTCAGGTTGTTACAGGTGCAGGTTCTTACAGCTTCAGGTTGTTACACGTGCAGGTTCTAACAGATGGCCATATTTTTATAGATATGCAATAATAAAAAGCAGCCTTGAACAGTTCTGGAGCCTCAGAACAGCTGTATGTTTGAATGTAAGATATGTGTTGTGTTGGCTGTGGGGGTGTGTTTCCATGGTGTGTTGGCTGCAGTGGTGTGTGTGTGGTGTGTGTGTGATATGTTGGCTGCAGTGGTGTGTGTGTGTTACTGTTTCTGGCTGCAGGGTCATTCTGAGTCATGCCTGATTGATTAGATGAGAGATTATCACAGCTGGAGACCTAAACAGGTGGGGCTAAAGAATTGGCTAATGGTTACTCTCTTTCTCTCTCTCTATATCTCTCTCTCTCACACACACACACACACACACACACACACACACACACACACACACACACACACACACACACACTGTACATATGCACTCATATTATTACTATGGATTACAATATTTTTTTGGATTACACACATACACCCACACATCCAATCACAGAGGCTAGAGATCAGCAGCATATGGTCTTGAACACCGGCTGTATTTCTATCCCAATTTTCTATTATCGAGCAGAGACTTTGCTGTGAAATCCTTACTATGTCTGTGTGTGTGTGTGTGTGTGTGTGTGTGTGTGTGTGTGTGTGTGTGTGTGTGTGTGTGTGTGTGTGTGTGTGAGCGGGTCTGTAAACAGAAGACTCAAATATGCTGTCAAGAAATGTAGGTCACAATGTGTACATTTTTAACATCCCTAAAAACTTTCCCTACATCAAACCAAACCACATAATTGTCCATATATTGTCAGAAGACTTATTAGAAACTTGCACACATTCACACACGTATATACACACACTTATACACACATACTCCCATACAAACACTCAGAGAGACCTGGACATTACTGGAGACAGATGGTGTTGGTGTTGACCAACAGAAAAACGTTAAGAGAGGAACATTTTGACAATGACCCACCTCTCTGGAGAGCCACAACACAGCCAGCACCCTGCATGTACTCCACACACACATGCACATGTACACATGCACACACATGCACATATACACATGCACATGCGCACACATGCACATGCACGCACACACCCACACACATGCACACACACTTGTACCCATGCTGCAGGGTGTGGTCATTTTAGAGTGAAGATGAGATAGTAATTACATTAGTGAAGTAAGTAAATCTAATAATCTCTGCAGTAGAAACAAAACCCAGAGGATATTACCACCACTGTTTGTCTGTGTGTTAGCATAAGATTTGGTATAATTAGGTTGTTGATCTGAGTATGTTCCTTTGACCTTCTGTCACACACCATCATAAAAAAAGAACCACATTACAATGTAGGAAACAATACACACACACACAAAAATGCACAATGCATGCATTCAAGTGTAGCTCAGATTAATTTTGTTTGTTGTGTTGGAATGTCCGGTTAAAGTGAACACAAAAAAAAAAACTCATTTTCTGTGGGTTACTGTATGTTTAGTTGTATTTAATTACATTTTCTGATTACCTTTGGCTCCCCTTGAACCTGTTGCAGTTGGGGTATTAAATGATGTTGCAATCAGTGTGAGCACATGTAACAGGGTTTTTTCCCATGTGCGTCAGAAGCATAGTGGGTGCTGTACGGGTAAGACCTATCATTTGCTATCTCTGGGATTAGCAATGCAAAAAGTTTTAGCATCAAGCTTAACATAACATCTTTGATGTAAGCTCATGAAGATGTTTGAACACTAAGCGTAATGTCAAAATGTATCAGTGAAATTTGGCAACGTATAATAACGCGTTTGTACCTTTTTTTGCGATTCCGGTACAGGTTGGAAAATATGCTGTTTGCCATGTGCTCATTGTGCCCCATGCTGTATTTTTCAGGTATGTCTGAATTGTGAGTTGGTGATGAGAGTTAACTGAAATGCAAAGACTTGTACACCATGCGGTCACAGGCCAAACTTTATTCATGTTTTAATTTAATAAATTTTTCTTGTTGTTCTCTTTGCATGCTAGTGTAGTTATTCACAAAACCATGTGATGTCCGTTGTGCATCAGAAGCATAGTACGGAGTGGAAAATGTGCTGTTTGCCATGTGCTCATTGTGCCACATGCTGTATTTTACAGAATAATCTGCAGTTCTCTGCACCTGGCTTGTGTTTGCCTGCCCTTTGGACCATCGCAGTAAGAAGTTTGCTATACAAGCATGCAAACTGTAGTTGTGAAGAGCCTCAGCTCATAAATGTGTATATAGAAAGAACAATAAATGAACCTGCAGTCATCATTTACATACAAGGTGCATGTGGTGTGTGCTTGCCTACATACATACACAAGGAGCAGCATAAGATCATAAATCCAGCACAGCAGACAAACACAGCTCTCCTCCACTCATCTGTTTAAATCCCACAGACACTAAGAGTGCTATTAGGCAGGGCAATCTGCACTGCATTATATCAACAATGGGTTCAGCTTATCTGCCAGTGTGTACTGGTACAACCCAATATACTGAGGCTTGCCAGTCTAACCACTCTTGTCCTGGTGGCATATCAGAACTCTGCAACACAGCACTGCTGATCTGCTAAATGCTGATTTACAAACCACTCACTGATATTGCAATAAAGGTATAAATAAGGTTACAGTACTTCACATTGTACTACTGCTGCCCTAAACTTTTCACAGCTGATATTATAGTGATTATGGAGAAAGTGGCTGTGCTGTCAAAGCCTCTCATGCCTGAGCTTAATATCATGTAGATAACCTATAATACAGCATCTGCAGATTATTTTCTTTAAAAATATCAGGAATCTGTCAAAAATATAAATTTACTAAGACAGTTCCTGTTAAGTCCTCAGAGCACAGACCTGACAAACTCAGATATACCAATGACTTTTAATCATTCAAATCAATTAAAATCCTACTGGTCAGTAATTAGACCAATTCAATGTTCTTCAGATGCAACGATCATAGTTAACACTGATACAGCACAGTATGTGCTCACTGTCCTTTATAACTTTATTAAAGAGTTCTGAATCCTTACCTCCACTCAGTCATGGCCAGGGAGGTTCGTGGGTTCGATTCCCAGACCTGAGGCCATGACTGAGGTGCCCTTGAGCAAGGCACCTAACCCCAAATTTCGATTGCGGTGTAAAATCACAATTGACAAAATATGGCACATTTACATTTACACTCCAACACCAACCATCAAATTGATCCCCAAAGAGACTGTCAGTTTATTTGCCTAATCAAATAGAGAAAGGGTCTTAAATGCATTAATAGCACGTTATGAATTACTTCAATCAATAACTTCAATTAATTCAATCTTCTTCCCAGATGGAAATCTATACCCATTGCTTAATAACAATATAATTATGAACAACTGTCACGGTGTGGCAAAGGACAGGAATGCAGACGAAATTGAGAGATTGCCGAGATCAATTTATGGACTAGGAAAAGCCTACATGCCAGGAATTATTTTTAAAACAGGTCAAAATTGGAGCGCTTCCACGACCAGGACGAAACCCAGATTGTTCCTCTTGTAACTGAGACTTGGCTATTGTCCTGACTCTCTTCTCCAGAACCCCTGCTTAGACCTTACCAGGGAGACTGAGGAGTGTGATCTCCTGATAGTTGGAGCACACCCTCCTGTCCCCTTTCTTAAAAAGGGGAACCATCACCCCGGTTTGCCAGTCCAGAAGCACTGCCCCCGATGTACACACAATGTTGCAAAGATGTGTCAGCCAGGACAGTTCCACAACATCCAGAACCTTAAGGGACTCAGGCAGATCTCGTCCACCCTTGGAGCCTTGCCGCCAAAGAGTTTCACAACTACCCTGGTCACCTCAGCCCGAGTGATGAGCAAATCCCCATCGGAGTCCTCCAGCTCTGCTTCCTCTGTGAAAGGTACAATGGTGGGATTAAGAAGATCCTTGGAGTATTCCTTCCACTGCCTAAGAACATCCCCAGTTGAGGTCAGCAGATCCTCAGCCCCACTGTATACAGTGTTGGTTGAGAATTGCTTTCCCTTCCTGAGTTGCCTGACAGCTTTCCAGAATCTTCTTGGAGCCGATCGAAAGTCGCTTTCCATGGTCTCACTAAACTCTTTCCACACCCGAGTTTTTGCCTCTGTGACAGCCAAAGTTGCTACCCACTTAGCCCTCCAGTACCAGTCTGTTGCCTTCAGAGTCCCACAAGCCAATCAGGCCCGATAGGACTCTTTCTTCAGCATGACGGCCTCCTATACCCAAGGTGTTCACCACCAGGTTTGGGTATTGCTGCCACTACTGGCACCACTACTGGATCTCCGATCCAACTCACCACTAGGTGGTGATCGGTTGACAGCTCAGCTCCACTCTTTACCCAAGGGTCCTAGACACACGGTCGCAAGTCCGACAACATGATTATAAAATCAATAATCGAACTGTGACCTAAGGTGTCCTGATGCCATGTGCACTTATGGACACCTCTGTGCTCAAACATGGACAGATTGTGATGAGCACAGGCCCCATGGGTAGAAACCTGACCACCAGGCGCTCACCAAGGAGCCCCTCCCCAAGGCCTGGCTCCAGGGTGAGGCCCCGGTAACCCTGATCCGTGCAAGGGTATCTGGGTCCTGTTATTTCTAGATTCCATAGGGGCTTTTCGATCACTCTTTGGCTGGCCCATCACCTAGGATCAATTAGCCTTGGGAGACCCTACAAGGGGCATTGCCCCAATAACCTAACCTATTTGTATTGTATTACATAGTTGTGTTATATTACATTGTATTATGTTGTATTACATTAAGTGCATCCTAAACAATTTAAAACTTATTTAGACCACTACAAATTACAGTGCTCTGTGGACTCTGCAACCGCCAATTGCATCTTTGTTAAGGTAATTTGTAGACAGTGCCTTTGATGTTGTCACGGTGACTTTAGTACATGCACAATAACATGTCAATGATATAAAATACGTCTATTCCTGATGTAAACTAAGTTGTAGATGTTTGTCCGACATACTGAAGTGTTTTTTTTCACATTCTTGGTAGCAATACACTTCCGTATTGAAGAGCGGCAAGCGCAAAGTTACAAAATTCGAGAGGTGCACAACCTCACAATGTGACAATACGCAGGGCCCTCGTGCATGGATGGAGCCACCACAATTGCATAATTTTTGCCAGCCTTGCGGACCCTTATGGACCCTTGCGGCGGTCGCAATGCGTCAAATATAAACCTAGCTTAACACGTCCACAAGGACTGAAACAAAGGCGACCAATTCCCTGTCATTAAACCGTGGACGACACTTGCATTCCTGGACTTCATAGCCAGTAGAACAATAACCAGGAAACCTGGACATCATCGTTTTTAATCAACAAGGAAACCAGTGGTGGAAATTCTTTCCTAATTCCAGAAGAATTCAGCGAGGACGACGAAACCACCCCAAAACCTCAACACATGACAGTCTAACCATTGGGCATAGTTTATAAAAGGTTATAGTTAATAAAATGGCATAGTTATTTGAACTGCAGACTTGAACAAGTTTTAGCTAAGACCTCAGTGTTTTTGTGTTCATCATTTTGTGATCATCATTAAGATTTGTTCATACAAAGTTCTATTTGCTTTGCCTGCAATCTCTCTTTATCCATTTGTCCATCCATCCATTGTCATCTGCATAATCTCGGTATCCTCCCAGAGGAGCTAGAAAAGGTGGCTGGGGAGAGGGAAATCTGGACAGTGGCATGTTACGTGACAAAAAATGAACATGAATGCAAGGGTTTTATGACAATTTAACCCAAAAGCATAGCCACAAAAACAAACGAACTAGTGCCTCTGCCAAAAGGACTGTGGGAAAAGCACAAAACCAAAAATCCTCCGTCAAATAAGGCATGGAGAAAAACGGGGAGAAAAAACAAAAGATCGTGGAAAACTCAATGCAGAAAGGTAACAAACAAACCAAGGAATGCTAGGGGAAGTTGCTGGCTCTCTAACCACAATGGTGCGTAACATAAAACCCTGCCCAAACCAAACAAACTACCAATAGGAAACTCAGCAAACAAACACCTCAGCATCTGCAGTCGCCTTCCTGAAGTAGGGAGAAAGACAGTTTCAGGTTGTCATAAAACAGGTAATTTAACAACTCTTACCTTGACATTGAGGAACTTCTTGTGGGCATGGATAGGATAGGAGGTATGGAGAAAGAGTCACACATTGTAAGAGGGATCCCCTTCGATAAGAATTTCTGGTAGATGCACTTCAACACTTTTTTCATTTCTTGTCTTCTTTGCACTGGGCCCTTGTTGGCTTTCTTTATGAAAAAAATGTCCAAAGTGGTCTGTTGTCATTTCCTCAATTGTTTTCTATATAGATTCATTAGGTTCTCATAGATCATGTTGAATAATCAGTTGACCATTTCTTTATCATGGTGATGTTTTTCGAAAAATTCTCCCATTGCACATTCTCCCATTGAAATACCTTCTTGGATTCCTCTTCCTCCTCTCCAGACTTCTCAGCCAAAATCTGAAGTTCCTCTGTTAAGAGTTCATCACTGTGCTCTTTGACCAGCTCCTCCACATCATCGGCACTGACCTCCAAACCCATGGACTTGGCCACAGAAACAATTTTCTCCACATCTGGATCAGGCATAAAAAGGGATTCAGCTTCAGGCTCATCTTCTGCTGGACTAGGGTCATCAAAACCCCCAAAGTCCCTAGCAGTCCATGCTTTGTTGATTAGCCAAACTCAGCCCAAAATGTGGACTTAATGTTAGGCTAAAATGTCTTAATGTTTCTTAATGTTTCCAAAATTGACTTAATGTTAGGCTAGTCTCAGTTGTCATCTTAAAGCACCTGTGGAACAGTGTTTTTGTATACAATTTCTTGAAATTTGAAATGACCTGCTGGTCCATGGATTGGATTAGTGACATGGTTCTGGGTGGCAGAAACTTTATTTGTAGCCAGCTAAATTCTTCTGCTAACTCAAAATCCATGTATGGGGGATGGGCAGGGGCATTATCTAAAACAAGGACTGCCTTGAGTGGGAATTTATTTTCCTCAAGGTATGCTTTTACACTGGGGGCAAACACTTCAAAATCCACTCCCTGAAAATTTGCCTTGTTACCCAAGCTTTGGCATTTGATTTCCACATGACATTTAACTTTTAAACACTCTGGGGTTTTCTGAGTGGTACACCAAGAGAAGTTTTATTTTCAAATCCCCACTAGCATTTGCACACAACAGCAATGTGAGCCTGTCTTTCATTGGTTTGTGGCCTGGCATTTTTTCTCCTCTTTTGTAATTTAGATCCTCTTTGGCATTTTGTTCCAAGAGGCCTGTTTCATCGCAAAAAAATTGAACCCATTTTCATCTATGAAATCTTTACATTTTAACATAATCTTCTGCAGCTTTGTGTTGCACCCCGTACTGCCGGATCCACCTCCTAATCATCCAGGCCTGGGCTTGGCTACCACCTCACTCTGGCTCCGCCCCTTCACTTAGCCCTCTGTATATATATAGAGGACAAACATCCCAAGACAGAGAGAGATTCAAGGAGACTGAGAGGCTTTGTGTGTGAGAATATTGGTATTGTGCTGTTTTGATACACCCTCTATAGTGTGTGCTAGCTCATGTGGATTTGTATAACTTTGTGATCCTCTTGTGTCTTTGTGTGTGTTGTCTCTCTTTTGTTAGAACTATATTAGTCTTGTGTGAGCCCTGTGGGAGAAGCTGTAAATTTGTGCTTAGACACTGGGTGTAGGCAGTGGTGCTTTTTTATTGTGGGTTTGTGTGTGTTGTTTTCAGTGTAGGTAAGGTTGAACTACTTTTGTTTTAGGATTAGTTATATTATTTTCCTTGGGGGGGAAAGGACTCCTGACTATTGCCAGTGTATTTGTACAAGTAAATTTAATCATTACTTAAAATCAGATAACTTTCTCCTGGATGCCTTTATTTGCATTTCTTCCATTATCCATATTTGTACAGATTATATACATACATTCATGTTGCGGCCTTTACCTAGACAAGGGGCGTAACATTTATTAGCACTTCCTGCCTCCCCATGCCTTACAACACTATGGATGCCACTTCTTCTCCCTACTAGCCAAAAACTCATGATCTTGACTAGATCCTGCTTCGTTCTTTATTAGGTCGGCATGCAAAATCCAAGCCTTTTCACAAATGGTCGCCTTTGACACACTATCGCCAGCAATTTTTTCTTTTATCCAAACTAGCAATTTTTCCACTTTATCTATGATAAGAGACCTTTGTTTTGTCAAACTAGTAACCACCTTAGCAACACTAACACTCGCCTCTTTATTCTTTAAAAATGTACTTATCGTCAATCTCTGCAATTTGAAATCCAATGCCAACTCAGTTACTCGCACGCCTTTCTTGAACTTCTCAGTTACTGACTTTTTCAGCTCTATTGTAGTTCTCATATTTTCCTCATTTGCTTTTCTGATGTATCTTTCTTGGGACCCATCTTTGTTATAGATTTTTTGCTTAAAAAAAGTAACAAAACCGTGTAAAATATGCAAAAACTTGGAGCACAACTTCAAAAAGCTTGAAACCTTGCAGAACGATGCAGTTAAGCTCAACATGAGCAGTGTTTGTTTACAAAAGTCGTGTGGGTCGGGTCGGGTTCCGAGTTAAGGTTGACCTCCAAGTCAAAATTCTCTTGACATTTTGTGTCGACTTCTGAAGCGGTCGAGTTCCAGGGTTCTACTGTACTTCGTTTCCCATAGCAAAACCGAGATAACTTATCCAGCCTCTTCAAGCACTCTTGCACGAGCACATTCACATTTACTTTTCTCCCCTTTCTACACATTCACAAACACTGTTTAGTCTCCACTGTAAATATACTGATCCTTGTTGTTGATGTTTGTTTGAGAATAATTGGTTTTAAATAAATGTATAGAGGTGTCTTCAACTAAGGATTTTCATAGTCAAATTCAGATTCGTCAGATTTTCCCTTTAGTCGACTAATATATAAGTAAAGGTTTAAGTAACAGGGTTTAAAAGGCAAACAACAACAAAAAAAATGTATAGGCCTACTTGTCGAGACACAACGAGACTAGATGACACGACTGAAACAACAAACAGCTGAACTATTATTTTTTTCGCCTTGCGCGTTTTAAATGGTATGCCATGTTGGTTGTTGTCGTGTGAAATGAAAGACAATGATGACATAACTTGCACTTTACTTTGTTTGATTCATCTTCATCTTTTTCAAAATACTCCCACACTTTTGAAGTTTTTTTTAGTAGACATTATAATCTTGGCAGATGCTGAATATACTGCAGCATGTTCAGCTCCGCTCATTTGGATTGTGCAACTGCATGGTGTGATTTATTAATGTGTAGTAAGGAAGATGCCTATTGTTAATGCGCCCACATCATTTAAAAATATTTATTAACAGAAATTAGGATGATTTTATTTGACAAAAGGCTATATATATAACAAAAACATTTCATGTAACAGCTAATGCTTAGCAGCATCCTTGGGCACCCCCATGCAGTTAGAATGGTACATTCAACTATGACGTTCATAGTCAACTAGGGGTATAGTCGACTATAGTCGAATCAGTGACTATTGCAGGTCACCCCTAAAATGTATCATTTATTTTCACCAAATTGTCTGTGTTGATATCATTCAAAAGAGGTTGCTGCCAAAATCTCCAAAGAATTCATAGTTTAATCCTTCATATATCATGTCACGTTGAGGACCCCGGCCCCTCCCTTTTGGGCGTGTGTTTATGTTGTCCACGTGCAATTGTCTGCGTCTGTGGACATTCGTGGTGGAGGTGGGTATGTCGTGTGATAATCTGTCTCACCTGTGGCTTGTCTCGTAATCACGTGGGGCTAATGTGGTTTGTCTATTTAATGTGCGCTCGCGCAGTGTCTTGTGCTCGTCGTTGTCTAGAGTTTACACGTTTCTGTGTGCGTGTTATATGTTGCTTGTGCGCTATTGCGCAATACCTGCATGAAAATAAAAGTGCCGTCAGTCCCAGGAGGATTCGTGTCTCCTCCTTCCCTGCTCCGCCGCGCGTCACAGAACGACAAGCTGTGAAGAGACACCAGGACCATGCCAGGCTACAAAGCAAGGCAAAAAGCCCAGCAAGCGGCATCACCATGCCTCTTCCTCCCATACGCGCCGCTGCTCCATGCCGACTCTGGCGCAGCTGAAGCGGGACCCGGGTTGTGCCTACGTGCTGTGTGCGGCTCGGGAGACCGCTATTCCCGAGTTGGCGGAAGAGTACCGCCAGACAGCGGTGCGGGTGTGGCGGGAGAAGCACCCCTCGCCATCCCGGGAACTCTCGCCCCTGCGGGTGGGCATCAATGAGCTGGAGGAGGAGCCTCCCTATCTTGAAGAGAGAGGAGAGGTAGAGGGCTCCCCCCTGCGCTATGAAGCCGCGCCTACGGTCGAGGAGTTGGAGAGGGACCCCGTGTGTGCAGGCCAACTGGCCGCAGCTTGGGAGCTCGACAGCAGGGACCCCGAGTTGGTGAGGACGTTCCATGAGGGGGCGGTGCGTATATGGCGGGAGCTACACCCTTCTCCTTCCTGTGCCCTCTCGCCTCTGAGGGTGGGCTCTTGCATTGTCGGAGCCACCGAGTCCACCCCGGAGAACGAGTTCGGGGAGGAGGACTCCGAGGAGGAGGACTCCGAGGAGGACTACCCTCCGTCGGTGGGCGACGCTTCCACCGTGGACTACGATGGGGAGGAGGACTCGGAGGAAGATGACTACCTTCCTCCGCCCATGTGCCCCTCTCTCACTGTGGCGGACGAGAAGGGGCAAGAAGAATTCCCTCCGTTTGAGTGCGACGCTTCTACCGTAAACTACGGTGAGGAGGAGCAAGACGAATACACTCCGTCTGAGTGCGACGCATCTACCATAAACTACGGTGAGGAGGAGCAAGACGAATACACTCCGTCTGAGTGCGACGCATCTACCGTAAACTACGGTGAGGAGGATTATCCTCCGTCCGTGTGCTCGGGAGTGTCCGAGTTCACGGACAGCTACCTCTACACGGAGGAGGAAGAAGAGAGCCTTCCCTCCTCCGTGGGAACAGTGAAGGGGCAGAGGACTTCTGGGGAGAACGCATTCTGCGGACCTTCCAAGGCAAGCACCATGGACTATTCCCAGGGTGAAAGCCCGGCAGAGTCCATGGAGGGGATCCTGGAGGGGGAGGAGGAACGGATGGAGACCGACGGGGGACTCCCATGTGCTGCACCAGGTGCGTCCGCCAGCCGTGCTGCACCAGGCACGTCCGCCAGCCGCGCTGCACCAGGCGCGTCCGCCAGCCACGCTGCACCAAGTGGAGGGTTCGCAGCGAAGGCAGGAGGGGGACTGCCCACCACAGCACCAGCGGCTCCCGACCTCTCTCCCCTACTCGCTCTCCTCCTGGTGCGAAGTCTGGCGCCTGTTTTGTGTGTGTTTGTAAGTCTTCCCGTATGTGTGCCAAACCCCTTTTTCCCTCTTGTTCCTCTATGTGTGAATGTACCAGTCTGTGTGTTTGTGAACGTCCCGTTAAACGTGTCTAACGTCTTCTCCCCGGTCTTCCCAGGGAGGATGTTCTAGGCAGTTTGTGGCGGACGCTTCACCGAGGGCGGTCACCTCCCAGACGCAGGACTGAGTGCGTCGGATCCGCCCATCGACGTTGGTTCGTGGCACTCGGTCCTGTTGGCACCCCGGGACGGGTAGTGCCCTTAGAGGGGGCGTCTGTCACGTTGAGGACCCCGGCCCCTCCCTTTTGGGCGTGTGTTTACGTTGTCCACGTGAAATCGTCTGCGTCTGTGGATATTCGTGGTGGTGGTTATGTCGTGTGATAATCTGTCTCACCTGTGGCTCGTCTCGTAATCACGTGGGGCTAATGTGGTTTGTCTATTTAATGTGCGCTCGCGCAGTGTCTTGTGCTCGTCGTTGTGTAGAGTTTACACGTTTCTGTGTGAGTGTTATATGTTGCTTGTGTGCTATTGCGCAATACCTGCATGAAAATAAAAGTGACGTCAGTCCCAGGAGGATTCGTGTCTCATCCTTCCCTGCTCCGCCGCGCGTCACATATCAAAACTACTTTTAGTTGAGAAATAAATGTTGTAGTTCTGGTTTAATTAGAATATGATTATAGAATATAATTAGAATATTAGAACATTTCCATTTTATTGTTTGTATCCTCTGTAAAGCATTTTGTGACAGTTGTCTAAGATAAATGCTATATAAAAAATTTTTACTTACTTACTTTATGAGATTCTAAATTCATGAGATTGATTAATAATTAAGGTAAAACAAATTATATCTACTTGAAAGGATTAGTAGGTTAAACCCCTACACAGTATGGGGGTGTAGGGCCAGGGGAGTTAAGGGGCATGGGCAGATGGTTGAAGGCATGATCCTTTGTTCACATTGCTCTTAAACTTCCCTTTCTGAGGCTAGTGTGGGCACAGGCAGGAAAGAGAGAAAATAAAAAATAAATAATTAACACCAGCTCTCTGACTGTAGCTAAGCTGACTCGCTAGACATTAGAAAGACTGAGGTTAATATATCCATAAATAAATAATGTGCACATAATATTATTTCATGGCTGTGTGGAAGAACTAATGTGGTTGCAAGGAGGTAAGTGAGAGGGAGAGACAGACAGGAATAATGAGAGACAGAAAGAGAGACAGGGAAAGACAAGGAAAGAGAGAATGAATGAAAGTCAGAAGAGACCAAAAATCCTGGTGAGGACTTTTACTTTCTGAACCTGGAATTGACACCTCTGGAAGAGACAGATGGAGAGTGACAAAGTCAGGGAGATACCAGGAAAAAAACTACGGCTTTATAAACACTGGCCCTACTCAGACAAAGTAACAAGTGGTTTTGAAGTAGGTTTAGCCTCACTTCTATCTCACAATCTCTGCCTCCCTCTGTGAGGTGGGTATGGTCCGCAGCTGTAACTGGTGCTTCCCCATCTAAGCCTTGACAACACAGTGCTCATGAGCTAATTATCAAGGCCTCCTCCAGCTGGCTCAGGAGGTGCAGAATCCTACAGCAGTCTTCCCGGCACAGTATTTTGTCTAACATGACGACTAAATGCCTTGTCACTAGCCTCAGTTCCATGGTGGTGTGATCACCTGGACCAGAGTGTTGCTCCAAGCCCATGCATCGCCTAGCAGTAGATCACAATCACCGAGGCTCAGTGATGCACAATATATTGCCGCCTTCTTCATGCAGGGTGAGTGAAACCAACCGGATTAGCTTGATTTGAGGACTTCAGGGCTTAGTCACGAGTAACCTCAGAGGGACGCTCTTCTTCTCCATAATGCAAAAACTCCTCACCAGCATTAATCTGTTACAGAACTGACATTCATTGCTGGCCGTTGTAATCCAGACCAGCTCCAGGTTTTTATAGTCATTGAACAGTGAATTCAACTGGCTGGCCATTGGCTTCACAGGAATTGCTGTGTAAACTTGAGAAACAGGGATTGAGCAGCTCTGCCTTAGAACCCAATGCCAACAGCATTTACTCAGTCTCACAGATTAACATATTCTAAACAACCTGTTGAACAGCCTGGTGACTCAGCCTCACTGCAATACCACTGCAATCTCTTACTCACTCACAAACATACATAGACACTAATACAATAATATTAGATCTGAAACAGCTATGTAATTCCCCACATGTTTGATACACACAAACACGCACAATGCACACACAATGCTTGCAGTCCTCTCACAGCTGAATACTATTTCTTCTTCCATTTCTATCACCACCTTGTTTTCTGTCTCTCTCATACATGCACACACACACAAATCACCCACTCCCAGAGCCACGGACCCCCATTTTACACCCTGACCCCTTTCAGTCTGTTAGATTTTCACTTGTCTGCACGTTAATAATCTGATTATGTCTGACTCCTGTAATGAAAGCAAGCCAGCCTACAGCACACTGCCTGCCTCCTGCTATTGCTCTGACGTTCAGGAGAGAGGGGAAGTGCTAACCCTGCTTCCTCCACACTGTGGAGCTGGTGGGGGCAAACAGCAGGGCAGATGGCATTGACTAGAACCAATCCACTGGCAACATGCCTCATCATTTGGTCCCAGTACAGTACACCCATGCTGTCACTCTCTTTAATTCTTTCATTGACTTGCCCACACACAGACACACACACTTTCTAACACACTAAAACTGTTTGTCAGTCTCTCTCGCCACCCCCATGCAAATACACCCACTTACACAAGGAAAATATAACTCTGTGTTCATTAAAACCACACAACTGATAAATCTATGTTTAGCTATTTGTGGTAGATTCTTCCGCTTGATAAAAAAATGTGCCAACACCTTGTTCATTAAACCCTTTGCACGATCATGGTCAATCATGTCATATAGCATTTATCATTCTTCGCACAGGGCAGAGTGTTGAGATATGGTACATGCCTTCACTTGATAGTAATGTATTTCTGCACCCAAGTGCATATGAATACCCCCAATAAAGGATGAATTCCCCAAATGCAGACAAATACACCCAACTGCAAATTAATACACCCAATCATCCTAATGTTAAATGAGTATGCTGAACCACCGATGAAGACACACAACAACAGATGAAGACACCCAACTTTAGATGAATACACTCAACTGCAGATGAATACCCGTAATGTTAGGTGAGTATACCCTACCACAGATTAATAATCCAACATTAAAGGAACAGACCCAATGACACAAAAGGACACAACAGCAGGATGCAGAGGCTCTGGATGTCCCTGAACCAAGCATTGCTAAGACAGCCATGGATAGCACCATGTTTTCGTTTAATTTCATCAGCACCTGGCTGGAGATGCAACACTGCTGATATTTCACAGGTGTTAATGTACCTGCGTCAGCCTAGTGCACGCATGAGCAGGACATAAACAGCACCAACTTATGCACCCATTTACGATGGAGACTGTAAAAGTGACTGTGTGTGTGTGTGTGTGTGTGTGAGAGAGAGAGAGAGAGAGAGAGAGTGAGTAAGGAACACATATTTAATCTAGCTAGCTTCAACACTGATGGCACTTGACATTTTATGGAATAAAAAATGGACAAATACTAGTTAAAACAAAAACTGTAAATATCCACCTAACACAGGCATTATCAAGTTTAAACTGAACCACAGCCTGGTGCACAATCAATGGCAAATTTACACTGCTGTTTAGAAAAGTAACAAGGCTCATTTGGCCTGTATGATTCATTCACAAAAGAAGAGACTTTACTGTGGCTCCAAAGACATACATATTTATACAGTACTATATAACATTACCAAAACCAAAACCAAAGGAGTTCAAGATTAGTACAACTAATCTTTCATTTCAGAAAATAATCTTCGGAATCTTTCATTCTAAGCATAAGAACCTTCTGGTTGTCTTTGTATTCTTTTAAGACCAATAAAAAGGGCCATATTATTTAAAATAATTAGAAGATGAGAGAAATTAGAGTGTGATGGATTCAAAACAAAAACATAACCTCATGCAAGGTGCTCACTACTTGTAGTGTAGTTTCAGTCATGAGCTGATATGTAGACTAGTCGAACAGTAGCCATACAGTGCTGGTAATCCAGCTGTGCAAGTTTAGCACTCTGGTCTGCTGCCCATCGCAGCCTAGTTTCCATGCCAGTTTGTAACACTTAGAATGTTAGTACAACTAAGCAAGCATATAATGTCACATATAATGCTGTGGTTACAGAATGAAGAATACAAGTGTATCATCTCTTCATCAACTCATGGAAAGCAGGACACAGTCATAGTTTGAGAAATAGGTCAGTTTGACAGAGCCTTGGGAGAGAAACAGGAGCAAAATTTGACCACAAAACACAGTGACAGAAAAACACAGTAGCCTAGTTACTCTCTTATGTGATTCATCCCCCTACATTCACCATGTAGCATTTACACCAAAAGAGCATTTATCAATCAATCAAATTTATTTATCAATCAAATTTTATTTATATAGCGCTTTTTACAACAGTTGTTGTCACAAAGCAGCTTTACAAGTGCCGAGTCCTAGCCCCCAGTGAGCAAGCCATTTACTGTGAATTACACCTGTGTGTCTTAAAAGCAAAGAGAACCTTGATATTAAAACAAATGATGATGATTCTATCTTCATGACAAAGTTGTAATGATTTACATATGTATAGTCCCATGCTGTAGGTTTGCAGAGGTATGTTGAAACAAGATATATATGATCATACTTGTGTAGGTGTTTAAACCATACACAAAAGGACTGCGGAATGTGAAAATGTGGACAGTAATTACTATCTGCTCAGCTAGTCATAATACTTGTCTCATATGTTCACTTGTATGCTAAGCATAATGGGACATCACAAAATTAGCTTCACAGCAATAACTTATCTGTGTTAATTTATGCAGCTGTTAAACACTGTGGAGCATGGTGTTGGAGTATGGCTACCTGGCACCCTAAAATATCTACATAGCACTGCACCTGTGGTCCAAAAATGAGCACTGATGAAGGACTAGAAACACACAGCACAAATGAAGGTCATAAGACCCCTTTGTGCCTGCTAGTGGAGTAACCCAATTATCACATTGTGATAATTGTGATTGTGCTGGGTTGCACTGAGCATGACTCGAATACTGCAGGTCTTCGACCGGCCTTTAATGTCATAATATAGGGGGCTAGGCCAACTGGCCTTTAATACCATCTTTTTGGAAGGCACTAAAGACAGGCTTTTAATCCTTTGAAAAATACAGACACATGGCTTGAGGTGTGACTAGCCCATTAGTTACAAATATAAACCTGACTCAAACTCACTCACTTCTAACTTTTATAAATGCCCGAAACTTCTTTTATGATCTAGTGCAGGGGTGGCGAACCCGTCAGAGACCAAGAGCCACCTTTTTTTTTACTGTGTTACGGCAAAGAGCCACATCATACAGGGATATGTAAATTGTTGACGGGGGGTGGGGGGTGCGGTGTTGGGTGGCGAGTGTAGGTTGTTGACCGGAAGAGGCGAGTGTAAATTGTTGACCGGGGGGGGGAGCGTAGATTGTTGACGTGGGGGGGTGTAATGGACAAAAAATAAGTATTATATCGCGATCGATCGATCGCCAGTAGTTGGCGAATTAGTAACTCGTGTGAGCGTGTGAAGACAGTCAAATGCGTGTTTTACACTACGCCGGTTTTAAAAGTATTAGCGGCTCGCTAGCCTTGTAAAAAAACCGCGCACCACGAAGATGTAGCAGTGTGTCGCCCTCAGAGCTGATGAGGTAACCGGGCCACGACACAAACCATTAGTGCAGGTGAGCGCACGGACCGGCTGGGGAGACGCATGAAACCAGGCAAAGAGTGAGCCGCAGGTTGGCCACTCCTGATCTAGTGTGAGTGTGTGTGTCTGTCTGTGTGAGTGAGTGAGTGAGAGAGAGAGAGAGAAAGAGAGATCACTGATAGACATTTTGGAGGCATACCTACACTATATACAATAAATACACAATAAACACAAAATCCCATCTCTCGCATGTTTTAATAGGTACTCCATGATGCCCACGAATTATATACAGTCAATACGGACGATTGCAAAAAAAAATGTTGACTAATCAGACAGCCTTGATCGCGGCATACCTCCAAAATGGCAAGAAAATCCAATATTCACTCTGCTAATTTTGATCAATGAGGAGATAAAATACAACTTATTCAGAATGGATTCATAGATGTAGCATGAAGAATGTAGAAGACTTTTCAAGTTTATTACCTCCTCAGCTCCAGTATGGTGAGTTAAGGAAGCCTGTTATGTCATAGATGGCATTGGAAGTGTGAATACTATTGAAATGCCTTAACTAATATATCCTGACAAACCAACTCTTCCTTATTCATAAGTGATGTACCTGTAGGAAAAGTATAAAACTGTTGATATGTAAGGGCGTACTCACACTAGGGTCTGTGATCCGGGCCCGGGCACGGTTCCCTGCCGAAGAACGGTTCGTTTGGCTAGTGTGATCACTCCAACCGTTCGCTTGGACTCGGGCACGGTGCGCTTCTAGTGTGAGCGCTATCCGTGCCCAGGCCCGCTTGGTGCCTCGTGTGATTGGTTCATTTTGCTGGAACTCAAACATGACGTCAGTGATACGACGCTCACATTAAACAGTCATGGCGGCAAAGCCATTAGCAGACAATCGTTGTGTTAAATTATCGATAAATCTGTGCTTGCACCGTGTTTCTGCACTCCCAAAATGACTGCAAAAATACAATAAATAGAGAATCATGAACTCCATAGTGTTGTGCGAGCGCGCTTTTATTCCAAAAGTGGCGTTGTGATGACGTAAGCGTGCTCGGGCCGGCTTGATGAAGGCAGTGTGAGTGCAGGCCAGAGGGGGAGTGGGGAGGGGGGATAACCGGGCCCCAGCACGGAACAAGCAAACCGTGCCTAGTGTGAGTACGCCCTAACTTTTTCTATCTTTGCCATGGTTCTGTATCTTAGTTGCTTTTGTTTCCAACTGGAGGGTGTTACGGCCCTGTGAGCTTTGTGGTGGTGTTGTTGTTATTGTTGTTGTTTGTTGTGTTTTCCTTCTGCTCCGCTGTCATCCTCGGGATTCCGCCGCACCCTCTCGTCCCTAACTCCTTCGTCACGCCTTTACCTCCGGATTCCCCAAGTGATTGGTGGACAAGACGTGACGTGTGCCCTCAGCGTCGGATAAAGATCGCACAGAGTCGGCAGGGACGGGGCGAGAGATTAGAAAGAGCAAGCAGTAATAAGATTTTGTGGGTGTTCTGTAGACTTCGATTTTTGTGTACCGATTTGATCTGGATTTTGATAACGATTCTGGTTTTGCCCCATTTGGTTTTGGTTGTTGGTTAATTGTATATAGCTGTATAAAGCTCACATCTTGTAATTATTGTAAATAATATTTGAATTTGGTTTGGGTGAGTAGGGAACTCGACACTCTTTTATTTGCAGTTTTGTGTTTTTGTTGGATTGTTGGATTATTGTTTGTTATTTGGAGCACTGTCGGTTCCTGAGAAAATAACCCTTCACTATGTAAAATGAATGCGCATAAGTAAATACAACCTCCATTTACTTCCGCATATTTCTCCACGCTTGTCTTCATTGCTGTTATACCCTGTAGCCTAGACCAGGACATAACAAGGGAAACGCTTTAACTGAATATGCATAGGCATGACAGCTAGTCCCTCCCTTCTCGCAACGCCCTTGGATCAAAACTAATCACTACAAGAAACGTGCCTGAATTTCTATGAAAACGTCAATCTCACGGAATCCAAGAACTAAGTATATAGCGTAAGTATATTAAGTAAAGTTTAACATCTGTTTATCCATGAGTTCATTTAAACTCACGTAATTTGCTCTAATGCATGTCGCAAAGTTATCTTGCCTCCCATGTAAATTCTACAGTAGCACATGAAGACATCTGTCCAAGTCCTCAAAGGCCTGAATTACTCAACCAAGTGTACAGCGGTCCGGCACAGACCCGCTCATACATCCTTGCTCAACATAACCGAACAGCTGGGTCACTGTGAGTGTTTGGTACAACCTCGGAAAGTACGTGTGGGTTCATTTTGGACCACAAAATATCACGTATCCCTACCGGCACCAGTGGACAGACATCTAAGCCTGGAAGACTCTTGCCCTGAGGAAGGCGCCTTCATTCATCATGCCGCTTTGATGCCAGTTTGGTTTGCTGCTATTATCATTTATCCTGACTATAGGACTAAAATCTCTGACCAAGGTAGCGTGATATACATTTTAGCCAGTTCTTACAGACCTAGCTTTCATCTAATTTTAGCATATATATAAGCAGTGTTGCGAATAATGCCGTTAAAAATAACGGCGTTATGTAACAGCGTCATTTTGTCAGTAACGGGATAATATAATCAATTATTTTTCCTGTCGTTATAACACCGTTGACGTTACTGGTCATTAAAAGCATTACTATATATTGATATACTAACAGTAATGCGAGCGGACCCATGCCCAGGCTAGTGAGGAGTAACAGTAATCTCGATAGGTCACAGTTCTCTGTGTAATACCTGTTTAACTTAACAAGTCAGTAAGCTATTGGCTAAGGCAGCGTAAATGGTAGCCAATCAGAGCCAGTGTTGTTACACGCGTGCCAAAGCACACCAGTGACCGACACAAATGGAGAAGAGGCAGAAATGGCGAGTCAGGAGCAAGCCGATTTGATTTATTTAATTAAGAATAGAGGTTTTATTGTCTCAGGTTGAGAGAATTTAATGTAATTTGATAGATATAAAAGCACTTTATATAGTGTAACTGTTTACTTTATTTTTATTTTTTTACAAAGATTTGGGATTTTAAAGGATTTTATCCTGCACTGGTCTGTTGATGTGCAGTAAATCAGTTACTAACTCAGTTACATTTTTTGAGCAAGTAGTGAGTAACTATAACTAATTACTTTTTTTAAAGTAACGTTCCCAACACTGTATATAAGACACGCCAGTGTCTTCCAGATAATTATGGAAGTTATTCTGTGTCAATATTCAAATGAAAATGTAATACGTATTTGCATTTACATGTTCCACTCATACAAGCAACTTTGAGCTCAAAATTCAAATTCAAATGCAATAATTCCATTTACATTTGCAATGTGATAGACGTCTATTCATATTTCATTTACACATACATTTTGATGCTTTATTTGTGTCTTTATTGAAATGAAAAAAAATTTCCCGATTTGAATTATCAAGTTCATGTGATCATGCAAAGGTTGTATCAAAATTATAATTAAAATGCTATTCGCTTAATATGCTTTGCATTTCGTGATAACACGTTTGAAACGTAATTTTCAACCTCACCACCACGCTAAAAAGATGTCAATATTCAAACGTTAATGGAGAAATAGCGCCTCTCCTGTTTGCACTAACATTACGATACCAACAGCGCTAAAACTGTGTCAAAATGCATTTTGAAAGTGCAATCCGAGCAGATTGCATTTTCATTTCCATGGTCTTCCACTATAGTCAAATTATAGTCAAATTAGATTCCACGGTTTCACTTTATTCAGCCAATCAGGTTCCACAGCTTTCCACAGCGGGCAGCCAATCAGGACGGGACTACAGCGCAGCAGTACAGGCGAGTTTTTTTAGACATGGTCACAGAAGCGCTCATTAGATTAATTCAAAGGGTAGCAGACACTACATTAGTGTGAAATGTTAATCGATCAAGTGGCAGACATATCAGCCTTATCTGGCGTTGATGTGACTGTTATTGCCAAATTGAGCGCTGTGGCAGAGCAACTGTGTGCCTCAAACTACGGCGGTACAACGGCCGACCTCCGTGAAGGGTCACGTGTGATCAGAAACAGAAAACCATTTCTGCTCGTTAATGCTGGTTTATTTAAATAAACATTTGTGCTGTCGTATTTTTAAAGTTATAAAGCGGTAATGCCTCGATGAGTGATGTTATCTAGAATCCCCCAGCGTCCCTGTTTAGTGTGGTTAATGCCACAGACGCGGCATAATTACCTGAACCCGCAGGTAATCCTCTACCAAGCTTTGATCTTTAACGTACTTGTAATCATGACGCGAGCAGAAATTTTCGAAGCGAGCAAAAAACTGAAATGCGCACTGAAAACAGGGAAGTGAGCGCACTTAACAGCGCTCGGTTTTCTTGATTTTGCGTGCTCAGTGTGTCTGACTTGCTTGATTGAATCTTATCTTTGCGCTCTCATATTAAAGACCGCAATCTCACTCCATACTACACATTGTGGGTTTATAGATTGTCCTTGTTTGAGTCGAGTGGTCCTTATGTTTTCATGCCTTGGTAAGTCCTTAGTATAAGCTTCCGTTGTCTACGTTTCATGCCTTTCCCTAGTCTCAGACTATACCTTTGGGGTTCATAGATTGTGTTTGTTTAATCGAGTGTTCAGTGTACGTTTTTATTCTTTGGTCTGTCTTTCGTACGAGTTCTTTTCCTCTACGTTATAGTTTGCCTAGGTCTCAAACTACACCTTATGCCCGGTTCACACTACACGATTTTAGGCTGGTTTTTCAGTCGCCGACTGTTTTTTGTAGATCGCTGACAGAAACTGTGGTCGGAGGCAAATCGGCGATCACTCGTCGCTCGCTCAGTGTAGTGAGAACTGCTGAAAGACGCTCGCCGAGTGGTCGCCGACTCATCGCAGACGACCGGCAGATATCTAGCATGTTTGATATCTAGCCCAGTCGGCGACTGAGAGTCGGCAGCAGCGTCTAACTACAGCCAATGTGAACGCGGAGAGAGAACCGCGGCACCGCTGAAGATATCTCTGAGAATGTAAAAAACTTTCAAGAATGCTTTCAAAACAGTAACCCAGAAAACACACAAAATCCTCACCTTTCTTACAACTTTACTACAACACTGTTTAAGTTATTGTGACAGCACTGGAGAAATAGTGCGATTGATTATAACTATGTTCACTGCAACGGAGAGATGAAATAATTCTGGCAACTTGGGACTAAAATAATAATAATAACGAAAATGTGGAGTACATGTACATTGTTTTATTCTTTATGTGGTGTTGCTGGTTTTCACGAGAGTTTCGTTTTCACGTTCTCGTGTTTTTGGACGGCAGCCAGATGAGTCGGCGATTCCCCAGTCGTGTAATTCGTGAGCCCGCGTCACTGATCAGTCATGTAGTGTGAAAGCCACAACAACTGAAAGACTCGCGATTACAGCACAACCAGTGTAGTGCGAACGGCACAAAAACCTGACGACTGAAAAGTCGTGCAGTGTGAACCAGGCATTAGGGATCATAAATCAAGACCAAAAACTCGCCTGTACTGCAGAGCCAGAAACTATGTGGCTCTGTGCTGAGCGTGCTTTAGTCCCGTCCTGATTGGCTCCCTGAGGTGGAAAGGGGAACCCGATTGGCTGAATAAAGTGGAGGGAGGTGGAATCTGATTGGAAGGCTGATGGGATCTAATTTGACTATAATTTGACTATAGTGGAAGACCATGGAAATGAAAATGCAATCTGCTCGGATTGCATTTCCAAGATGCATTTTGACACAGTTTTAGCGCTGTTGGTATCGTAATGTTATTGCAAACAGGGGTGGCGCTATTTCTCCATTAAGGTTTGAATATTGACATCTTTTTAGCGTGGTGGTGAGGTTGAAAATTACGTTTCAAACGTGTTATCACGAATTGCAAAGCATATTAAGCGAATAGCATTTTAATTATAATTTTGATACAACCTTTGCATGATCACATGAACTTGATCATTCAAATCGGGAAATACATTTTCATTTCAATAAAGACACATATAAAGCATCAAAATGTATGTGTAAATGAAATGTGAATGGATGTCCATCACATTGCAAATGTAAATGGAGTTATTGCATTTGAATTAGAATTTTGAGCTCAAAGTTGCTTGTATGAGTGGAACAATTGCAAATGAAAATGGAGTTATTGCATTTGAATTTGAATTTTGAGCTCAAAGTTGCTTGTATGAGTAGAACATGTAAATGCAAATGCGCATTACATTTTCATTTTAATATTGAGACAGAAAAACTTCCATAGATAATAGTTTCATCTATAAGGCATTTTCCTCCATTTTCATTTACTTTAATCATCATAGCTTTTGGGTTGGTTAACATTGGTTTAAATGGTCTGTGGAGTTTTCTGTTTAATAATTGTTACGTCCAGCTCCGCCCTCCTCCCTGGTCCCACCTAGTTTCCCCGGTTCTGTGCTTTCCCTTGTGTCTGTTCCGCCCCCGTCTTTAGTGCCCACACCTGAATCTCGTTTCACTCCCCTGTTCAGTGTATATCTTCCCTTCTGTTTCAGTCCTCCGTGTCGGTCATTGTTAGTAAGTGCATCCCTCTGTCTTCCTTGCCCTCACTCTGCTTTACCTTACCGTATGTGTTTTCTGTGTCCGTTAAGTGTCTCAGTTGTACTCTGTGTCTGTTTTCAGCATCCCGTTTGGTCTCGTTGTATTCGATAGTTTTCCCCTCTGTGTTGTTGTTCAGTTTTCTATCGGTTGTGTCCTTTATGTTATGTTACTGTCTGCAGCCCTGCACTTTGCGTTTACGTTTGTAGCTGTTCCTGTGTGAGTAACCCTGAGTCTGATGTTCGTTAGTCCTCTTTAGGTTTCTAGTTCTGTCTTACAGTTGTGTGTGTGTGGGTTTTGCATTAAGTCAAGAGTAGTTCTGTCGTGTTGTGGTTCTGTTTTGCCGTCTTGTTGTTTGATGTTTCTGTTACGCTAATTTTCGTGTACCTGGTAGTTTTGTCTGTCTAGTCTGTTCCTTGTTTCTTTAATAAAACTAGTCAAATCTTGCACTTGCGTCACGCCTGTCCCCCTGAAACGTTACAATAATTAGTTTAACTGCAGTTTAGTTGAACTCTGATTCAGTTAAGAGCTTGATTAACTCTAAAACTTTTCACATGTATTTATGTTGTATGCATTATAACGTTAGATTGTTGATATCTATTGATCAATAAAATGTGCATTTCTTCATTAAACCAACTACTGTGGCAAATATTTCCACCAGTGGTATTGGGTCACTGCGCAGACTCTGAGCTTCTCCTTCGATATTGAGACTGAGATATCATCATTTCATCTATTCCAGTTATCAAATACAGTAGTACCCTGGAACTCGACCCTAATTCATTCCGGAAGGAGCGTTGAGCCTTTTTCAACTCTATTATTGTTCTTACCATTTACCTCTTCTGCTTTTCTGCTGTCTTTCTTGGGACACGTTTTTTTTTTTTTTAAACAGTACAAAAAACAACAAAAATACAGCAAAAGCTTGGAGCACAACCTCAAAATGTTTCAAAACCCATTGAACAACAGTGCCAACTAACGGTAACTAACGGCATGTGACCAAAGCACGAACTGTATTTTGTTTTCACGTGAGTTGGGTTGGAAGTTTTGTTCAGGTACCGAGACAAAATTTTCTTGAAATTTTGCGTCGAATATTTCGAGTACCGAGGGTTCTAGTGTACATATTTCCCTGAAATGTCAGGGTGGTGCCCCTTATAATGATTCCTAATCAATCAATATATTGCTACACAGGGAGCAGTGTCAATGAGGGTTTCTAGCAATTGTTAAGTAACAATATAGTTTATAACCAAAAAAATAGACACAAAACAGACAAGCATGCTACAAACTCCACTGATTTGATTGACACAAAGCTCAGCAACAAGCACTTCCTGTGTGTTGTACCTACACTTTTACACAATTTATGTGTGTTGTGCTGAACTTTTCCATTAATTCACCATTTGTTTTGGTAGCCTACTCGTAAAAGTGTTACACATTGTAAATTTGTACTTTTGTAATTTTGTTTCTTAAAATGTAAATTTGTTTTGCCCTTCTCACCATAATAAGTAAAAGTCAAATTTATTTATATAGCGCTTTTTACAACATGTTGTCACAAAGCAGCTTTACAATTGTATGGGTCTAGATCCCTGATGAGCAAGCCAGAGGTGACAGTGGCAAGGAAAAACTCCCTATGATGGCGAGGATTAGGAGGAAACCTTGGGAGGACCAAGACTCAAAAGGGAACGCATACTCCATTGGGCGGCCCACCAGCAGAGGTCTGTATTCAAATGTAGTTCTATAGTTATAGTTCTAATTCCAGGCAAAGTAGTCACAGTCCCTTCAAAGGCATCAGCGCATCCTCTTGCGGCAATGGCACATACAACCCTGTCATGAACACATCCACTGGCAAGCCAGACCATCTCCTAGGTGCTTGTATGGAATCGTCTTAAGAAGCATGCAAAAAAGATATAATATACAGGTTGAATATGTGAACATCAATTTAAACAACTATACATTGCTCATGTGCCAGTGATTAGCATGTGGCAGGCCAATCTATAGCAGCATAACTAAAGGGAGGGGTTCAGAGGTGACCATAGTCATGAGGGCTCACCGAGACATTGCTTTCCAGCCAAGTCATTGTCACAACTAGAGTGATCCCATGACATAGCTGGATGACAGCATCAACATCTCAGATTACCAGAAAACTCAGCGACTGGGGGTCCCCGAGCTCCACACCTTCACAAGTGGAATATTAACTGAAGGCTTAATAAAATAGGTGAGTCTTAAGTCTAGATTTAAGGATTGGAACTGTGTCAGAATCTCAGATCAGAGCTGGAAGGCTATTCCAAGACTGAGGGGCTTAAAAGGAGAAAGCTCTGCCTCTGGCTGTAGTCTTACAAATTTTTGGAACTAAGAGAAATTCTGCATTTTGGGAGCGCAGAACATGAGATTGGTTATAGTATAGTAGTCCAATCTTGATGAGACAAAAGCATGTACCAGCTTCTCTGCATCAGCTAAGGAAAGTAAATGTCTCCACAATATAGAAAGTAATAGTCACCACACCTTTTACACATACTGAAGCAAAATGGCAAAAGACTTAATTCATTTTTTTTTTTTTGCTCAAATGGTGTTTCTAGAATAGTGGAGTAATAATAATAATACTAATAATAATCTTTATTTGTATAGCACCTTTCCTACATGCATGCAACTCAAAGTGCTTTACAGAATAGGGATCTAACATTGTAAGTTTATCTTTTTCATTGATTCATTGTATTCCATTACTTAACTGTATGCAGTAAGATGTCTGAAATCACAATATCTGGATGCCAAAGTGAGATTTCATCTTGTCAGGAAATTTTTTAAATAATGGTGCTGCGTGAAGCCTTGAGAATCTATATTGGCAAGTGTGTTGTGTTTAAAGATATTGCTCTGCACACAGTTGGAACAAATTTCTAAATCATTCAGTATTTGAACAGGGAGGACATCATTGTTTAAATACCTTTGCACACTGCACATCTATATTTTGTGGCAGAGGAAACCCATTGCACTGCAAAAGAAAAACGCTGCAAATAGACAAAGCACATTCATTAAACTGAAAACACATTTCGGAAATACACTGCAAATTCAGAAACACTACAAATATAGTCGCAACACAATGGAAGTGGGCCACAATACCAGTGTTGGGTAAGTTACTTTAAAAATGTAATTTGTTAGAGTTACAAGTTACCTTGTTTAAAATGTAATTATAGTGTAACTTTTTCGATTACTTTTAAAAAGTAATGTAACTGTCACGTTGTGGGGGGGCCCCCTGCCAGTCGCCCCCGTTTACAGCGGCAGATGTCCTGTTTTTGGTCACGTGATGTTCGTCCCTCAGGTGGTCGGGACCCGTGATCCGTCTCACCTGAGGGTCGTTTGTTCGTCTATATATGTCTTGTCTTTGTACCAGTTGACTGCTGGTTATTATTTCCTTAATCTGGATCTATAGCACGGGTATTTGGTTTGCGCACTTTCTATTAAACCATCCTCTTTCCCTGAGACTTGGCGTGATCGCTTCCTTTTTTAGTTGCTCACACTGCCCGTCACAGAATAACCAGCCACCTTTCGGAAGCTGCCAGTCTCCTTTGCTTTCTCCTTCGTTCGTGGTCATGTCTCGTGGTAAGTGTTTGTCTACGTGCTGTGTGTTTGTCCTGTTTTGTCCGAGAGAGTGTTGAGTCTGTCCCCACTCGTCCCGCCGTGTTTAAATGTTGTGTAAGATCCGTTAAATCACACGGCGGTGACTAGAGCTGGGGACCAGTAGACTCCGCTCTCGCCCAGCGAAACTACCGGTGCCTCACATTGCGCACGTCCGTTGTTCGTTATCGTCTGTATGTGTGTGTGTGTATGTACGTTGTGTTGTGTTTTAATAACGACGCGGACGTGAGCGAGTGTGTGAGTGTGCCGTGGTGTGTGTGTGTATGTAGACGGGTCCACCGATGCGTGCTGCGCGCTAGAACGCGTGAGACGCGAATCTCTCTGCTCCTTTCGCCTCGCTCACCCGATATCCCGTAGTGACAGGGGTGAGCGACTGCGAGCCAGAGGGACGCGTCGCTGTGGGCGTGGCGCACAAGCCACTCGCGGATAGCTCTCTCTCTCCAAAGATCTACGGATCCCGTGGTGAAAACGGTGAGAGAGAGCTGGAGTGGGCGCGTCACGCTCTACAGAGCGCGCGCATCGGTGGGTCCTGTCCGTTTGTTTGTGTTCTCTGTCGTGTTCGTTTTGTCCTAGAGTGTAGCGTTTTATGTAATTCCTCTCTTGCACCCCTCTTCACTGTGTGTGGGGAGGGGCCCATTAGGGCATCTCAGGTGCGTATATGTTATATGTTGTGTTTGTGTTTTTTGTTTTGTTATTCCCCGGAGGGGCCCCCCCTAAATATGTTTTTGGGGGGGAGCTATGGGGTTCCTGAGCCACGACATGTAGCTCAGAAGGCACTGCTCCATCAGGAGACCTGACCAGTTGGGAGGGACCCCTGAGCAAGGAGGAGCCCCTGTACCCCTTTGTAGGCTGAGGATGCCTGGGGTGTAAGGACAGGGTGTCTCCTCATGCCAAGAAAGGGTCCCTTCCCCCCTGTGTAAAAGGGGGGTCAGTGGTCAGAGCAGTGCGCGTTTTGTGTTATGTGTTGTCTGTGTGTGTGTGATGTGTTGCAGGTCGCTCCTGTTGGTGGACTGCGGCACTCCCGGACCTAGTGGGGTCTCCAGGAGGAGACCCTCTCCTTCGAGCTCGGGGTGACCAGTGTGTCCCTGATGTGCATTGCCAGGGCCCTGGTCTCTGGTGCTCCTGGGTTGGGTGGAGGAGACCACCTTGTGATGAGGGGCCCCGGGAGGGGTTCACTCCCCAAGAGTCTGTTGTGACCCCTAGCGAAAAGGGCAGGGGTCAACTCCGAGCGATGAGGTAGGTTCGGGAGGTGGTCGGTAGAAGCCGTGGCCGCACCCCAGTGTGGCGGCCTGCACACATCCACACCTGTGACGTATGTTTGGCCATGTGCTCCCGGTCCGCACACAGCGGTGGGGCTTAAGCGACCTAGGGCCGGTTAGGGCGCGAGGGCCCTGTGACCGACCGGGGCGTGGTTATCGTCTTGTTGACGGCCCAGTCGGTCCAGGGTCCCGCCCAGGAGGCGAGCTAACCTATGTGTGTTTTATGTTTTCAGCTCCAGGACTGCAGGGAACGGGTCCCTGCCTGGTCTGCGTCCTGTGACGAGGAGCTTTTATGTGTTTTGTGTTTCAGCTCAGGACGGCAGGGAACGGGTCCCTGTCTTGTCCCCACCCTCCCACCCCTTTGTTGTGTTTTGTGTGCTGCCGCTGTTAGCCGCACATCCGGAGGGGAGTGCGGCTTTGGTGGGGGGGGGTCTGTCACGTTGTGGGGGGGCCCCCTGCCGGTCGCCCCCGTTTACAGTGGCAGATGTCCTGTTTTTGGTCACGTGATGTTCGTCCCCCAGGTGGGCGGGACCCGTGATCCGTCTCACCTGAGGGTCGTTTGTTCGTCTATATATGTCTTGTCTTTGTACCAGTTGACTGCTGGTTATTATTTCTTTAATCTGGATCTATGTCACGGGTATTTGGTTTGCGCACTTTCTATTAAACCATCCTCTTTCCCTGAGACTTGGCGTGATCGCTTCCTTTTTTAGTTGCTCACACTGCCCGTCACAGTAACTAATTACTTTTGGATTACTTTTTGATTACTTTAAGGTTTAAATGAGTATTGACCCATGATCAACATTTAATTTTTGAGAACTGATGGTGTGAACCTTAAAAGAGTACTAAGCTGAGTGGGAATTGCTGACAGGCAATCACAGGAGGTCCACAAGAAGAGATGCCTGCACCAGGTATGTAAGATTCTCAGACTCCTGTCATCGGGCCATACTCTTTTCTCCTCCCCCAGGCTCTATCATTTTCACAGTTTGCAGACTAACACAAGCAGGTTCAGAAACCACTTCTTTCCCACAGCGGTCAACTTATTGAACTCTTCCCAAAGACCATTCTTTCCTTCCCCTCTATCGATACCTTACCATCCACACAGCATCTGTACTGTGTTCCTCTTCAATTCACATTTGTATAGCCATATATATATAGTGGTATAGGATAATCTGTATATTATCTGTATGATTCCATCTGTATTTATCACATTCATTTATACCATATATTTTTCTTTGCCCTGTGCATTGTACTGCCATAACTACATTACACACACACATGCATTTCCCTAGGTAATTTATCTACTCTGCACATATCTATTAACCATCTTTACTTACACTAGCTGTAAATAACTGCATTTTATCTCTAAATACTGCATTCTATACAATCTGCACATGTTGCACTTGATTAGATACCAAACTGCATTTCATTACTTCATACAAATTTAATTTAAATGTATTGCTTGTCGAATGGTAGGTCTAAGATAGGTCCAATGAAACCAATTGGGTAGGCTAGGTCGTGTTATAGACATCGACGTTTTTCCAACGAATGCCTGTTTAGGCCTTTAAACAGGTAATTTGGTTAGCCTGAAAATCAAGCCAGCACGCTAAAGGACAAACACATTCAAGTGAATGGTAGTAGCTAGCCAAGCAGGTAGCGAACTATGGAAACCAGTGTTTGACGGTCAGCATACCTTGCTGTTAGCTCGCTTACAACCTCAATAGTGGTTGCCTTCTGATCAAAAAGAAACCTCTAAACTCCTAAATTTACACAAAGGCTTTTTTATTTACACAAAATTAAATATTTCGCAAAAAGGTTTTTTTTGTTTATATTTTTTAAATGTAACTATAATTGTGATTCTTAATATTTCCAGAAGTAACTGTAACTCAATTACATATTTTCTCATTGTAATTGTAATGAATTACAGTTACACTTTTTTCTAATTAAATTACATAACGTCGTTACATGTAATTCGTTACTCCCCAACACTGCACAACACAACAAAAGGGTTTCTGGATGAATTATTTAAAGCAGGGTTTTAGCCAGAAAAAAGAGTTGTGTTATACAGTATCTCATTACCTTAAATGCATAACTGGGTCTAAAACTGGCTCTTTCTGGAGCCCACCCAGGGCAGAACACAGAGCCACAATATCCTCAGAAGTCAGTCAGGACCTGCACAAGGGTTTAGCACTACTGTCTCACCAAAAGAGGCATGGGAGCTCTTGATCATTGATGATATAATACAAGAGGTGATGAGGTGCACAAACTTGGAAAGACGGAGAGTAGCAACAGCTAGAAGAAAAGAATGAAAAAATGTCACCAAAGATGAATTAATGGCCTTCATTGGATTGAACCTGCTTGGCGGAAGTGAGAAGAACTGGGATGTTTCAGTCCATGAGCTGTTTGGGTGTCCCCTACATAATCCCATGTACAAGGCCACTATGGCTGTTGGAAGATTTGAAGATATTTGCCGTAACTTGCACTTCAATGATAAGAGGACCAGAGCCTTCCGACTGGAAACGGACCATATGGCAGCATTTTGCTATGTATGGGACCTGTTCCTGGTCAACTGTAGACAGCCAGTCATCCCAATGATTGTGTCACTGTGGACAAACAGCCTGTGCCACTGCACAATGACTCTTCCTCAAAGAGCTGTCAAAGGATCTAGTCACACCCCACATGAGGAATCGACTGGAAGGCTGCCCCCAACTGCAAACCCCAATTATTGCAAGGGAAAGGTGTGGGGTGCCAAAACCCACATCTCAGCCACAGGAAAGAAGCAGACAGGGCCAACCAAAGAGAAAGAGGTACCAGATCTGCCCAAGTGACAAAGATCGAAAAGTCAGCAATATGTCAATGTAATATTTATTTATTTAGGGCTTTTTACAACACATGTCACAAAGCAGCTTTACAATCGTATGGGTCCAGATCCCTAAGCAAGCCAAAGGCGACAGTGGCAAGGAAAAACTCCCTATGATGGTGGGGATTAGGAAGAAACCTCGGGAGGACCAAGACTCAAAAGGGAACCTATCCTCCAAAGGGGTGGCCCATTAGCACAAGTCCGTAATTGAGGAAAAAAGGTGGTTCTACACAGGGTGTGAATTATACAATGATAATTGGGGAGGACAAGTTTTTTACAGGGTGTAAATGAAAACCAGTACAGCGCAAGCGCGTGCTTCAGTAAACTGAAGTCTTACCATCCTTAAAGTGTCTTGCTTTCTTACTGTAATGTCTACAGCACGTAAATGATAAATCCATTACATCACCTGACCGATAATGAGTCAGGCAGGCAAACGCGAATGGCTATTAACACAGAATGGTATGATCCACTTTAGGGGTGCTTGAAATCGTATCAGAATATTCTTCCAGCCATAGACACTGCATTTTTTTTGTAGTATTTAACATTATATGTGAGAAGTACATTTAAATGTTTTGACCCCCCCCAAATTATTGGTTTTGCCCCTTTAGGGGGGTTGATGCCTTAAACGGGGGGGTCTGACCCCCCCAATCCCCCCCGTAATTCGAACCCTGGTTCTACAGTTATAGTTAAGTTTCTTGCTCCCCGGCCAAGTAGTCACAGTCCTTTCAGTGCCGATGTTGAGCCTCAGGTAGGAGCTAGCATCAGCATGTGGGAAATGCAATGTACCTGTGTGCAGTGATCACAGCCAGAAACAGGTAGTTTGTCTGAACTACATACAGTGGGGAAAATAAGTATTTAGTCAGTCACCAATTGTGCAAGTTCTCCCACTTAAAAAGATGAGAGAGGCCTGTAATTGACATCTGTAATTGACATCATAGGTAGACTATGAGAGACAAAATGTGAAAAAAAATTGAGAAGATCATTTTGTCTGACTTAAAGAATTTATTTGCAAATAATGGTGGAATTACATTTTTAAATAGTCCAGACCCACTTCAATAGTCTCATGCTCATACGTTTTGGCTGATACACTAACCTAATACTGATGAATTTCTTACTCTTTTCTACTTGTGCAATGATCCTTCTCTCCACCTGAGGGTAGTGCCCATTACTCAACCAGCAATTACAGACCGGTATCAATTCTTTCTTTTCTATCAAAAACTCTGGAGCGAGCAGTCTATGACCAATTATCTCTCTTCCTCAACCAGAACCAACTCCATGATCCTAATCAGTCTGGCTTCAAACGGGCACACTCAACAGAAACTGCCCTAAAAGCAGTGACCGAGAAGCTCCATGCTGCCAAGGATCTACATCCAATCCATGTAAACTTTCCACTGGAGTCCCCCAAGGCTCAGTCCTAGGCCCTCTTCTCTTCTCTTTATATACTCGTTCCTTTGGTGACATTATTTTGTCTCATGGTTTCTATTATCATTGCTATGCTGATGACACCCAGCTAATTCTTTCCTTCCCTCATTCTGACACCCAGGTCTCTAGGCGTATCTTGGCATGCTTGGCAGATATTGCTTCATGGATGACTACTCACCACTTGAAGCTCAACCCTAGCAAACTGAGCTTTTGTACATTCCAGGAACCCCAAACCCACACAACGACCTCACAGTTTCCTTTGAGAACATCTTGTTAACACCATCAGAAACTGCTTGAAGCCTGGGTGTAACGTTGGACAACGAGTTGTCCTTCTCAACACGTTTCAAAGCTGACCAGATCCTGCAGATTTCTCCTCTGCAACATACAGAGAATACGACCCTTCCTTACACAGGAAGCTACTCAAGTGCTTGTGCAGTCTCTAGTAATCTCTAAGCTGGACTACTGCAATTCCCTACTTGCAGGTCTTCCTCTATGGGTCATCAGACCTTTACAACTAATTCAGAATGCTGCAGCACGACTGGTCTTCAATCTACCCAAGTTCTCACATGTGACTCCTCTACTACGCTCTCTTCACTGGCTTCCAGTAGCAGCACGCATCAGATATAAAACCTTGATGCTTGCTTACAAAGCCAAAAATGGACTGGCCGCTCCCTACATGACGTCCATGGTAAAAACTCTTCGAAACTCAAGCTTGGCTCGACTTGAAACTCCATGCTTAAAGTCTCATGAAAGACAAAGCTCCAGACTATTTTCTGTCCTGGCTCCAAGATGGTGGAACGATCTTCAATTAGCTGCTAGGACTGCAGAGTCTATTGCGTAGACTGAAGTCTCACCTGTTTGTTGAGTTCTTACCAGAGCACTAACTCAGCTGATACCACTTGCCGTTGTTCTTAAATTGTATGTCTGTCTATGGTTATTTGTGCTTCTTGGCTAGGTAATGATACTGACTCCTGTAGTTTAGTAGTAGTCTGACTCAATGGTGTCTTGAATTCTGGCCTATCTGTTAACAAGACAAGGAAACAGCTTTGACTAGCACTACGGTGGCTGAGAAGGCACACACGCACCCGAAAAAAATCTATTAAAAAAATGAGAATCGATTCTGAATCGTTCAATGTTAGAAACGCAATTCGAGCTCAAATCGATTGTTTCCTGCACCCCTACTATCTGTACTATTTCCTAGGACGTATTCTGTGATCAGAAGCAAAGTACTTTGTAAGTCGCTCTGGATAAGAGCATCTGCTAAATGCCGTAAATGTAAATGTAAGTGAAAATTTTGAAAATTGGAAACGTTTGGACAATCTACACAGATTGGAAAATTAGAAGGTGAAGTAGACAGTCTAACGAAGGTAAAGACACAAATGACAATAATCAAGGGTAGGGCAAACAAAACATAAAACAGGGGATAAATGAAACCATGCCCAATATAATACCAAAACCACATGAAGTAAACACCACTGGGAACCACAACACCAGTGGGAATCTGACACAGTAATATTGAACACTGTTCTCCAACTTAGAAACTATGTCTGAAATTTTCATCTTAGGTGCATGTCCACTGTGTTAATATATATATATATATATATATATATATATATATATATATATATATATATATATATATATTTATATATAAATCCAGAAATCACAATGTATGATTTTTTTTATCATTGAATCATTTATTTGTGTATTACTGCTGCAACTAAGTATTTGAACACCTGTGAAAATCAGTGTTAATTTATGGTACAGTAGCCTTTGTTTGCAATTATGGAGGTCAAACATTTCCTGTAGTTTTTCACCAAGTTAGCACACACTGCAGCAGGGATTTTTGGCCCATTCCTCCACATAGATCTTCTCCAGATCAGCCAGGTTTCTGGGCTGTTGCTGAGCTTCCTCCAAAGATTTCTATAGAGTTTAAGTCTGGAGACTGGCTAGGCCACTCCAGAATCTTGATATGCTTCTTACAGAGCCACTCCTTGGTTATCCTGGCTGTGTGCTTTGGGTCATTGTCATGTTGAAAGACCCAGCCAGGACCCATCTTCAATTCTCTAACTGAGGAAAGGAGGTTATTTCCCAAAATCTTGCAATACATGGCCCTGGCTAACCTCTCCTTAATACAGTGCAGTCGTCCTGTCCCATGTGCAAAAACACACCCCCAAAGCATTATGCTTCTACCCCCATGCTTCACGGTAGGGATTGTGTTTTTGGGATGGCACTCATCATTCTTTGTCCTCCTAACACGGCGAGTGAAATTAAGACCAAAAAGTTCAATTGTGGTCTCATCTGACCACAGAACGTTCTCCCATGACTCCTCTGTATCATCCAAATGGTCATGGGCAAACTTAACCCTAGAACGCTAACGCTGGGTGACTTTCACCCACACAATTTTTGTTATGTGATTTTCATTGTGTTGCTGCTGTCTGAGTTGCTGTGGGACTTTGGGTAGCTTAATGGTATGGTTGATTCCCTCCTCCCATCTGTGGTTTCTTCAAGAGGCACGCGTTTGGATGATTTTCACCCAGCCTTAGTGATAGAGAGTACCATTTATGGGTGGAGTTTACCCAATGTTATTGACAGTGCCTTTACCAGACAGGGCTCACATGTCCAAGGAATAGGGGGACCAAAGACCAAGTTCCCAGCAGCATTATTCTTTTTGTTAGGACATTATCTGTTAAGGGTTACTTGATTTTCCAAAAAATTTTCTGTTTTTTAATGTGATGATGTATGTTGTAAAATTAAAGATGGGTTCCAAAACTTGTCATACTTGTCGTACCCAACGTTAGTGATGGTGTTACTAATTTTAACATTAGTGTTCTAGGATTAAGACAGGTCTGGACGTGTGCTGATTTAAGCAGGGGAACCTTCCATGCCATGCATGACCTTAAACTATGATGTTTTAGTGTATTACCCACAGTAACCTTGGAAACAGTGGTGCCAGCTCTCTTCAGGTCATTGACCAGTTCCTCCCGTGTAGTTCTGGGCTGATTCCTCAGCTTTCTTAGGATCATTGCTATGCCACGAGGTGAGATCTTGCATGGAGCCCCAGTCCAAGGGAGATTGACAGTCATTTTCATCTTGTTCCATTTTCTAATAATTGCTCCAACAGTTGCTCTTTTTTCACCAAGCTGCTTGGCAATTGCCCCATAGCCCTTTCCAACCTTGTGGAGGTCTACAATTTTGTCTCTGGTGTCTTTGGACAGCTCTTTGGTTTTAGCCATGTTGGTAGTTGAAGTCTTACTGATTGTGTGGGGTGGACAGGTGTATTTATGCAGCTAATGGCCCCAAACAGGTGCTTCTAATTTAGAATAAGTGGAGTGGAGGAGGAAAAATCGCTTGTTGGAGGTGGAAAAATCCAACCCTCTTCTCATTTAGACACATTTTAAGATATGATGACAGCTCGCATGTATTAAAATCTCCCAATACAAAGACTGGTTGATCAACCGATCGGGAGAGCGCAGCATTAAAGCTATAGCAATAGATTCAGCAATAGATTCAGCAGCTTCCTTGTTATTCGGACCTGGGACATAAACAAGAATAATTGTAATTTGGCCAAACTCCCGTGGGAGATAAAATGGCCGGAAAGTTAACGTTCCGTAAAAATTAACGTTCGCCACCCCCTCCAGGTTCAAATCTCACTTCAAGCGATCTTGAAAAGTTGGCAACCCTGAATAAATAGGTAAATAGATAATTAAAATGGACTACTAAATAGAGGAAACCATACAACATTTACTCCCTATTGTAATGTACTCACAAAAAAGCAAAAACACACCGCAACTTCCATCGCAATTTTTTTGAAAAACACCCGCAACATCAAACATTTTAGCCCGCAACAATCACAAAAAAGGCCCGCGAAATCCTGGTGGGACTGTAGCATGGTCTTGTCAAGTGTAGAGGCCTTGTCAAATAGACACGAGATTTCAGCTGGTATTTAATATTCTATTATCTACAATACACGACCCATAAAAGTTCCACCGTGCAACTGGATTAAAACAGTCCATTTGTTAATGATCCAATGTTTAAGACCCTGCTCTTCTGGCATCAGGTCTCCCTTATCTATACTCTCCCCCTCATAACATAGGGAAACCCGAGGCCATGTACTAGCCTCCCAACCACCGGTGATCTCCATCCTCCTCCCTTTTGATCTCTCAAGCCTTTTAACTTGTCCGACTCCTCCCCCTAATCACATGGGCTGGTACATTCTGTACAGACCGGGGGGACAACATTAAGTAATATATATATGTAGAGGTCTGCGCGGAACTGCTTTTTTAATCCCACTCCCGCCAAGAAAATCACTTATTTTAATTCCGCTCCCGCCCACTCCTGCTTGTTTTAGTCCCACTCCCGCCCGCACCGGCCAAAAAATCGCTTGTTTTAATCCCGCACCCACCCGCCACATACACATTTCTGTCGCCCCCGCCCGCAATCCTAATATAAATGGAATTCATTAGATTTAGTACTTGAAATGTTCTTATGTATTTATTAAAACAGCAATATAGCGATGGATCGCGCTGTCCCATTTCTTACCACAGTCCAAACACATGCCGTCAGGTGACGTACACCAACACTTTGACATCTATCACAACAAGCAAATGGTAGACGATGGAATATGACTTCCGTACATCAGACTTTCCTGTTGTTGGCTTAACCCTGATGAGATCCAGGCGTGGTCTACATTCTTGGGGTCCAGCTGGGTGTGGGGGACCCATTGCAATTTTTGTTAAAATAATCAGCAGATTCAGCCCAATTGCAAGTAAAATAAACAATACATATGTTAAATTAGTTTGCTCTCTTATTTATTTATTAGTTACTTTTTTATTAAAATGTAACACAATAAGGAAATCAATCATAAATCATGCTGGCTGACAGGCTGGTCCTATGGCTAGCTGCTCACGGGCTGGTGCTAACGGAGCTGGCTGCTGCTCATCCTCCTTTTCATTATCAGTATCAGACTCTGATATTTCAGAAATGTGATCCTGAAATTTCCTCTTCTGAATCATCATCAAAATCCTCTGTCTCTTCCAATATCAGCTGTAAGGCAGTCTGAACTGAGAATTGCTTTGCCATCTTTTATAGCATTTTTAGCATTTTTAGCATCATGTCCCCATGATTGGGTGAAACACACACAAACACACACATACACACACACACACACACACATACACACACATACATACACAAACATACAGGTCCAGAGAGGAGGGAGGGATAATGAGGGCTGAGAGAAAAGATGCTTCTTTCAGATCTCACCCCTTTGTCTCTATAGAGATTCTTCGTCCACTGTCTGACAATATGCAATCAACCCCTGATGTGACAACCATCAAAAGTGTTGATGGTTGCCCACCCTTGCATGCCAAACACCTCTGTCCTTTGTTTGTATATCCTTTAAAGTCATACAGACGACTATCAACTACCCAACCCAATGTTGATTGCCCACTTTGACTAGCCCAGGGCCCAGTGGACCCTGGACCCTGTATGTAATACAAATGTGAAGGGGGGGGTACGGGGGGGTGGTCATTGAAAATATTTTCTGACTTATGTTGCTCACGGAAAATGAGCCAAGGACCAATGAATCTCAGTTTGAAAAAAAAAAAATTGTAGAATTTTTTTAAGCTGATTTTTTCAAAATGGGTCCCACAGACCCTTGGACCATATAAGGGTTAATTGTGGTGTCTTTGCCTGTTTTAATTGATTTTTCCACAGCTGAAACTGGTTGACCGTCTACAGTCTCTGCCATTTCGGTATCAAAATGACAAAATGATGCACACTTCATGTTCACGTGATCAGTTGCTTATCCAATATTTTGAATTAGTTTATTGCTTACTTACTGAATGATTAGTTGTTTTCGTCCTGTTCCTTATGCATGGAAATCATTGCATTGTTATTATCAAGCCTTTTAACTTGTCCGACTCCTCCCCCTAATCACATGGGCTGGTACATTCTGTACAGACCGGGGGGACAACATTAAGTAATATATATATATATATATATATATATATATATATATATATATATATATATATATATATATATATATATATATATATATCTTACGCAAGATATATATCTTACGCAAGATGGCGTTGCGATCGTACCGCGAGGCTCGGCGTCTTACCAGTATTAGCAGTATAATACTTATTTAACTTTCTTCAGTTTTTTCTTTTGGACATTAATATTCGCAGCACAAACATCAGACTCGCGCATCAGTTTGACTTCAACCAGCTTCCTCCAGAACTGATCCGGACACCGGGACCTAGTGAGACACCTCTGCCGACGGGAAGTGCCCGACGCCGGCGACGCAAGCGTAAACAGAGACGGGGTAAGCGTGGAGGTTTGCGTGCTAAGCTAAGGCTAAATCCACACCGGCCGGCGTTACCGAGCGTTTTTCTGGCCAATGTTCGCTCACTGACGGGGAAGTTGGATGAATTAAAGATCTGGACCCTCACACAGAGATGGCTAAGGGACTGTAATTTATTCTTCTTCACGGAAACGTGGCTAAAGGACGAGGTGGCGGACAGCGTGGTGGAACTGGAGGGGCGTGCGTTGTTCAGAGCTGACTGGTCAAAAGAGACCACGGGGAAGACCCGCGGCGGTGGAAACTGTATCTACGTAAATAAAGCGTGGTGCACAGACTCTACTGTAGTGGAGACCCACTGCTCTGCGGACCTGGAGTTCCTGTTCATCAAATGCAGACCCTTCTTTCTGCCTCGTGAGTTTAGCTGCATTATCGCGGCTGCAGTCTATGTGCCTCCTGATGCTAATGCTAACTCGGCCATAGAGGCTCTCTGTGCTACCATCAACAGATTGCAAACCATACAACCGAATGGAGCCTTTATTGTGGCAGGTGACTTCAACCACTCTGATTTAAAATCTGGATTGCCAAGATTTTTCCAGAATGTTTCCTGCACCACAAGGGGACAAAAAACCCTGGACAAAGTCTACACAAACGTGGCTGACGCATACAACGCCAAACCCCACCCCCACCTCGGACTCTCTGACCACATTTCTGTGTTCTTACTTCCCAAATACACTCCAGTCATCCAAAAGATCAAGCCAACAACCAGGACTGTAAAGATCTGGATGGAGGGGGCTGACTCCTACCTTCAGCACCAGTTCCAGCACACTGACTGGAGTGAGTATGCTGCCCGGGCCACCACTGATTCCCACATCCACCTGGACACCTATACTAACTCTGTCCTGGAACACATCAACAACTGTGTGGACAAAGTGACATCACAAAAGACAATAATAACATTCCCCAATCAGAGGCCATGGATGAACAGAGAAGTTCGCTCTTTGCTCAAGACCAGAGACGCGGCCTTCAGGTCAGGGGACCGGGAGGCTTATAGCTCAGCCAGAGCCAATCAGAGTTGAATCAATTCTACGCTCGCTTTGACCGGGGTAGTAAGGTGACACCTTTAAAAAACGCTTTCCCGTCAGATGAGGATCCGCTTGTAGTCTCCACTTCAGACGTCAGTCGAACGCTGAGCAGGGTGAATGCATGGAAAGCACAGCTGGCCCTGATGGTGTACCTGGCCGTGTCCTACGAGCTTGCGCCAAGGAACTCTCAGGTGTCTTTGCGCACATTTTCAATGTCTCACTGGCCCAAGCAACCGTCCCATCCATCTTCAAGTCCGCCACCATTGTGCCAGTGCCAAAACACTCAACTGCCTCGGCCTTGAATGACTTCCGACCTGTTGCACTCACCCCAATCATTTCCAAGTGCTTTGAAAGACTAGTTCTCTCTCACTTGAAAACCCTCTTGCCTGCTACGCTGGACCCACACCAGTTCGCATATCGCAGCAAAAGATCCACTGAGGACGCTATCTCCACAGCACTACACACTGCACTGACCCACCTGGACTGTCAGAACTCATATGTGAGAATGCTCTTTATCGATTTCAGTTCAGCATTCAACACGGTGATTCCATCCATGCTGATTTCCAAGCTCAACCATCTGGGCATCAGCACATCACTTTGTAATTGGATTTCTGATTTTCTGACCAACAGACTCCAGTCCGTTAAACTAGGCAACCTGCACTCCCCACACATCACCATAAACACTGGCGTTCCACAAGGATGTGTTCTGAGCCCGATACTGTACTCCCTCTTCACCCATGACTGTGTACCGGTTCATGGTTCAAACACCATAGTGAAGTTTGCGGATGACACCACAGTGATAGGCCTGATCACAGACAATGATGAGACAGCCTACAGGGACGAAGTACAGCACTTGTCCTCATGGTGCCATGACAACAACCTGACATTCAACACACACAAAACAAAGGAGCTCATCATAGACTTCAGGCGGACGAGGAAACAAGCACATGCCCCCATCGTCATAAGCGGAGCTGCAGTGGACCAGGTGTCCAGCTTCAAGTTTCTCGGACTCCACATCTCCAATGACCTCACCTGGTCCTTGAACTCCTCTGTCCTCATCAAAAAGGCACAGCAGCGCCTCTACTTTCATCGCAGCCTCAAGAAAGCTCACATGGCTCCCAAGATCCTGGTGAACTTCTACCGCTGTACCATCAATAGCATACTAACCAACTGCATCTCTGTTTGGTACAGCAGCTGCCACGCTGCAGACCGCACAGCACTCCAGCGAGTGGTAAAAACAGTGCAGCGCATCATTGGCACTGACCTACCCACAATGGAGGATATCCACTGCAAGCGCTGCCTGGGCAGGGCGAGAAACATCATCAAGGATGTTACCCACCCAAGCCACAGACTCTTCAGCCTCTTACCATCTGGCAGGCGTTACCGGAACATCCGTTCCCGCACCAGCAGGCTAAGGAAGAGTTTCTTTCCTGAAGCGGTTATCCTCATGAACACTGCACAGTCACTTTAAACGTCACACAACATTGCACAACCTTTCTCTACACCTCCTATGCACTGTTAACATACCTATAACCAAGTCATAGTACTGCTCTGCTGTATATTACACAGACTATATTACTGTATATACCATATAACTGTATTATATTCTGTATTATATTCTATATCACATTCAATTGTACATTTATATTTACGAATCAGCACTACCGCACTTTCTGTAAATAATGTTTTCTATTGCACTCTGGTTAGATGCCAACCACATTTCATTGGCGCGTACTTGTACTTGCACAGTGACAATAAAGTTGAATCTAATCTAATCTAATCTAATATATATGTGTGTAGTTCATTCTTCTAAGTCTTCCTCTTTCCATGACTGCAAGCTCATTATCTTGCAAACAGACCACACGATTGATATTCTGAGCCCCAGAGAGCCTGTTAGGTGAGTCGTCTAGTCAAGTAAGAGGGAAGAGCCTGCATCATTTGGTTTTCACAGAACAAACGTCTCTTAACTCATTTGCTACCTGCCAGGATAGCTTGGAGATTGGGATGAACTCACGTAACCATGTCTATTGTCAGAAATAAGGCCTTCATCTTGCTTTATTTTGCCCCATGATTAGGATCATCGGTATATTGTGCACCACAAATATGGGATGTTGGTAAAAAGGGGAATGTGTTTCAGGTCAGGTCCCTTTCTTCCAAACAAATCAAATAAAAGTTGACCTGGGACTTGAGAACCAATAAGTGTGGTTTACTTATTTGTTTACTTATGAGTCTCCTAGTTTGATTCATCCCTGCTTAAGGACTTCAGAATGGATGGTATAGGAGTGGAATTCCCCCTTTGTAAAATACGACATGCATAGGTACACAGGGCACAAACATCCCTCAGATTGAGACTGCCCTGCCCACTGCAAATAAATACTAAACTGAAGTTGCTAGTAGACATATTCATTAGAACAATGCCATTTCAAAACAATGAACAAATGTGCCTATTGAACAAAGCTGATATATGAATATATGAATTCTGCTGTTGAGCTGGTAAACCTCATTAAGGGCGACCATTGCCATGGCTTAGAGCTTGGGCCCTCCTTTGAGTCCCGCCTCATATCTGTTCTCTTGTTATCTGCAGAGAAGCTTTCCACAGCCAAACAAGACTTTCTCTCCTCATGCTGTTTCCCCTCCCTTTTTCTTTTTTCGCTTGCTGCGCTTCTCTGCTCTGTCCATCACTGCTTTTGTTCTGTGGTGGGAAACAGAGTTCTCTCACCATGGACTGGATCAGAATCAAAAAGAAGAGAGATAGAGAGAGAGAGAGAGAGAGAACACACACTTGTAGCACAGCTGTGGGTGCATTTGAAGTTATAATTGAAGGATGCACTAGCCTTCTCTTTCTTTCTTTCTTTTAATCTGTGACTCTTCCTCTCTGCCTTTTTCTCTTTCCTTCCATTTTCCCTCCCCGTTTTCTCTGCCTGGGAATTGTGCACTCTCTTGTAAAGTGGCAGCAGATCTTCAGCTCTGTAGGAAAACCCAGCTCCTACAGAGGAACATTAATATCTGTAGGAAGACCAGCTCTGTAGAAAGACCAATCTCTGTAGAAAGTAGAGGTGTCTTCAACTAAGGATTTTCATAGTCTAATTTGATTTGTCAGATTTTGCCTTTAGTCGACTAATAGTCGAATCGGGTTTTTTTTTAATCTAGAGCACCTTAAACGGGATCCGGTTCTCATCCCTCATGGACTTTTTCCCACTTCAAGTTAAAAACCTAAAACACTCAGATAAATGAATAAACATGGTAGGTTGGCTTTATTCAGCTTTTATTTATTTATTTTTTAATTAAATGTTAGAGAACATTAACAAAAAAAAGTCACCGTCAGTGCGCATATCTAACTGTCAGACAGGCACTGTGCAAAATGTCAAAAATATTTTAAATAAAATATGCCTGCCTGAAAATATAAAAAAATTGCCACACAACTGTAACGTTTTGGCGAGGGCAACGGACGAGACAGAATCCTCTTTCCAGACGTTACGTTTATTACATTAATTGCGCACATAAAACACATTTACACTGAATGTGCATCACACAAACAACGATGAGCACAGGACACTGCGCGAACGCACATTAAATAGACAAACCACATAAACCCCACGTGATGATGAGACGAGCCACAGGTGAGACGGATTAACACCAGACGTACCCGCACCCACGGAGATCCACTGACGCAGACGAGTAGACGCAGACAACATAAACACACGCCCAAAAGGGAGGGGTCAGGGAACGTAATGTGACAACAACAGCAAAAAAATTAGAAGTAAAGGTTCAAGTAACGGGATTTAAAAAACAAACAACAACAAAAAATGTTTATAGGACTACTTGCCGAGACGCACTGCAACGAGACGACACGACATGACTGAAACGACAAACGGCTGAACAGTTTTTTTTTTTCCGCCTTACGCGTTTTAAATGGTATGCCATGTTGTTTGTTGTCATGTGAAATTAAAGACGTTGATGACATAACTTGCACTTTACTTTGTTTGATTCATCTTTATCTTTTTCTTTTTCAAAATACTCCCACACTTTTGAAGTTTTTTTAGTAGCCATTATAATCTTGCCAGATGCTGACTATCCTGTAGCGTGTTCAACTCCGCTCATTTGGATTGTACAACTGCAGGGTGTGATTTATTAATGTGTAGTAAGGAAGATGCCTATTGTTAATGTGCACACATCATTTAAAAATATTTATTAACAGAAATTAGGATGATTTTATTTGACAAAAGGCTATATATAACGAAAACAAAGACATTTCATGTAACAACTAATGCTTAGCAGCATCCTTGGGCACTCCCATGCAGTTAGAATGGTGCATTCGACTATGACGTTCATAGTCGACTAGGGGGTATAGTCGACTATAGTCGAATCAGCGACTATTGCAGGTCACCCCTAGTAGAAAGACCGATCTCTGTAGGAAGACGAGCTCTGTAAAAAGACGAGCTTTGTAGAAAGACCAGCTATGTAGAAAGACCAATCTCTGTAGGAAGACCAGCTCTGTAGAAAGACCAGCTCTGTAGAAAGACCAGGTTCTGTCGAAAGACCAGGTTCTGTCGAAAGACCCAGCTCTGTAGCAAGCTGCCCATGACTGCACTCTGACACTGAAGGCTTCTTTGATCAACCCAAGCCCCTGATTAATCTGTCCAAGATTGATGCTTGGGCTGCAAATCTACATTAAAATGGCAAAGACTACAGAAGCATACTGCTGATAGATCTGCTGCACTACCACCCACTAAACCCCATCATCCCCTTCCTTGTTGCTCTCTCTCTCTATCATCCGTTTTAGCTCTCGTTGTGTTTTCATTTCTTGTACCTGTATGAGTTCTATATTTTTCTTCATGAATGATGTTTATTTTTAGCTTTTCTCTCTCTCTCGTCCCTTCTTGCCCCCTTTATGTCACCATGACCCCTATCTCCGTGGTCATTGAGTGATGTGAAATTGATGATTCCAAAATGGTTTTCAAACTAGCCTTGCCAGCCTGGCCTACTCTAATTTCCCAGTCCTTCTCTGAAGTGAATGCTCAAAGGAAAGACTGCAGGCTAGATGTAGTGGCCCAGCTGAGCACAGCCACAAACAAAGCCTTCACTTTCTCTCCCAGCAGGATGCAATATGCCTCGAGAATAGTTGAAAGCCAGCAAGAGAGTGAGAAAGAGAGAAAGACAGAGTGATAGGGGCCCCAAGTGTGTGGGACAGAGCAACTCTCTCCGGACCGGTTGAGCTCGGAACCCTGCTTGGCTGGCACAGTGGGGGATAAAAGCCTGGCACGACTCTGCATGCTCGTGGGGTCGAGTGTGTGCCAGCCAGTGCACTCATCTCTTTAGTTAGGAGAAGAGTGTCGCTATCCCTACCACAGCAGGCCCAAGCAGAGCACAATGGCTGCACACATGGACAGTGAGCACGCCTTGGGGAGCACAATGGCTACCATAGACACACAGTGTATAAGGATTACTCGCCATGCAGACCTCTATATATGTGTGTGTGTGTGTATGTGTGTGTGAGTGCGTGTGTGGGTGTGTAAGCGGGAGGCCCCATGGCAGTGCGGTGCTGTTCCCTGTGGCTGCAAGAATGCCAAAGGTTTAGATTTTCCCAGGACAGGGCCGCACTGCACTGTGAACTAGAGGAAGCAGGAAAGAATCTCTTTTCACTGTGGTTTAAAGAAGACGAAACTGTGAAATCATAGCTGAAAAGCAGTGGTGTGTAAACAGGGGGACATAGGAGTGCGTGAGGGACAGAGGAGCAGGTGAGGAACAGAGGAGTGAGTGAGGGACAGAGGAGCAGGTGAGGGACAGGAGTGAGTGACGGACATAGCTGGCCCAGTCTGATTCAGACCAGCACTGACACATGGGCAATTTTCACACAGTTTTAGAATGAAGTGGACTCACTTTTCCCATGCTCCCTACAGAAATATTATAACTAGACCAAGAACTACAGTATATTTCCTATAACAATATTAAAGTATAGTCTTTATAAAGAACCCACAGTAAATTCCCTAGACACATGCTAGGATATGCTCCCTATAAAAACAACATAGCTCTCATTTGAACAACACTCACCCTACAAATGCAGCAGGGTGCTCCCTGGAAAGCTAGATTAGAAGGGCACAGTTCAACCACACTTTGCATACAGAAATCTTCTACTGAAAAAATTGTAAGTTCTCCAAAATGGATTAGTCAGACGCGTGTTCAGTTTAGATCAGATTAGGTTTCATGTGCTTTCGTAAAACACCTCTATGTGACCTGCCCAAAAGATATAATTATGTCTGGTTGCAAAAAACTTTTTAACACATTTGTTAAAACCTAAACACACTGTCCCCAGAACCTCCCAAATTTGCCAGAAGTTTTGCTCTCCTCTTCAGTTGCTACGCAACAGCTTTTGTTGCTGCGGAATTGGTGTTCTGAGGAGGAGAGGGGGGCGACTGGCTGAGACTGCAATTCTATTACGCTCTTTAAACCATCCAGACTGCCTCACAGGCATGGAGTACCATGCACACCCACACACATGAACCCCAACACTAATTACATATGCTTTACAGATGTTTTTAATATGGTAAATTGATGCAGTAATGAACCATTGAAAAAAAAAGACTGTACATGAAGCCATAATTTTAAGTATACCAGAATAATTCCACAATTTCCTGCACAGACTAAAAAAAATAAAATAAACAGAAAATATTACCAAATTAATGGAAAAAGCCATGAGTGATAACAGAAAAGAACAACATTTATCTTGCTATGTTTCAAGCACCATAAATGTCTAGCATTGTGTGCATGTCATACATAGACACAAGCACACACACAACACAGCCTCACCCAGGTGAAGAGGACCATAGAAAAACACAGACATAAAGTCCTGCACACCCTGTACAGTAGAGTCTGTGAGGGAAAAGAGGCCTTTCTGTGGAAACACTTAACACTGCTATTCTGAGCCTCCACATACACAGCACACACTACATATATTTGTAGTCCTGTCCACACACTACATATATTTGTGTACATATATATGTGTTGTAGGCCTGTCCAACAGGGCTAAAACATGATGACTAAATGCCTAGGTCCTCTTCTGTCCTGCAGAGACATGCCCATTTATTGATTTTGCTGATGCTTTTTTTTAAAGCAACTTACTAGTGATGAAAAATACAACACAAGCACAGGAATCAACTTCAGTACAAGTCTCAACTCAATAATGAATCTAATACAAGAGTAGAAGAGGTGAGGCTAAACTGTTTAACATTTATTTATTTACCGGTACATGGTTTTAACACTGTGGGAAGAGAAACCATTTTCAGTTTAGATGTTGGCAGTTGTCAGAATTTGGCAGAATAATTTGCTGTCTGCTTACCTCTCCATCTCTGTCTCCTTCCCTTTCTCTCGTTCTTCCTAACCATCCCTCTCCCCTCTCTCTCCAACTCTTTGAGGAAGTGATGGATTCTGCTAGCTATGCTGTCTCCGTTTACCCCACTCTTCTCCCCACTCACTTTTAGCCTGACTAAGACGGATCTGTTGTCCATTTGTGCATTGAGCCGGCGCTGGCTGGTTTGACAGCCAGTCAATCAAACATATTTAATGATATTTATGATATTTGATATTTAATCAGATGATATTTAATCAGAATACAGACAGATCAATTAGTTATTCCCCTCCCCAACAGCTAACAATCCCACCCTTGCATTATTTCATATAAACAAATGACAATGTCTGCCTGACTCTCCAAACGAAAGTGGTTTATTTATCCCTGTGTGTGTGTGTGTGTGTGTGTGTGTGTGTGTGTGTGTGTGTGTGTGTGTGTGTGTGTTTGTATTAACCTCATCACACACTATGCTCTACATGCTGAAGTTGTGTGTGTGTGTGTGTGTTTGTATTAACCTCATCACACACTGCTCTACATGCTGAAGTTGTGTGAGGGGTCGGATCCTTAACATTCTTTTTTCCGTCCACCTTAGCCATGTCTGTGTCATCTCCGTCTCCCTCGTCATTGTATCTGAAGGGCTCTTCTGAACCGCCAGTTTAATAGGCTGAATTAAGAGGCTTACGCACACTGCAGCTCGGCCGCTGAAAGGTCACTCCCACAAATTAGATTCGTTAATCTTCGAGTGCATGTCAGTAGCCTACCGCCTTCACACACGCTCGCAAAGATTAGTCCGGGGAGAAATTTCCTAATGTGATAAAGATCGCTTTAATACTTCCCACATAATAAAGAGTGCGTGCTGCTTTGTGGATCTCTCCGGGTCTGAGAAAATCAGAGAGGATGTACGATTACAGGAACACTTCAAACTGCTCCACCTCTGGAATTACAGCTTGGTCTAATGTTTGCTCTGATTGAGCATTTGACAGTGTGTTTTTTTTTTTCAGTAGGATCTGTGCTGAGGTGACGCTGGCGTGTTTATCTGATATGTACAAGAAGCCACAGAAGTAAAAGTGTGTGTGTGTGTGTGTGTGTGAGAGAGAGAGAGAGAGAGAGAGAGAGAGAGAACACCACCAGATCAGAAGAGAGTATGCCTACTGTCTCCATAAGGAATCGAGTAACAGTCTATCGTGCAGGACAGAACAGACCTGTGACACTCGCTGTGTGTCATAGTAGATGGCACTCCATGACAGGTTCAGATCACTTCCTTGGAGTAAAAAAAAAAAACAGCTAAATAGGTTCTCAATATGCCATATTCACCACACGCTGAGCCACACTGTTTGACCTCTGAAGGTCAGACTTTACCAAACATAAGGGGGTTTTTTCAGAGGTTTTGCAAGATTTGTTGAGATTTAATCAAGCATTTAATAAAGACATCTGTGTATGTCTTTGTCTCATCATTTAACTTTATGAACAGTGGCACTGGTATTACAAAGGTGATGAGATCCTGCAGGACATCCCAGGCTGTGGGTTACGCACATACATAAACTATCCAATCAGTCTATCAAATGTAACACAGATCAAGTCTATGGTCCACAGCCTGAGCAGCCGTGCATTGAAGGTCAGACCCAACTTTGCTCGATCTGACCCTTCATCCTCAGCAACACATTAATAACACTAGCGAAACACATTAATAACGCCAGCCTAAAAACACTCACACACACTGTCTGTATTCTAATAAAAGCTTTATTGCTTCAAACACCTCAGCACTTGTCACAGCCTCAATGACTCTAAATTCCTGATCCAAAAATAAATGTCCCAGGAACAAGATGTTTTTTTTTTACCTAAACTGCATCCTTATCTGTAAGTTAAAGAAATGACTGAACTCACATATTCTCTCCATGAGTGTGTGTGTGTGTGTGTGTGTGTGTGTGTGTGTGTGTGTGTGTGTGTGTGTGTATGTGTGTGTGTGTGTGTGTACAACTGTGCTGTGCATCCCACACTTCACACACCTTTAGTTTCATAGACTGCTGGTTAACCTAATGATGATGGCTGTATTGTTGGATCTCAGAGTGGAGCTGTGATGTAAACTCACATACACACACACACACACACACACACACACACACACACACACACACACACACACACACACACACACACACACACACACACATTAGAATTTATCATCCACCATTTTAGACAAAACTTTTGCCCCTTGGAGACTCCATGTCTGCTATGTGTCATTTTAGCAGTGTTGTATAAAGTATTAGAGACCCATACTTGAGTAAAAGTACAAGTAGGCTACTCTATAAAAAAAATGACTTGAGTAGAATTTGAAGTGTTCTTTAAAAACTTTACTTAAGTAGAAGTACAGAGGTATTCAGAATTTTTTGTACTTAAGTATTGCAAGTAGTTTATTCTAAAATGTATTACTCAAGTACTGAAAGTAAAAAGTACAAGTATTGTGTTTTGAATTAATTAAAGAAATTAAATTAATTAAATTAAAGAAATTAAAAATTAATTAATTAAAGAAGCCGTCAAAATTTGATTATCAATTGTTTTTATATATCTCTTACAAATCAAAAGTCAAGTCAAAGATCACTAACACAAGTTCGGTATGTACAAACAAGTAGAAACTTAAAAAACTGGGCTTAACAATTCGTACACAAAAAACAGATAACCTATGTCCCACTACGTCGTAGGTTTGACGCAAAAGTACAAGTTCGCCTTAATTTAGCTGAGAAAATGAGGTGTATTTTGGACATAAAATTTGTCCGTCTGATTCTAAGGGTGAGCCTACTGCCCTGCGTTTACCCGCAATAAATGCCCTTACCCTATAAAAACTATAAAAATGGGCACATGATTAGTCAGCATGAAAAGAGACACGGCTTACTGTTGCAAAAAACACAACATTGCCTTTATGATTTATGATTGCCAGCTAAGTGAATACTGCAGCACGTCATGAACATAATTAGGTTAGTTAGTTAAGATATCTAACCTAACTAGCGCTTACTGACAGCTCAAGCTGGTGTGTCATCTGTGCATTATATTTATAACTTACATTGATGTGTTTCTTCAAGTTCGAATGTCAATTTTTGAAGACCAATATTTCACCCTCTTTAGGGAGGCAGAGATGGCACTTCATCCTATAGGAATTTACTTTCACTTCAGCAAATGCAAACACTGTCTCTACGTAGGGCCAGGGTGGTCTCCTTCCTCACTGCCACGATCACTCGATGTTGAAGGTGTGGAAGGTGCCAATATATGTACATTAAAACTCCAACAAGCTTATTATGCAGCACTTATGCTGCTCTTCTGCTGTTACCAAACACGATACCATCTCTTTTAATGAGATAAAAAGCAAATTATTTGGAATAATTTCGAGTATATGTGTATTTGTATAAATATGTAAATTAAGCTGAAGGTGCTGAAAAATCGCACAAAAATTGAGAGGTGCACGACCTCGCCCATGTGCGTTAACGAGTAACTATACAGCACGTAAAAAATGTATCGGAGTAAAAGTATTAAACTGATGGAAATTATGTAGTGAGGTTAAAGTGGAAGTAGGAAAAAAAAATTATACTCCAGTAAAGTACAGATACAGCATTTTCGTACTTAAGTACAGTAGTGAAATAGTTCTACTTTGTTACTATACAACTCTGCATTTTAGTGTGGGAGGTTTCATGGCTAAATTGGACCAACCTGGTAGCCAATCTTCATTTTTTGCACATTGCACCAGTAAGAGCAGTGTGTGAAGGTTCAATTAGCAGGGTAAGAGCACAGTTTTACTCAAAACATTGCAATGCACACAACATTATGTGTGACATACCATAGTTCAAAAGGGGACAAATTTTTGCACGTCTCGCTGGCTCATCTGTGACCAAGATGGCAAGTCTCTGTGATGTATAACACTATATATACACATGTATAACATATATATATATACACACACACACGTTTTGTTTTATATGATCTTGTGTGTGTGTGTGTGTGAGGTATACATACTAAAGTTAGACACTGAATATCGCTAGTTGAGATTTTACACACTGCCCGTTTTCTTAGATCTACATGGTAATTCTCGTGCTTCCTTTAGTAAATGAACCATATGTGCATGTCCACAATGGCACAAGCATGCGTTTTGGTTTAAGTCAGTAATGCTACTGTATCCTTGCTCCATGACCACCAAGGGGAACTGAAAGGGAACCCACAATAAAGTGAATTTATGTATTTATGAATTTATTAAGTGAAAGAATTCAGAGATATAGACACCTCCACCAGTCCAACTCCATCAGGCAGGAGATGCTTTATCTTATCTGCCTGGATGCAAAATAATTCCTAACACTGATACACACACACACACATGCATACATACAAACACACAGACACATACACACAGACAATCAAACTCTGTCTGAGCTGGCACAGTCCCAAACCCTGGAGAGATCTTTGATCTCGTTAGCTGGGCAAACTGGATTCCTTTTTAGAATGGTGTTTAGGGCGTGGCCCTGTTGCCAATGGAAAGCTTATTACAGTGAAAGCTTATTGGCTGAGCATGAGGTAATTGTATAATTACATCAGACTGCAGGGAGGGGGTGGGTGGTTTGGGTACTCCAGATCAGCTCACAACCATAGACTAAAGGCATATTTCACCCAAACATTCTAATTTATCTAATACAAAATAGAGGTCATAGAGAGCAGTTATCATTATGAGTCTCATTACCAATTTTTATTTGTGAGCCATGTTTGTAGGGTGGGTGTATATATATATTTAATTATTTATTTTTGAAGAAGGGTACAAAACTAGAGGAAAAATTCTGTCTTTGTTTCTTTCTCTCCTTTTTATTGTGGTCATTCTACTTGCTGAGTTTTAATCCATTGCTCTGAGCTCAGCTCGTTCTCCCTGGAGATTAATTACCTGATAATCAGACTGAACAAGTGTTCTACCGCACCGCCACTAAATAACATGGCATGCCGTGCTTGTCTGCTACCTTTGTTCTTCATACTCTTTAAAATGGTTTTTGTCATAGTGCTGTTGCTCTATACGCATGCACTGTGTTTATGCATGTGTTTGTGTCTGCAAGTCTGTGTATTTGTGCACAAAAGCGTTGCCCCTCTCCTAAATTACAAAGTGATAAACACCTTTGTATCAGACTGTCAGCCTATGTCATACACACACCTGTCTACCATTATTGCCACAGGTACATGCAGTTGCTGGGTTTGTTTTTATCTGCAGTAAACATTGAGAAGTCCTGGGCACATAAGGTCATGCACAATGTTTTTGGCTGTGTACTCCAAATGACTATGAAAAAAAAGTAAAGACTATTAAGTCTATACAGATGACTTGTATAAATGTGCATGTCAGAACTTGTGTAGTTCAGGATGTGAACACTAAATATATATACATATGTATACATGTGTATGTGTGAGTAAATCATTGTGTAAATGTATGAGTGCATTTGACATGCATGTTTGCATGTGAACAGATGCTATCTCCATGTATAATGTATGCCCTGGACCATGTCCGGTGGGCTCTAGCATGCTACTGTGGCTGATTCACTACACTGGGCAGGCATGTTGGTCACAGATCACAAAACTGCTGTAAATTATACATTACCTGCTGTTTGCCCAACTCCACTCTGTGTCCTGACTACACAAGCAGAACATAGCCTCCAACCACCATGCATCTGCCAGCAATCCTACCAGGTAGATGAGAAATAGAAGATCCTGGGCTGTCATGTGACTGCTTCTAGTTAATGCTGGACACACTGTAGCTATTTCTCCTTCTTGGAAGTTGCTGGTGTATTGATATATCTATTAATTATCAATTATTATAAAGTGTCAACACCCTAAAATTTCAGGGAAATATGTTTTTTATAACTGGAATAGATTAAACTATGATATCAGTCTCATTACCAAAGGAGAAGCTCATAGTCTGCACAGTGAGCCAATTCCACTGGTTGAAATACATTTGCCACAGTAATTGGTTTAATTAACAAAGGCAAATATTATTGATTATGACGCATAAGGTCGAAAACTTGGTTTAGGTTCAGAGAGTTTGTCAAGTTATTAATTTAACCAGAGGAAGGACAAACCAACTGAAGTTAAGAAAACTGTGAAACAGAAAACTCCATTTAAAACCATTTAAACCAATGTTAACCAAACCAAAAGCTACGATAATTCAGGTAAATGAAAATGGAGGAAAATACCTTATGGAGGAAACTATCTGTGACGCTGGCGTGTGGGAGGAAGGAGGAGACACAACGAGCGTCTTGCAATGCACATATAACGTTTACTCAAACACAAACACGTAAAGTCCAGCACAAACGGAGCAAGCACGCTGAAGCGGATGCTTGCACGGGCATGAACTTTAGACAAAGACGAGCACAAGACACTGCGTGAACGCACATTAAATAGGTGAATTACACAGACCCATGTGACCTCGGGACAAGGCACAGGTGATACCACGAACACGCTCACAGACGACCCACGCCCACGGAAGTACAAACATGGACATAACGACACGCAGACAACGTAACAGCACGCCCACAGGGAAGGGTCCGGAGCTGTCACCGTGACACTATCACAGTTTTTTCTCAATTGCCAAGACACATTTTCAGAAACCATGCATCCATTTCTCCAAACTCCAAACTATATTCACAAAACCCCTGACTCTTCCTGCAGAACCAAACTATTGCTTCAAAACAATTCAAGCTGTGCTCAAAACCAAACAATGTTGTCAAATCAGGCCCCTGTCAATCCAAATGAAAAACAGCACTGAATAGTCATTACACACAACACCGATGGGTTGAGGAAAGGGGAGTATGGTGGAAGCAAAAGATTTAGGAAATCTTGGTTGATACTGAACCACTCTCTGACCTAGACAGCACAGTGAAAACTCATATTGTGCATGCCATCAAACCCCTGCAACTGATCCAGAACGCTGCAGCTTGGCTGGTCTTCAACCTTCCCAAGTTCAGCCATGTCACTCCCTTGCTGTGCTCCTTCCACTGGCTTCCGGTAGCTGCCCGCATTAACCCTGGTGCTGGCCTACAAAACAAAGAATGGTCCAGCTCCTCCTTACTTGATGGCCATGGTAAAACCCAGAAGCGTGCCTAGAGCCCTCCGTGCCTCGAGTATGACTCGTCTTGACCCTCCATCATCCAGGACACATGGGAGACAAGCATCCAGACTTTTCTCTGTCCTGGCTCCAAGGAGGTGGAATGAACTTCCCTTGTGTGTCCGAACATCAGGGTCACTTGCTGTCTTCAGACACCGACTGAAGACCCACCTCTTTCAAGTGCACTTTACATAATTTTGCTTTCGTCTACTGTACTTTATCATCTCTTTCCTCAGGTGTTTGTTATAGGTATTGCTTACTGTCTTTTTCTCAGGTATTGTGCATAATTGGGTTATAGGAATTGCTTACTGTCTTGTTCCTCAGGTGATGTGTATATTCAGGTATAATAATGACTTGGCATAATTGTTAGGTATCATATGACTTTCGTCTAGTGGTTTTTCCAGCTTACTTGTGTTCAGGACTATCTATACTACCTTGGAGATTCCAAGCAACTACGTAGCACTTTTGTAAGTCTTTCTGGATAAGAGCGTCTGCTAAATGCCATAAATGTAAATGTAAATTGTCCCACGCAATGACATAGACAGAATGCCCCGTCTGTTCATGATCCTGCTGCTCATGCCCCAACAATTACTCAAAAATGCCAAGAGATGTTGAGTGTTGTATGGCCCCAATGTGGCTTGATGATTGAGAACCCCATGATTACTGATGGCAGCACATAACGTGACATTGCCACCACGCTGGCCAGGGACTGCAACAATGACACGTTGGCCAATCACGTTCCTGCCTCTCCTCCTCCTTTTGGCAAGATTGAACCCAGCTTCATCCATATAAATATATTCATGTGGACAGTGTGAGGAATCCATTTGAAACAATCTCTATGAAAAAAATACATAAAGCTTTGTAAGTGGAACAGAAAGACAGACTTGTGCTGTGTAGACTGCAGTATTGAACACCTACCTGTACATACCGTACTCTTTGCTCCTTGACCCCTTCTGTACTTCGGTACTCGCCACCCCCCCCCCCCCCACCCCCCCCCGCTCAACAATTATAATACGCAGCATATGTATCAAACTTGTAGCCCTCCGCAATAATTGGTATCCAAGAGGTAGCTCCCAAGCTCCCAGTTTGAAAAAGGTTGGTGACCCCTGGTTTAGGACATTGAGAATTTGGTTCAGACAACCAAATTCAGTTTTGTGTTTTAGCAACTGAGAAAAACGGTAACTAAGGTAACTGACCACTGCCAAAGCCTCAGGTAAGCACAATTTTATTCATTTCTTGCTTATTTTCTCCTGCTAAACAGATTAGTGCTAGATATGTGCATATTTTCTAATACAGTGTTCCCTCGTCACTTAGCGGTTCACCTTTCGCGGACTCGGTGCGGGTTTTCAAAAATATTAATGGAACAAATATATCGCGGATATTCACTAATTCACGGTTTTCTGTGGAACTTGATTTGTGGAAAATCTATATATTTGAATGTTTACATTACAAAATCCCAAAATGTATAAAAATATATTTAAAATATTAATTCTAACAATAAAGGAATTGTAACGTATTTACCAGATGGAGAGGGATCCAACTGCAGAAGTATACTGCTTTTATTTACATAAATCACGTGTACAGAGAACGACAGGTAAATTGCTAGCATTAACGTTCTCTTGGGGTGGTCGGGACGGTCCAGGGTCATAACATGAGAGCAGAATCCAGGAGGTACAGTAGGGCTAGGCAGGAGACTGTCAAGCTACAGCCCCGGACGCCTCCCTTTGGGGCATGTGTTCATGTTGTCTACATCTGGTTATGTCCGTCTATGTAGCTCCGTGGGTGTGGTTGTATGTGTGTGTGTTCATCAGTCTCACCTGCGGCTTGTCTCGTCATCACTCTGGGCTTATGTGGTTTGTCTATTTAATGTGCGTTCGCGCAGTGTCTTGTGCTTGTCTTTGTCTGAGTCACGGATGAGTGTTTTATGTGCGCTATCTGCACTATTTGTATTTGCACCATTAAAGTAGCGTTGCTGTGTGTGGTGGAGTGAGCCAGTAGTGGTATGAAGGCACTTGGGAATAAAGTTTCAGAGGACTCAGGACTCCGTTTCTTTCTTTTCTCACACTTTATTTTCTTTATAAACAACTACAAAGTCAACAGCGTCAGGCCTGACGCAATGCCATAGCCAGGGTGCTCCTCCCTGCAGGTTCTCTTGCACGCCTTTTAAATCATAGGCCCCTCCCCCAGCAGGTGCGGGTCACGCCTCCTCTTTCCCGACTCCGGTAATCTAAAATCACAGCACCTTCACACAAAAATCACACATACGCTCCACACATTCGACGGCCGTCATCATACATTCAATACCCATGCATATCAAACTGTAGTCCATAATAATATAAAAGATTGTCATTTCCACCTCCTCCTAGCGTAAAAATCTTCTTGCGATATTTGGGGCTTTTTTCGAATTTTGGTCTTTTTCCATCCAGCTTTTTTCATGCGCATTTTCAAAATGCGCAAAAACTCGGTGGATGGAAAACCCTCTTGTGAGCGTGTTCGTGGTATCACCTGTGCCTTGTCCCGAGGTCACATGGGTCTTTGTAATTCACCTATTTAATGTGCGTTCGCGCAGTGTCTTGTGCTCGTCTTTGTCTAAAGTTCATGCCCGTGCAAGCATCCGCGTCAGCGTGCTTGCTCCGTTTGTGCTGGACTTTACATGTTTGTGTTTGAGTAAACGTTGTATGTGCATCGCAAGACACTCGTTGTGTCTCCTCCTTCCTCCCACACGCCAGCGTCACAGATAGTTTCCTCCATAAGGTATTTTCCTCCATTTTCATTTACCTGAATTATTGTAGCTTTTGGGTTGGTTAACATTGGTTTAAATGGTTTTAAATGGAGTTTTCTGTTTCACAGTTAGCTTAACTTCAGTTGGTTTGTCCTTCCTCTGGTTAAATTAATAACTTGACAAACTCTCTGAACCTAAACCAAGTTTTCGACCTTATGCGTCATAATCAATAATATTTGCATTTGTTAATTAAACCAATTACTGTGGCAAATGTATTTCAACCAGTGGAATTGGCTCACTGTGCAGACTATGAGCTTCTCCTTTGGTAATGAGACTGATATCATAGTTTAATCTATTCCAGTTATAAAAAACATATTTCCCTGAAATTTCAGGGTGTTGACACTTTATAATAATTGATAATTAATAGATATATCACTACACCAGCAACTTCCAAGAAGGAGAAATAGCTACAATGTGTCCAGCATTAACTAGAAGCAGTCACATGACAGCCCAGGAAAATTGTCCGACAGACCGGCTCTTTTAAGAACATACTGTTGTCCCTCGCCAATAGACACCAACTCATGGTTGCACTGTGTCTCCATAAGAACAGTGTACTCAAACAATCTGTGTCTGTTACAAAAACATCACAAGTGTCATTAGATGTACTAAATGAGGCCATTAAAGATTTGATGCTGCGCAAGTATCCAAATGTCACAATGGTCCATGTCTCAAACAAGGTGGCCATCTCTGGTACAAGCTATGCGCCAGGAATGTTGCTGTCTTATGGTTCAACTGCAGGTATGCCTGACTTTACTGAAGTTTCTCAGATCATCTTGGTTTTGGATAGCATAGTCTTTGTTGTCAAACTACTAAATGGATGGTACAACGAGCACCTCAGGAGCTATGAGCTAGACTACACAGGCAACATCCAAATAATTGAGCCGAAAGAACTACTTGATTTCTATCCCCTGGCTATGTACACTATCGCAGGATGACGAGTTGTTACCTTAAAACACCACATCAACACTCCCTTTTAAATAAGCAATGGAATTTGATTAAAAGACTTGTTTTGTCAGTATGAACTAAATGGATATTCTTTTTTCTTTTTATTTTCAGTGTCTTCCTGCCTGCTCAGATGTCCACCCCAGCAAATCTACGGATCATTTTTGATGATCATACAGTGCACAAATTGCTTCTGCCATCAGGTACCCCCAGTTCTCTACAGGATCTCAAGCTTGTCATCCAGAGCATATTCAGCACTCCAGATGGCTTTACTCTAATGTATCAAGATATGGAGTTTGGGGGTCAGTTCTTCACATTGACCTCCATAGAAGATGTGCAAGACATGGGTACCCTCAAAGTTGTCCAAGTTGAACCAGTCATTGTAAATCTCAGCACAGTGGAAGAAAAGGATGACAACTTACCAGAATCAGATGGCCTGTCATCCACATCTTTAACATCTCAGGACACATTTTTGTGCTCTTCATCATCTGATGAAAGTCCATCATACCGTTCCCAACCATGGCCAAGACAGGTCGAAATTCCACCATTTTCCTTTGAGACTCAGCTTATGCTGGAGGCAGGAAACAGAGCTTACCACTCCAATGGAACCCTGTTAAACAACCCGAAAGTAACTAGCAGCATTCTTGAGAAATTAGCTGAGAGAATATTTCAATACATGGCTTACCCAACAGGAATCCAAGTGATGACTGTAGTTGAGGCTTTGGTTGAGAAGTATCCGTGCCTCAAAGAGCCAGGCTCATTCAATGGCATGTATGGATGGCAACAAAGAATAAAGTATAAGATGGGCAATTATCGAGCAAAAGTAAGAGGGCTCCAAATTGCCTGTCCAGAGCTAGAGGTGAACTCTTCAAGAAGGATGACTTCCAGTCCCAGAGGCCTCAAAAGACCCAAAAAGGCTGAAGTAAATTATTTGCCACCATTGCAACTTGGAGAAACAACAGAAACAATGGAAGAAGAGAGGGTGGTACTACTCACAGAAGTGAAAAAGGCCAACAACGACAAGATCATCAGTGAGAAAATGGAGAAGACTTTTCCATATCGATGGTTGGAGGTTGTCAACCAGATGCCTGCTGTCCCATGTGTCATGGAGAGATGGCCTGCCATGTTCTATGAATCTCAGGTAAACATGAATGTTTGTGCCACATTTTCATGGTAGTCAGTAGGTCATTAGATATTTGGAAGGTCTTAAATCCATTGATGTAGCTTTATTGTGTATATACACACAACTATATGAAATCAACCGGTATATAAATACAATCATATGAAGTCAAAATGTGTATGCCTGTGTGTTGTGCGCTTGTGTCTTTGTTTTAGGTGAGGAGGAGTTCAAGAGGATCACAACTAAACACCTGGACGGAACCTTTTTGACTAAGATGGATTTCTACACTCCAAAACTACTGACCATTTTCAAGTCCAAGGGTGGGACTGCAGGTGCAAAAATGAAAAGCGTGTTGGAGTTGCTCAGTCAGGTAAAAAAATAAAAAAAGAATCTACTTACCTGTTTCATTTGACTCACAATTTTTAAAGATGTGTGATCACCACACAGTCTCTAATGGTACAGTTGTTTGTTGTCGTTTGGGGGGAAGGGGGATTCAGGCTGTGTTCAGTTGTGCTCTATTTGACAATTCCTTGGTAACACTAAAACAATGCCATTCTGTTCCAAATGAATTACACCCACAGTCAGCCATTTTGGAAGCAGCACTGATGGTGACTCAATCTCACCTACTGTTTGGCAAATTTAAAAGGCAACAGGCTGAAATTACAGGAAATTTCCAAGACACCTCCTAAAAGAGAGTGATTCTGCAGGTGGTGTCCACAGACTATATCTGTTCTTCTTTCTGGTTGATGATTTGGTGACATTTGTTTTTTATGAAGTGTCCCACCTCTGGAGGAAACAGGCGGTGACTATCACCTCACCTCTACTGGAGTTGCTCAAGTCTGGGGGTGTCTTGTAAATAACCTGTCATGTCTGCCTGTTGCATTTTAAATTTGCACAACAGTAGGTGAAATGGATTCACCATCAGTGTTACTTCCCAAGTTGTTGACCACTATGGCACTTTTGTGTTGTGTTTAGCAGGATGTTTCCAAAGATGTAATCGAACAAGACATCAAAGACAGTGTCATCAAGATCCTTGTGCTCGGCAATGCTGCAGAGGGTGCCACCCAAACTGATGTCATCCTTGTTATTGATGGTACAGAGGTATTGGGTGGTTGTAAAACACTCACCAATGCTTACATTCTGCTCATGGGCTTTGTGTACTCACTGAATTTAAGTTATCCTCCAAAATTGAAATATACATTTGAAGTGTTTCAAAAGTTGCTTTTGGAGTTGGATTATTTAAAGTTCTCCCCCAAAGTGGATTCTCTGTGAAGGAAACTGCTTATGTAAAAGGGAACTGTGACTACAGCTCATGCAGCAGATGCAATTGACTTTATTGTGAAGTTGTTCATAACTGTTCATAAAAGGCTGTGAGTTATGCGTCTTGCTCTTTAGTGTAGGTTTATTTAATGATTTGAATAATGTAAAAATGGGCCTGTACAGGTTGGCGGGTTTTTTATTATTTATTTAGAAGATTTGCGTTTTCTTGACTTTCAATTTCCTTACTGTGTACTATAGGTCCATTTAGTTAGTTCTCTCTCAGCCTTTGCACCATTTATAGAACCAAAAACACTCACCAATGCTTGCATTCTGCTCATGGGCTTTGTGTACTCACGGTGACAGCTCCGGACCCTTCCCTGTGGGCGTGTCATGACGTCGTCTGCGTGCTGTTATGTCCATGTTTGTACTTCCGTGGGTGTGGGTTGTTTGTGAGCGTGTTCGTTTGTTACACCTGTGCCTTGTCTCGAGGTCACATGGGTCTGTGTAACTCACCTATTTAATGTGCGTTCGCGCAGTGTCGTGTGCTCGTCTTTGTCTAAGTTTCATGCCAGTGTGAGTGTCACATTGTTGTGCTTGCGCCTCCGCAGTGAAGCTGCGTCTTTATTGTCAAGTAAAGTTCGTGTTTGCACCTATCTGCTACGTGTCGTGTCCGTTCCTCCGCACGTCACAGAAAGACGAGCCAAAGATAAAGAGGTATGCCTGGATACGCCACCCGGGCGCCTAAAGGGAAGAGAAAGAGCCGTCGCCACCACGGCTCTTCCCCGGTCCGTCACCACGAAGCCCCTGTCTCCGAGCAGGAGATGATGAGGAACCCGTTGTGCGCGTACATGCTCTGCGCGGCTCGGGAAGCGGAGGACGCGGAGATGGCAGAACACCTACGTCAATCCGCGGTCCGCATGTGGAGGGACCAGGACCTCGCCGCGTCCCTAGAGCCCCCGCACCGGGCGGTGAGAGGCGGCAGGAACAAACCCCCGCACGCGTCTTCTCCCGTGCCAGTGCCCGAGAGCGCAGAGCAGGGAGAGGATAGCGCACTGCTCTCGGTCTTCCCCGAGGAAGAAGAGACCGATGAGCCGTTTTGGGTGGGCATGGGCGCCTTTTCCCTCACCCCTCCCGAGGAGGAAGAGTCCTATCCCCCCTCAATGTGTTCGAAGAGCACGGTGGATTACGGAGGTGAGGAAGACAGTCTCCCACCGTCGGAGGGCGAGACGGAGGGGACGGACTCCGAGGAGGAGGAGTATTCCCCGTCAGTGTGCTCACGGAGCACGGTCTGCTACGGGGAGGAAGACGTCAGTGCTCCGCCATCTGAGAGTGAGGCGACAGAGGTGGACTCAGAGGCAGAGGGGTACTCCCCGTCGGTTTGCTCGGAGAGCACCGTTCGCTACGGGGGGGATGACGTCAGTCCCCTTCCCTCCGACTACGGCGAGGAGAGCGAGGAGGAGAGCCCTCCGTCGGTGTGTTCGCTCCCGACAGTATACAAGGGAGGCGGGAGCGGACCGGACAGTTCGATCGCATCGGAGAGTGGGGATTCCTGCGAGGAGGAGCCCATGGAACACTCCCGATGCGAGACCCCCGCTCGGTCCATGGACTGGAGCGTGGCCGAGGAGGAGGAGCCGGAGATGGACACCACCCCCGATACCGGCTCCAGAGGGGGCTGGCCTGGCAACGGAGGGGGCCGCGGACCCAGGGGGTGGGTCGCCGCGAGCCCCGCCGGTTTCGCTGCATCCAAACGGGCCGCAAGCCGCGCTGCACCTCGCGCGTTCGCCCGAAACACGGCCCCCAAGCGGTCGGACAGTCACGCTGCACCTCGAGCGCCCGCCAGAGGGACCGCCCCCAAGCGGTCGGCCAGTCACGCTGCACCTCGAGCGCCCGCCAGAGGGACTGCCCCCAAGCGGTCGGACAGTCACGCTGCACCTCGAGCGCCCGCCAGAGGGACTGCCCCAAAGCGGTCGACCAGTCGCGCTCCACCCAGCGCGTCCGCTGGCCCTGCGGCACCTGGCGGTGAGCAGGCGCAACAGGCGGGAGGAGCACCGCCTGCTGCAGCGTCTCCAGCCCCCGGAGCCTTCGCGCCGCTACCAGCGTTGCCTCAGGCGGGAAGCCTGGCTTCGGGGCTGAATGTTTGTGTTCCGGTGTTTCTGTCTGTCCCCTTGTGTCTCCCTAACCCACTGTTCCCTTTTGTGCCATTGGTGTTTCATGTTCCAGTGTGTGTGTTTGTCAGCGTGCCATTGTTTAATGTTTTCTCCCCTGTCTTCCCAGGGAGGGTGTGCTAGAGCTGTTCGCGGCGGTTCCCGCCGTCGGGGGTGACGGCTCTCGGAGGCTCACGATCCCGGCGGCTCCGGACCTGCCCCGTCGGTGTTGGTTCGGGGCTTCCCGGCTACGCGGGACGCTCCGGGAGTAGCGAGCCCCTGGCGGAGGGTTCTGTCACGGTGACAGCTCCGGACCCTTCCCTGTGGGCGTGTCATGACGTCGTCTGTGTGCTGTTATGTCCATGTTTGTACTTCCGTGGGTGTGGGTTGTTTGTGAGCGTGTTCGTTTGTTACACCTGTGCCTTGTCTCGAGGTCACATGGGTCTGTGTAACTCACCTATTTAATGTGCGTTCGCGCAGTGTCGTGTGCTCGTCTTTGTCTAAGTTTCATGCCAGTGTGAGTGTCACATTGTTGTGCTTGCGCCTCCGCAGTGAAGCTGCGTCTTTATTGTCAAGTAAAGTTCGTGTTTGCACCTATCTGCTACATGTCGTGTCCGTTCCTCCGCACGTCACATACTCACTAAATGTGCATCTCATTTTGGAACATAACTGAGCTTTCAAGTTAGAAAAATTTACTTTTGGCAGTTGAATGACTTTCAAGTTTAACATTCTCCCCAAAAGTGGGTTCTTTGAGAGTAACCCTACTACTTTATTATTTTATAGAATTTTAAACTTTGTTTAAAAAAAAAAAATTCTTTGAATATTTTGAACATTTTACTTAGTGCACTATGGCAGGGTATCTGCACATTTTTAAATATCAAATTCAATGACTTTTAAGACCTTTTTAATACCTCTCACAAGAAAAAATAATACTATTACCGGGGATGCAGGAGTGTTCCACATCGTTGACGGGGGGGGTTGGCGAACGAAAATTGTTGACGTTGTTGAGGCCGTATACTCCAACGCTAGAAATCTGGCACTAGGACCCTGGAGCGGTTATTTTCTGCATTAGGGCTAGATTCGGCAAAGTTCACATCGCGCCAGAACAACTGAACAACACACACTTATAATAATTTAATGCCTCCCCTCATAAAATTCCAGACATTTTAAGACATTTTTTGGCCTTGAATATGGAAAACTAAATTTAAGACATTTTAAGACTTTTTAAGGACCCGCGGGTACCCTGTATGGGCCGATTTAGTGGGTTCCCTTGCAAACCTTTTCAGTCATGTGTGGACCCAAGGCTAATGCAGTCCTTTCTACTATTAACACACACACACACACACACACACACACACACACACAAGCAGTTTGTTTGACATAAATTGGCCCAAAAATGATTGTGAATCTCTAGTCTGAAGAAAGCAGTGTTCCTCATATGTGGTTGAATCTTGTCTCTTGAGATATTTGAGTTTGAGCTGTGATTAATTGTTTCTGGATTACTTCTCTTAATGGTACATTAAGGAATCCTGTACTGGAGGAAATCACCTCTTTTCACCCTTCTCAAATATTGCTCAACTGGTCGTCTCAACTTCACCTCCTTTGTCTTGGTTATGTTTTGTATCTCAATTTAGCTTATCTCATGCTCCTAGGGTACCTTTAGGAGGAGTAATCGAGAAACAATTGATCACAGAATGCAATCTCACTGAACATCTCTAGAAATGCCCACAAAGACCTCTCTCTCTCACACACACATGCACACACACAAACACATTCGTCTTTTTTGTTTTTGCTTTTTTGTTCAGTTTATTGAACATTTAATACCATCACCTTGGAAGAGTTTTATATTTTCATGTACAAAATGCCCATTATGTTTTTGTGTTAAAAAATAAAAATTATATTGTGTGGATATTGTGTGTCTTTATTTTTCAGGGAGTATTTATGTGTAAAACATGTACTAGGTTTTTACCAGTAATTTTTAATCAAAATATAACTAAGTAAAAAATACTTTCTTTCAGTGGTAAATATTACTTTGGTGTTACTAATAAAAACTGTAAGGAGATGCAAGTAAATTTTACTTTAAAAATTGCTATGTTAAATTTACTTGCTTTCATTGGTAAATATTACTTTGGTATTACTAATAAAAACTGTAAGGAAAAGTTTTAAGTAAACCCCACTCCATATTTTTTTCAGTGTAGTTGGAATGTCAAATCAATTAACCCGGTAAAGCGGGGTAAGATTCTTATGCTCCTAAAGAAGCTTAATGCAGATATAGCATTCTTACAAGAGACACATTTAAGGACAGCAGATCATTTCCGGTTGAAAAAGGGTACCAAAAAAGGGTTCTTTGGCTCGTAACAATAGTGGAACCCTTTTTGGTGCTATATAGAACCCTTTTAAAGGGTTCTATATAGAACCCCATGAAAAGGGTTCTAAATAGAATTCTTTATGATGCTATCAAGAACCATGTATTACCCTTTTTCTAAATGGAATACAAAAGTGACCATATAATTTTAGCAAAATTATTGTATTTATTGAGGTGAATTTATGGATGACATAAAATCTAAAATCACCAAAAAATAAAATGCAAAGCACTGAACCTTGGCATTTGTTCATACTATGTCAACAGCACATATGGAAAAAAGTGAAGAATTATTAGTACTGAAATAAACACATATATGGAAATATAATAAATAAATATAATAAAAACCTCAAATATGCTGGATGTTACACTAAAAGTAGCAAAATTTAGAACTATTAAATTAAACAGCTCCTTTTTACAAAATCTACTCACAAAGAGAATTAAATACTCGTTTCACTGTAATTGGAAGGAATTTCTCTTCTTTCAATGCTTCAAGGAATGTACGAGTTTTTTTCAGTCCCTTAGGATACTCCACTCCAATATTCGAAATAAAGTAATAAAATAAAACTGCTATCTAGTTATCACACTGTTTGGCAACTTAACTAAACTTTCTCATATGAATATTTACCCGTGAAGTGTTGGTGTGAGACGTTATACCAGGGGTGCTCATTACGTCGATCGCGATCGACCGGTCAATCGCGAAGGAAGTGTCGGTCGATCGCGAAGGAATGTGCGTAGATCGCGTCACAGAAAATAGTAGTAGATGAATCGCACATTTGCACTGACGGTTGTATTTTGACTGACATTCACGGTAGCCAATTTGCAATCCACTCAACAAATTACGTTCGCCACCCCCCCCCCCCCCCCCCCCCCCCCGCTCAACAAATTACGTTCGCCACCCCCCCCGCTCAACAAATTACGTTCGCCACCCCCCCCCCCCCCCCCCGCTCAACAAATTACGTTCGCCGCCACCCCCGGTAGATCTTTCTGACTTGGTCATCTTATAAGTAGCTCGCAAGCTGAAAACTGTGGGCACCCCTGCGTTATACAGACTATGGAGTGAATAACTTACCTCAGAGTGAAGAATGACAGCTAGGCTGGAGCTGAAGACCGTTCAGAAAAAAACGTATCCGCACACGACCGAGAAAAAGCATCCGCGCGCCACAACACAGAGAAACTGATTGAGAACTGGGAATTGATTCCATCAAGCAGAGTGTCATGAATCAGTGTGGACGAATATTCTCTTCTGCTGCAGTTTCATGCTCCCTGCTCTGTTTGAAGCTGCATAGGACACGGATGTTTAATAGAATAATTAAAAAAGTTTCACAGGGTTCTCTAAATATAGTTATGTGAATTTTACACAATAATAATAAATACTATTGACACAATTATATTATTATAAAATCACACAACAACAAAAATAAAAACAACAACAAGTAGTAGTGGTTACTACTACTACTACTACTACTACTACTACTACTACTAATAATAATAATAATAATAATAATAAAAATGATGTTTATCTAGGCAGCTGTAGTGCATCTATACTAAAAAGCATCAATACTTGCTGGGCAATACCTATAAATATATAGATCAAATTCGTGACCAATGTCAGTACACTTTGGCATAATTTGAATAATGCACTTACACAGAACCTTTTCCTGAGCTATAAAGAACCCTTAAAGCATTCAAAAGGTTCTTTGAGTGTTAATGGTTCTATATAGAACCATCACCTTTACCAAAGAACCTTTGAAGAACCCTTTTTTTTAAGAGTGTAGCACACGTTTAATTCAAATTTTAATTCCAAATCTAGGAGAGTGGCCATACTAATTAATAAAAATATAGCATTCACAGTGTAAAATGTACAGTCTGACCCACCTGGGCGATATATCATTGTTGTGGGGCAGCTGTATACCATGCCAGTAATCCTGGCTAATATCTACGCACCTAACTGGGATGACCCTAATTTTTTTACAGACGTTTTCGCTCGCATACCTACATTATCAACCCATCATCTCATCCATAGATGGGGGGGGGGGGGGGGGGGGGGGGGCATGAATTGTGTTCTATCCCCAGTACTGGATGGCAGCTCATCTAAACCAACAACTTTAACCAGATCAGCACACTCCATCCACTCCTTTCTGAAATCTAATGGTATTGCAGATGTCTAGCGGTTTCGTAATCCTACTTCTAGGGGTTACTCTTTTTATTCTCAGAGGTGTCAATTCCAGGTTCAGAAAGTAAAAGTCCTCACCAGGATTTTGCTCAAGCTTGCTAGATTTTCTAATTAGTGCAATCCAGGTAAAATTTGTGGAATCAACACAATCCAGGAAGCCTGAGCAAAATCCTGGTGAGGACTTTTACTTTCTGAACCTGGAATTGACACCTCTGTTTATTCTCCAGTTCATCACACCTACTTGCTAACCAGTTGCGACAAAGAACAGTGTGTCAAATTATTTCAGCTTTACATGATGAAACTGGAACTTTAAAATCTGATAACATTGCAATCAATTTCTGTTTTAAAACTTTTTATCAATACAGGTCTGAATCATGCGCTGACCTCTCCATGATAGAGGAGTTTTTCCAATCTTTATGTTTTCCCCTTTTGGCTGCGGAGAACGTGGCTAAACTGGAAGAAGACCTCTCTGTCGAAGAGATTAAAATAGCAATCAAATCCATGCAAAGTGGCAAGTCCCCAGGTCCAGACGGATACCCGACGGATTTTTATAAAACATTTTCAGATTTGCTTTCGCCACTACCCGTGTTGGGTGAGTTACTTAAAAAATTTAATTTGTTACAGTTACAAGTTATCTTGTTTAAAATGTAATTGTAGTGTAACTTTTACGATTACTTTTAAAAAGTAATGTAACTAACTATTTTTGGATTACTTTTTGATTACTTTAAGGTTTAAATGAGTATTGACCCATGATCAACATTTAATTTTTGAGAACTGACAGTGTGAACAGTACTAAGCTGAGAGGGAATTGCTGACAGGCAATCACAGGAGGTCCACAAGAAGAGATGCCTGCACCAGGCATGTAAGATTCTCAGACTCCTATCATCAGGCAATACTCTCTTCTGCTCGTCCCCCAGGTTCTAGCATTTTCACAGTTTGCAGACTAACACAAGCAAGTTCAGAAACCACTTCTTTACTTCTACTACTGGGCAGCAAATATAAGAGCATTGCTGAACTGGATGGCGAATGAAGCCACTGCCCCTGTATGGTCACTTCTGGAGAGATCATCAGTTAGGTCTACTTCCTTAGCAGCATTGTTATGCTATGACTTGCCATTTGCAGTACCCACCAGTAACTTTAGCCTTAACCCAATTGTTACAGATTCTGTAAAAATATGGAACAAATTTAGAAAGTCATTCTCCCTAAAAAGAATTCTGCTTGCAGCTCCAGTTGAGAAAAATCATAGGTTCCCTCCATCGTTGGGGGATGGCGCTTTCGCTATTTGGACTAGAAGAAATTCACTGTCTGATCTATACATTGACTACAATTTTGCTACCTTCAAACAGTTAGTAGACTACAGAAATTTGAGTTGCCATGTTCACACTTTTTCAGGTATTTGCAGCTTCGGAACGTTGTCTCCTCCGGTTCTGACTGCTTTTCAGCGCGCCCCCCTCATTCTCTGTTGGACACAATCTTTAAATGTAAAGACATACATAGACAGAGTATCAGCATTATTTATGATTTGATGAACTTGTTTAATCTCACTCCACTGGTAACACTTAGGAATAAATGGGAATTGGATCTGGGCGAGACAATAGAAGAAGATCTATGGCAACAAATAATACACAGGATCTTTTCATTCTCCATCTGTACAAAACATATGGTCATCCAATTTAAGATCTTGCATCGTCTGCATTGGTCTAAGGTTAGGCTTGCCAAGATTAAGCCAGACCTGGACTCCACATGTGATTGGTGTGGGATGGCCCCAGCCTCACTTTTGCACATGTTTTGGTCGTGTCCAAAGGTATACACTCTTTGGAGTGATATTTTTAAAACCTATTCAGAGGTCTGTAATAAACAATTGGTGCCTTGTTCACTCATTGCACTGTTGAGTGCGTAGTCCCGGAAGATATTTATGTGGATACACTGGAGAAAGAGATGCTTGCCTTTAGCTCGCTCCTTGCCAGACGATTGATTCTTACCGTATGGACAGACAGAAATGTTTATAACCGTCACTGAAAACATGGTGAAAGTAAGCCAATCAGCATGACGACTTTATTCTTCGTCCTTTTATTCCTACTTATTTGTACTGCGTTGTGTTTATACGATATGTTTATAATGCTTTATACTTTTATAATATACTTTTTTATATGTGTATAGGCATGTGTACATTTCTCTTTTGTATCATTTATCTATTTTTAATTTTTATTTGATCTTTGTTATTATTATTTATTTATTATGTATTTATTTTGAAACTTGGCTTGTGCCGTGTGAATGTATGTGATATCCTGGGGGGAGGGTGGGGGGTATTGCTTAAGTTTGAATATGTATAGTGTATTATGTTAAATTTAATAAAAGACCTTGATTAAAAAAGAATGCCAGAAAATGGTTGGATGTGTAAAATTAATTCGATACAGACAGATACTTTTATATATCATGTGTCATCAGAAACCTCTTTAGAAGTGGTTTATAATGTTTGCCCTCCAGAACATTATTGTAGCTATGTCATTGGTTGTAGAGATCGAACATGTAAGCATTTGCTTTTGATAATTTTTTTTTACAAAAGGATGATGAGGAAATCTTTCCAAATATAAGCACACAATTACAAATCCATGCTAATGGCTTGCTGAAAAATCGCAAGTATACTATTATTTGCCAAGACAACAAACAACTGATCATTGAAGGTCTGTGCAGAAAAGGCCTATTTAAACGGTACATTACTGTCGTGTATTGATTAGTTGAGGATGTACAGAGGAACATGCGGAGAATGGTGGCATGTTGTTAATCATATTCAATAAATGGTATGTTGATTTAATTCAGAGTGTCAAATCTAATTGTAGAAGTAAGGTGGACACACAACAGTGGTGATGAGGATTCTGAAGTAGATACGTTTGTGAGTAAGAACTTAATTTTGTTTGGTGAAGAAAAGAAAAAGTTTAGCTAGCATGGACAAGTCGGGGGGGCTATCACCGTTTGCCTGTTACACGGCTCCCGCTACTCTGGGACTAAGATGGACACGGTGGCTGACATCATTCGAGTTATATGCAGATGGTAAAGGACTTATAATTAACGATGATACCACGGATATAACAAAATAGCGTCGACGTGCTTTGTTACTTCACCTAGCCGGTCCGGACGTTCAGGATGTATTCTCCACTCTACCAAACACCGGAGAGGCAGCAGACTACGAGGATGCAGTGGACGCGCAAAACACATATTTTGTCCCTCGGGTAAACACAGCATACGCCCGACAATCATTCCACAAACTATCCCAAAAGCAAGGTGAGACAGTACAACAATTCTGTACACGCCTAAGACAAGCGGCTAAAGACTGTGATTTTCGTGTGGACACAGACAATCAAATAAGAGATGCTATCCTGAGTAAATGTACATCTGATTATGTGCGAAGAAAATTACTCGAGGAAGGTCTGGGGCCGACACTCACTCGCACGTTGGAGGTGGCATCAGTGAAACGAGTAGAAGAACAGCTGGCAGTTATGAACTCAAATGTGGAAAAGAAAGACGGGGAAACTGTCAATCGTGTGATAAAAAGTGAAAAACCAATGAAGGCAATGATAAAAAACAAAAACAGAAGAGGATAAAAGTGATAGAAAATGCTACAGATGTGGCTATAGTGATCACATGGGAAGAGATCCCAAATGCCCAGCTTGCGGACAAACGTGTCGGAAGTGCAATGGCTAGGATCATTTTGCAAAAATGTGTCGTACAAAAGGGAAGACGCAAGGGGTGGGTGCTCAGATTACAACCGTATGACTACCGTGTGATACATGTTGCAGGAAACCAAAACATTGCAGACTCACTATCCAGACTAATTGCAGAGGACCCAAGATGAGATACATGAACATGAGTTGGAGGAGTATGTGAGATTCATAGCAGTGAATGCAATGCCCAAGGCTCATACCACAAGAGAGGTGGAAGAAGCTTCTGCCACAGACCCAGAACTAGCAGAAGTGCGCAAAGCAATTGAGAGTGGACACTTTGAAAAGTGCAAGCCTTATGCACCCATTGCAAATGAACTGTGTGTAATAGGATACGTAGTCTTGCGGGGAACTTGCATAGTGCTACCTGAAAAACTTCGAGCAAAGGCACTTGCACTGGCTCATGAAGGACACTTAGGAATAGTAGGGACAAAATAGTAGTGTGGTAGCCTGGCATGGAAAATGCGGCTGAAAAATATTGCAAAACATGTCATGGATGTCAAATTGTAGCCAGACCAGACCCACCTGAACCACTGAGAAATACAAACTTATCGGAACGTCCTTGGCAGGACATTGGCAGAACGCCATAATGCATCACTGGTTTATTATACCAGATTTTAAAGAATGCCAGGTTGCTACTATTACTACAGTATAAGGGGAGGTCACACTATATACTGTTTTAATACTGCTTACAAATTTCATAAATAGTCTAGTTGTATTTTAATAAATAGTAAAGATAAATAATTCTATGTTGACTTTATACCATTGCTAAAACAACAATACACAGTACTGTGTATATTACAAAAGGATTCCAAAAGGAATTACAAAAAAGAAATGATGGATAGAAAATGTGGAAAAATTAGTTGCCCTCTGATATTGCAAATGGTTTCATTGCCACCACATCTCAGTAAAGAATCCAGGATAAGGATACAGGGTCTGAGAAGACAAAAGTGGCACCATAATTAACGGTACATCTAAAATGTTGCTATATATCGAGTAGGTGTTCAGTATAGCAACCACATTAAAATTAATTAAAAAAAACCTGAAACACATTACCTTACCTTGCCTTGTTTTTTTGTATCAAGAGGGTCCAGTCCTGGAAAGCAAATAATCAGCAGCCTCCAATGGTTTCTGTTAAAATTCCCCAAATTCAAAGTCTAAACAGAGGAGGAGAAAATATTATTCAGACAGGAGCATCCACACCTCAATCAAACACTCTACACCATGATTAAAGTAAAAACTAGGGTTAGTGTCTATTTCTACTAAATATTCTGATATAGCCTCATTGACAAAAATTCACTCCACTTGTAGTTTATGTGTAGTTGTTTTCCAGAATAAACTTTGCCATGTGAACATATACTTACCCATTCACATGTTGACACATGAAAAGATATTCCCGGCTGAAAATTCTTCCAGTTATCACTCAGGATATGGCTTCACTGCAATCACCCTGGCTACTGAGAACAAGTGAGAAGTTAAAAAACATTGTATAAATATTAGGGGTGGGACGCGATCAAAAAAATTTATCGAATTAATCAGAAGCTTTGTAATTAATTAATCGAAATTAATCGCATTTTAATTGCATTTCAGTATTTACCATGAGAAATATTAATTTAAGTTTGAATGATGAATGAACCAATGAACATAATTGTCGTATCCATGGTTACAGTTATGCAGGTGGTTATGGGATGTAGGAGGAGTCTGGGAGTTGTTCAATAAAGTGGGCTAATGAGCAGACGTGCGTTACGAAGTGTGCTTATCTTGAAAGATTTAATTCTGAAATATACCTACTGAATGCCAAGCAAAAGTAGGTACACAACAATAATCATAAACTTTAACATCTTGTTTTTTTTTCCACCAGTTTACTACACAGACTAATAGATGAGTGCAGAAAACAGAGCAAACAGTTTTCAGAACACTGGAAATTCTGACCAAAAATGTTCAATTTTGGGAGTTTTGCTCAGGATATTGGAAGAATAAGAAGAATTGAAGTAAATCAGAAGATGTTTTTTAATACCATTTTAGATGGTAGACTTTATTTAATTTCCCAGGCCTTTGCCACATGCATATCCATAGTGCCTAGAAGTGGTCTTCTGCATGCTCAAAGCAAATGACTGGATCTTCCATTCATCATCTATAATATGAGCTGTCACACCAAGATAATTCTTGTTGCTAACAGAGGTCCAGTGATCCCCAATCAGAGCCACATTTGTGGCGCTCTTCACAATAACCTGTTTTACTTCCCTTTCCTCATCATACAGCTGGATTTTCTTCGACACTGTCTTTCTGGACGGCAGTTCGTAACTTGCATCAGTTGACGCAATATGCAGCGCTTCTTGTTATCCTTTATCTTCGACCACAGAGAGCGGACAACACTGCAAATAATGTGACGCGTCAAGTTTAAATGCCTTCGCCGCTCATGTGAGGTGTGAATGTGCTGACAACAAAATCACACAAAAATCATCAATGGAAATCAAATTTATTAACCAATGGAGGCCTGGATTTGGAGCCACACACAAAATTAAAGTGGAAAAACACACTACAGGCTGATCCAACTTTGATGTAATGTCCTTAAAACAAGTCAAAATTAGGCTCAGTATTGTGTGTGGCCTCCACATGCCTGTATGACCTCCCTACAACGCCTGGGCATGCTCCTGATGAGGTGGCGGATGGTCTCCTGAGGGATCTCCTCCCAGACCTGGACTAAAGCATCCGCCAACTCCTGGACAGTCTGTTGTGCAACGTGACGTTGGTGGATGGAGTGAGACATGATGTCCCAGATGTGCTCAATCGGATTCAGGTCTGGGGAACGGGTGGGCCAGTCCATAGCTTCCAGTGGTGGACAGTAACTGTAATTCGTTACTGTACTTAAGTAACATTTCCATGTATTTGTACTTTACTCAAGTACTTTTATTTGGTAAGACTTTATACTTTTACTTCACTACATTTCAAAGCGAAACTTTTTACTTTTCACTTCGTTACATTTACAGAAACATCTCGTTCCTTTTTCATTTTTAAATCAACGCTTAATAAAATACCAAAAGGTCAAGTGTACCATGTAACAGACTATAACCAATCAGCGCTCAGTAAGAGATTAAGATTTGTACGCTAAATAGCTGAGGATCTGACATGGCTGCAACAGATGGCTTCCCCCAACACCCCTGGCCTTATTTAGCCAAATTGTTTGAATTCCTCGAAAAGAAAAATTATTCGTATTCCTCCTCTGCATTCCGAAGAACACATTGCTGTCATCATTTATGAACTCGCGTCAAACTTGAAAAACACATCGAAGTAAGTTCGCCATTTTTACTCAAGTACATAATTGGTGTACTTTGTCCACCACTGATAGCTTCAATGCCTTCATCTTGCAGGAACTGCTGACACACTCCAGCCACATGAGGTCTAGCATAGTCCTGCATTAGGAGGAACCCAGGGCCAACTGCACCAGCATATGGTCTCACAAGGGGTCTGAGGATCTCATCTCGGTACCTAATGGCAGTCAGGCTACCTCTGGTGAGCACATGGAGGGCTGTGCGGCCCTCCAAAGAAATGCCGCCCCACACCATTACTGACCCACTGCCAAACTGATCATGCTGAAGGATGTTGCAGGCAGCGGATCGCTCTCCACGGCGTCTCCAGACTCTGTCATGTCTGTCACATGTGCTCAGTGTGAACCTGCTTTCATCTGTGAAGAGCACAAGGCGCCAGATCCTGGTGTTCTCTGGCAAATGCCAAGCGTCCTGCACGGTGTTGGGCTGTGAGCACAACCCCCATCTGTGGACGTCGGGCCCTCATACCATCCTCATGGAGTCGGTTTCTAACCGTTTGTGTGGACACATGCACATTTGTGGCCTGCTGGAGGTCATTTTGCAGGGCTCTGGCAGTGCTCCTCCTGTTCCTTCTTGCACAAAGGCGGAGGTAGTGGTCCTGCTGCTGCTACGGCCTCCTCCACGTCTCCTGGTGTACTGGCCTGTCTCCTGGTAGCGCCTCCAGCCTCTGGACACTACGCTGACAGACACAGCAAACCTTCTTGCCACAGCTCGCATTGATGTGCCATCCTGGATGAGCTGCACTACCTGAGCCACTTGTGTGGGTTGTAGAGTCCGTCTCATGCTACCACGAGTGTGAAAGAACCACCAACATTCAAAAGTGACCAAAACATCAGCCAGAAAGCGTAGGTACTGAGAAGTGGTCAGTGGTCCCCACCTGCAGAACCACTCCTTTATAGGGGGGGTCTTGCTAATTGCCTCTCATTTCTACCTGTTGTCTATTCCATTTGCACAACAGCAGGTGAAATTGATTCACAATCAAGTGTTGCTTCCTAACTAAACAGGTTGGTTTCACAGAAGTGTGGTTGACTTGGAGTTATATTGTGTTGTTTAAGTGTTCCCTTTTTTTGAGCAGTGTATATACATTATATATATATATATTAGGGGTGTATTCAACTAAGGATTTTCATAGTCGAATCTGATTCGTCAGCTTTTCCCTTTCCCGTATTTATTTATTTATTTATTTATTTTTTAGAGCGCATTAAACGGGATCCCGTTCTCATTCAGGACTTTTTTCCTCTTCAAAGTAAAAACCTAAAACACTCAGATAAATGAATAAACACGGTAGGTTGGCTTTATTCAGCTTTTATTTATTTACTTATTTATTTTTTTTATGAAACGTTAGAGAACATTAACCGTGCATATCGAACTGTCAGACAGGCACTGTGCAAAATGTCAAAAATATTTTAAATAAAATATGCCTGCCTAAAAATATAAAAGATATTGCCACACAACAGCAAAAAAATACAAGGAAAGGTTCAAGTAACGGGGTTTAAAGCAAACAACAACAAAAAATGTTTATAGGCCTACTTGCCGAGACGAGACGTCTGAAACGACAAACGTTTTTTTCGCCTTACGCATTTTAAATGGTATGCCATGTTGGTTGTTGTCGTGCGAAACGAAAGACGTTGATGACATAACTTGCACTTTACTTTGTTTGATTCATCTTTATGTTTTTCAAAATACTTTTGAAGTTTTTTAATAGCCATTATAATCTCGGCAGATGCTGCGCGTATTCTGTAGCGTGTTCAGCTCCGCTCGTTTGGATTGTGCAACTGCAGGGTGTGATTTATTAATGTGTAGTAAGGAAGATGCCTATTGTTAATGCGCAAACATCATTTAAAAATATTTATTAACAGAAATTAGGATGATTTTATTTGACAAAAGGCTATATATAATGAAAACAAAGACATCTCATGTAACAACTAATGCTTAGCTGCATCCTTGGGCACCCCCATGCAGTTAGAATGGTACATTCGATTATGACGTTCATAGTCGACTAGGGGGTATAGTCGACAATAGTCGAATCAGCGACTATTGCAGGTCACCCCTAATATATATATAAACTCAAATGTATGAAAGGCACAGCACAATGCCACAAATTAAAGTTTTAAACAACTAATTAATGGGCATATAGTATATAAGGCTATGATAATTTTCATTAGTCTGCCTCTGGGGAATGTGTGCCCTACATAATTTCAACTTTATGCCTGTCCTAACACCAAAACCAGCCCATGATCTTGTTGGGCTAGATCAGGTCTGTTAGGACAAGAAGCAGTGGAACTTTGCAAGTGCACCTATCCTCTAAGAGCAACCATCATAAAGCATGGTGTAATAAGAACCATCTTACCTACGCTCCAATTTGTTACCAAATAAAATAGGAAATAAGTATTTCTCTGTAATGTGGGACGTAATGACACAGGATGACACACATAATGATGGACTCAGGACGACACAAAAAGATGCTTTTTCAAAGCCTGTCTGCTTATCTTAGCACGGTCTGTATTAGCAACAAGTAGGGATGCTGTATTTATTTATTTATGCACCATTTCAAGGCTTTATGAATGGTGTGTTGTTTACAATCTCACGTAGGGAAGTAGCGTGTGCTTCTCGTTTGGTGTGTATTCATCCACTGAGTAAATATGCACCATTTACTGTAAATCGTAATATTTTATGATTTATAATATTCCTTTATTGTTAGAATTAATATTTAAATATCTTTTTATACATTTTGGGTAATGTAAACATTCAAATATATAGATTTTCCACAGATCAAGTTCCACAGAAAACTGCGAATTAGCGAAAATCCGCAATATATTTGTTGAGTCTGCAAAAAGTGAACCGTGAAGTGGAGAGGTAACACTGTATAGCAGGAGAAAATAAGCAAGAGATTGTGACGGGCAGGGTGAGCAACTCAAAAAGGAAGCGATCACGCCAAGTCTCAGGGAAAGAGGATGGTTTAATAGAAAGTGTGCAAACCAAAAACCCGTGCATTGTTCCAAATGTAGGAAATAATAACCAGCAGTCAACTGGTACAAAGACAAGACATATGTAGACGAACAAACGACCCTTAGGTGAGACGGATCACGGGTCCCGCCCACCTGAGGGACGAACATCACGTGACCAAAAACAGGACCGCTGCCGCTGTAACCGGGGGCGACCGGTAGGGCCCCCCCCCCCCCCCACAACGTGACAGAGATTAATAAAATTGTGTTTACCTGAGGATTTGGCAGTGGTCAGTTACCTTAGTTCATTTGAATTTCTCCAGAAAATTAAACGGGCTCATTTTAATGATGTCATAGACATCGAGTGCTTTTGATTGGCTGGTGTGTATGTTGGCCCTGGGACTTCATCATAATTGTTGCCCTCAGGACACCTTTGACTTGGCAAAATCAGTAGGTCCAAACAGCACACCCAACATCACTGTCAAATAAACAAACTTGTTGGCTTTGTCAATCTGGCCCTAATCTTCGATAACCGAACCACTTCTACACCACAGAATTAGTCTTTCCCAGAGGTGTCAAGTAATGAAGTACAAATACTTCGTTACCGTACTTAAGTAGAACTTTTGAGTATAGGCTTATATATATATATATATATATATATATATATATATATATATATATATATATATATTTATATCAAATCAAATATATTTGTATAGCGCTTTTCACAACAAGGTTTACAAGGTTAACAATACTATGGGTCCAAATCCCTAATGAGCAAGCCAAAGGCGACAGTGGCAAGGAAAAACTCCCTAGATGGTGGGGAATAGGAGGAAACCTTGGGAGGACCAAGACTCAAAGGGAACCCATCCTCCATTGGGCGGCCCGTTAACACACAAATTACACAAAAATAAATTATACAGATGAATACACAAGTCACAAACAAATCACACAATCAGGCTAAGTATAAGGTAACTAGATTGAAAGTTATGGGTGTTGATATTGTCAATGTAAATGTCTTGTGATGAACGCCAGTTTTTCATTCCATATCGGAGTGATGATACTGGTATTGTAGGCTCCGACTGCAGTGTTACTCCCCAGGTGAACCTCGGAGAAGAAAGATATGTGATGTGGTAAATATGTAACAGATTATTCAAAGGCCAAACTAAACAGATAAGTCTTTAGTCTTTAGTTGTTTTTGTTGTTTTGTTGTGTTAGCAATTTTGTTGTTTTGTTGTGTTTTTGTTGTGTTTGTTGTTTGTGTTGTGTTGTGGAGGCTGGTATCCAGGAAGACCAGCTAACCCGTACTTTATATCAAAAGCGTTCCGTTATAGGTTATTGAAATTTGTCGTCATCTGTGTATGTTAATAAATCGCTGCCCCTCACTGCCCCTCCCTCACCACCATGACTGTTTGGTTTTAATAAAATGCATTCATTTTAATGGGAATATATGCGGCTGAAACATTAATGTGGATGTGAATACTTTTGGCTGTGAACCTTTGATCTTTCCCCTTTTATCAACTATTTTGATTAAAAAAAATAGTCCATGCTCGTTCAGGCACATTTGTATCGCAGTCAGTGGTACTCATTTTGCAGCTAGTACGTGTCACGTTGGAGCCAAACCATAACTAGCATAGACTGCTGTTGCTGAGCACTGGCTGCGTGAACAGGGTGAATGTCATCAGTCATTGTTTTGCTTTTTCAGCTTGGCTTGAATGCAATAAACTAATGGCAGCCATGTTATGAACATTGTAATGTTGTAAATAGCATTTACCAAAATATTGAAAATGTGCTATTGAAACATTTATCGCAATATATATTGATATTTGAGTTATTGTCCAGCCCTAGTTCACATAACAACTTCAATAATAATGAGACAGGATTTAATCTTTATGTTCAAACATCAGTCCTGATAACACATTGTAGAATTGTCTAGTTATGTTCCAGAAACTGAATACTGCTGGCATGATCAGATAATCCTGTATTCTTTAGCTATAATTTATCCTTTTCTTTATTAGAATAATTCCAAGTTTGGTGTCTCTGGAATGGTCTTGACGAGCTGCTTTCTCTAAAAGGGGTTAGAATCAACCTATCCCAGAATATAGAGTTATATGAATCATGGTCAATTCTGGCATTCATGGATATAGGTCTGTTTGCAAATTCCAAAGGTGACACTTTCTGTTTAGGAATGCATTAAATAAACACAAGACCATAAATGGTCCCTCTGCCTTGGCGGAAGCCATAATTCCTCAGATTAAGGTCCTGGTGACTCTGAAGGTTTCCTTAGTCCTGGAGTCATGAACTTTGGGTCACTAGAGGAGAGCCTGAAAAAGAAAACCTCTCTTAGCATTATTTCATTTCATGCTGAAAGAATCAGAGATGGTTAGTTTCAAACTTTATGAAGATATGTGCTTCCTGTGATTGTGACAGTAGACCCTCAGAGCAAGGGAATGAAAAATCTTCTGCTTTCTGGTGTTACACTGCGAAGGACACACACACATGCATATTCTGGGCCTTTGCTCGATGGCATTGTGAGTCGCTCCTGATGGGTGTCTGACCCATACTGCCTGTAAAGACACTCTTTCACCTCTGCTACCCTTTTCACCTCCTTAATCCTTCCCCACCCGGCTCAAACCTATGCCCATCTCTCCCCCACCTAACTCCCCCTGATCATTAGCTCTTTTGTCATCCACCCCTGTTGATCTGCAAGTGCTAATCTACAATTTCATTCATTTTCCATTCACTGCGGGAGTGCTTTGAGCTTTCATGCCTCAAGGATTATGGGATTTCTGTGGGGAGAAGGATGATGTTGTTTCTTCATCCCTGCATTCAGTCAGTGTTATGGATCAGAACGGATGCAGCACTAAAGAGGTGCAGAGCCCTTTGGAGTGCAAAACTCGGAGTGAGACGAGAAAGCACTTTCACACAGCGTCCCCCCCTCCACACCCAGAGCTAGTCTTGCCCCCCCCCCCCCCCCCCCCCCCCCCCGCTACCATATGTGTTAGATGAGAGAGGTGGAGCTGACACATGCTTCCTCCAGAGGGATCAGGGACAAACTCCTATGTCTTTCCAAATGAAAACTTGCTCAACATTATAGAGCCTCTCAGCACTTTTGGGGGTCACTTCTGTGGGTGGCGTCCAATGACAGCTCTGCTAGTTCTCGTGAACACATGGCTCAAATGTCGAAAGGGGTTGTGTCCAGTGGCTGGTACCCAGGTCTGAATCCCCACGAGTCCTAGCCATGCCCAGAAGATGGAAAAACAGCATTGCCCATTGTGTTGGAATGAACCTCTGGCTGAATATAATCTACTCTAGAAATATCGCTCCAGCTGACCGAGTTACCCAGCAGAACGGAAGGATATGAGGAGACGAGTTATTCCTCATGGCTACAGCAGGGCTGCACGGAATCCCTAGTGCAGGCTTAATGTAGTTTCTCTGGAAAAAAAGAAACTTGTTTGTTGAATTATTTAAGTGCCTTTTTCCTGTGTGATGTTGACTCTTGTCCTCTCCTCCATTTTAGATACAAACCGTGTTTTACAATGGGCATCACCAGGAGGTGCCTCCAAACCTTCCACTGTTTATGAGACTTGTATACACTATAAAGAAAAGACATGTATAAAGGAGTGTTATGCATCTCTCACCATTTAGCACCTTACTGGTTTTGGGACATATTCCTTAAAATGTTTAATTCAGATACATGTAGATCTAAAGGTTGCCTAAACACAAACATAAATGCACAAACATGCACAATGGGCGCTGTTATTGCATTAGGTTTTTGAGAGCAGGGGAGTGTGCGACATGTTTTTGAAAGTCAACCATGGAGATGGAACCCAAACAGCATAGACCTTCTCCACAGCCTCTAATTTATGGAGTGCCTTACACACATTATGAAAACCCACTAATTACACAGAACACTGAGTGCCTAACAGAATCACACACACACACACACACACACACACTGGGCTGTAGGACTAAAAGCAGTGGAGAGCAAGACTGCATTGATCAATAATTATTGAAATTGTATTAGAGGCAGAGAAGTAAGAGAGTTGCTGAACAGACAGTGGTCTTCCATGCTGAAGAGACTGATTAACATTGCGGAATTACACAGCTGCAGGGGAATCAATAGAACAAAGTGTTGGGCGGGGTTAGGGGCACCCACCCCTGCTCCACAAGAGAGGTGGAGAAAGCGGTAGTTTTGCAGAGAACAAAGCACCTTTAGGAGGAAAAATGGCTCACAAGATACATCATGCTAGAAGGAAATCCAACTCTTGTTTTCTTGGCAGCGAAAACTGTGACTGCATGAGGGAAGAGAGCCTGCAGTCAGCAACATGAAATAAGAGATGATGATGATGGTTCTTAATGACGATGATGAATTCTTATTGTGGAAGATAAATTCGGTCAATGACAAAGATTGGTTGTAATTATAATCTGAAGTTCCAAAGTCAAACCAATAATAAAAAATTCAAAATTATCTTTAACAGCAAATAATATATTGTCCACCAATATATCGTGCAACCTTACTGTTAACAACATCCAGGGTGGGCTGGGAACTTCTGATGTAGCTATTTGCTTCTGCTTGTTAATTCAAAGTGGGGTTTTATTTCCATAAATATGTACCCTTCTCATGCAAGCACAACCCAAACTATTTTATGTCCTGATGATCTGTATTAAATTCATAGTGTGTATGTATGTGTCTGTCTCTGGGTGTACACAGTCATCCTGCAAATCAAATCCACATGTGCTCACCACAATAGCTTAAAGACAGAAGCCTTAATCAGAGATTCTGGGGGAATAAGCAGGCTCTCTTTGACCACTCCTCTACTTCTCTCTTGAAACGTGTGTGCCTGTGTGTGTGTGTGTGTGTGTGTGTGTGTGTGTGTGTGCTGGAGCAGGTGACTGTTGCAAGCACTTAGCACAGAGACACTCCGATCCAAGCCCATGTTTAATTCAACAAGAGAGAGAAAGAGAGAGAGTGTTGCTTTAAGATCATAGGATCTTGCTAGAAATGTTAGAACGCTGGGTTGAAGTCTCAGGCACAGCCCTTTCATGGTTTTATTCTTACTTAACAAATGGCTATCAGTTTGTAGAGCTCAATAATATTCCATCCAAACGTACAAAAGGTAAATATGGGGTCCCGCAAGGCTCCATTTTAGGACCACTATTATTTACATTATATATGCTACCATTGGGCACAGTTATAAACAAACATGGTGTCAATTTTCACTGCTATGCAGATGACACTCAACTTTACATATCAGCCAAACCTGATGACAAACTCAGTTTAAGAAAAATTGAGGCCTGTGTAAGAGATATTAAATGCTGGATGTCTCTAAACTTCCTCCAACTTAATGAGGACAAAACAGAAGTTCTCCTGGGCCCTAAGGCCTCAAAACAGAAAATTCCAGATCTAATGCTCGCAGACTACCCCATTACACCTGGCACAGTAGCCAAAAACCTAGGTGTCATACTCGACTCTGACCTATCATTTGATAAATACATAGATAATACTACTAGGATAGCTTTTCTACATCTCCGCAACATTGCTAAGTTAAGAAATGCATTATCACAGGATGATGCGGAAAAATTGGTGGGCGCCTTTGTTAGCTCCAGATTAGACTACTGTAACTCACTACTGTCAGAATGTTCAAATAGGAATTTAAATAAACTTCAAATAGTTCAAAATGCCTCAGCCAGGGTTCTGACCAGAACTAGAAAATTTCAGCATATCAGTCCAGTCCTATCAGCCCTGCATTGGCTCCCAGTTAAATTCCGTATTGACTTTTAAATTCTTTTATTAACTTATAAAGCATTGCACGGGCTTGCTCCTGAATACCTTCAGGAACTTATTTCCTATTATGAACCCCCACATCCACTAAGATCACAGTGTGCTGGTCTTTTATTAGTTCCAAAAATTAACAAAGTAACAGCAGGGGGAAGAGCCTTTTCTTGTAAGGCCCCCCAGTTTTGGAATAATCTTCCTAAATGCATCCGGGACTCTGACACAGTCACAATCTTTAAGTCTAGGTTGAAAACCCACTTATTTAGTTTAGCGTTTGATAATTAATATCCCCCATTAGATAAAGGTACAGATCCAGGGGTTCATAGACGAAGGATTTTATGGTAGACTGGGGCGCTGGTGCTGTCATCCTGTCACTGCTCGTGGTCACTCAAGTTTGTTTACAGTGCAGTGGACGGATGCCATTGTCTCAGGATGCCCCAAGCCTATGTTACCTTCTGGTTCTGTCTTTTTTAGCTAGGCTGTAATAATTTAACTTAATGCCGGAGTTTTTTTCCTTGCCACTGTCGCCCTTGGCTTGCTCACTGGGGGCTAGGACTCGGCACTTGTAAAGCTGCTTTGTGACAACAACTGTTGTAAAAAGCGCTATATAAATAAAATTTGATTGATTGTGTGTGTGTGTGTGTGTGTGTGTGTGTGTGTGTGTGTGTGTGTGTGTGCGGGCGCACACACGTTTGTGTATGCGTGCTTGCGTGCTTGTGCGTGGATGGGGCTGAGTCTTTCCACTCACAGACAATATGGAAGCTGCCAAGAACAGCTAAACCAACAGAGAGAGAAAGAGAGAGAGATTCAGAGGAAGAGCACATTTAAAGAGATGAAAAGCTGTTCATATGCCACAAAAGAAAACCAGACATAAGCAGAACAAGTGAAGCTACAATACAACACAGGAAGCAGAGTGAGTACTCACATAGAATACATAACATTGGAACTCAGAGTGTGTAACATTAGAAATTTTTTAATTGAAATCAAATTCTATTGGAATGCCTTATAATATATTAATATCAGTGACCCCTTAATTTCAATTTGTTTAGGACCTGTGTGCATTATTTTCTCTCAAATTATTTACATTCCTTGGACAGACAAAACAAGTGTTATTTCTTAGTCTTTGCACTCTGCAGTACCCTTCAATATCAGTGTATGTCAAGTTATATCAGTTCTGCTCAATTTTTTGTTCACTTGTTCAAATTTGAAAAGAACCTAGTCAATTCCTTTGCAAAGACGCAATGGGACAACTAAAATGCATCTTATTTTTTGAAGTTTAATAATGAATTATTTAGTTTGAAAACCTTTAAAAATTAACACAAATGCAAAGCACACATATCAGGTACACATGCAATTACCTAGAAGCTGTTCATACTTCATTCACAAATCAAAACAGACAACAGTTTGCAACAGCCTTATTATCACCCATTTACCGTATTTTCTGTACTATAGAGCGCACCTCAATATAAGCCGCACCTACAAAGTTTTTTTTTAATTTTTTTTATGGAAAATGTTGTATAAGCCACACCGGGCTATAAGCCGCATATATCTACTGAACTGAATACAGTGAGTCCCCGCTTAACGACAGGTCTGGTTAATGATGGACCAAAGTTACGACCGACTTTTTGCCGGTGCTGTTTGTGGAGTGTTGTGTACGATAAGCTGAGGCAGCACAGCCTCCACCACAGCCCATCCCGGCAACGCGATCACTCTATCTCACGCTGTACGCACGCTCGAGAACATTGTTAGTTTTTTCTATATATTTATGATCAAAGAGTATCTAAATCTAGGGTCACGCTTAACGACAAAAACTGCTTTACGATGGACTTTTCAGTCTTTAACCCCATCGTTAAGCGGGGACTCTCTGTACATTTAACTGAACTGATCAGTTTCTGAACGGTGCCTGTAGCATTTCATGTGCGACAGTTTTGGCTTTCAGCCAGTGTTGTGTCTAATTCCGACACCCCTCGTTTATCCGCACATAAAGATGCTACAGATTATATTGTTGATTTATGTTTGAAAAAATGTCTCCGTCGTGCCTGCTGCTTGCATGTGCTAAATGAAATTGAGCACTTTCTTTTTTGATTTACAACTTTGACCTACCACCTGATTCATTTTCTGCTCCACCCCCTGATGGGTGAAGAAAAATCTACAGAAAAACCACACCTCTGTATAAGCTGCATGGTTCAAATTATGGGGAAAAAAGTAGCAGCTTATAGTCCGGAAAATACGGTAAATAAATTCTCCTACCAATTGTGACTTGACTGTGACCTGAGCGATCTCCCTTGCTTCTTCTGTCCTGTGTACTACTTTATTCACATTCACATTTCTCTAATCAGGTGTGCAGGTGTTATACCTGCCTCAGGAACTCCCTAATGGCTAATACACACTTCTGCCCCCTGCAGGTTTGAAGGTTAAGTGTTATCACGTGAATAACTGAACGAATGATTAAATGAATAGTGCCAGTATGTCTTGAGTTGACGTGACAGTGTAGCTAAGGCCAATATTGAGATATAAATTAGCAAATGGGTTATCATGCAGCCTTAGATTGCCTGTGCGATTTCCCTTCCCCCATCTGTGGCTTGATTCCAGCATGCAGCTACCTGCACCCATTAACTAATGAAGTGTGCTGCCAGTGTGCACTACTCACCACATTTCTCCTCTAATGCAGTAATCACCATTCTGATGTTAAAGGGGCTGCAGAGAGGACGAGGGAGTAGGAGGAGAAAGAGTGTAGGGGAGAGACGGACAGGGAGAATATTAGAAATGGGGAGAGAGGGAGATAGTGTAGGGGAGAGATGGATGGAGAATGTGAGAAATGGGGAGGGAGAGAGGGAGGGAGAAAGAGTGTAGGGGAGAGACAGAAAGGGAGAACGTGAGAAATGGGGAGAGAGAGAGTGAAGGGACTGGGAGACAGGGAGAATGTAAAAAATAGGGAGAGAGAGAAAGACAGGTGTAGTTTTGTAGTGTGGGTCTGGGACTGCTGGTTTATGGCGATAAAAACATTTGGAAGGTCTGTTCCTATGCTAGCCATCAGCTCTAAGAATGCCATCACTCAGTGGCATCTGTCTGACCCTGAGTAATTACACTCCACTGATATTGCACCGTCGAGCAGTGCTGTTCGTCAGGGAAATAAGGAAGTGGATACAATATACGCAAAGCTTACTGAGTCACAGTCCAATAACATTTTTGCTCAGAAGAGAAAGAGATAGAAGGAAAGAGAGAGGGGGGGTGAGAGAACTGTGCACTATGCTAATGGAGGCTGTGCTGTGTGTAGCTGCATACTCTAAACTCACAGGTGCACAGACAGTAGGCATTTTGTACATCCATTCACCACAATCCCAGCCGGTAAATGCACCAGCAAACTTTTAACCTTGGGCCTACCCTCACACATCTACTGTAGGAGGGCACTGTGCAAATAAGCCAATCAGAGTCAAAACCACTCCAAGAGAGGGAGGGAGAAGGGAGGGATAGCACTTTCAGCATATCTCTCTATGCTCAGTCTGCTTGCGGCTTTACCACACAACTACTCACCCCCACACCTAACATGAGACATTCACACAGGCATATCTTAAACAGTGAAAGAGGGATAACTGAAGAGAGAGAAAGAGAGAGAGAGAAGGTGTGTGAGAGAAAGAAAACAGTGAAACTGTTTTTGTTCATGCTTTGTAGTTTGCCTGTCACCCAAATAATACAGACACACACACACCTCAGTCAGAGAAACAATGCAGGGGAGACTCACTTTCTGAGTGAAAGGACAGCAGTTGAGGAAAGAGAAACCTAAACGAAAGCAAGCAGGCACAGGGCACTGAACAGCTACACAGCTCACACTGAACCTGTGACTCGGCTGCATGCACAGTGTGTGTAATGGTAGCAAGTTTGCGAGCAGACAAAGTGAGTGTACCTGCTTCGTGTACACGTACACACAAACATGCAAGCAAGTCTTCAGGTTTGCAAAACTCTGGGGAGTTGAACTCAGCTTTGCTCATTTTCTCTTGTCTAACACACATCACAAGGTGTGCACAGAGCACCGCTCTGGTGGAGCTGGATGGTGGAGCAGGGTGGGGTTGGGCAGACTCCGGAGCAGAGCTGGCGGCGAGGGGGTTGCTCATGTTCATGCCTGATAAGGCTCTTCAGCTGCAATCAAACAATAGCAATGATGTGAGAAAAATTGATCAGCTGCTCCCCTGACACTGTTTGAATAGTTCACAGTAATGGAAGTGAATGGGGGAGGAAAGGGGGATCAATACACAAAACGATATGGCAGCAGTTAGCTGATATCGCTAATTTAACACACACCCACCTCCCAGTGAAATTCCAGTGTTGTATGGAATTTTGCATTCTCTCAAGAACAGCAGAATGAAGAAGAAGAAGAAGAGAGAGAGAGAGAGAGAGAGAGAGAGAGAGAGAGAAAGAACGTGGCTTCTATTGGTACTTATGTGCTGTGTAATTAGCTGTGTGTGTGAGACTGTATGGCTGTTTTGAATTTTGACACATTTATCTAACAAGAGCTGATAAAGAGAACATAATGAATCCAGGTGACACATTATCGTTGTGGTACTGAGAGAGAGAGAAGGAGAAAAGTCAGAATGAGAATGTTATTTTTAAGATGAGACAACCTTATGCAGGTTAGCTGGAGATAATCAGCTGATGTATGCAGTGGAGGCAGGAGAGAGATTGCACACCTCAGCTGTTACACTGCCACACACACACTCACACACACACACACACACAGACACACACACGAAGAAAAGGGTAGCCATCTGCCTGCTGGTGTTTTCCACACACACACACACACACACACACACACACACACACACACACACACACACACACACACACACACACACACACACACACACCTCTCTCCAGGGCAAGGTATGTCCTCCTGCTAAGGTTACAGAAGGACAATCTTCAGCCAGATTATTCCATCTGTGATAGAAGTAAGCCTGGCTTTGGCCAGAGAGCCATATGTTCTGAGTTAGGGGCAGCTGTGAACCCCCAACACTCTCCAAACAGACGCCTGCCTCAGCCAAGTTCACTTCTATTAGTGTTAGATCTGCAGATTCAAGCCTGGAAACTGGATGTGGTCTAGCTTAGTTACAGTGTATGCTTATATCACTCCTCAGAGTGCATGAATCAGCTAGCACTGTTCCAAACACAAATGGTAATTGGTACCGTCAACATTGTTACAGCTAACACTGTTCAGAGTACAATATGGTCACTTACAGAGCTAACACTATTCAGAGTGCTATATTGCCACCAGGACAATTAAGAAAAAACTCATGTCTAAAAACAGCTAGGTTTCTAAGTCTTCACCACAGAGCATTTTTAGGTGAGACCTGCCTCATTTATGCTTGTTACTCAGGTCAAACCTGACCAATAGAATTATTTATTTTGAGAAATGAGAAGTACTCATTTTGATCTTATGATCTTTTGTTCTCATTTTGTTCTTCTGTGCTGGTCCTGCCAATTTGATTAATCTGAACATGCAATTCAGTGTAACGGTACTGCACACAACCCCCCTGTTTTGCATACAAATACACTGTATATTGTTATATCTTGTCATTTGTTGTAAGTATAATTCGTCATTAAGTGTATGTCTGCATGTTTAATAAATGTTGTATATGTTGTACATTTCTGTTGCTGCTCTGGAAGAGAAACTGGATGAAATCACAGGGCCTTCTTAGTGAGTAGTTTACAGTGTGACACATGAGGAAATGTCCCTTCCTACTTTATATTATGATTTTTACATCTTATTTAGAACTTTTTTAATCAGTCCCTTGTTCTGATTGAGCTACCAGCTCTTAGGAGCCTACAACACCACCCTTTGGATATTACAGGGTTAAACAGGCTTGCCATCAAATAAATTGGCATTAAATGGCATAAACTGTATTCCACTTGCTATAAATTTACATACTGTTTACTTTGTCTAAAACCCAAAGTATAAGTAAAATAAAAATATATATATTTTTAAACAAAATGCTTGAAAATGAATTCAAACTTAGACCAATTTGACAGGGAAATGAAAAAGTAAATGCAAACAAAAAACGTAAAGCTACACAAATTTCACAAAAAACCATCTGAACCCGAATTTCAAAAATGTCCATAATGAGAGAACCTCTGCACAGTACTCAATATATGATCCCAAATCCCAGTTTCCCTGTCCAAGAAATGAGTCAATCCCCAAGATCAAAGGGGATATGACCAGTTACTAACACCAAAGGGTGCATGAATGTCCAGGGACAAATTCTGTTGCTACCTGGTGCAAGACCCATACCACAGTTGGCTTGCGGCATAACCACTTAGACCACTCACGTGGAAAGCTTGCAGCTCCAGGGCACCTTGGCAGCAATGAAATCATGATCATGATATTAGGCAATCTGATGAGACAGTATATCATGAGGAAAAAAATTGCTACAGTCCCCGGCAAATTTATTGATAATTCCAAACTTCATGTATGATCCGCCTCACCTTATGGTCGTTTGTTTGTCTATATATGTCTTGTCTTTGTATAAGTCGACTGCTGATCATTGTATCCTTGATTTGGGATCTCGTCAAGGGTTTTTGGTTTGCGCACTTTATTCATTAAAACCTCCTGTTTCCCTGAGACTTGGTGTGATCACTTCCATTTTATTTCGCACCCCCTGCCCGTCACAGCATGTATGTATGAAAGATGTTATACAAATAAAGAGTATTATTATTATTATTATTATTTGTATCTTGTAGATAAAGCATATCAGAGCCATGACTGGACCAGCTCCTCTAGTCTATGGAAGGGAATGGGTTTAGGATTCAACTACAAAGGCCAGGCAAGACATGCTTCCTTCTGTCCTATTCTATGGTGCATGCAACTAATCACTCTGGTTCTCCTCAAACCCATAGTGAAATTGTACTGGGCAGATCTGGGCAGAAATCATAATGGGCCTGTTTGTATATGTATATGTGTCTATGGCATTTTGTTTGTTTGTTTTTGTGTATGTGTTTCAGCATCATGGCTAACCTTTGCTCTCTGCTCAACTGAAATTCACTTTTCTACTTTTCCCCATAGACCCATAATCCCCATTATCATGAGGTCTCCTGCACTGTATGCATATACATAAACATAGAGTAGCAGTCCCACACAACTCTAATCTCCTCCTCTCTCCAGGCTCTACCGCACACAGCTCTGAACATTGCCTCTAACACATGCAACCTGTGCACTGAACTCTTCTGTACTGCTGCAGGCAAGCCAGTACTCCTGTTATCTCTCTCTAAACTTGATATCACATTTCCACAACTGAATCTCAAAAATGAACAGAAGAAACTGCACATTGGGGGATAGATGCTGTTTTTATAAGAAGGAATTTATCTGCATATCAAGAGTCATACTGAGATTCACTGAAGTGCATTTGCAGTGATGTAATATCGGAGTTTAAATGTAAATGTGCCGTATTTTGTCAATTGTGATTTTTACACCGCAATTTGTCCTCCGCTTTTAACCCATCTGTGCAGTTACAACACACACACACACACGTTTTTGGTCACGTGATGTTCGTCCCTAAGGTGGGCGGGACCCGTGATCCGTCTCACCTGAGGGTCACTTGTTTGCCTATATATGTCTTGTCTTTGTACCAGTTGACTGCTGGTTATTATTTCCTTCATTTGGAACAATGCACAGGTTTTTGGTTTGCACACTTTCTATTAAACCATCCTCTTTCCCTGAGACTTGGCGTGATCGCTTCCTTTTTAGTTGCTCACCCTGCCCGTCACAGAATAACCAGCCACCCTTCGGAAGCCGCTAGTCTCCTTTACTTTCTCCTTTGTTCGTGGTCATGTCTCGTGGTGTTTGTCTACGTGCTGTGTGTTTGTTGTGTATTGTCTGAGAGTGTGCTGAGTCTGTCCCCACTCGTCCCGCCGTGTTTGCATGTTGTTTGTGTAAGACCCGTAAGTCACACGGCGGTGACTAGAGCTGGGGACCGGTAGACTCCGCTCTCACCCAGCGAGACTACCGGTACCTCACATTGCGCTCGTCCGTTGTCCGTTATCGTCTGTGTATGTGTGTGTGGGTAAGTTGTTTTGTGTTGTATAAATAATGACGTAGACGTGAGCGAGTGTGTGAGTGTGCTGTTGTGTGTGTCTCGCTGGTGGTGTTCGTGTGTGTGTGTGTAGACGGGTCCACCGATGCGTGCTGCGTGCTAGACCGCGTGAGATGCGAGAGTCTCTCTACTCCTTTCGCCTCGCACACCTGATATCCCGTGGTGACGGCGGTGAGCGACTGCGAGCCAGAGACGCGTCGCTGTGGGTGTGACGTGCAAGTGAGAGAGAGAGAGCTGGAGTAGGCGCGTCGCGCTCCACAGAGCGCGTGCATCGGTGGGTCCTGTCAGTTTGTTTGTGTTCTCTGTCTTTGCGTGTTCGTTTTGTCCTAGGGTGTAGCGTGATTTTGTTTTGTGTAATTCCTCTTTTGCGCCCCTCTTCACTGTGTGTGGGGAGGGGTCCATTTGAGGTCCCGTGCCACTGGGTGTGGTACGGAGGGCATCGTAGGTGCGTATGTTTTATGTTGTGTCTGTGTTTTTTGTTTTGTTATTCCCCGGAGGGACCCCCCCTAAATATGTTTTTGGGGGGGAGCTATGGGGTTCCTGAGCCACGGCATGTGGCTCAGAAGGTGCAACTCCATCAGGAGACCTGACCTTTGGGAGGGACCCCTGAGCAGGGAGGAGCCCCTGTACCCCTTTATGTAGGCAGAGGATGCCTGGGGTGTATGGGCAGGGTGTCTCCTCATGCCAAGAAGGGGTCCCCTCCCCCCTGGGTAAAGGGAGGCCAAAGGTCAGGGCAGGGCGCGTTATGTGTTGTGTGTCGTCTGTGTGCGAGTGTGTGTGATGTGTTGCAGGTCGCTCCTGGTGGTGGACTGCTGATGCGCATTGCCAGGGCCCTGGTCTCTGGTGCTCCTGGGTTGGGTGGAGGAGTCCACCTTGAGATGAGGGGCCCCGGGAGGGGTTCACTCCCCAGGAGTCTGGGGTGACCCCTAGCGAAAAGGGCAGGGGTCAGCTCCGAGCGAAGAGGTAGGTTCGGGAGGTGGTCGGTGGAAGCCGTGGTCGCACCCCAGTGTGGCGGCCTGCACACATCCACACCTCTGACGTGTGTTGGGCCATGTGCTCCCGGTCCGCACACAGCGGTGGGGCTTAAGCGGCCTAAGGCCGGTTAGGGTGTGAGGGCCCTGTGACCGACTGGGGTGTTGACGGCCCAGTTGGTCCAGGGTCCCGCCCAGGAGGCGAGCTAACCTGTGTGTGTGTGTGTGTGGGTGTTTTATGTTTTCAGCTCCAGGACTGCAGGAAACGGGTCCCTGACTTGTCAGCGTCCTATGACCAGGAGCTTATGTGTTTTGTGTTCCAGCTCCAGGACGGCAGGGAACAGGTCCCTGTCTTGTCCCCGCCCTCCCGCCCCTTTGTTGTGTTTTGTGTGCTGCCGCTGTAAGCCTCACGTCCGTTGGGGAGTGCAGCTTTGGTGTGAGGGTCTGTCATGTTGTGGGGGGGGGCCTCTGCCGGTCGCCCCCGTTTACAGCAGCAGATGTCCTGTTTTTGGTCACGTGATGTTCGTCCCTCAGGTGGGCGGGACCCTTGATCCGTCTCACCTGAGGGTCCTTTGTTTGCCTATATATGTCTTGTCTTTGTACCAGTTGACTGCTGGTTATTATTTCCTTCATTTGGAACAATGCACGGGTTTTTGGTTTGCACACTTTCTAATAAACCATCCTCTTTCCCTGAGACTTGGCGTGATCGCTTCCTTTTTAGTTGCTCACCCTGCCCGTCACACTGGGAAGTAACCATGGTTTTCATATGAGGTATGTTTACTCTTCTGCTCTGAACATGCAGACTCACAACAGCTTCTTTAATTCTCAGTTTTCATACATATTATTGTTAATGCAAAAATGTTTTTTCTTCCTTTAATTTAATGACCTCCATATTTACACCCGAAGAGATCTGGGTTACTGGTGTCTAGAAAATGTCAGTGGTTTGCCTGATATTCACCTAGTAAACAAGACAAACAAAAAAGAGAAAAAGAAAATTCCTCCCATCAGAAGTTTAAGACCAGCAAAAGAGCAGGGACACTGTTGTGTTTTATACAGCCCCTTGCTGTGCATGAGTGTGTCAGTGTGTGTCTGCATATCTGTGTGTGTGTGTTTATTACATTCATCAGGTTTATTCTGAACTTCTTACAGTATAAATATTTAAGCGAGTTGGGTCAAGTAGGTCCATCATAGTCTCAAACAACCTTTAGTTAGAGAGAGTATGTGTGTGTGTGTGGGCAGAGCGTTGGGTGGGGGGGATAAAGCCCTCAGATGTGGGTTGTTTGTCATATGCAATGGCTCTCTTTAGACTGAGTGTGTGACAGTCCAGTTCTCCTGGCTGTCAGCCACTGATGGAATATGAAAGACTTTGACTACAATGAATCAACTGACATTTTAAATAATTTCCAGGAAAACTTTTCTTCTAAATGCACAAAGAAGAACACCCCCCCCACACACACCACACACACACACACACGCACACACACACACACACACACACACACACACACACACACACACACACACACACACACACACACACACACGGAAACATACAGACATGCAGATACACACACACACAGTTTCCAAGAGGTTCTCTCTTGCTATCACCTCCTGTACACCAAGTGTATTAAGTCAACTTTTAGCTGATATCTACAGGGCTAATCCCTGCTCCTGGGCTGAAGAATCCAGGCACGCAAAGCTGTCATTATTATGCAGTGGGAAGATTAAGAAAGCAATTAGGCTTTGGAGCAGCCAAAGTGTTTCCTTATGCTGCAGTATTTGGCTCAATCTTAGTCCTACCTGTAGGTACGAACTCTAATGGTACTGCCCACCCCTGCAGAAGCTCATATGGTGCTGCCCACCCGGCAGGAGCTCTGGTGGTACTGCCACCAATTGTCATAATTTCAGCTCATGTTGCACCAGCACCTAGTTCATTAGAATAATAACTGAGAGGTCTGTTCACTACACATGTTAACTAAATTGATATTTACAGACATATAAGGCTGGGAAAGGGGAGCTCGAGCATGACCATACTGTCAGGAACAGCACGTAATCACCGTGCAGATGCGGTTCACCTGCCGCTCATAGCTCCTCCCCTTCACAACTATTTAAGCTTCCTCCTCTCTCTTCCGGGTTGCGAATGCCACGTACCAAGCGTTCTCTCTGTGTTACTGCCTTCCTGTGTACCGACCTCTACTCTCCTCCTAGACCTTGTCCCCCGCCTAGTCCCTCTGTACCTCCCGGCTTCTGTCTCACCGGCGTGACCCTGGACTATCCTGACTACATTTACCATACTCCTGCACAACACACCCTGAATGGAGTATCTCGCCTGTTCAAGTGCTCTGTGATTGCTGGACTCTGATTTGACATGGAGCATTTGCCAGTCATTGGTTAAATGGAATTGTAATGTTTAGCATAAACATGTTAAAGTGGCAGCAGTCAGAACCAGCAGACTCTTCAGCAGCCCTGTTTGTGGCCCGGTCTGTAATAAAAACTCAGGTTGAGCAGAGGCCATGTTTCATATCTCTTATCGCACACTGTGTCCAGTCATCTTCACACACGCACACACACAAGTTCACACACGTGCAGACATGCGCATACATGTGCAGGTACACACACACACACACACACACACACACACACACACACACACACACACACACACACACACACACACACACACACACACACACACACACACACACACACAGCCTTTGAAAAAGTAACTTTTACACTTGTGGTGTGCCCATCTCTGGGCCACTGCTCTTTTGTAGATCATATATGTCTATTCTTCACTCACTGGCTGTCTTAGATTCTTTCATTCTTTCAGCATTTCCTCACACTGAATAAAATAGGACTCTCCATGCTTTTCTCATACATTCTTCTTAGCTTGATTGTTATGCCTGTAAGATTCTCTAAGTGTGTCTGATTCTGCAGAATCTTTATACTTCTCCAGCATGCTTCTAAAAGTACAGTGGAGCACATCCACCTTCATATGGTAACTAGGATGCTGCCTCTCTGTGCTATAGTTAGCACCTGCACCTGTCAAGTACCCAAGCTACTGTACATCTGAATTCACATTTAATTCACATGAATTCACATCCAACTTACTGTTTGTCAGCCAGTTTTTAGAGATAGACAATTCATATTTCCTATAAATTATAGTTCACTATATGTTAACTGTAGTGCACTGTAAATTATATAATATTATTATTATATCCTATTTTTTCTATTGTGATTTTCACCCCAATCGAAATTATTTTGTTCTCTGCATTATCAAGTGACACATTTTCGAGAATCTATGCACACAAACTAATGATTACTATAGGGCTGTGGTGCACGCGTGCCCAGAGCGGTTGGGGTTAGGTGCCTTGCTCAAGGGCACCTCAATCATGGCCTCAGGCCTGGGAATCGAACACACGACCCTCAATGCATAGTGGGTTCCTATAGCAAACATTAGTATTGTATGTCATAGGATTGCCAGTATAACATACATGTTGACTGTTTTAAAATTTCATGTTTCAGCCACTGATTGTTACATGATTGTAACATGAGCCAAAATAAACTATACTTCTCATCAACAAATGAGCCTTTTTTAACATGGATGCATCTGTAGAGCTTGGTATTATTAAAAAGGGATCTCAAATTATAATGTATTGGGCGTGAGACACTTTTCTTGCAGTTCACACACTCACACATAACATCTTGTATCTCTTATGCACAGAAATTAGTAGGACATTGCCCACCAAGGTGCATCATAAGTCAATACATTGAGAAATGTAGCTACCCAACAGCCAATCAAAATATAGCATCGTTGTATTCGGGTAAAATTTACGTGATCCCGCCAAAAACTTTCCAAAGAACATAGCGCACACCAACATTGGACAACTGGGGAGCTTCATATTTTATGGTAAATCCTGTTCTTACTCTCACTGTATCTTAATCAGTTCTTGACAGTTGACAGTTCTTGAATATGCTCTTCTTAGATTTCATGAACTACTTCCATTCCATGGGTTGCAGGAACATGAGATGAATGAGGAGTTCCTTATCCACTCATGAATATCCCCACAAAGATCGATATGCCCAAAGATCCAACCACTTTATTTTACATTAATTAATGAATTAATTAATTTATTTACTTAACAGTGTGCTTTGTGTATCTAGTCTTGGAACATCCTGTGATTGGTTAAGGTAGGACTTGCCTCAGATTCTGGTGTAGGTACCATGCTAAACCAACAGGTGTCAATACCACTGGCAACACATTGAACAAGCTTGCTTTGACGGAAGAAAGGGTGTGTCTAAAGTACGTGGTCCCCAGGTACTTAAATACCCTGATCAGCCATTAATCTCTCTCTCTCTGGTTTGACTGACACAGAGGTTAGACCTATTAAAGAGAGGTTCTGCCATTTCTCTCTCTCCGGTTCTCTTTATTGAGAGCACGCAAACTTTGGTACGACTAACAGCAAACAGCTGAGAGTCGTATTACTTCATTAACGAGCCCGAGTTACGGTTTAATCTAACCAGCAACTTATCAACGTTTGTTCTCTATAGGAGAACTGAAACTACAACCCCCGCCTCCTCACACGCGCACAAGCGCACACACACATTTACTCACCTCCCCATTTTACACGCGCACACACACATTAGGACAACTCCCTAGCATGTATCTCACAGAGCTCATACCATCATAGCCATTGAAACACCAAGAACCTAATTTACCTAATCTCAGCTCTTGCATCCCTCCACTCGCTACACGTCTTGGCTCTGACCGAAACCTGGATCACTCCAGAGAACTCTGCAACTCCAGCTGCTCTGTCCTCTGCCTTCTCATTCACTCATTCCCCATGACGCCTTGGAAGGGGAGGTGGCACAGGTCTATTTTTATCTCCAGAGTGGCGTTTCACCCAACTCTCCTTTTCAGCTCTTTCAATTTCTTCCTTTGAGTTCCATGTTATCACTGTATCCTACCCCACTATTCTTCACATCATTGTGATTTATCGCCCTCCAGGTTACCTTGAGAACTTCATTGACGAACTTGACAACTCCTTAGTTTGGGTCATGTACCTACCGTGCTCAAGATGGCAAGGGTGGTACCAATCTTGAAAAAAAGCAACACTTGACACCTCTGACATGAACAACTACAGACCGGTATCACTTCTTTCTTTTCTATCAAAAACTCTGGAGTGAGCAGTCTATGACCAATTATCTCTCTTCCTCACCCAGAACCAACTCCATGATACTAATCAGTCTAGCTTCAAACGGGCACACTCAACAGAAACTGCTCTCAAAGCAGTGACCGAGAAGCTCCATGCTGCCAAGGCTAACGAGTTATCATCAGTTTTAATTCTTCTAGATCTTTCTGCAGCCTTTGACACGGTCAACCACAACATCTTCTCTTTATATACTCGTTCCCTTGGTGACATTATTTTGTCTCATGGTTTCTCTTATCATTGCTATGCTGATGACACCCAGCTAATTCTTTCCTTCCCTCAATCTGACATCCAGGTTTCTAGGCTAATCTCGGCATGTTTAGCAGATACTGCTTCATGGATGACTGCTCAACACTTGAAGCTCAACCCTAGCAAAACCGAGCTTCTGTACATTCCAGGAACCCCAAACCCACACAATGACCTCACAGTGTCCTTTGAGAACACCTTGTTAACACCATCAGAAACTGCTCGAAGCCTGGGTGTAACGTTGGACAACGAGTTGTCCTTCTCAACACATGTTTCAAAGCTGACCAGATGGTTATTTGTGCTTCTTGGCAAACGTCAAACTTGCAAAACACTAGGTAATGACATTGACTCCTGTAGTTCAGTAGTAGTCTGACTCAATGGTGTCTTGAATTCTGGCCTATCCATACTATTACCTAGGATGTATTCTGTGATCAGAAGCAAAGCACTTTGTAAGTCACTCTGGATAAGAGCATCTGGTAAGTGCCGTAAAATTTATTAATTGACATAATGAAAGCAAAACAGTTGAGTAATGGAGGACCTCTAATCTTTTTTTTCAAAGCTCACCAGCAAGTTTGGGAATTTTAGCCAGTTTGGGAGGCTATCCAAGTAGCAGAGTTAGTTTTAGTGCTCTCTCACTCCAATACCAAAGCAGAGAGGGTTTTCTCCAGGTTTAAAGACCAAGCCCAAGATAAGAAATAGCTTGGCCCTTGACGGAATTCTTTCCTTGATCATGTTTTTTTAAAATGGCAGATCTGAGTCAACTGTGTCTCAAGTGAGAGCCCCCTACCCCTGTACTGAAGGCCTCAAAATCTGCTATTAATACTTACAACACACTATTCCAGTGTTAACATGTTTGCATGTGTGCACTTCTGCTGTGCTAGTTAGCATGTACTCCTCTCCTGTGCAGCAAGGGTTCTAGATATACAATTTCTACTCTGCTAAAAAAAAACTAGCATTAGCACTACCTACAGCTACCTACAGTATTTGCACATTAGCATGCCACTGTCTTCTGTTGTGTGCTCTCTGAATGTCTTCTCCTGTATGTAACAGTGTAGCTAACATGCTGCTTCACATGTGCTATAGTTAAATGAGAATTTGTACCATTAAAATAGTGATAGCAAGTTGCAAATGTTTATACACTATAACATCTATAATGTGTAGCTCACATAAAATGAAGAATAAAATTCCTTTGTAGTCCTCCAATGAACAGGTTTGTGCTCCAGACAGCGGGTCCCCAACATAAAGGCAGCCATGTTCAAAATGTCTGAAACATCCAAGCCACTAAGTGTCAGTATAATTCCCATTTCTTGATGTGAAGAAATTGAAGTGAAAAAAAATTACTTATTGCTCCTTTAACATAACTTTTTTTGTGACATCCTAGAACCTGAATGTATATGCTGTTTTCTCAGTGTTTAGTTAGAAACCATAACTACATGTCATGATAACACAGATGTTAGTTCTATGATAAGCATATTTGTCATGTTTCCTGTGTTAAAATCAGTAGTTGTGTTGTAGTTTCTGTGTGGCCTGTGTTCTCTCACTGCTGTAATTAATATGCAGCTCCTGTTGTCCTATCAGGGCTGTAGGTACCAGGAGTCTCATGCAGGAGAGCAGCTGAGTAAACACTGATTCCATTACATATGTAGTAGTGCTTCTGCACCACTACGGGTGCTGCAGCCACGTCGCGTCATTAGTTGCGTCATCACGCTGCTCGGGCATTCCACGTAGGGCTGGACTTTAAATTCAGGGCGCCGACCTTGCTAAATGCACGTTCTGGCTGCCCTACGCCGTCCGGTCATCGGCGTTAGTTTGATGCTGTTTGTCTGCGGGCGATTTCTGTCAAGGCTGTGGTTGGGGTTCGTTTAGACTACACTCTTCCTAGAGGTAGGTAAATTGTGTTCTCTGGCATCGGAGTGCAAGTTAGTCATCGATTGCTAATGTTAGCTGTTATATTGTGTCCAGGTAAATTCACTCGGCGGCTAGCTTTCTACAGTGGCGTCTCAACGTTATTGCGTTCGGCGCTTACGCGCTTGCAATCCACTACAGGGGGTTATCTAGCTCGCAGTTTCCCTGTGGTTTGGCAGGTGATTATTCGGTCACGCACTCACTAACGTTACATTTTTACAGTGTCGTGGCTAACGTTTCCTCCTTCCATGTAGGCTTTATATCTCGCGACTGTTACCTCCGAGATTAGTACTTGGGCCTGGCGTCTAGTACTACTAGACTGTGGGTAAGTAGTGTTAATATCGCCGCTACTATGAGCAGTAACTATTGAGGGGTTGGCTAATCTGGTTATATCTGTTTGTTATAGGTTACCGAGTGTTTCCACCTTCCCTCTCTCTCTCTACCGGGCCTACAACAAGCTTCGCTGTGCTGGGCTTCGCTCCGGCTGTTGTTCTGCTACTTTGTTTTATAGTGTTTTATGTTTTATAATAGTGCACTCGCACGTGGGGTATTGCCGCGAGCAGGGGCCGAGTGTCGTCCCTGCACGTGGTAGAGCGGGGGTGTCAATTAGGACGAGCGTGCTTGTGTGTGTGCGCGTGTGCGTGCGTGTGTGTGTTGGGGTGCGGGTGTGTGCGTAAGTGGGTATTAATTTCTTGTTTTTGACTTTATTGGTTTGGTTTTTGGGTTTGTTTATTTCCTTGTTGTGTGCAGTGGTTAATTGCTTTGTGTTTTATTTGCTTTATGTTCTTTGGGGCCTTGGGTTCCTCCTGGGGGGTGGTTGGGGCGTTGTGGTGCCCTTGTAGGGGTGTGATGCTTGCAGTGCCCTCTGGGATGTAGTGGTGAGTCAAGTGTGCAATTTATTGGGTGTGTGATCACTGTGCTTTGGGGATTGTTGTGCTGCTGGCCTGGGACGCCCGGCCATTCTTTGGAAGGGTGGTGGACAAGGCCAATGATTGTGTTTTTTTGTTCTTTTGGCAGGAGCAGGGACAAACCGTAGGGAGGCCGCTGCCGGTGGTGGTGGGTGTTTACGTTTGCGAGTTCACCCTTAGGGTAGGGTAGGGTCACTGGGGTGTGAAGCCAGCGTATTCTTCCTGCGGTTCTGCTGACCCACTTTAGTGGCGACGGTCATCCCCTTTGGTAAGCCCCTCCCTGCCTGGTTGAGTTAGTTCTTATTTTATAGTATTTGTGTTTGTTCTGTTGGGCTACTACAACCATACCCGATGTGTGAGTGAGTAGGTGTGTGTTGGGAGCTGAGATTTTTAAAAGAGATTATAAAATTGATTACTGTGATAATAAACATTTCTATTCCGACCTTGTCTCTGTCTTAGTTGCAAAAACCTAAATGGTGTGGAAACCCTGGTAATTGGGATCAATTCAAGGAGTTGGTATTAACAAATTCACTTTCCCTCGGGAGCTTATACCCCCGGGGGTGGCGTAGTCAGAGTTACCTCTTGGTTCTGGCCATACCACTACACATACAAGGAACATGTCATGTACCTCTGATGTGATGCTGTTTCTGCCATAAACATACTGGAGATGATTCTCAAAAAAACCTATGCTAACATGCCTTGTCATTTGAGATTTGAGTCGGTTTTTAATTTGTTTGTGAATAAATAACGTGTTGAACTGGATATAAAACATATGTGAGAAAAAAAAATTATTTTGTAAACAAATAGGGCACCACATGAAGAGGTCAAGCATTTTGTGGATCTGTCAGCACAACACCTGCCCAATTCAAGGGGCACACACACACACACATACACACACACAGCTGTTTTAGCCATCACATAATTTTATGGACACAACCACCTAATGGGAAATTACTCTGTAAATGGGTATATGGTGTAGATGGGGAAGCAGTTGATGACATAAGATTAGAGACAGTCTGTAAAACTGTAGTCTGGCAGTCTGTAACTTCAATTTCAAGTATACATGTATGCAGCATGTTTAACACGTTTTGTCAGGCACGCATTGCCCCTGAAGTCATGAGGTGATTGGAGTCATTATCGAGACTCCTCCACTCGAGAACACACACTGGAACATAAACAGCACAAAGCTGAGATAATGACCCATTCCTGCATGAACAACAGCACAGTAGGACAGAGTGTGAGGAACCTGATTATCACTATGTCGACCTGCAAGACCACAGTGCTGATGAGAGGCCCTGGTGAGCGGAATTAGAGTGAAAGAGGAAAATGAAGAATACTGAGATTCTTAATATTGTCTAATTGTGGGATAATGTGTATAATATTGTCTGAATGTGGGAAGGGGGTGAATGGGAGTCCTCCAGGCATGTCTGTCACGTTACAGGCCCTGACCCCTCCCTCCAGGCATGTCTATGTCACGGTACTGCCCCTGACACCTCCCTCCAGATGTGTCTGTGTCAAGGTAAAGCCCCTGACCCCTCCCTCTAGGTGTGTCTATGTCACGGTACAGCCCCTGACCCCTCCATCTAGGCGTGTCTGTGTCACGGTACAGCCCCTGACTCCTCCCACCAGGCATGTCTATGTCACGGTACAGCCCCTGACCCCTCCTTCCAGGTGTATCTAGGTGTCTATGTTGGCGTGTATATGGTCCATTTTCTTATATCTTGTGTGGTCGTCTGTGTTGCTCATATTAACCGTCACACCTGTCTCTGGTTTTTGTCATTGTGATATGTTGCACTTGTGTCATTAGTATTTGTGTATTTAAATGTGAGTCTACATTCCTTGTCCGTTGTCCATTACAGTCACTGTATCTCTCTGGCCTGGTCTTGCAATCACAAATCAAATTCAGTTCAGTTCAGTTTAGGGTGTTATACTGGCATAGCAATTAGTGGTACATTTGTATTATCAAGGTCTGAGTTACAAAATTGTTGTAACGTGGCTCGCGCCACGGAGCGAGGAGATGGACACAATCGCTGAGAAGAGCGAGATTTATTAAAGGAGTTACCATCATCGTCGTCGCTTAGCCAGGCAGGGTCAATAACAGGAGGGCAGTCCGTATAACACGCAAACACGGGCATAATAACGACAGGGGAACACGAGTACAGAAAAGAATCAAAAACAAGAACACACTACGGCCAGGTATAACGATGAGCAAACAGTCAAACATCCAAATCAATCAAACAAAATACCAGACAAAGGACAAAGGAGACTCAGGGGCTTAAATACAAGGAATCTAACGAGGGGCAGGTGACGGTAATAACACGGGACGTGGTAACAAACAAGGTAATCACAGAGACGAACGAGCGGGGCGGGGTAAACAGGTACGAAACACAGACACGAGGGAGTTTGGAGTGACAGCTAACGGAGGGGGGCACGGTCATACGTGACAGTACTCCCCCTCAAGGCGTGCCACTCCGGGGCACGCAAGGGCAGACGACCACGGGACACAGGACAAGGGACCAGGGGCATGGCAGGGACTGGAGACAGGGGAGCAGAGACTGGCCAGGAGCCGGGTAGGGACTGGGCAGGACAGGGGACACAATGAGACCCGACAGGGCCAGGGCGAGGAATAGGGGCAGGGCCAGACGAGACAGGACCGGGAACAGACACGGGAGTGGGGCCAGGGGACAGGGCGGAGGCAAACACAGAGGCAAAGACACCATGAACAACGGAGACAGGCACTGGCACAAGGTGGGTGACAACTTGGGGAACAGACATGGGGACAGGGACAGAGACGACACCACAGGAAACAGACACAGGAACAGGAACATGGACACGAACAGACACAACCACGGGGACAGGGACCAAAACAAAACCAGGGACGGGACCAGGGAGCAAGGGGAACACGGGCAACGGAACATAGGAGGCACATGGCGGAGCAGGGGGAACACAAAGTCCATGCCCAACAGGGGGTAGCACAGTCCCAAGGGCAACAGGCGGGGTCCGCTGGCGGGCAGCGGGGACAGGCGGGGTCCGCTGGCGGGCAGCGGGGACAGGCGGGGTCCGCTGGCGGGCAGCGGGGACAGGCGGGGTCCGCAGGCGGGCAGCGGGGACAGGAGCCGGCAGGCGGGCAGCGGGGACAGGAGCCGGCAGGCGGGCAGCGGGGACAGGAGCCGGCAGGCGGGCAGCGGGGACAGGCCCGGAACTGACGTCCTCGGGGGGCGGAGTCGCCGCACTGACGTCCTCGGGGGGCGGAGTCACCGCACTGACGTCCTCGGGGGGCGGAGTCGCCGCACTGACGTCCTCGGGGGGCGTGTCCGCCATACTGACGTCATCGGGGGCGTGTCCGCCATACTGACGTCATCGGGGGGCGTGACCGCCATACTGACGTCCTCGGGGGGCGTGACCGCCATACTGACGTCACCGGGGGGCGTGACCGCCATACTGACGTCACCGGGGGTCCGAGCCGGCCACTCCTGGGTTGAGTGGCTAGTACTCCCCCCCAAAAAATTCTTGGGTGGCCTTCGGGGAGCGGCTTCCGGGAGGACGACGATGTCATGCACTGTGGCGGCGGGGCTCTGAACCGGGGGCGTGGTCTTCCTTCCCCGGTCTGGTCTGCGCCTGGAAGAACATACAGACACAACTGCTTCTCGGTGGCTTTCATTGTGACTCCACCTCGTCGGAGGTATCGGGAGCTCACAATGGCTTTTGAAAGCCAACCGAGAGCCAAGCCAACGCTCGTCTGCACATCCATTCCGTCTACCCGAATCTTGCACTACAGGTTGCTCCTCCCTGTAGCGTGTGTCGAGTCGGGCAGACACGTAGCGCTTATCAGGGAGCTCGTCGCTAAAGCTAGAAACCGAAAGTGATTTCGCCTTGTTTTTACAGCGACGAGACTCCCCTGTACCCACAGCGCAAGGGGAATTCCTGTCTCTGGTTCGTTCACGCTGTAATACCGGAGAGTCGAACCGAATTAAACCAGCCAACATCTCATTACAGCGATTGAACTTACCAGAGTCTCGCTCTCTCGCTGTGTCCTTGTAAGGTCTGGTATTATGTAACGTGGCTCGCGCCACGGAGCGAGGAAACGGACACAATCGCTGAGAAGAGCGAGATTTATTAAAGGAGTTACCATCATCGTCGTCGCTTAGCCAGGCAGGGTCAATAACAGGAGGGCAGTCCGTATAACACGCAAACACGGGCATAATAACGACAGGGGAACACGAGTACAGAAAAGAATCAAAAACAAGAACACACTACGGCCAGGTATAACGATGAGCAAACAGTCAAACATCCAAATCAATCAAACAAAATACCAGACAAAGGACAAGGGAGACTCAGGGGCTTAAATACAAGGAATCTAACGAGGGGCAGGTGACGGTAATAACACGGGGCGTGGTAACAAACAAGGTAATCACAGAGACGAACGAGCGGGGCAGGGTAAACAGGTACGAAACACAGACACGAGGGAGTTTGGAGTGACAGCTAACGGAGGGGGGCACGGTCATACGTGACAATTGTAATAAATAAAAAATATAAATCTGAAATTCACAACATCTGTATATCAAGAGTATCAACTGCAACTGAAAGGAGGGGTTCATTGTAGATTCATAGGAAGTAAGATTTTGGTAGTAGCAAATTGATTGTGTGTGGGTGTGTGTTCCTGACCTGGTCAGCAGCAAAGTCACATTCAACTGGACACACCTTTTTTATTGTCCTTCACTGTATGTCCATTTCTCAATATTTCTGAAAATGCTACAAACCTTTGTCTCTCTCTTAAAATCTGTAACATTTACAGGGTGGTTTGGTAGTCGTTTAATGATGACAGTAGTTATGAACATATCAATAAAAGAACAGCTGTTCTGTTCCAACAGTTTTGATGTCTATCGTCATTAGCGCCATGATCGTCTTTACTCCTTCTCTCTATCTGTCTCCCTTCCTCCCTCTCTCTTCTCTCTCCCTGTCTGTCTCCCCCCCCCCTCTCTCTCTCTCTCTCTGTGTATGTGTCTGCCCCTTCATTTTCTCTCTCTGTAATTTTGTCTCTCCTGCCTCTGAGTCATCAGAGGAAATTGAAAGTCAGCTCTGACCCTCATCTACTGCTGGATCAGAGACAACCATCTACCGCTGGATCAGAGACAACCATCATTACTCCATTTGGCTGCCTTCTTCATGCGTCTTCTTTCACTCTCTCTCCTCTCACTCGTCTCTCTCTCTCTCTCTCTCGCTCAGATAGAGTTGCATATTGTGTCACTCAGCATGATTGATCTGTTGTATCATCACAGAATGGCCTGAGGGCCCTTCTAAAGTCGTTTAGTTGAGCCTTTCACACAGCAGTCCTCGTGAAACCAACTGCTGTGTCTCTCTCATACCAGGCCACCCGTAACACCCCCAACCCCTACTCCCCCCCCCCCCCCCCCCCCCCCCCCCACACACACACACACACACTCCGCTGAGCTGCATTGTGATGTAGAGGTGCTTGCTGTGTGCAGCTGTTTAATGATACCCTCACTGCCAGCAGCCATGTTGTTTAAGTAGACTCATATTTGCTGCAGCTGCTGGTATTATGTTGCAGGAGGTGTTGAAGAGGAGTATTTATCCTGTCCTCGCTGGTTCAGGAGGTGTTGAAGAGGAGTGTTTATCCTGTCCTCACTAGTTCAGGAGGTGTTGAAGAGGAGTGTTTATCCTGTCCTCGCTGGTTCAGAAGGCTTCACAAGGGCATGTCTGAGATATTCCCTCTCCTTGCTCTACAGGGCTGGTGTCATTCTAGTTTAGTTGCATTTGGTGTATGTGGAAATATTTTCTTTCTGATTAGAACATGTGTTAAGTCTTTGGCTCAGAATGTATGTTAGAATGTGGGTATAAAATCTAAGTTGTGTGTTTGTGTATATATTCAACTCTCCAATGTTCTTCAAGGGATTGTGTTCAAGTGTGTGTTTCTCTGTGTATCAGTATTATATGACTGTGTATGTATGTGTATGTGTATTATATTTTTACTTTGTACTAGTTAATGTTGGGCTTAGTGTGCATGTGTGTATGTGTATTTGTGTCTTGTCAGCAAGGTGTTTAAGAGAGTTGAAGGAAAGATCAGCAGCTTCTGTGATAAAGCCCTTAAAATGCTGTTGATTATTGTATGGATTTTATTCTCACTTCTGGATTATTAGAATCCAGGGTTTTTCAAAACCAACTTTGTGTACGAGAGGCACTCTGAATAGAAATATAAATAAGCAAAGCAAAATCCTTCCCAAGGGAGTAAAGAAGTCAGTGTCTTCATCATCATCATTCTCTATGTGCTTTACATCCAGTGTCAGGAAAAGGTTTGCTTTTAACAATTCCCTTCATCTCTCACCATGCACTGCCTCTGCATTGTTCATGAAGATGATGCTGATGAAGGGTTTTGAACTGATTGGTGTCTTTTAGACCAGTGGGAGAAGAGTTGCGCTCAGATTTGAATGGAGATCTTAAAGACAGTGTGGCAGAGGCAGCTTTTAATCCAATAACCCATACACACACACACACACACACTCCTGCAATAACTGCTGCCTTCTGCCTTCTGGCACAAGCCCTCAGAAGCTGGTATACTGGCACTCAACCTTCATAGATTATCACCTTTGCAAAGACTTTGCTACTGTTTCATTTATTCTGTTATTTCACTGCTGGACTGTGATGGGATTTGTTCTTTGTGCATGCATTAAAGTGATGCACAACATTTTTGTTGACGTGATTAAAAGGTGCATATCTAGCAGAGATCTGTTCACAGTGGTGACAGATGTGGGCCAGTAACATGAATGGAAACCACAGAGGCAATCAGGTATTAACCAAGTAGTGCATTCATTGTTGCTCACCTGGATGACATGCACTAGAGCCTCACTTGCATGCCCTAACTTCTTCGAAGGAGTAGATGAAGAGGGAAACAATGATGGCAGCACATGTACAAAAAAAATCCTAAAAAAACGGTCAATGACTGGCAGCAGCAGCTGCCAAACAAAAACTTAAATTTTTAAGTAAAAAACCCTGATTTAAATTTAGTGGAAAAACTATAAATTTACAGAAAAATTCATTAAACATTCTGCGGAGAAATACAGTTATTTTACAGATTTTTCCTGGATTATTATGACTTGGCATTTTAAATAGAGTGACAGCACTAATATATTTGCAGAGAAATATCATTATTTTACAACTTTTCCCCCAATTATTACAATTATTACAATCCAGCTGCAAGAATAATTTTAATTACATAGGATTTTCTCCATGAATCTGGAAAGGTTTTGACAAAAAATACTGCAGTTTTAAGTCTATTCATATTCATTACATATTGTAACGGCTTTGAGTCAGAAGGACAAGAATGAGACATGACACCAATGTTAGCGAACTGTTATTTTATAAGCAACACATTAAAGGGAGGGGGAACACTAACGCACATACAACACACATCCAGGGAAACAGGTGGAACTCACCGCGGGGCCTGCTGGGAGGCCTGTAGACTCCACCCCTCAATGCTGCCCATTGGCTGATGGTACAATATTCAGCCACCGCAGAACGTGATAGAGGCGGATAAAAAAAAAAAAACTCCATTAATGTCTGCCACCAAATCTAGATCCAGAGTGCTAAAAATGTAGAAATGACATCAACTACAAAATGCGACATCAGTGGCATATGGAGAAAGCTGAACTGTTAAGCACATTGATTTGTACATAATTTAATGTGACTATTAATCATTAGCGATAGAATAGTCGGCAACGTTCCTAGCAAATTAGACTTAAAAGCCTGTTCCATTACAATGTACGTCTACCAGTATATCAGTTCATCTGTCTCTCAGTGTCTTACAGGTTATTTCCTAGGTTATGTTCAAGTATAGACCTAGTGTTTAGAAATGTTTCTTTTAAAATTCCAGCACCCAAACAAACTGCCATTTTCTATTGCCATTGACTGCACAAGAACTAAAATGAGAACCGACATCAATAGAGATGGAACAAACAGAAATCTCCTACAGCCATTACTACAGATACATACTTTAGACATGCCAATGTAAAAATCTAATGTCTGAACTGACATTAGGAAGTCACTCTTCATTCTGTAGTCATCATAAAAATGAGCATAATCATGATTTTCAATTGCAGAAATGGTTTTTTTTTTTCTTCGTCAAATCAAGTACCATCACGTTCTGTGGCAAATTAATATGTCCGGACCCTATATGTTTTGATCTGTATACATTTTTCTTTTGAACATCAATGGATCCTCTGAATTACAAGGATGCCTAACAATTAAAATACGAGTATTGCTACATGTAAGCTAATACTATGAAAACTTCATTAATTTCTGACATTGAAAATCATGTTTATACCAGCAGTGCCAAACAACTAAACACATCGCCAAAAGACATTAGATAATACAAGTTAATAATATTTTGACCTTGATATAATCAACCGAATGTTTAATTGCAGAAAATTGCTGTAATTGTACATTAATCTGTATATAATTTAAGAAAGCCGAAAAATACCGTATAAATTATACTGTATTTTTTCTGTAAAAAAAAAGAGAAAAGCATGTAACTTGTAATTATTATCATAATACTTAAAAGATATTTTGTCAAATTACAAATAATGTCTGTAATTTTACAAAGTTTTGTATACAATTGGAAAAAATTTTAATGTTACCAGTCAGTCTAGGCGATGAGGTGGAGTTGGGTGTTTGGGTAATAAATGAAAACCACAGAGACCCCGCATGGATTCATTCATGTGTATTTGTCATGATTGTACCAAACCAACAAAAGAAAAACAGGCCATTTCTCCAGGGGATAAGCAAGGCCAACACAACAAACAGAACGCAACACTAACACTAACTTCACCTAACAAAACAAATAATCAACTAATAAATGTGCCATATTTTGTCAATTGTGATTTTTACACCCCAATCGAAATTTGTCCTCCACTTTTAATCTGTGCAGTCAGAACACACACACTAGTGATTACTAGGGGGCTGTGGATCACACGTGCCCAGAGTGGTGGGCAGCAGTTGGGGTTAGGTGCCTTGCTCAAGGGCACCTCAGTCATGGCCTGTCTGGGAATCGAACCCACAACCCTCCGGTCACAAGACCAGTTCCCTAACCGCCAGGCCATGACTGCCCCAAAGCTTCTGCTGCCCCGTGTGAGGGACGAACTCACGACCTTCAGATTATGAGACTGACGCGCTACCTACTGCGCTAACGAGTCCAACCTAGCTCCCTAACTAAGCCAAAACCAGGAGAAAATCAGAATAAAACTGGCACTTACCCCCTTCCAGCCATAGGTGTTTTACAATCCACAATAAAAGATAACAAAAAAGACACCCAACATATTTACAAACGAACATATACAAGCCAAGTTGTAAAAGGCATCTAGCAAAAGAACACTATCTATACACACACACAGAACACTATCTATACACACACACACAGGTTACACAGTTTCCCCAACACTGCCAACAAACACAAGTTTAAAGGCCCACATTCTGGGAAACCCAGTCCCGCCGTTTTCCCTCTCCCACTTCCTGGATCACTCCACCTTTATCCTTCTCTGGGGGACTGACTCCACCCACAGCAGCCACACCTGGGCACAGCTCCACCTGGATTTGGGGAAGGGAATAGGAGGAAAAAGACAAAGGGAGAAAGAACACGCACACACACACACACACACACACACACACACAACAATATCCAGCCCAACTGCAGCAACAGTTAAACTACATTGAAATATTTACAGTTATTTTCCATAAAATTAGGATTTTTTTTTACAGTGTAGGATACCGAGAGCCTGTTCAGCTGTTGGGGATAATATGGTTTGTGATGAATAATTTTTTTTTGTTTCAATGCTGTCATCTGAGTCGTTGCTTCCCAGTTACAACCTGAAGCCAGAACTATTATTTGAACTGTAACCTTCAGATTTATGGTTTGTTAATCAAACAAATTGGGCTATGGAAGTTGACCACACGTAGTGGAGACCTTAGTTAAATTGAGTTTATATCAAATGTGTGTGTGTGTGTGTGTGTGTGTGTGTGTGTGTATAATGTATATGAATCTGTACATTGCACGTAGTGTATATGACAGCTTTTATTGTCATATGGACAATATTACTTCCAGCAATAATATCAACCACATAGCATAGCAAAATAACTAACAAACTTAACAACTTGACCCTGACAAAATACAGGGGAAAAACAACTGGAAAACTATTGAAACCTACATTGTTCACTCAGTGAGTAATCTCTGCAGATTTTATTTTTTTTCTCTCTCAGCTTTTCAGCGCCACCTTTACGTTTTGTAGTTTGTTTAGACCCTGGCTTAGACTGCTCCATCTTTACGGACTTATGCGGACTTATTTTTTCACGTTTCAGTAGTGTGAACCGTGTCGCGGAGGGATCACATGATGAGTTAGACCCTCAGCAGTGTCAGTGTGCAACTGGCGTCTCTCTCTTGACTTGTCACTCGTGGGATACAAACAGGGAGATATAATTAATGTGGCATTAGTATGGACAAGGCTTTTCCAGTTCGTGACTACTTGTATTAATAAGTGACAGCTGCTGTATGTTTTCGTAGTCTGGCCCGAATTTTCTGAGACAAGTTTTTTTTTTTTTTTTTTTTTTATCTCTGCTGCATACTGTCAGCCCGCATCAGCTGGCCCAGTCCGCGCGCTGAGCAGGTTTTCCTGACTGGAGCGGGGGAGAGGCACCGTTAAACAGCAGCATGACTACGGGCCGGGGCCGCAGTGCACGTCAATGGCTCCTCCACGGGCTGTGTTAAACCACCAGCGGCCGGCGGCCCACTAACCCATCGGCCCACCGGGGAAATCCCCGGTAGTAATGTATGCCAGTCTGCCCCTGCAGGTCTAAGAATCAACCTCAGTCTTATCGGAATTTAGGAGAAGAAAATTAGATGCCATCCAGTATTTTTATGTCATGAACACAGTTCTCAATTTTGAGAGTAGTATTGATATCATCCTGATTAGAAGATATATACAACTAAGTGTCATCAGCATAGCAATGGAAGCTAATACCATACCTACGGATGATTGTGCCCAGCAGTAGCATATACAATGAGAATAATATGGGGCCCAATACAGATCCTTGTGGGTCACCAAATTTTACCTTTGTACGTTCTGAACATTTGTTATTTACCGATATGTAACGATCTGTCAGGTAGAATCTGAACCAGGAGAGTGCTTGACCTCTTATGCCAATGAGTGTCTCCAGCCTATTTAGTAGAATGTTGTGATCAACGTCAAATGTGAAAAGTGCCATATTTGTCAATTGTGATTTTTCACTGCAATTGAAATTTGTCCTCCGCATTTACCCATCTGTGCAATTAGAACACACACACAAACTAGTGATTAGGGGGCTGTGGTGCACACATGCCCAGAGCGGTGGGCAGCCCTAGCCCAGTGCCCAGGGAGCAGTTTGGGTTAGGTGCCTTGCTTAAAGGCACCTCAGTCATGGCCTCAGGCCTGGGAATCGAACCCACAACCCTCCAGTCACAAGACCAGTTCCCTATCACAGGACCATGACTGCCCCATGGTGTCAAAAGCAGCACTAAGGTCTAACAGTATAAGAAAAGAAACGTGTCCTTTATCAGAGGATATTAAGAGGTAATTTAATACTTTAGTCAGTACAGTTTCAATGCTGTGGTGGGGTCTAAATCCAGACTGAAAGACTCTAGGACATATTCTGTCAATAAAAAAAGTTTTTTTATTAGCGGCTTGATGACTGCAAGTTTAAATTATTTGGGAATGTAGTCTAGGCTCAGATAATAGTTAATTATAATAAGCAAAGGTTCTACATTGCTGTGCAGTAATTCTTTGAGTAGATGGGTTGATACGGCATCTAGTATGCATGTGGAAGACTTGGCAGATTTTACAAATGAAATAATCTCCTCACGACCAATTGGGGAAAAGGACTCCAAAATAGCATCAGAGCTGACCAAACAGCTGTCAGGGTTCACCTGCAGGTTAGCAGGTTCTGAGATAGTATGACAAATTTATTCTCTATTTTTATCAATCTGTCAGGGCTGGCTCCAGGGCTGGTCCTTCTGTCGCCACCAGGAGGAGCCCACGAATATCAGACCTCAGCCCAATCAGCAGTGATGATCTGCACCTTGTATTTTAAGGAAAGCAGATGCAGTCTCACTGCTGAGTTGTCTGTCTACTTTGCTGTCAACCTTAAGCCCTTTTCTCTCAGTCAAGTTGTGTCAAGGTGTTTCGCCTCTCTGTCTTTATTTAGTTTTTTGTTTTTCTGTTACCCTATCTTTTCAAGTACTTACCTCTTGCGCTGCTCCCTGACCTTTTTTGTTCCTCGTGGCATTTGCCTGCCAGCCAGTTACTTCCACTGGCATCCTTTGTTGCTTTTTGGTTTTGCTTTCTGTTATCCACGTTGATCTCATACCAGGAGTATTTCAGTTGTCCCGTTATCCGTGTTGAATTTTTCCATGATTATTTTCTGTTCTCCTGTTATCCGCGCTGAATGTTCTCCGCGAGTGTTTTTGTTTTCTCTTGTTTATTGCATTGCATGCGAGTTACCTACCATTACCATTACCATGGGTCTACTACCATTAAAACTCAATGGGAAATTTTACCTCCTATATCCCCCATCCTTACACAATCTTATCATTAAAGATTCATGGGTTAAAGTTCTCCGTCACTACGACGGATTTCCGTCATTAGATTTTTTGGGGGGAAAATTCCGTCAAATCATAATAAACCACAAATGCGCGTGCTATCTGTTTTGTGGCCAAAATATGATTCTCTCACTGGCGCTCTTCAGCCCTGCATGTATATATATATGTATATAATTGAGGGTCCGCGCGCCAAAAATGACGTAATCGCGGTGGCTCCACCGTGGCGATTCGCGAGGTCGTGCACCTCTCGAAATTTGTAACTTTGCGCGCGCCACGCTTCAGCCCAATGTACTAATCATTAAATATTCATTTGTTCATTCATTTTGAATATTTTAATGTCATGTCCATACTATAAAGTGACTACATTTCGATTTTTATTTGAATTTGTAGTGAAATATAGAAGTTATGGTTATTTATACTGGAGAATCTCTCCACCGATCACAGACTTTTCTTCATTTAGCTTTAATACAGTCGGAGAAAATAGGCGCATTTCTTCCATTTAAAATGTCTTTTTATTTCTAAACCAATTTAACATGGATGGTGTTGTTCTGTTTGTATTTAAAAGCTCTATCCAGTGGTGTGATTTAATTTGCCATTTTTGGATATTTAAATTTTCTGTAACATATCTACTTAAAGCAGGTAATCTTACAGCTTATGTTTTTGCTATAGTGAATCTGATAAAACCAAGAGAGCTTCATACCTTTTAAAACTCACCAGGATTCATTAAATTTGACTTGATTTTTAAATAATTTTCTGGAGGACCCCAGATAACTCCATTATATAAACATTTATGTACATTTATTGCTCAGGTGTTGCATTTTGTTGCTTCATAGATTCTCTCTTCTGTCCTTACAAAGGCTGTTTAGATAAATATACTTTATAAATGTGTTTATTATGTAGAATTAGGCAAAAGAGGCCTTGTCCCAACTACAGCACATTGTCAGTAATTTACATTTACATTTATGGCCCTTGGCAGACACCCTTATCCAGAGTAACTTACATTTTTATACAAGTGAGCAATTGAAGAGTTTGGTTCCAAAACGCGATAAACGCCATTAAAAAAAAAAATGAGTTAGAGCCGGAATCAGAATGGTATGTGACCACTCTTGAAAAGCCAATATTCAATTTTAATCAAAACGCCACATCCGCCGTGTAATACTGCCCTACGTTCTCTCTTTCTTTCCAAAATGCAACAAACGCCAATCCTGATTTCCCGCAGAACGCCACATCTCCACTCATCCAATCACAGTGCACCACCAGATATGTAAACACCATACGCGACCTGTTGAGCCGCCCGGCATTTCTTGTAGCCTACTTTGTTAAAATATATCTCGTTTTTCACTCTCAAAATCCGCGAAAATGAACGGTTTTGATAGTATAGAGAAGCCTGTTCGTATAGCAGTTATACTATTTATGTTAAGTTATACTATTTTCACTATTTATGTCTGTAACGGGTGCGAGGGAGTCGAGGATGCAAAGACGAGGTGCGTTCAAAGGCTACGTTTATTAGGCTTGGCGCTGGACACACTCACGGCGTCTTGAAACAGCTGTCAATCACACTGAACAGTAAACGCTCACGGCGCATCATAACACCAGTAGAATACACTACACAGTACACGCTCACGGCGTGCTGACACGGTTTAACACACAAACACACACACATACACACACACACACAACGACTGTCACGTTAAAGACGAGCACCAAACGATACAAACACACACACTATATACACGTAGCCTAACAAGCACCGCGTGAAACACATTAGTCTTAACGAGACAAGTGAACACACACACACACACACACACCAACTGACGTACAGACACGGACAACATTAACACACGCTCGAAGGGAGGGGTTCGGGGCTGTAGCGTGACAATGTCTTGTTCGTTAATGAAATGTTATGAAATTTGTGTTTTTAGGCCCAATGGTCAAACTATTATGTACAATTTACAGTTATTTGTTATTGTATTTTGCACATTTTCAGTCAAAATAAATGTTCTATTGATGCCAAAGGATATACAAGACATTTTGAAAAAAACATGGTATGGATTTATTGCGTTTTGCCAAAAAAAACGAATTGTTTCTTTAAAATAAATCTTTAAATATTAAAATCTTGATTTGATTTGTTTGTGTTTTTTTAACCTTAGTATGGTATTTGAAAGTTTGAAACAGATAACAGTGGTTTTCAGCCTACCACTTTCTTGCTAAAGAAAACACATTTTTACTCAAATTGATCAAAATAGATTTATAGCGTTTTGGAACCAAACTCTTCAATTGAGGGTTAAGGGTCTTGCTCAGGGGCACCTCAGTCATGGCCTCAGGTCTGGGAATCAAACCCACAACCCTCCGGTCACAAGACCAGTTCCCTAACCTCCAGGCCATGATAATTACTGGCATTGTCTTTTGCCAGGAAAAATTTTCAGTCAAATGAAAATTTCTTGCTTTAACCCATGAAGATTGTACCTTATACCTTAAAATTTCATAAAATTGTTACTGCTGCATTCTGGTCTTCTGGGTGTTCAGCATTAGGTTATTGTGGCTGCACCAGGACACCAGATGTTTGGCCTCCATCCTGTAGGCAGACTCGTCCCTGTCTGAGATGAGTCAGATGAGAGTGTTATCATCTGCGAACTTGATAATCTTGACAGACTGCTGGTCAGAGGTGCAGCAGTTGAAAGAGCAAAGGAAAGCCCTGAGGAGTGCCGGTGCTGATAGTCCGGGAGTCCGAGACATTCTACCCCAGCCTCACGTGCTGCTTCCTATCCATCAGGAAGTTGGTCATCCACCTGCAGATGAGATCAGGCACATTCATTTGGGACAGCTTGTCTTGGAGGAGATCAGGGACGGTGGTGTTGAAGGCAGAGCTGAAGTCCACAAACAGGATCCTGGTGTAGTTTCCCAGGGAGTCCAGATGCTGCAGGATGAAGAGCAGAGCCAGATGGCATCATCAACAAACATTTTGGCTCTGTAGGCAAACTGCAGGGGGTCCAGGAAGGGGGCCGGGAGGGGCTTGATGTGGGACAGCATCAGATGTTCGAATGACTACACAACCACTGAAGTCCGTGCCACAGGTCTGGAGTCCAGTGATCCTTGGCTTCTTGGGGACAGAAACAATGGTAGAGGTTTTAAAACATGGCAGGCCTCCACTGAGGAGTTGAAGATGTCTGTAAAACTTTAGCAAGCTCATTAGCATAGTGTCTCAGTATGGCAGGTGAGACACTATCCGGCCCTGGAGCTTTGCGAGCTTTGACGCTTCTGAACTGCCCTAGCACCTGGTCTTCCTGAATACAAAAGTCTGTGGGATGGGGGAGGACATGGGCTTTGGGGTAGAAGTCTTGGTGATAATGTTGTGTGCTCCACTGAGGTGTGAGGGGAGGAGGGGGACCCCAGGGTAGAAGTCCTTGATGCTGTGGGCTCCTCTGTGGTATGGGGGAGGTAGAACTCATTCAATCTGTTTGCAGTTTGTCTGTTGTCTGTGGAATGGGGGGGATTTAGGCTTGTAGTCATCTGCCTAAAAGAGGCAAACCTTTTTGAGTCTCTGTTTCAAAGCACATGCGGAGTGTCTCCACAGCCTCATGTATCCACTGATTTATTGGTCTCACCACAGGTTTTCAGCTTTTTTAGCCCAGAGAGCTACAGTCATGGCCAAAAGTTTTGAGAATGACACAAATATTATATTTTCACATGATCTGCTGTCCTTTGGTTTTTATGTGTGTTTGTCAGATGTTTTTATCACATACAGAAATATAATTGCAATCATATTATGAGTAAGAAAAGTTTTTATTGACAGTTAGAATGAGTTAATGCAGCAAGTCAATATTTGCAGTGTTGACCCTTCTTCAGGACCTCTGCAATTCTCCGTGGCATGCTCTCAATCAACTTCTGGACCAAATCCTGACTGATAGCATCCATTCTTGCACAATCAACGCTTGCATTTTGTCAGAATGTGTAGGTTTTGTTTGTCCCCCCGTCTCTTGATGATTGACCACAAGTTCTCAATGGGATTAAGATCTGGGGAGTTTCCAGGCCATGGACCCAAAATCTGTTTTGTTCCATGAGCCATTTAGTTATCACTTTTGCTTTATGGCAAGGTGCTCCTTCATGCTGGAAAAGGCATTGTTGATCACCAAACTGCTCTTGGATGGTTGGGAGAAGTTGCTCTCGGAGGACATTCTGGTACCATTCTTTATTCATGGCTGTGTTTTTAGGCAAGACTGTGAGAGAGCCAATTCCCTTGGCTGATAAACAACCCCACACATGAATGGTTTCAGGATGCTTTACAGTTGGCATGAAACAAGACTGGTGGTAGCGGTCACCTCGTCTTCTCTGAACAAGCTGTTTTTCAGATGTCCCAAACAATCGGAAAGGGGATTCATCAGAGAAAATGACTTTACTCCAGTCCTCAGCAGTCCACTCCCTGTACCTTTTGCAGAATATCAGTCTGTCCCTGATGTTTTTTCTGGAGAGAAGTGGCTTCTTTGCTGCCCTCCTTGAGACCAGGCCTTGCTCCAAGAGTCTCTGCCTCACAGTGCATGCAGATGCACTCACACCTGCCTGCTGCCATTCCTGAGTAAGCTCTGCACTGCTGGTAGCCCGATCCCACAGCTGAAACACTTTTAAGAGACAGTCCTTGCGCTTGCTGGTCTTTCTTGGGTGCCCTGGAGCTTTTTTGGCAACAATGGAACCTCTCTCCTTGAAGTTCTTGATGATGCTATTGTTGACAGAGGTGCAATATTTCTAGCTGCGATACTCTTCCCTGTTAGGCCATTTTTGTGCAGTTCAATGATGACTGCACGTGTTTCTTTAGAGATAACCATGGTTAACAGAAGAGAAACAATTATGCCAAACACCAGCCTCCTTTTAGTGTCCAGTGGTGTCATTCTTACTTAATCATGATAGATTGATCTCCAGCCCTGTCCTCATCAACACCCGTGTTAATGGAGCAATCACTGAAACGATGTTAGCTGGTCCTTTTAAGGCAGGGCTGCAATGAAGTTGAAATGTGTTTTGGTGGATAAAGTTCATATTCTAGGCAATATTGATTTTGCTATTAATTGCTGTTAAGCTGATCACTCTTTATTTACATTTACATTTTATGGCATTTGGCAGACGCCCTTATCCAGAGCGACTTACATTTTTTATCTCATTTTTTTTATACAAGTGAGCAATTGAGGGTTTGCTCAGGGGCACCTCATTCATGGCGTCAGGTCTGGGAATTGAACCCCCGACCACAAGACCAGTTCCCTAACCACCAGGCCATGACTTTATAACATTCGGGAGTATATGCAAATTGCCATTATAAAAACTGAAGCAGTAGACTTTGTAAAAATTAATATTTGTATCATTCTCAAAACTTTTAGCCATAACTGTACAGCCTTTGCTTGTGCATGGGGATCAGGAGGATCATATCGTGGTCATAGAGCAGTGTTTCTCAAAGTGTGGGGCGAAGCAATTGGAAGAAATGAACCTTTTTAAGCCTGTCGTTTTAATGCCTGTTCGTTTTGGGGGCTAGATTCGGCCATTTAATGAATTTGTACCGCCCCCCCTTGATGTATTGTTTATATTTGGGAAGTTCCAGACTCAGGCTGGCTTTATTAAAGTCCGCAAGCAAAATGATAAGTGAGTCCAGGTATGTCCGCTCCATGCACAGAATCTGCTCTGTGAGTGCGCACTGGGCCTCGTGCATGTCCGCATCCGGCGGCACGTACACCGCAGCCAGTATGAATGAAGCGAACTCCCGTGGAGAGTACAGTGAATGAAAAGATATTCCAGTGAGGAAGACCAGTGCTTAGTAATCACTGTCACATCCATACACCAGCCACTGTTGATATGGAAGCAGACACCTCCACCTGTAGCCTTGCAGTTGAAATCCTACCAGCTGGAGTGCACAGTCCGGTATTTCCTTACACAGCGAAGACTCCGTGAAGCAAAACACACAGGACATAGAAAAGTCTCTGTTCATGCACCTCATCATTGTCAGTTCGTCCATTGTGTTCCTAAGTTAGCGCACATTGGAGAGGAAAATCCCAGGTAGGGCTGTGCGTGGTCCCTGTCTCCTCAGACAATGAGGAGTTTGAGACGTATTGTGCCTTGGCACCCCCTGTTTCTATGGTGTCCATGGAGCCATTGGATGTACACATGGATGTTTTGTGTCTCATCCTAGACAATGCATTTTATACTTTGTAGACCATTTCTCCTTTCCATTTGACTGGTGGACTGGCTTTGGATGCTGGATTTAGGCTGCAGTGTCTTATTGTGCCTCCTGGGTATCTCATGACTGGCAAGACACTCACTTTACAATTCAGTTGGCTTTTGAGTATGAACATTACCCTGTAGAGGTACTTGGATGTTCTTCTGGGTACTGCCTCATGGTTCCCTTGTGATTGGAAAGTCACCAGGTATTTGTAACTCATTACCAGGTCTATTATGTGGCCATAAGGCCATTGTCATGATCACTTTTCTTCTTTTAACATTTACTCTTTTCAGCTGACCACTCTTGCTGGAATGTAATCTCTGTGCTGTTTCAGGTGGACCAGCAAGTGATCTGTAATTAATGTTCCTTTCCTTCTTATTACATTATTTCTTCCAAGCAAATGACATGTTCCGGAGGTGGTGGCTCTTATTCATATTCACCCTTAATGATAATTTCACGTCAATGCAACTTCTTGGTATAAATAACACTGTATGGTCACCTGGGCAATTCAAGTTGGTATTTTAGTTGGTCTGTAAGTTGGCTTTGAGTATTGTCCTCCAGTAATCCACATCTGAAGAGGATTCCACACAGTAACTCCAGTGTACTGTAATTAATGATGTAGAAGTCATAAACAGTTCAGTGAAGTACACATGGTTTCAAAAGAAACAAGACTGACACCCCCCCCACACACACACAAGAATTCTCTTTATCTTTTTCACCCACATATACAGAACAATAAATGTCTGCACATAATATTCACTATCGCTTTTCACCATGATCATAAAAACCTTAAATTTCATGTTGTTTTTTCTGTTTTAAGATCAATAGCAAATTATACTGAAAAGTAATTACCCTTATATTTTCACTTGAACAAACAATATTACCATGCATCAGATATGCTTAATGATTTCTTTGAATTATTTATGCATTGAGAATGGAGAACCCAAGGAATACCAATCAGCCACTTTGGGGAACCCTAAGGGTTGTTACCTTTTCCTGCTGATATAATCATTAAAAAGCTCCTGATTCAGTCATGCTCTCAATGTGCTTGGTGTTTTCCTGGATGATGCTCAGGGACTGGGGTTTTTTTTAAGCCCATCGATATGCATGGCTTCTCCTTCTGTTTTGTGCCATGTACATGCGTGTCTGACTCTTTGAGAAAACAAATTAACACTATGGATTTCCATCCTTCTGCATGGTATGGTATGATGTCTTACAGATTAACATTGTCCTGTCATACTTGTGTCTGACTGTTCTAGTACACGTCTTTTTTTGCTTAGTTTCTGGGCCCCCAAGGACAATTCTTTTCTCCTGTTTCCAGATTGGTAGCACTGCCATGCAGTAAAGCAGATATGTGGAGATTGCCTGTATGATTGACAATAACTAAATTCAGAGATAACAAGTGCTGCCAATAAAGGGCCAAGTAATGATATGCTGGATTTGCAATGCAGGCTTTCTATAGTATGAGAGGAGCTTTAGCAGTAGATCCACACCCAGTCCCAGAGGTGCTGACTTGGCTAAGATCTTCCTGGCTTCTTTTGCTTTTTGCAGGACTGGGGGTCAGAGAGAGAGAGAGAGAGAAGAAAAAACAATGAGTCTGGAGGTTAGCATCTTGGTCACCTGTCTGGCCATCAAAGTAAAAAATGCAATCCTGTTAGAAGTAATCTGCTTTGACTTTTCTTGAATCAGTTTTCTGCTGTGTGCTCATGGTCAAGGCCCGTGTGGTTAGAGTGAAATGTGAGCAGTCCTCTGATGACTGAAGGGGCACCACCCCACACTCTGTACACTAATGGAGGAATCTCTCCCAGTTGTGTCGGAAGGGGGATTACTGCCTTTTACGCATGCATCTGCCCAACCAAGGGGAGACAACACCTCACCCATAGACTGGAACACTGTTAGACTGGAACATTTTATTCACAAGTTAATGATGGAAAAGAGGGCATCCCATGGGCTATGTCTGTCTCTGAGCCAGCTGCACATATTTGTGTGCAGTGTTGCGAAGTAAAAAAAAACCCTATGATAAATAAAGAGAAAGTAACATGGATAAATAACAATGCTTTAAGTTCACGCACACAGTTTTTTTTTTAGGTAATCTTCATGTTGCTGCTGTATATTATTTATGGGTTTACCTGGGGGGTGGCTCTGTTTCCTCTGTTTCCCCTGGGCCTGCGCTCCATGGTTGGGAGGGTGCTGTCCAGGGTCTCCCTCTCCTACCCGCTGGGGCGGGCATGTGGGGTTACTGGGAAGTGCGGCCCTGGGACTCCACTGCTCCTGGAAGGGCCGTGGGTGGGTAGGATTCCCTGGTCTTTCTCTGCTTGCCTCTGGGGGAATGTTGTCACAACTGTCTACCCTTGCTAGTAAGTGCATTCCATACATTTATCCTATGTTGTACTTGGGTGGTTGACATGACATGGCTTTTTTTTGGTCCAAAGTGTCAAATATACTTAAATTATAGAAAAATATGTAAAAAGAAACTGGTGATTTTGTTCAAAAAGTGCTGTTTTATATGAATTTACAGAGCATTCGTGGGATTAACATTCCTTTTTAATATGTTAAAAAATATGAGGGACTGCGAATGCACATGGCTACATAAACAAAACATACATGATTGACAACTGGAGGAGGGGCTAACTGTGACAGTCTTATCTCCTTTGGTCCTGCTTGCACAAAGAATCTTTAAAACTCAGAAATTAATAAGATATCAATCAAGTTGTCTGTAACCACATAAATGTATTGCTTCCTTGCTGCATCTCAAAAACAGTGGAATGGATGACCTCACAACGAGGCCTGTGATTTCTTCCACAAATTGGTCTTGTCAAACCTCATATGTAAAATGGTTTTTGATTGTAAAATGAACTTACACAGTCACACCCAGGCTATACTTTTAATAATAACATTGTTGATTATTTTTGATGGATTTTTTGATGGATGCATACTGCTTCCGGTGCTGACGCGCGTGGCTGCCTTTTCCAGTAGCTCCGTCTTTGTGTTTTTTTTCTCGAGTTTCTCTAAACTTTACTTCAAGAATTTCTATCTATCTATCTATCTATCTATCTATCTATCTATCTATCTATCTATCTATCTATCTATCTATCTAAATAAAAAAAGATGATCCAAATATTAAAGTGTTCATTAAATTGGTTGCAGTATAGCAAAATAGATGCACTGCCCCTTTAACTGTCCTGTAGCTGGGGAAAAAGTAGCAGGGGGTGGAAAAGTTTGAGAGAAAAAACAGCAGAGAGAAAAAGAGAGAAGAGTGTGCTCAAGTTGTACTACTGTAAGCTATGCATATAAATTTTAATTACCTTGTATTAATGTTTCTGAAAGTGCAACGAACATCAGAGTAGTTCAGAGTGAAATACATTGGTAAATTTTATCGGTTATTGGGATTTAAATTCTGTGCTAAGACCATGCTTGCTACACACACTGGAGTCAGCGTGAGTACAACAGCGTGCATTGTGCTTGATGGATTTTTCATGCTGACGGATATTGTTCCTTCCCCCATGAGAACACTAAAATTGCAGCTACAAATCTTACAAAACACGTAATTGTAGCCCATCCTGTTCTTCTTTAGGAAAGTAAATTTGCTGTCCCATTTTCGAGATATTTGCACATTTTTGGTAGGAACACCTTTTCTCTCGTTACAATCATCTTTCTCGGATTTGTTTTTCGGGTTTGTTGTTCCTGCTGTCACCACTAACTTCCAGAGAAGTGACATTCGGACTACTGCAGGTTGCCATTCTCGCGAGGCTAGCAACATTTTTAATTTTGGAGAGGCACTTGATTGCTGTTTAAAAATTGTTTATATTATAATACAGGAAATGTACAGGAAAATATTAATATGGGAGGACAACGGGAAAGAGGGGTAAAATATAGTAGTTTCTCGGCCAAAACAGGAGACTTGACAGGTATGACAACTGCTACCAGATGGCGAGCCAACCCATTGATTCTGTACCTGTGGAAGATAACAACTGAACTTACTCCTCCTGTATAGTAGGGCCTGGACTGTATGAAATTTTGAAAGTCGATTGGGAATTTGGAAAAAATGAGGGAATGTCTTAACCTCAAAGGGAGACGGACCCTGCATATATTTTCCTTTCAGTTTTTCCTAAACGCATACTGGCCAGACTATTTTAGAACTTAAAAAAAGTGTCAAGTGAAGTATAACCCATTCAGTAGACTGAACCAAAACACCAGGAACCCTTTTTCTCCTATGCTTATTGATTCTTTGAATTGTGTAATGTTATTTGTTTCTTATTGAATTTATGCAATTTTACCACGTGGTGTAAACACTGTGTGTTCATAATGAGATTTCTCGCAAACAGTTGCACGTATATGGCTGAAAATCGGAATGCAGGAAGTTATACTTGTTATAAAAATTAATTTAGTATGATGGGTTTGTGTTTTAAGAATTTTTGATATTATTAGGTTTTTTTTTATGCGGACAAACAGATTTGTACCGGCGACGGGACCATTAGGGGGCGCAACTGCACAAAGAGGATAGTTGGACTGGAAATTGATTAAAATAAGGGGGGATTCACGTTTTAATTGGTTGAATTCTTGCAAGCCTTATTGTCTTAGTAACATAATACAGGAATATGATAAAATCCTGCACCTAACATCCGGAGTCATGCACCAGGCTTGGCTAGGATGTATTAACCAACGACTATGATCTAATAATACCTACTACTATGCCCATGACCCATCGTCTCGATTACCCAATACTACTAAGAAGACAAGATAGATTTCACACACCCTATGCACACACTAGTTGCTTGAACAGAACACAGCAGCAGCTACAATCTGCAGGGTTCGTACGGTCATGAAAAACCTGGAAAAGTTATGGAATTTGAAAATAGCAATTTCCAGGCCTGGATAAGTTTTGGAAAAACTAAAAATACTCAAATGTTTTGGAAAAGTCATGGAAATTTGCTTGACACAATAAATATATGTCGTTCCGATAACCGGAAGAAAAAATAAACATATATAATATAGCCATGTTTTTTCTTTGTGCGGACCACTAACGTAACTTCACAGGTTAGTTCGCTGCGTTAGCGTTGGACTCCAAGCGGAGCTGTAGATTGTACTTTGATGACGTGTAAATCAGCGTAATGCTGGTAAATGCCGATTCAACTATGGCTGCTTCAGTTGGACAAATACAAGCTATGGCTTGAGAAAGACAAGGACACGGGGCATGCAAAATGTGCACTGTGTGGTTAACCAACTGGTTAACGTTGGGGTTAGAGACTGAAAAGTCCGACGCAAAGCAGTTTTCGTCGTTAAGCGCGAACCTAGATTTAGACACGCCTTGATCGTAAACACAGAATAGAAAAAAACTAACAATGTTCTCGTGCGTACAGCGTGAGAAAGAGCGACCGCGTTGCCGAGATGGGCTGCGGTGGAGGCTGCGCTGCTTCAGCTTATCGTACACAACACTACACAACACAACACTCCACTACACTCCACAACACTCCACAGTGCTGCCACTGCACCTCCACGCACCGCGCGAAATTAAGAAAAGTCGGTCGTAACTCCGTCCGTCGTTAACCAGACCCGTCGGTAAAAGGGAACTCACCGGCTTTTAGCCTGGATACGGCTTATAGCTACAACATTTTCCATAAAAAAAAACTTAGATGCGGCTTATATTGATATTGAAAATACGGTAAATGTTTATTTTTTCAATTAAACCATGTGTCTTTTCATTAATTGATGATATACTGTGGAATTTTAGCCTGGATTTTTTCTTATTTTTCGTGTCTACACATATGTTTAGAGAATGTACAGTCATTGAAATTTGTCTGAAAGTCATGGAAAAGTCATGGAAAAGTCATGGAAATTAGTTGTCAAAAAGTGTATGAACCCTGAATCTGATACTGGCTCGACAAGGATCCAGAAGCACAGCACACTATGGTCATGGTCCATTGCCTCAACTGCCAAGTACTCAGACCACCAAACAAACCTGGACTGACCTTCAAAACAAAGTGACATGGACACACACAATACCTTGCGAGCTTTTCCTTGGGGTCATCAGGAAGGCACCACCCTTCGTTGGTGTTTCGATTAATTGAGCCCCCAACACCTCCAGAAGGCCCATCAGTGGAGTCTGGCGTCCCAGACCCACCCCCCTCCAAGCTCACAATGTAGCCCATCACAAAATTTACCAACAACCCTGCAACCCGACGGCTATCGGAAAAGCCAAGTGACAATCCTACCCATATCCCAACATCACACACACCAAACAATTTATCTCTTCAAGTACTATCCTTACCCCACCTAACCTCAGCCCTTCTTAGCCACACCCACTGACTAGATCTCTCAGCTACCTCTGACAACTCCTTTACCACTGCTCTCATCACACAGCCTCTAAATCCAAGCTCAGCCAGTAGTCTTGTGGCAGACTTCGCCATGAAGCACACAGGTCTAATATGTGCTTGCCAGCCCCACTCTCTTACCTCAGCCATCAAATCTGCATACTTCAAACTTTTCCTTTCATATGCTGCATCAACTTCGTCTTCAAATGGAACAGTTAGCTCTATGAAATACACTATCCGCTTACTTTCAGAATACAACACAACATCTGGCCTCAAGTTTGTGACTACAATACACTCTGGAACCTGCAACTTACAGCCTACATCAACCAACAGTTTCCAATATCTTGCATCAGCCCACTTACCAGCAACCTTTGAAAACTGCTGGCTCCTTGCTATGCTGCCCCTCACACACAAACCTAATTACTCTATTGGAACTAGCAACTGGCATGCCATTAACTTCCAACCACTTCTTATCAAGTGCACCTGCCAATGATTTGCCTCCATGTATAACGTCCCTGTGACAAACTCACCTTGCATGCTGACAGGATGTGCTTCAATGTACCACTTCCTGCACATAGCTTACAAGTTGGATCCTCACCTAACCACTGCCCAAGATTTTGTGGAGTTGGAAGCACATCATAAGTAGCTCCCACAAGAAACTTTATACAACACTTTACCGTTTCATCCACTGACCCTGCTTACTCTTTCCTGCAGCTTTTGCCTGTCTTACTTCCTCCTCCTGCTCTCGAATAAAACCAGTCACCATTCGCCTTCTCCCAGGTGATGTGGCCTTGCTGAATGCCCTCCATGTATCACCTTGACCCTAGTCCTGCCCTCCCATTTTGCACCTGCCCTACAACATCTCTATGCTCCAATGCCCTTTTTTGCTGCCTCAGTAGCCTCTTGGGAATTCTACTTTCTTCCTGTACGTGTCACTGGTGCTGCTGCTTTGATCAGTGCATCTTTCGACCCAATCAACAACATTTCTCGGCCTACCTTGACATATTTAAACTCCTCAACTAAGCTTGTTAGTGGCAGTTTTAGCACTCCTCTCCCAAACCATGCCACACTACTAAGACAATGTGGAACCCCAAGCCATTCTCTTACAGCCTTATTAACAATCCTTTCTAGCCTCTCAACTTCAGTCATCGGAATATCATACACTGTCAGTGACCACCTTAGACGAGGCAACAATCCAAACTGCAAACACTACAACTTTAATTTACCTGGCAAAAAGGACTTATTCATACTATTAATAGCCTCACCCAATTCCTTCCTTAACTCTACAACCTGCTCTTTGTCGTTCAGTGCTGTGGTGTACCACCTACCTAGACTCTTAAATGATTTCTCCAGTTCAGTTAATCCTGAAAAATGTCCCAACTCTAAATATTCATTTTGGTTTTACATGGTGCTCTATAAAATAAACAGGCAGTTTATTTTCTTTTATGCCACATCCAAAAGGTGTCAATAAAATTCACCTCATGTCCTCAGTGTCTCATGGCATGATGCTTATTTTGTACTTCCCCATAACAATTACTTCAACAGAAACCAACCCAATCAAATCTAATCGTAATACCATATTTTTTTGTAATTCTTTATCATTGACTATTTTTGTTAGATAAATAGCTAACTTCATATCATTAAAGTCAGGATCATATCATTAAAGTCAGACACATACCAAAAAATAACATGTAGAGTATTAGCTGACATGGAAACACAGAAAATGGCAGAACCAAGGAGTGGGGCATTGTCTAAGAAATAGGCCAGTCAGGCTGTGCCTCAGAAACAGGCCTATGGCGGGCTCAAGAATGGGAACAGGCCTCTCTTGGGCCTTTGCAGGCATAGCAGCCGCAGGGACAGCCTCTGGGACAGGCCTCAGGAACAGACCTCTGGCAGGAACAGGCCTCTGGCAGGCCTGTGGAGGCGCTGCAGCTGCTGAGATGGTCTCTGGGGTTTCCGGGTGCATGGTTTTGACTTCCTTCCTTCCATGTCTGGGCGTGTCTGAGTGGGTCCAGGCGCTCCAGGAGTGTGCCATTGACACTGCACGGCAGCAGCATCCAACGGCTGCAGGTCCAGTGGTTCCAGAGATGCAGTGGCGATGAGAACAGAAGCTAGAGCAGAGGAGGTAGATCCGAGGGTGCAGCCTCTCCCAAACCGGAGACAGAAACCGCAAGTGTAGTTTCTTCCATGCTGGTAACCAGGGTAGACTGGTTGGTTGGCAGGATCGCCACCTCAACTGGAGTCTGGAAGGAACATACAGACACAGATCCTCCTTGGCAGCTCTCACCATGCCTGATCCTCCTCACTCAATGTACCAGGAGCTTGCAGTGGCATTTGAGAGCACACAGAGTTTACAAACGTGGATTATCTGCATACTGACACCATCTAGTCATGTCTTATGCCATAGCTCACTTCTTCCTGTAGCGTTTTTGGAGATGGGCAGACTTGGTGCTCATTGTCAGTATCGTCACCAATCACTGTCAAAAACTCACTGTATGTGTGGACGACGAAACACTGCCTTACCCATGTAGCCTATGGGAAACGTACCACACAGGACACAAATTAATAGGGGTTCTTTTATTTTGCTCATTGTTTAGTATTAGATAGAACAACGCTTATTCTATTCTCTCCCCTTTTTTTTGCCTAAAAGAATACGGCAGTGGGTCCACTGTAGAACAAACAAAAACAGGCAAAGTAAATAAAAACACATGTCACCATTAACAATATTGAGTAATGTTGCGCTCAACCTTTTCTTACCTTAGCGCAGCGTGTTCGTTGATTGCAAAAGAAAACATTACCAGTCTTGTCTTTAGCCTTTTATTAAAAAATACACATAGGCCTATTAATTAATACAGAGATCTCTGGAGAGCTCACATTACCTAATCATGTCACCCCATGTGCAGCTCTGAAGCTGTCTGCTCTCTTCACCATTATATATGCTTTCCTTCCTAAACATAGGAACTGCACATTCCATAGTTCAACCTACAGCTGTCTCTATTCTGGAAGCGAGGTCTTACTACCTGGCCTTACCACATAAGGTCACAGTGAGCCTTCTCTTACACATCCCATTTTAGCCTACTGCAAACGCATGGAGTATTGGAAGTGGCACACAAGCGCTTACACCGACATTCTTACTAACAAACAACTTGATCAATAATATAATGTAAGCAAAACATATAGTGATTAATATTAGAGATTTGATTAATACTTTGACTATTCAAAATATATAAATTATGATAAGCTGTTGATTCAATACTGTAATGTAAACAAACTATGAAGGGATTAAGATGAAAATCACAACAATTCCCCCTTTTTGATCTCTAAATAGATCAAACTTTAAGTTAATCCAAAACTACCATCTCATCTTCTGACTCCAACTATGACATCATACCCAAACATCTTTGTGGTTCCTGCTTCTCAATCTTACTGCTGATTAAGCTACCCACTAAGCTTCTTCTACATTGGAATAAAACATTCACCTGTAATCATAAGTCAAAAACATTCTCACATAAGTTAACACAGACATAATATGACCATAATTCAATTATCTGCTGTCGTGTCCATTTAGTATATCCTGATCCACAAATGCCTTATATCTTAATTTCTGACGTATTGTCCAGTGATGGTCCTAATGTTGGGACAGGTCTAAACCATACTATGTTTATCCTAATTAGGCCTAAGTGTCACGTTGAGGACCCCGGCCCCTCCCCTTTGGGCGTGTGTAAACGTTGTCCACGTGCTTTGTCTGCGTCTGCGGAACTCTGTGGTGAAGGCTATGTTGTGTGAATAATGTGTCTCACCTGTGAATCGTCTCGTAATCACATGGGGCTAATGTGGTCTGTCTATTTAATGTGCGCTCGCGCAGTGTCCTGTGCTCGTCGTTGTCTAATGTCTACACGTTACGTGTGAAGTGTTTGTTGCTCGTGCGCTATTGCGCAATTTTGTTTAAATAAAAAGTGACGTAAAAGAGGAGGATTCCTGTCTCGTCCTTCGTCCCTCGCCGAACGTCACAGAACGACGAGCCTTCAAGAGACAAAGATGCCAGGCTACAAGAGCAAGCCCAAGAAGGGAAAAAAGCCCAGCAAGCGGCACCACCGCTCTTCTTCCTCCCCCCCGCGCCGCGAAGCCCCGCCGACTTTGGCGCAGCTCGAGCTGGACCCGATCTGTGCGTCCCTGCTGCGACAGGCGCGGGTGCATCACGACCCCGAGGCGGCGGAGAAGCTCCGCCAGGAGGCGGTGCGGCTTTGGGGAACATACCACCCCACTTCATCCAGGGAGCCCTCACCCCTGCGGGTGAGCTCCTTTGCGCTCTGTGGGGTGGAGAAGACCCCCGAGAGCGAGTTTGGGGAGGGGGACTCTCCAGGCGAGGAGGAGGAGCTGGAAGACGAGGAAGACAGCTACCCTCCGTCTTTATGCGACGCCTCCACCGTCAACTACGGTAGGGAGGAGGAGTCAGAGGAAGACGGCTATCCTCCGTCGCTAGATGACGTCTCTACCGTCGACTACGGTGAAGAGGAGGAGGAGGAGTCGGAGGAAGAGGACTACCTCCCTCCGCCCGTAGGTCCCTCTCCCCCTGTCGAGGAGGGCGAGGAAGAGGGGGAGGAGCAAGAGGGCGACGAGGAGGAGTACCCCCCGTCGGAGTGCTCCGCATGCCCCGAGGAAGACGGTGGGGAGGAGAACGGGGATTACCCTCCGTCCGAGGGCTCCTACACGGAGGAGGAGGAGAGCCCTCCCCCCTCGGAACTGTCCGCCGGGACGGTGAGGAGTCCAGAGGCGGGTTCATCCCTCAAGCGCTCCCCAGCCAGCGACATGGACTGTTCCCGGGGTGGCAGCTCGGGGCAGCCCATGAGCTGGAGCCATGGCAGTGACGAGGAGATGGAAGCGGAGGAAGCCACTCCCACTGCCAGGTCCGGAGGGAGATCCCCGGACGAGGAGGGTTTCCCGTACGGCCCACCGAGGGGAGGGGCCAACCGCGCTGCACCTGGCGCGTCGGCCAACCGCGCTGCACCTGGCGCGTCGGCCAACCGCGCTGCACCTGGCGCGTCGGCCAACCGCGCTGCACCTGGCGCGTCGGCCAACCGCGCTGCGCCCGGTGGAGGGTTTGCAGCAAGGGCAGGAGGAGCACCGCCCACCGCAGCACCTGCAGCACCAGTGGCTCCCGATCTCACTCCCCTCATCGCTCTCCTTCTGGCGCGCAGCCTGGCGCCGGTTTCATGTGTGTGTGTGCCTGTGTTCGTAAGTCTACCCGTATGTGTACCTAACCCCCTCTTCCCGTTTGTGTCTATGTGTGTAAGCGTGCCTGTTTGTGTTTTTGTAACCGTGCCGTTGTCTAACGTCTTTTCCCCTGTGTTCCCAGGGAGGGTGTTCTAGGCGGTCCGTGGCGGACGCTTCCCCGAGGGCGGTCACCTCCCAGACGCAGGACTGAGCGCGTCGGATCCGCCCATCGTCGTGGGTTCGGGGCACTCGGTCCTGTTGGCACCCCGGGACGGGTAGTGCCCTTGGAGGGGGCGTCTGTCACGTTGAGGACCCCGGCCCCTCCCCTTTGGGCGTGTGTAAACGTTGTCCACGTGCTTTGTCTGCGTCTGCGGAACTCTGTGGTGAAGGCTATGTTGTGTGAATAATGTGTCTCACCTGTGAATCGTCTCGTAATCACATGGGGCTAATGTGGTCTGTCTATTTAATGTGCGCTCGCGCAGTGTCCTGTGCTCGTCGTTGTCTAATGTCTACACGTTACGTGTGAAGTGTTTGTTGCTCGTGCGCTATTGCGCAATTTTGTTTAAATAAAAAGTGACGTAAAAGAGGAGGATTCCTGTCTCGTCCTTCGTCCCTCGCCGAACGTCACACTAAGGGGTCTTAACCCAATTGGCCCACTCCTATTACTAGATATACAGTACACGACCTGTACTAGAGATGTGCCAGTACTCCAGATGAAAACATCCCAATTCTATTGATAGAATAACTAGGTCCTTGGTAGGATGTGCGTCTCTCTGAAAAATAATGCTTACCTTTGAACTTTATTATTGCTAAATGGCCGTCCCAGCCGGCCAGTAGTATGATTATCAACTCCTAAAGCTTTATGTGAAACTCTCCAAGGGATCTCAGTTATGCAGCTACTATTACAACAATATTGGCCTTGACCCACCATGGATCCATATGCACAGGGGGCAGTCCCCTGTAAGGTCCTTTAACAGGTTGTTAAATACCAACAATCACATTGCTACTACTTTCAATGATAATACAAAAACATATAGACAAATAAACAATGTTACACAAGGCCTGTAAAACAACATTAGACAATATTACTGAACATCCAAATACATCACAAAACTTTTACTGCAGCATCATCTATTCTTCTGCCCTGTTGGAGGCAAGATTATTTTCTTATCCCGCGAAGGAGGTCAGGTAGACTACCTGGATGTACCTCCGCTCTCAGGTGTTATTTTGACCTGTCGTTTGAGAGCTCCGTATCTCGGCACGCTGCGTGGGTTTCCTCCGGGATCTCCGGTTTCCTCCCACAGTCCAAAAACATGGAGGTTAGGTAAATTGGCAGTCAACAAAAAATTCTCCCTGAGTGTGTGTCTGTGTCTCTATGTTCAATAAAAAGTAGTGTCTGTGTCTGTGTGCGAGTGTGTGCTTGTATGCCCAGTGGTGGATGGTGCTCTGTCACTAGGGTCTGTCCTCTCTCCCCTTCCTGCACCCCATTCAGTCCCCCAGGGGGCTGTGGATCCCGGTAGACAGTACGCTGTGCGCAATTGGCTGCCGCTTCTCACCGGTGTGTGTGTGATTGGTTGTCTGTGAATTGTACCTGTGTTAAATTGTAATGCGCCTTGGGAATTTGGAAAGGCGCTATATAAATCGAACATTCATTCATTCATTCATTCATAAAAAGAGTAATAAGTTTTAATCAGTAACTGCTAAGTCCACTGCCTGTGCCAAGTTCTGTTTTAGTTTAATAAGTTAAATTAAAAATTAAATTCAAAATAAGTCTTTCTTTGTGATGGAAAATACTAGTCAAATGAAGTTATTTTAATACACTAGTTATTACAAGATTTAAATTAGCTCACCCTCAGAAAGTTAGTTGTTACCCGATGCCTTGTTGTACTGGTTTTCCTTATCATGCTTACCTACTCCTTACCCTGTGACCAGGGTGTGAAGATAATTAGATTTGTGGAGTGGCTGAATCTCCCATTATCTACCAGCACTGTTGCGCATGTCTCAGCTTTGCAGGGTTGCCGCCCCCTCAGGCCCCAGTAACCTAGTTTACTTGATCCTGTAGCTGTTCCTCACATTCCTCCCATGAATTGGATCCCCTCCTATGTCATAAGACAAAATAACATGAAATGGGTCGGGTGGCAGGACAAAGGTTCAATCAAAGTGATCTGGCTTCCAGGAAATGAACTGGGAGTGGACGCCCCTCGCGGCTCATGAGTGAGACTTCAGGAAACCCCTGTAGATAGCAACCGTGGAGGCCAGTCTGTGGACTTCAGGTGCATCAGGTGTCTGCTGTCTGTAAACAGTGCATTTGTAATGTCTCTTCCACAGGTTAACAGGTGCAGTCTTTGATCTCAGGAACCTGTGTTTAGTGGCCTGCTTGCCGCATTGTACAGTCATTAGAACAGTTCTGTGCAGACTTTGATATTCTCCAGCCAGAAATGATAGTCTTTGAGTACCGCCAGTGAGGGACAACATAGGATTTGCCGTAGCTTTGCTGTCTGAGTTCTCATCAGGGCCCCGCCATTGCCCTGGTACTGCAGAAGGGTTTGGTGCTGGACCTCTGACCTCTGGCCCTCCTTCATCCTACAGTTTTGTGGGGACTCTCTTTCGCCCAATGACTCTCCTGAACAGAAAGAGAACATCCACCCCTCCTGCCACAACGAAGTTGCCAGGATCACTGTGACCTTCCTTGCCCCTTCCCAAAACCCCTTCTTCTAAACTTTAGGTTAAACCCATACTGTTAATACTACTGCATAAAATAATACACTTAGGGGACATATTGAGGTCTCTGGGGCGGATCACCTGTGCTCTGAGATCTTTTAGAGTGCAACAGCTTGCTCAGAGACATTTTATCTCTGCCCAGCTTCAAGAAGAGTCTCAACATCTTCCTGTTTAGATCTGCTTTTTTTAAATTAAGAAACTCCAACTCTGTTCTAATTGCCATCTTACTTTCTTTATTGCAATATTATCTTATAATTTGTTACTCTATTACATTCTTTTATTATGTTTGATTTCTTTTATCTTTAATTTCTTTTAACATTTTTCTTTTTTGTCTATTCTATAAAACACTTTGAGTTGCATGTATGTTTGAAAGGTGCTATACCAATACAAAGTATTATTATTATTTAACATTTCCTAGTCACTTTACCTGGCATCAGGTTTCTCATATTAAACTGACAACATACAGACCTATTCCAACATTAGAAAAACATAGAAACCTTGATTATTATTAAAAAAGCTACTTTCCTAGATTATCTTTTTAAGGCCCTCAGTATAAACGATTTCAAGTATTTATCTTTATTATTATAATACTTAACACCACAAGTCTGCCAGAACCAAGCTCTCTAGCTGCTGTCAGCTTGTCCAGTTTTAGCTATCCAAATACCTCACCGTTTCACTGACATTTCCACCTCACACACTCGCTTTACTTACCCCGGTGTGTATGCTATTTATAACTACTCCATCCAAGTCTCTTTTAAAATGCAGTTTACACTTCACCCCACGGCATGCGTTCCCTTTTATAGCCTTAAATACTAATATCCAGTGTCAAGGGTAACTCGCGCGTTTTAAACTCCACGTCGTCGATTTTTATCTATTTGTACGATTCCTGTTTTTACATTAATTCCTGGATAACTTAGTTAGTGGGCATTACCGAGTTTAACTCATACAGTGGCTGTGGTGTATCTTCCTGAATATCTGCCGTGCAGGCCCCGCTCATTCTAGTTGGTTATGAACAACCCCCAGCAAACAGTATTTGTACATGTGTCACAGAGCTAAATCTTCTCCGCGTTTGATAATTTTGCGAGTTAAACGTGTGCACTTTAGCCAGTTGGTCTATTTTGCGATGATGTAACAATTCTCGGTTAAGAGTCGGAGGCAAATACACGAATGAAATTTTACTTTTTGCTCGCTCGTCTGCTTGTCTAGGCACACTGTCCCTACGCAACAGGTGCACGCGCTGAGGCATTTCTCTAGACGTTCAACTAAGATTGATTACTTAGTTACTAAATACAGAGGAGGGACAAAACCCATACTGTCTACAAACAATCCTGATTTCAATACTAAATGACATAACCTAGCGTTAAGATATAAGAAATTATGAGGAAATTAAATACACCCACTTACAATCAAAACTAGAACACCCCAGACAAAGCACATACTACACTATTTGTTAAACAACGAAGGAAGAAATTGAACCGATAGCTTAGGCTATAGCCGATATATATATGGGATACAGAGAAACAACTGACATTAACAGAACAAACCCAGCGACCATTTAAAGTATAAAAAGACCGTCAGCATAGCGAACCCAACTTATTCAACACAATAAACGACACACGAACTTATTAACAACCGGACTTGTTTTATGATCCCTAAAGTATAGTTTTAGACTATGGGTTGGCCTGAAACATATTCAACACTTAAACAATGACAATATATGAACCTACAAAGTATAGTCTGAGACTAGGGGAGGGTGCAAAATTGAGAAATTTAACTCGGAAGTAAAACACAAGTAATCTCAGGACGAGAAAACATCCACACACGATCACTAAGCTTTACCAACCAGACACAAGGAGAACTTATATACAATATGCAAACAATGCATGGAACAGAAACAGATGCAATAGACTTAATTATACAAAATGACCCACAGCACGCCTTACTTACTATGCAAATGAATACTCAACGTAATCGCCAAAGACACAAGGTACAGCTGATACTAAATATATGCAGGACCAAACCAAAGGGGAAACCTGAATAAATTAAATACGAATGAGGGAGGAGTCACATATTACATACGAGACTCTAATGTTTTATAATTAATTACATCTGAGGACACACGATTCTGTGTTGGTCACCCATACTGTCACATAACAGCCAGCCCTTCAAATATCACACTGCTTATGATATTCTTCAATAGTATAATCACTTTACTAGTCACACTCATCTGTTCCACTAAGGTATTCCATACCCTTAAAACCAACATTAAATTCTACTTAAAACCATTTATAAAACTTGCATTTTCCTCACCAGTTACATACATTGATAAAAACAGATACTCACCCGGAAGTTCTAAATATAGAACAAGAGTTCCGTTCTGACACCGTGAGGTTTTACCATCCTCAATCAATTCAGGTGCATTATCCGGCTTTTTGCTTTATCGAAATAATATTAATTTATGGACTCCTCAAGATCCAAAGGTTAATATCAATACCTAGCTAGCAAGACTCGAACTTGCGTAGGTCTCGTTCCTCTCGTCAAAAGAACGGATCGGCCGCCACACCACGGAATAAACCTTAAATAAAAACTTGTTAGTTTTCATTATTACACAAAAACTTGTTAGCTTTTATTTTGCCGGTAGGGACTTAAAACCCTTTTCCAATGGGACTCTTACCCATTTCCATAGTTACATATACTTTTACCTTTTTAGACAAGACTGGATTTAATTTAGAATCATCCAAGTACTGTCAGTTCACCACAATTTAGTTGCAATTCAAATTTTGCAGATTTGTTTTAACAGGTTCTGCTTTACCACTATTGTTGTGCCGGCACGGTCAAACTGTCAGTCATTAGATGAAAAGAAAAAAGTTTCAAATTATTTTGCAATCACGTCGGGGTCACCAAAATGTTGCGCTCAACCTTTTCTTACCTTAGCGCAGCGTGTTCGTTGATTGCAAAAGAAAACATTACCAGTCTTGTCTTTAGCCTTTTATTAAAAAATACACATAGGCCTATTAATTAATACAGAGATCTCTGGAGAGCTCACATTACCTAATCATGTCACCCCATGTGCAGCTCTGAAGCTGTCTGCTCTCTTCACCATTATATATGCTTTCCTTCCTAAACATAGGAACTGCACATTCCATAGTTCAACCTACAGCTGTCTCTATTCTGGAAGCGAGGTCTTACTACATGGCCTTACCACATAAGGTCACAGTGAGCCTTCTCTTACACATCCCATTTTAGCCTACTGCAAACGCATGGAGTATTGGAAGTGGCACACAAGCACTTACACCGACATTCTTACTAACAAACAACTTGATCAATAATATAATGTAAGCAAAACATATAGTGATTAATATTAGAGATTTGATTAATACTTTGACTATTCAAAATATATAAATTATGATAAGCTGTTGATTCAATACTGTAATGTAAACAAACTATGAAGGGATTAAGATGAAAATCACAACAGTAACCAATATCAACCCACTAGGTAATACAAAATAAAACAAAACACTTACTTACAAGTACTTTAAAGACTTGACCTGCACAGTACGGCATCCACACAAAAAGTCTACAGCTGTTTAAATAAAAGTTATGCATTAATTACTTCACATCACAACTAAACACGACAGGAGTACAAACACATTTTTAAAGGAAATTACAATTAGCTTAAAATGCCATGTGTGCAATCCATCTGTCAAACATGGTAATATCCAAATATCTTAACCCAATTTACTTGTAGAAAACATTTGTGTGTGGATATTACATCTCCCATGCAAATAAAATAAAATATTTACCTCAGGATTACAACCGATTTATCCATTATGTTCGTTCTCTTCCAAAATGTGCTCTAAATGAGCAATCAACTGAAATCACGCGGTGGCAACTTCGCGCATGCGTGCAAGTCCGGTTTCTTAAAGGGACAATAACCCAACAGAAATTTAGACAGCCAACAACACAGACCCATCCCATTAGTAACATATAAGCACACTAGTCCACCTGGCTACACCCACAATGCCACGGAATTTGCTGTACCTGGTCTTGTGCCACTGGAACATGGGGAAAAATGGTGAAGCCACCGGACTTCTGTCTCAGCAGATAAACCGATCAGTCTCACTCTCTCTCTGTGTCCTTGGTGGGCTGGTTTTTATGTAATACTGATGGTATCATGGAGTGACTAGAGGGCAGACACAAATGCTGAGAAGAGTGAATTCTTTTATGGGCAAGTCCAAAGGAAGAGTCATAATCTTGGTCCAGGGTCATATCATTAATGTCAGACACAGAACAAAAACCAACATGTAGAGTTCTCGCTGATGTGCTAACAAAGAATAAATAAAATGCCCTTTACCATAAACATGGACACAAACTACAGGGCTGTAGGGGTGTGTTTAAAAAATCGATCTTTCGATTCAAATTGATCTTCATTTGAATGATTCGATATCGATTTATGAAACCTCAGATCGATGTTTAGAATTAGCCAATTTTCCCCGCATATGCGTACCGTTTTAACGTCTCGCGTTTTATCTCGCAAGATCATCCTTTTTTTCTCGAGCACCGCCACTTGGCTGGGGTGATCAGTTAAGCATGGCTGCAGCAAAAGTAAAAAAATGTAGGTCTGATCCACATCTATGATTCAATGAGCTACTAGTTCGCTGTGGCGCCAACCACTGGCGAGCGATCGATCGCGATATAATACTTAATTTGTGTCCATTTTACACCGCCACCCCCTCCAGGTTCAAATCTCACTCCAAGCGATCTTGAAAAGTTGGCAACCCTGTAGATGTATGGTTACATTTTGGATTCAGAAACCATGATGGTAGGGAAGAGTTGGATAAAAGCACAGCCGTGTGTAAACTGTGCAACATGGAGGTGAAATATTGTGGGAATACCACAAATCTGAGAAATCATTTAACGTGACACCATCCTGATATTCAAAAAATGCCAGAACCCAAACAAACTCCACTACAGAAGGCATTTGCGATTAAACTATCTACAAGTTCTCCCCGTGCCAAAAAAAAATAACCGAAGTGTTGAATTCCACCTTTTAAAGGTGTATGAACCCTGCAAACATGTCTTTGTTCATTGCGCTGAAGCGCGGCGCGCACGGAGTTACAGAATTCGAGAGGTGCACTCGATTACGACGTTTTCGGCGCGCGGACCCTCACGCCAGTCGCGACGCGTCAAGATATACTTTATACTTAGTATAAAGCTGTGAAGTTTTCTCAACAGTTGGCAATATTGTTACTGCAAAATGGAGCTGTCTCACTCCTCAACAGTTGGCAATATTGTTACTGCACAAAGGAGCTGTCTCACTCCTCAACATGTTGATCAATATTGTTACTGCACAAAGGAGCTGTCTCACTCCTCAACATGTTGATCAATATTGTTACTGCACAAAGGAGCTGTCTCACTCCTCAACATGTTGATCAATATTGTTACTGCACAAAGGAGCTGTCTCACTCCTCAACATGTTGATCAATATTGTTACTGCAAAAAGGAGCTGTCTCACTCCTCAACATGTTGATCAATATTGTTACTGCACAAAGGAGCTGTCTCACTCCTCAACATGTTGATCAATATTGTTACTGCACAAAGGAGCTGTCTCACTCCTCAACAGTTGGCAATATTGTTACTGCACAAAGGATCTGTCTCACTCCTCAACATGTTGATCAATATTGTTACTGCACAAAGGAGCTGTCTCACTCCTCAACATGTTGATCAATATTGTTACTGCACAAAGGAGCTGTCTCACTCCTCAACATGCTGATCAATATTGTTACTGCACAAAGGAGCTGTCTCACTCCTCAACATGTTGATCAGCTCCTTTTCTTGCAGAAAAATTTGACAATCTCCAAGATGTCAGAAAGCAGTCATGAATAAATATTAGTTTTTGGACCTTAATGTTTACAATATTCAGAAGTATGTTCATAAATGTTTTTGTTACATGTAAAAAAAAACAACTTAATTTGCACTTTAAAAGGCTGTTCAAAACCGCTTTCAATGCCTTTTCTGGTAAAGGAGCTATGTGGAAGAGTGTGCATTAATTGATATTTAAAAAAGAATGTAACTGTTGTTCACAGTATAAACACTAATATCTTAATAAATTTTAATAAAGTTTGAGTGTTCCTTGTATCATTACAACATTTCACATTCAAACTACACTTTTTATTGTAACTGAAATGTCCCTACAAGAATCGATATTGAATCGAATCGAATCGAAAATCGAATTGAATCGGGACCTTGTGAATTGAAATCGAATCGAAATGGGAAATCAGAGGCGATACCCACCCCTACAGGGCTGTATAACAAACATACCAAAACAAAAAAAGAAACAGCAATGAAACATAGAAAACGGGGCTTAAATAAACACCACACTAACAAGGAATTAAACCATGCACACCTCCTGACACCAGTAATCGAGGGTTGGATTACAAATGACTAGGCGGGAACAACCGAAATGAGCGCGAGAACATTACGACTTGATGGGCGACAGACAGATGGGGGCGGAGCCAGACGTGACAGTTCTTTGGTGAGTCACTTCAATGGTTGTTCTGTGAAGTTTTGCCTTATGAATCTTCCTGATTGCATCTTTCTTTTTCTTCCTTCTAAAATGTTGGAAAGGTTTTCTTTATTACTGCACTCTGCTAATTGTGAGGAGATGCTGGTAATTTATTACAGAAAGATTTATTAATTTAAACATCTTCAGGTTACTGTGCAAGGAATGCAGTTCTGTCCGGTGTCACAGAGAGACCTGTAATTCTGGGCTCTGGGCCTTTGAGATAGGTTGCTGAGGAGGACTACAGGTAAACCACACCTCCTCTCATTACTTCAGGTAACTGGAGGCAAGGTGGGCCTCTGCCCCCCAACCCCCCTTTCAAATACATGTTTCATAATAGAGCTATGCAACCCCCCTAAATTAAAGATGACTTCTGCACTCTTTCAGAGACTGAACAAATGCAGAAAGCATGTGTGTGTGTGTGTGTGTGTGTGTGTGTGATCTAGTGACGGCAGGGATGGATTACCGCGGCGGCCCCGCATGCACGACCGACGAGCGATCGGCCAACTAACATGCTGGCAATGCGGGGAGCAGGGACACAAGTCCACACATTGCAAAGCAGCAGGAAATGAGCAAGGAGCCGCCCGATGAGGGGCGCGGCGGCTCCGGTCCCTTATGGATTACCCTCAAAGTTTGTCTCAAGAATTGCCGGACAACGCGACTTGCACATCACATGTAAGTTTGGCGATGCCTTTATTCCCACTCTAATAGACACGGGGTCCTCGGTGTCACTGATTAGACCTGAACTGCTAGCTGACTGCCCGGGGGGGCTTTCTGCTATGACGCGTAAGCGAGGGGGGCTAACTACAGTGACTGGCGAACAGTTTGAGTTGCTGGGTCGCACTGACACCGTATTCGACTTTGGGCAGGGGCCTTGGACGCACGAGTTTTGGGTTGGGGACGTGCTAGACCCGTGTATCTTCGGTGACAACTTTCTGAAGAAAGCTAAGGCTGTCATAGACTATGAACATGGGTAATTGTCCTTGAACGGCCACCAGATCAACTTTTGCGGTGGGGGCGACGCGGCCTCACGTTCGTGCGTGCGTAGTTTCTCCGGGCCCTACGAGTTATGTCTTGTCAGTTCAACCACCGGGAGACCCGATCCATGAGTTGTGGCTCAGAAGTAGCACGGGTTTATCTACATCACAAGGCGAGCTACTCCGTAAACTCCTAGATCGCTACAGGGAGCTGTTCGCTGTGAGCGAGCGTGACTGTTCAAGAACAGGGCTTGCGAGCCACTCTATTGATACAGCCGACGCCCAGCCTGTCCGCCTGAGACCCCACCGCCTCCCGTTAGCCAAATGTATGGCGGCCAAGTGCCAAATTTGCGAAATGGCGGCGGCCGGTGTCATTGAACCATCGAATAGCTCGTGCAGGCCTGATCGTTTTCAGGCGCCACGCCGGAATTCCTGCGTACCGACATGTCCGCGAGAAAAAAAAATTTGAGGGGGGGAAAAATCCGTCAAATCATAATGATAAACCACACGCGCGCGCATGCTATCTGTTTTGAGGCCGAAATATGATCCTTATGATTCTTACAAGGTTCCCAAGTTACGATTTTTCGTGGTTACTACACATCTCCCATTTACTGTATAAAGGCTCATTTGGACCTAAGTGGTTCTGCGTCGTAAACGGAACTTGGTGTTTGGTGTGCGCGGCGTCAGGATTAGTTAAACGCAGTTATGGATAAAGGTATTTGCCAAAAGGCTAGCTTTAGGATAGGATAACTGTGTATAGTATGTTATTTACGTACAGTATGTACGTATATTTACACCGAAAATCGATTTACGACGGATCAACGTCGTAACGCGGGGACCGCCTGTATTTCAGACATCGGAAGAGCTTCAGAGGTAGATGCAAGATAAATTCAGTATTTTATCTTTATTCTGATTAAGTTAAATTTTTATCAGAAATATAAGAGTGTTTTTTTTTTGAGCCGGTACCAGTGGTCAGACGATCTGGTTCATCCTGATTATAATCATAATAATTTCTTTGAGTTGTCTGGTATCCTATAATTTACTAACAGTAATGAATAAATAATTAATCATGCCTGTTTTTAACATATTGTGTCTAATCTAAATCTTTAGGTTACAGCATTTCTCAGAATATTAATAGAAATTAGTTTTTTATTTCACTATAATAATTACCTGACTTATTTATTATTAATTAATTTAAAGATTAATTATTAAATATTCTAAATATGGTACACTCGTGGTCCACGCCCGTAGTTCTCGCTAAGAAGGACGGTTCGTGGCGTTTTTGCATTGACTACCGACGTTTGAACGCGGTCACTAAGCTCGACTAGTACCCGATGCCACGGGTGGACGACACTCTCGAGCGGTTAGTGGGCTCGGATTGGTTTAGCTCGTTGGACCTGGCAGGTCCCCTTGGACGATGCAGCGAAGGAGAAAACCGCTTTCTCGATCGGCACCGGTCTCTGGCATTTCACGGTTCTCCCCTTCGGGCTCTGTAACGCGCCGGCCACTTTTGAGCACCTGATGGAGCGAGTGTTGTCCGGTGTTCCGAGTAGTAAATGTGTTGTGTGCTTGGATGACGTTTTGGTCCATGCTGCGGGTTTTGAGTCTGCACTGGCTAACCTGGAGTTAGTTTTGAGCCTCGTGGAGGGGGCAAAATTGTCCCTTAACCCGGCTAAGTGCAATCTCCTTCAACGCCGCGTTAATTTCCTCAGGTATGTTGTGAGCAGGGAGGGCATAGCTACTGACCCCAGCAAGACGGCTGCTGTTCGGGAATGGCCCACACCTTGCTCGGTGCGACAAGTTCGCAGCTTCCTCGGGCTCGCATCTTACTACCGCCGTTTCGTGAAGGACTTCACGGATATCACCGCTCCTTTTCATCGCCTGATGAGTGGTGGCGGTGCGAGGTTTAAATGGTCCGACGATGCTGAGCATGCCTTCCGTACCCTGCAGCAGAGATTGTGTAGTGCACCTGTCCTGGCCTATTCCTCATCCTCCGAACGGTTTATTGTTGACACTGACGCGAGCGACCACAGGTTAGGAGTCGTTCTGTCACAGTCCCAAGGGGGCTCTGAGCGAGTGATAGTGTACTTCAGCCGCCGCCTGGACAAACCCGAGAGGAACTATTGCGTTACGCGTCGTGAGCTACTGGCCGTGGTAGGATTGCGGCATTTTCGGCCGTACATCTATGGTGTGCCGTTCTTGTTGAGAACAGACCATGCGTCGCTGCAATGGCTGCTGAACTTCAAAGAGCCAGAGGGCCAGCTAGCGAGATGGTTGGCAAGGCTACAGGAATTTAACTTTGTGGTCGAAGAAAAAGGCTGAGATTGTCGGTGTGTGCGCAGCAGTCAGTCGGGCTGCTCCCACCCCCCCTGTGATGTCCTGCGTGCCTGCTGCAGAACTAGCCGATGCTCAGAGGGCAGATCCGGAGCTTGCGTGGGCGATAATGTCACGAAGACGTTAAGCAGGTTACGACAGAAATTCTGGTGGCCTGGTTGCAGAACAGATGTTGAACTGTATGTCCACTGCTGCGATTTGTGTGCTGCCAAAAAGGGACCGGCAAGGACATCCCATGCAATCCGGTTGCCCTATGGAGAGGGTAGCGGTGGACGTGCTGGGTCCACTCCCAGTGACTGAGTCGGGTAACCGCTATGTGCTCGTAGCCATGGACTACTTCACTAAATGGCCAGAGGCATACGCGGACGCGGTGCCCGACCAGAGTGCGATTACAACGGCAGAGACACTGGTGGGGGAGTTATTTTGCCGTTTCAGTGTTCCGGAGGTGTTACATAGTGACCAGGGCCGGAACTTCGAGTCTGAGGTCATGAGCGAGGTCTGCCGCTTGCTGGGGGTACACAGGACGAGAACAACACCTCTTCACCCACAGTGTGATGGTCTGGTTGAGTGATTCAACCGGACCCTAGCCACCCAACTGGCTATGGCTACCCAAGAGAACCAGCGAGACTGGGACAAACAGCTACCTCTGGTCCTGCTGGCATGCCGCTCTGCCATGCAGGAAACTACTGGCTTCACCCCTGCTATGCTTATGTTCGGCCGGGAACTGCGGTCTCCAGTGGACCTGGCATTTGGGGCACCCCCGACGGACGACGATGATGTTGATCCGGGTCCTGTGTTTGTCTCTAGGTTACGGGCGAGGCTGCACAACGCCCACAAGCTCGCCAGGGGTAACCAGACAGATGCCGGACTACGTCAGAAGCGCGCGTACGACATGTGCTGCTACGGTGAACCCCTGCCCACAAACTCAGAAGTTTTGCTATATAACCCCTGCCGGAAGAGAGGACTATGCCCCAAGCTGCAGTCTGCTTGGGTGGGGCCGTGCACAGTACTCTCACGGGTAAGCAACGTCGTTTATAGATTGCGCTGGGGCCGGCGGCGCCTCGTGGTCCACCGCGACCGCCTTGCCCTTTACCGCCCAAAGGTGCAGGACACTGGACATTGCCCAGACTCCTCCCCCCCTGTTTCCCCTGTGCTTACTCCTGCTATGTCCCCTGGAGCCGGTCCGGCCAGACCGCAGCGCATGCAGAGGCTACCGCGGCGTCTGCAGGACTGTGTCACGTGAACTGTTATTCTCTCTGTGGGTTGACTTGTTTATGTACTGTTTAACTGTTGATACCTTGTTAACACTATTGTGTTTAATGTTGTTGTGTTTAATGATGCAGACCAGCTTATTTGTTACTTGTCCAGGCTTTGGTTATGTGGTTATGTAAATGGTATCATTCATTTTTTTTGCTGAGTGTCCTGTACTGGGTTTGTGCCTTGTCTGCGCAGCGAGTGAGTTGAAAGAAAAAAAAAAAGTTCTCTTTTGTGATTGTTGTACCCTTCTGCAATGTTCATGCCATTCTGTGCTGTTCTGACCGCCTCTCACGATGCGATGCTTATGCCATGTCCCATTTTCACTGTACTATTGCCGGTTTACGCTACCGTGTTAACCATGTGACGGTCGCCGGGATGGCTGACCTCTTGGAGGGGGGCTGTGTAGCGTCAGGCCAATGGGGGGGTACCGGAGAGTGACGCCAGTACCCATGAGCCTCTTCGGCTCCAACGGTGTTATGTGTTCATGTATGTTTATGCCTATGTAATGATATTAGTAATTAGTGTTTATGCACATTGTTAGTCGAGTCATCCTGGTTTTCATTATGTATTTGTGTCTCTCCTAAGTTTACCCTCCGTCAGTGTGTGATACCAGTACACCTGTGATCTACCTTGTGTTTCATGTACAAGTCTAAGCTCAATTAAAGCTCCTGTTAGTGCGCCTGCGTGCGGCAAACTATCCTGATATAGAAAATTAAAGCCTGTCTTTCCTTGAGGATGGACTTGCCTGCGGCCTCTCTCTTCCACACCACGCCACAATATTCTTAATGGCTGCACATCTTTTAAAGAGCTGCATTCTGCCAGATATGACTTGTCTCAGGACATGATAGTTTCACAGTTCTCCCACAGCTCATACATTATGTATAGTAGATAAAAGATCTATAGGCACTCCAAATCTGGGCCTGAGTCCTTAAATATTACCACAGGTATTTTCAAGAATTGCCATTACACCAGATATTGTTTCAAAAGTATTTATTTAAAAAATACAATGTATCTTTATTTTTAGAAGACACACTACAAAAACAACAAAATAACTTTAGCTACTGCCATTGAAAATTTTAATGTCAGCATCCATTTTTGGCAGTTTTGATTGTGTGAACTTTGGAATGTTGAATAAGGCGAAGGCCAAACATAGACGGTGTTCACACTCAGGAAGCATGGGAATATGCAGCTTCTCTTGCAACATAACATCTGTAACATTTATAGTATAAACATCTATTATCTGTACCTGTGAACTGATTAAGCTACAGTGAACTGAATATCATGTTTTACATATTTAGAGGATTTTTTTATCACAATATTTTTATTGAATGCAGAATTAAATAAACAAATATGTGAATGTCCAATATGTTCTCCCTATCACTATATTGCCTGTGTGTGTGTGTGTGTGTGTGTATATTTGTGTGTCTGGATGAATCTATATGCATCAATTAATTTATGCATTCATGCTACAATAATCGTAGTGTGGTGCAATTGTAAGAGTACTGTTAGTGCACTAATATCTCAGGTACATCACTGGACACTCACCCAGATCAAAACATCTCACATGAGCAGTAAACCTTTGTGAGATTAAATGGTATATGTTGGCAGACAATCTAAATTGCTTACTATTCTGAAAAAGATTTTTAGTATGGTAGTATGTGGGCTAGGAATTGGTCTTAAGGCTGCCTGGTGTTACTTGCTCTGTTCTAGCATGAGGACCTCCTGCGCACTTTCATGCTGATCCATCTAGTACCATTCAGCCTTCTGGGAAATGGAGTCTTGCTTGGCACATCTGTAGTAGGAACAGAGACTGTATCCTTTACATACATACTTGAGTTTGAGTTTAGAGTTTATTTCGGTTTTTAGAGAAACATGTACATATATATGTACATATACGTATAAACATATATAAACACATATGTACACAAATACATTTACATAAAAAAGAAAGAAAAAGAAAGTAAAATAATATTTAATAAATAATAATGGTTATAATGGTTACTTTGCCCTCTTTGCTGTATTCACACCATTCAGTTTACATGATTTCTCTCTCTCCTGCTCCCCTTTTTGTAGTCAGTTCATCTCTACTTCCTGTCAGTATTTATGAATCTGTCTAATGCCACCTCCGCCTCTTTTTTTGCTGTCAATGGCTTCTCTACCACTATCAGTATTGTGTGTTTGTGTGTGTTTGTGCCCACTCTTACACATCTGCTTGAAAGTGTGTATGTGTAACTGGATGCAAGTGTGCTGGTTTCTGTGACAGGGCTCATTCAGCATTGAAATTAGCTGTCAGGCAGCCAGTGCTTTTGCTGCCACTCTAAATAAATGAACGAGTCCAGATGAACTAAATAAATGAATGAGTCCAGAAACTGTGTGCGTGTGTGTGTGTGTGTGAACCGGCACACACATAACACAGTCAGTTACACATATATGACATTTAGGTATCGATCTAAGAAATAAAACAATGTAAATACTTTGCAGAATCTTCCAAAGATTAAAGTTTACTGCCATTGTTCTGTACTTAAGGGCAAAAGAAAGAATGTCTGTATTAACTGTCCCTGCAGATGAGTTCTGTTTTTTCCATTCAGATGCATAAATCAAAGGCAGATTGTACTAACAACCCTAAAATCTGGCCTGAGTTTGGGCCTTATAATGAAAGACATCATTCATTTAGTACATTGTACATTGCATGCTTACAGATGTCCATGCATATGTAGGTATGCTTGCTAGCAGTGCCTGTGTGAGTCCTGCAGCGACAGTGAAGAGGAGCATCAGCCTGCACCGCTCCCCATGTTATGAGAGCAAAGCAGCCATATCGGTCTATGTCATGCCACTAAATGAGGGACAGAGCAACTATTCTACAAATCTATTGCTTTTATTACTTCTATTCATCATCAGCACTGGTGTAGAGGGACTGTATGTGTGTATATGTGTGTGCATGTGTGTGGGAACAGATGTGTGTGTAGCCGGGTGGTTTAGTTTTAATGAGATCAATCCATGATCATTTCTATTGGTGGTAACCTAATTGGTACATATAGTTTACCGGTTCTTTTAATTGTGAGGCTCCTATAAAAGGGGCTTGATTGAGGCTATCAGGGCTGCTCTGGGTTTTCCCCCTCCCCCTTCCGGGTCGCTGCTTTGCTCTGAGAAAGTCTGTTGTCACCGTGCTCTGAGGTATGTGTTTGTGTGCGTGCGTCTGGCCGGTGCGCAGGTGGTAGTTGGCGTTCAGAATGTTTATTTTATTTTTCTATTTAGAAAGTCTGTTTGACAGATGAGGCAAAATGGCAACAGAGGACTGGGAACTACAAGTAGGTGATCTCCCCCTCGTAATTGGTTGTGTTCGTGGAAGTATAGCAGTTATGGAGGAAGAGATGCAACATTTAAGAGAATTGGTAATGCAGTTGAAAGCTGATAATGAGCGATTGCGGCACGAACAGTTGGCGGCACCTGCTGCTAGCACCTCAAATGTAAACCACCCTTCTGAAGCTCCAGCTCCCATTGGTGCTAATGGTGCTGGTAGTGTTACAGTAACTGAAAGATTGGTGTATATACCTAGAGATAGAAAATGTCCTATGTTTAGAGGAAAGTCTGGTATTGGTATAAATGAGTGGGTGGTGGAGGTGCAGGCTTGTATGCGTGCTCGTCATTTGTCTCCTGCTGATCAAGCCTTTTTTCTCTTTGATCATCTAGAAGGTGAGGCGAGAGAGGAGATTAAATACCGTTCTAGTGCAGAGAGGGGAGATCCGGATAAGGTAATCGCAATATTGCAGGAAGTGTATTGGTGCTCTCAATCTTATGTAGCCTTGCAGGAAGCATTTTTTTCTCGGAAGCAGCAAGATGGTGAAACGTTGCAGGAATTTTCTTTAGCATTATTACATCTTTTGGAAAAAGTTAAACAACGTGCACAGAATGGTGTGCCTAATGCTGAAGTTCTGTTGCGTGACCAATTTATTGAGCATGTGTCTGAATGCGCTCTTCGTAGGGAGTTGAAACAACTGGTGTGCCGGCAGCCCACTGTCACATTATTAGAGGTTCGTGCAGAAGCCATTCGGTGGGAGCAAGAGGGTATGCTAGGGGGCATTCGAACTAGAAGCCTGTCTGTGCCTGCATATGGTTTTCAGTATGGGGTTTAAGGGGGTACCCAGGCAGGGACAGGGGGTGTCCAGGTGGGATCTGAATTGGGGGAATTGAAAGAAATCTTGAAACGGCAACAAGATGAGTTAAATCAACTTGTTCAAACGGTTGCTTCTCTACAGGAGTCCCACAGACCCAGGCCCCCTCATAGGGGTAGAATAGTTTGTAGAAGGTGTTTAAGGCCTGGACACTTTGCTAGAGAGTGCACCTGGGAGCCGGGAACTTCGGGTACTCCCCCTGGTCCTGCTCGGGAGCCACCTTCAACCTTGGGTGGTGCTTCTCACCCTCATCAGGTGTCGGAAAACTAGCACCCACCGAGTTGCGGAGCCACAGTTTGGATGGGGTGCTTACTGGCTCAGGGATTGTCAATACTTCAAGTACTTCAGGCGTCATGTCCCCATATTGATGTTTTTATTGGTGAAGTCAAAGTGTCATGCCTGGTGGATACTGGGTCAATGGTGTCCACAGTTACTGAAAGTTTTTTCTCACAGCACTTTGAGCCCTGGGGTCCAGATCGTCTTCATTCATGTCAATGGCTACAGCTTAGAGCAGCAAACGGGCTGGCTATTCCTTACCTTGGCTACCTGGAGTTGGATGTAGAGTTATGCAGTAAGGTGGTACCAAAGTGTGGGGTTTTAGTGGTTAAAGACCCTGTAGGAGGTTCGCCGCGTGATGTCCCTGGTGTGCTGGGAATGAATGTAATCAGTAAATGTTACCAAGAATTGTTTGGACAACATGGCCCATTTTTATTTGACTTACCTGTTGTGTCCCAGGCTCCCAGCTCGGTTCAGCAGGCCCTGCAGCACTGCCATAGAGCATCAACTCGGCCCATATTTCAAGTCCGCAGTAAGGCAAAGGTGCGTGGCAGACGGGTTCAGCATGTTCCTGGTGGCTCCATAAAGTTTGTGCCTGTAACTGGGTGGAATCAACAGCGTGGTGGTTCAATATTGTTTGAACCTACCGATTCTGGGCTACCGGAAGGTCTATTAGCCTCCTCTGCTTTGGTAAATTGGCATGGTGGGATGGGGTACGTCCCTATTGTCAATGTGGGGACCAACAATGTGTCTCTTCGTCCTCATACTCTGTTGGGCACCTTGAGTGATGTCCAGGTTGTCAGTTTACCAGCAGGAGTTGCAGAAGTTTGGGCTATAGGTACTGGTGGGGCCTCAAGCATCGCTGTGGCACTGCAGGAGAAATTGGAGGCCATTGATCTGTCATCCTTGTCCAGTCAGGAACAGGAACAAGTAAGGTCCCTTCTGCTCCAGTATTGGTCAGTTTTTTCAGCCCATGATGGAGATCTGGGGTGTACCAGTCTTCTCTCCCTTGAGATCCCATTGCTGGATGAGGCACCCGTGCGACAGTGCTATAGGCGTATACCTCCCTCTGAATATGAGGTCGTCAAAGCCCATATTGATCAACCCTCCCATGTCTCAGAGTTGCTTTGTGGAGGGCTTTGCCAAATTGGCAACCCCACTGCATAAGCTGGTAGCAGAGTTGGGTGGGTCCAAGTCTCGTAGGGGGTCAGGGCGGAGTCTTTCCGGTGCCTGGACTGAGGAGTGTGAGAAGAGTTTTGCTGAGTTGAAGGGCAGGCTTGTCAGTGCTCCGGTGCTGGCCTATGCAGATTTCACACTCCCCTTTATTCTGGAGGTGGATGCGAGTCATAGTGGGTTGGGACCTGTCCTTTCTCAGAAGCAGGAGGGTAAGGTTAGACCAATTGCCTTTGCTAGCCGGGGTCTTAGGCCCACTGAGCGTAACATGTCAAACTATAGTTCTATGAAGTTAGAATTTTTTTTTGGCGCTCAAGTGGGCCATGACTGAGAAATTTCAAGAGTATTTGTTGGGGCATAAGTTTGTGGTCCGGACGAAGTAATGGTAATGCTGACGCACTGTCTCAACAATATAGGCCGGGCGGGGAGATGTTGGACCATGTGGCCTCTGGCACTTTGCTCCCGCGTCCTCTTCAGCAAATTCAGGCAGCAGAATCAATGTCACCAGTGACCCAAAATGTCATCTCTGTTTTTCCTTCTCATGCTTCAGTTGAAATGCAGGCTTTAGGAAGCTGATCCCATCATTCAGGAAGCTTTGGTCTCTCCACCGAAAGAAACCACCAGGCCCAGAGGAACATAAACATCTGTCTCCTCCCGCTCTGGTATTGTTGCGCCAGTGGGACCGGTTAGTGGAGTTTGCTTTATCGAAGGATTTGGTGTCCTGATGGGCGTGAGGAGGTTCATCAGTTAGTGCTGCCAGCCCTTCTGAAAGAAGAGGTGTTGACTCAATTACATCAAGAGCACGGCCATCAAGGGTTTGAGCGTACTACTGAGCTGGTCCATCAGCGGTGCTATTGGCCTCGCCTGTCTGCCGAGGTGAGATGTTGGTGTCAAGAGTGTGAGCGCTGTCAAATATCTAAAGATGCTCAACCAGTGACCCACAGTTTTATGGGACACCTTTTGGCATCATGCCCTAATGAGATCTTGGCCATAGATTTTACGGTGCTAGAGCCCTCTCAAAATGGGGTAGAGATTGTCTTGGTTCTGACTGATGTTTTCAGCAAATACACCTTAGCTGTCCCCACCTGAGATCAGCATGCTCAAAGTGTGGCCCAGGTCCTGGTGAACGAATGGTTTTGTAAGTTTGGTGTTCCAAGCAGACTTCATTCTGATCACGGCCGCAGTTTTGAAAGTGCCCTTATCCAGCAACTATGTCAACTGTATGGTATTAAGAGATCTCGCACTACTCCATATCACCCTGCTGGGAATGGGCAATGTGAGCGCTTTAACAGAGCTTTGCATAATTTGTTGCGAGCTTTGCCCCCATCTAGGAAAAGGGACTGGGTGTCTTGTCTCCCCCGTTTGATCTTTTCTTATACTACCACTCCCCATCAGGCGACTGGTGAGTCTCCCTACTTCCTTATGTTTGGACAAGAACCACATTTGCCTGTTGATTTTTTTTGGGTAGGGTGTACGAGCCTGTTGCTGGTAAAGTGACTGACTGGTTCTTGGAACATCAGACTCAGCTCCAGATAGCTTTTGAGGGTGCCAGGGATCGGTTAGCGGCAGCCGCCAGCCGTCGTAAGGAGCGGCATGATCGGCACATGGAGGATGTGTCCTTGGGAGAAGGTCAGTTGGTCTACCTTCGCAACTATGGGGTAAGGGGTCGGCATAAGATGCAAGATCTGTGGAGCTCGGTGGTGTATAAGGTGCTGAAAGCCCCTTCAGGTGCTGGCTCAGTGTATACCATAGCACCTGTAGATGATTTGAGTGCAGTGAGGCATGTACACCGTTCCATGCTGAAAGTTCAGATTCAGGGACAGACTCCTGATGGTCGTGAAGACAGTGTCCCTGAGGCCATGTTGCATCAAGAGCAGGAGGGTATGGAGTCTCCCGTCGATGGGGATTTGTATGTCTTTGTGTCTGATCATTCTTTGGGAACTGAAGGGTTGCAACCTGAAGTTTCTGTTCCATTAGACGTTGCTTCCGCAGGGCCTGCACCAGTATTTTCTGCTTCTGAAGCACCTTGCGCCACTGCTGAAGCAGAATTAGCTATGGGGCCAGTACGCGATCCACCTGGGGTAAGCGATTCAGGGCCACGTAGGACGACCCATTCCACTGCTGGCCACCACTCTAACCCTAACCATCTTCCTCGGGCCGTGGGGGATTTGGCCATTGTGATTGTCAGTCCTGTTCCTGAGTCACTGTCGAATTATTTTAGACCATGGCATTGAATATTGGGGTGAAAATTGTAAGGTCATTACCGGGACGGTAATGAAAACAAAAGGGGGGTGGATTGTAGCCGGGTGATTTAGTTTTAATGAGATCAATCCATGATAATTTCTATTGGTGGTAACCTAATTGTTACATATAGTTTACCGGTTATTTTAATTGTGAGGCTCCTATAAAAGGGGCTTGATTGAGGCTATCAGCGCTGCTCTGGGATTTCCCCCTCCCCCTTCCAGGTCGCTGCTTTGTCATCACTGTGCTCTGAGGTATGTGTTTGCGTGCGTGCGTGCGGTTGGTGCGCAGGTGGTAGTTGGCGTTCAGAATGTTTATTTTATTTTTCTATTTAGAAAGTCTGTCGTCACCGCACCATATCGTGTTTGCCACTATCTGAGCCTGGTTGGCTTAGGCGTTAAGTTAATGACACACTAAGAGAATACCTCCTTTTACCACTGTTGTATTTGTCTTTAATAATTCGTTTGGTTTTCCGTGCGAATTATTGTGGGACTGCTGGCATTTAGACCAATTGAAAAACTGCCTGCGCACATTTGTTTTGTGCCTCAGCGGAGCTAGTTGTCACTGTGAGCGATTACCAGTGGCTGTTCCAGCACAGCCATATCCAGCCTTGGGGGAATAAGCTGCCGTTTTGTCTCAGCGAAAAGTATTTTAGCAGCGTGTCTGTCTACAGTTGATCTGAGGTGGATTACAATTGTGGCATTATTGTTTGTCTTCCATGTGTTGTATGTGTTTCTTTCGGTTTGGCTGTAAAGAGCAGGAAACTATAGAGTACAGCTGCTATCTACGACGGTGAAGCAAACTCCGTGTCAAGCTAGTGGTGTATATGAATATTTGTGTTGTTGCTATTGACTTGTTTTACTTATTTTATTTCTTTTATTATGAAGGGAGGTGCGGAGGTCTTCAAGAGGTGAGGTCAGCCTTTGATTCTGTTCACTTTGCTGTGGGGAATTTGTGATTGTGTTTTCTTTCCATGTACACGTTTGAGTGGTTGTGATTTTATTTATTTGATTAAACTGCCTTACCGAGTGTGCCCCTCTGCCTTGCTGTTCTTTTATTTTATGATTCTCGTCAATTAGCAGCCAGGAGTTTCTGCTGGAAGTTGTGAGCCAAGTCGTTTGTTTCAAATCAAATCAAATCAAATTTTATTTATATAGCGCTTTTTACAACAGTTGTTGTCACAAAGCAGCTTCACAAGTGCCGAGTCCTAGCCCCCAGTGAGCAAGCCAAAGGCGACAGTGGCAAGGAAAAACTCCCTAGTTTTTTTGCATGAGGAAGAAACCTTGAGAGGAACCAAGACTCAGGGGGGGAACCCATCCTCCTCTGGCCGACACCGGTCACCATGACAACAACAACAATTTAGACAGAAAGAAGAGAAAGAAAAGGAAAAATATGTAATAATGTCCATCATGATGTATGCATCCAGTTAGGCAGGAGGTGGCTGGCCCAGGATGGATCGCTGGTCTCCTCATCTCATTATTCCTCAAGCAGGCAGGCAGCCATGTGGAGAAATGAAACAGGGAAAATTAGCTCTGTATGTGGACATATACAGGACAGGTGAAATTATAAACATTTCCGGAGTGTGACAGCAACTCCGGCATTAAGTTAAATTATTACAGCCTAGCTAAAAAGGCAGAACCAGAAGGTAACATAGGCTTGGGGGCATTCTGAGACAATGGCATCCGTCCACTGCACTGTCAACAAACTTGAGTGACCAAGAGCAGTGACAGGACGACAGCACCAGCGCCCCAGTCTACCATAAAACCTTTCGCCTGTGAACCCCTGGATCTGTACCTTAATCTAAGGGGGGATATTAATTATCAAACGCAAACCTAAATAAGTGGGTTTTCAACCTAGACTTAAAGATTGTGACTGTGTCGGAGTCCCGGACGCATTTAGGAAGATTATTCCAAAGCTGGGGGGCCTTACAAGAAAAAGCTTTTCCCCCTGCTGTTACCTTGTTCATTTTTGGAACTAATAAAAGACCAGCACCCTGTGATGTTAGTGGGCGTGGGGGTTCGTAATAGGAAATAAGTTCCTGAAGGTACTCAGGAGCAAGCCCGTGCAATGCTTTATAAGTTAATAAAAGAATTTTAAAGTCAATACGGAATTTAACTGGGAGCCAATGCAGGGCTGATAGGACTGGACTGATATGCTGAAATTTTCTAGTTCTGGTCAGAACCCTGGCTGCGGCATTTTGAACTATTTGAAGTTTATTTAGATTCCTATTTGAACATCCTGACAGTAGTGCATTGCAGTAGTCTAATCTAGAGCTAACAAAGGCGTGCACCAATTTTTCCGCATCATCCTGTGATAATGCATTTCTTAATTTAGCAATGTTACGGAGATGTAGAAAAGCTATCCTAGTAGTATTATCTATGTATTTATCAAATGATAGGTCAGAGTCGAGTATGACGCCTAGGTTTTTGGCTACTGTGCCAGGTGTAATGGGGTAGCCTGCGAGATTAAGCATTAGATCTGGAATTTTCTGTTTTGAGGCCTTAGGGCCCAGAAGGAGAACTTCTGTTTTGTCCTCATTAAGTTGGAGGAAGTTTAGAGACATCCAGCATTTAATATCTCTTACACAGGCCTCAATTTTTCTTAAACTGAGTTTGTCATCAGGTTTGGCTGATATGAGTGTCATCTGCATAACAGTGAAAATTGACACCATGTTTGTTTATAACTGTGCCCAATGGTAGCATATATAATGTAAATAATAGTGGTCCTAAAATGGAGCCTTGCGGGACCCCATATTTAACTTTTGTACGTTTGGATGGAATATTATTGAGCTCTACAAACTGATAGCCATTTGTTAAGTAAGAATAAAACCATGAAAGGGCTGTGCCTGAGACTTCAACCCAGCGTTCTAACATTTCTAGCAAGATCCTATGATCAATTGTGTCGAAAGCTGCACTAAGATCAAGAAGCACTAACAGCAATACATAGCCTTGATCTGAAGCAAGGAGGAGGTCATTTGTTACTTTAACTAATGCTGTTTCAGTACTGTGATGGGGCCTAAAACCAGATTGGAACTTTTCAAATATGTGATGCCTATGCAGATATAGGCATAATTGCTGGGCAACAGCTTTTTCTATGATCTTAGATATAAATGATGTGTTTGAAATGGGTCTATAATTAGATAGTACAGTAGGATCAAGATTTGGTTTCTTGATCAGAGGTTTAATAACTGCTAATTTACATGATTTGGGCATGTGACCTATTGTAATGGATGAGTTAACTATAGTTAGAAGAGGTTCAGTTACCGCTGGTAATAACTCTTTTAATAACTTTGAGGGAACCGAGTCTAGTGTGCAGGTAGCACAATTTAAGGAAGAAATTATTTTCTCTAATTCTGATTGTGGGAGTGGGTGAAAAGCATCAAGTTTTTCTCCCAGTATGCGATTTAAATCGATATCATCCAAACCAGATGACATACCAGTTGTATTGCTAATAAAAGGTTTTATATTTTGTCTAATATTCTCTATTTTATTATCAAAAAAATCTATAAATACATTACTAGTGAGGTTTACTGGAATCTGAGGTTCTGCGCCTGCTTGATTTTTTGTAAGTTTGGAAATAGTATTAAAAAGAAATCTAGGATTGTTTTTATTTTTCTCTATCAGTGAGGCTAGGTATGCTGAGCGTGCTTTAGCGAGTGCCCGTTTGTAGTCAATGATGCTATCCTTCCAGGCACAGTTGTCACGTATGGCTACGCCCCCTCTCCTAGCTGTCACTCCGGGTTCCCTTGTGTCTGTGTCCCGTGCCTGTTTATCCCGCCCTGCTCGTTGTCTCCGTGTTTCCTCGGTTGCTACCACGCCCCGTGTCATTGTTATCACCTGTTCCTTGTTTCAGTTCTATGTATTTAAGTCCCGTCATTCCCCCAGTCGAGTCATCCGTGGTTTTGTTCTATCAGTCGGTTTGTGCTTTCACGTTCGTTGTTTTTCTAGCCCTGTATTTCCCGTCATCTGTTTGTTCCTGCCTGGTCCGTGAGTCTTCCCTGTTCTCGTCTCGTCATGCCTGTTTCTTGTTCTTGTTCGGACTGCTTGCACGTTATGACCCCTGCCTGTTCTATCGACTCTGGTTTTGGTATTCCCTGTATTAAATCTCGCTCATCTCTGCATTTGTGTCCGTCTCCTCGCTCCGTTGCTTATGCAACGTTACATAACCACGGATCTATCCAGGACACAGCGAGAGAGCGAGACTCCGGTGAGTTTAGTCGCTGTAACGAGTTGTTAGCTGCTTCCGTGCAGTTTAACACTCATGTGTTACAGCGCGAACGAGCCGGAGACAGGAATACCCCTGGCGCTGTGGGAACAAGGAAGTCTCGTCGCAGACCAAAGAAAGCGCAGTCTCTCACTACTGGCTTTCGCGGCGAGACTCCTATTGAGCGCTGGGAGTCTGCTCCGCTTGGCGAACACCACAGGGGTGAGCAACCTGTGGTGCAAGCAGCGGGCAGACGGAACGAGCGCACAGACGAGCCGTGGCTTAACCCTCGGTTGACTCTCAATGGCTGCTGCGAGCTCCCGACGCCTCAGAGGAGGCGGAGCCATCGCAGAGAGAGCCACCGAGGGGCGTGTGTGTCTGTGTGTTCTTCCAGGCTCAACCCGGACACTGAGGAGGAGGACCTAACACCGCTGATCCCGCCGGCTACTCCACAGGACACCCCCATGTATTTTTTGGGGGGGAGTACAAGCCACGTCGGCTTGGCGGACACGCCCCCCGATGACGTCAGTATGGTGGCTCCGCCCCCCGATGACGTCAGTATGGTGGCTCCGCCCCCCGAGGACGTCGGCTTGGCGGCTCCGCCCCCCGAGGACGTCGGCTTGGCGGCTCCGCCCCCCGAGGACGTCGGCTTGGCGCACACGCCCCCCGAGGACGTCAGCTTGGCGTACACGCCCCCCGAGGACGTCGACTTGGCGTACACGCCCCCCGAGGACGTCGGCTTGGCGTACACGCCCCCCGAGGACGTCGGCTTGGCGTACACGCCCCCCGAGGACGTCGGCTTGGCGTACACGCCCCCCGAGGACGTCGGCTTGGCGTACACGCCCCCCGAGGACGTCAGTATGGCGGCTCCGCCCCCCGAGTGCATCTCCTCACCGCCGGTTCCTGTCCCCGCTGCCCGTAGGCAGTCCGCGCCGGTTCCTGTCCCTGCGACCCAGGAGAGGTCGTCCACGCCGGTTCCTGTCCCCGCGACCCAGGAGGGGTCGTCCACGCCGGTTCCTGTCCCCGCTGCCCGCCAGCGGACCCTGCCTGTTCCCGCTGCCCGCCAGCGGACCCTGCCTGTTCCCGCTGCCCGCCAGCGGACCCTGCCTGTTCCCGCTGCCCGCCGCCCGGCTCCGCCTGTGCCCGCTGCCCGGCTCCGCCTGTGCCCGCTGCCCGCCGCCCGGCTCCGCCTGTGCCCGCTGCCCGCCGCCCGGCCGCGCCTGTGCCCGTTGCCCGCCGCCCGGCTCCGCCTGTGCCCGCTGCCCGCCGCCCGGCCGCGCCTGTGCCCGTTGCCCGCCGCCCGGCTCCGCCTGTGCCCGCTGCCCGCCGCCCGGCTCCGCCTGTGCCCGTTGCCCGCCGCCCGGCCGCGCCTGTGCCCGCTGCCCGCCGCCCGGCCGCGCCTGTGTCCCCAGAGACTGTGCTGCCCTCTATTGGGCCCGGACATTATGTGCCCTCTGCTCTGCCCTGTACGCCTGCCTCTGTACCCGTGTTCCCCTTGCTCCCGTGTTCTGTCCCTGGATTTGTGTTGGTCCCAGTTCCTGTGTGTGTGCCTGTTCGTGTCCTTGTACCCGTCCCTGTGTTTGCGTCTGGTCAGTTCCTCCAGGTCCCTGTCCCCGTGTCTGTTCCCCAAGTCACGACCCGCTTTGTGCCCGTGCCTGTCTCTGTGGTCCATGCTGTCTTCACCTCAGTGTTTACCTCTGCCCTGTCCCCTGGCCCCGCTCCAGTGTCTGTCCCCGGTCCGGTCCTGTCCAGCCCTGCTCCTGTGCCTCGCCCTGGCCCTGTCCAGTCTCCCTGTATCCCATGTCATGCCGTGTCCCTGTCCGACTCTAGGCCAGTCTCCGCGTCTCCTGTCTTTGTCCCTGCCATGCCCCAGGTCCCGTGTCCTGTCCCTCTGGTCCGTCCCGTGTCTGCTGTCCCTGTCCCTTGCCATGGGCCGTGGTTCCCTGTCCGGTCCTAGTCTGTTTCCCTGTCCTGTCTGCCCTTGCGTGCCCCGGTGTGGCACGCTTTGAGGGGGGGTACTGTCACGTATGGCTACGCCCCCTCTCCTAGCTGTCACTCCGGGTTCCCTTGTGTCTGTGTCCCGTGCCTGTTTATCCCGCCCTGCTCGTTGTCTCCGTGTTTCCTCGGTTGCTACCACGCCCCGTGTCATTGTTATCACCTGTTCCTTGTTTCAGTTCTATGTATTTAAGTCCCGTCATTCCCCCAGTCGAGTCATCCGTGGTTTTGTTCTATCAGTCGGTTTGTGCTTTCACGTTCGTTGTTTTTCTAGCCCTGTATTTCCCGTCATCTGTTTGTTCCTGCCTGGTCCGTGAGTCTTCCCTGTTCTCGTCTCGTCATGCCTGTTTCTTGTTCTTGTTCGGACTGCTTGCACGTTATGACCCCTGCCTGTTCTATCGACTCTGGTTTTGGTATTCCCTGTATTAAATCTCGCTCATCTCTGCATTTGTGTCCGTCTCCTCGCTCCGTTGCTTATGCAACGTTACAACAGTAGAATACTTCCAACTTAGTAGATCGCCATTTACGCTCTAATTTACGTGCTATTTGTTTTAAGTTTCTAGTTTGGTCAGTGTACCACGGAGTGAGTTTTTTAGATCTAGTCTTTTTATATTTGAGTGGAGCTACTATATCTAGAGCTGATCTGCAGGTATTCTCTATGCAGTTGGTTAGACTGTCTAACTCTCCTGGATCAGATGGCGAGTGGGCTAGAGCAGTTAAATCAGGGAGGGCTTCAATAAACTGTGTTGCTGTTAATTAATTTATCGAGCGCTTTATACACTGCCGAGGAGACGGGCGGGTATTTATGTTAAGATGAATCTCAAATTGGACTAAATAGTGATCAGAGATAGCTACGGTTTGCGGGAGTATATTTATATTATCTACGTTGATACCCAACGTTAAGATTAAATCTAGGGTATGATTTTGATAGTGTGTGGGTCCTACTACGTTTTGTGTAATGCCAACAGAGTTCAATATAGAAGTAAAAGCCCTTGTCAGTGGATCCTCCGCATTATCAAAATGTATGTTAAAGTCTCCTACCATTATTATTTTGTCACTACTAACTGCTAAATTTGCTGTAAAATCTGTGAAATCTTTTAAGAAATCTGAGTAAGGCCCTGGTGGTCTATATACATTTGTTAGGGAAAATGAACTTTTATTTTCAGATGGACTAATTACATTAATAGACAGCATCTCAAATGAATTAAAGATATCTAAGTATTTCTGATGAATTTCTAAACAATCACGATATATTATACATATTCCTCCTCCTCTGCCTGACAATCTAGGTTTATGTATATAACTATATCCCACAGGAGTGGCTTTGTTTAGAGATAAATAGTCACCAGATTGAATCCACGTTTCAGTTATCAATCAATCAATCAAATTTTATTTATACAATATATGTATTTTATTTATACAGCTTTACAAGTGCCGAGTCCTAGCCCCCAGTGAGCAAGCCAAGGGCGACATAGAATATCAATTTTCTGGTCAGTTATAAGTTCATTCATAAAAACTGCTTTAGAGTTGAGTGATCGAATATTAATTAATCCAATTTTCAGATCGGTCATATAGGTAATAATTGGATGTGAAGTTTGAATATTAGTTAAAAACTTAGGATGGACTATTTTCTTATGATTTAGTTTAACCCGGGGCACAGACACAGTCTCAATCCTATGGGATCTTGGTGACGCCTCTAAGCAGCTCGCAGACAGACGGTTTAGCCCGTTAGTCTGCGGCCTGGTCGCGACTCTGGTTAGTCAGCAGCTCCTAGTACTACACTGCCCACTAACTAACAGGCTACGGGCTATGCTGCAAGATAACAGGGCAGTGCCATCCCGGGTAGGGTGGACACCGTCCCTGCCTAAAAGATCAGGCTTGCCCTCGAACTCTTTCCAATTATTAATAAAGCCCACTTGATTTTCGGAGCACCACTTGGACATCCAGCGGTTTAACGACGTGAGCCTGCTGTATTGCTCATCACCGCGCCGCATTGGGATGGGGCCAGAGCAGATTATGGCATCGGACATCGTCTGGGCTAATTTACCCACCTCTTTAACATTAGCCTTAGTCACTTCTGACTGCCGCAGACGTATATCGTTGGCCCCTACATGTATAACTATCCTAGAGAATCTCCTATGGGCTAACAGTCTAAGGTTGCCACTAATGTCCGGCGCTCTGGCTCCCGGTAAACAGCTAACTGTAACCGCCGGTGCCCCTACAGGAATAGCGACTTTCACGTGCCGAACTATAGAGTCTCCTATCACCAGAGTCTCCTCAGCGGGTGTAACACTGAGCGGGGCAAACCTGTTGGACACGTGAACCGGGGAGTGGTGCTCTGGTGGGCTAGCGCTGGCGTTAGCGGTAGCTGCAGCCCTCGCTCTCCGACTACGCCGCCGAGACGTCACCCATTTGCCCCGCTGTGAGGGCTCTATCGCCGGAGTCGCGGAGGCGCTAGTTCTCCCTGGCGCGTCCACAGCTACTACAGACCCTGTCTCTCTATCCCTTAATAATGAGTGGACGCAGCGCTCTAAGCTTTCCACTTTCGCCACAAGAGAAGTAACTAACTGGCACCTCTCACAAATACTATCACTATTACTATCAGTGGCGAATGGGTCTAGACTAAACATGCCACACTCCGAACAGGGAAACAAACCAACACCAGCCATGAATAAATCAAAACACTTACCGTGTCTAGCCGATTTATACAAACTTACGCTAGCTGATTTTTTAAAGCAGAAAGTTGATCAGCGGCCGGAATATTCAACTGCCCGTCTTGACGGTGGAAGTACTATCTGTAAAAAATTATCTAGGAAGGCAAAAAAAACATTAGCACGTAAACAGATTAGTACACTTTAGAAAAACAATTTCAAAATTCGCTCTGCAGCAGCGTCGGCAGGAAGTAGCGTCAGCAGGAACTAGTTAGCACATGAGCTAAAATCTCACGAAAAAAAAAACGTGTTTCTTTTTTTCATTTTAGTACTTGTCATTGTCCATATTCATGCTTTAATAAAATTGTCATTTTTAAATCTCTCTCTTTGTCCCGTGGTACCCATGGACCTGTGTTAATTCTCTGGGTGTAATTCCCAGGGTGGCGTAGTTGGTCATAACAATTTCATATTTGATTTTTAATAAATTATTAGATAACTCCACTCCTCCTCCTCTCCCGTGCACCACGTCACATTTGCATATGTGTGTAAGAAAGCTTTGGGTGGTTTTTCTGTTTCCCATGAATTTCTGTCTCTTGTTTGTTTCTAGGCCGTCTGTGTCTGGCCCCATGCAGTCTGTCTCTCTATGAGCTTCTTAATTTTTTATGAATTCTATAATGGGTTTTTGCAGGCTATATTGGGCTTCTGTCCTATCCATAGCAGAGCAGGTCTGTTGTGTGGAGCAGATTGCATCTGGAACAGGCCACTGTCTGAAAAAAGAGTTATTATCGAATGTGTTCTGAAGTAGAATTGGAGGAGAAGCACAAATGAAGGCTGCTCCTTTTCTGAGAACTCAAAAGATGGTATTAAAAAACACCTGTGGCTTTAGCTGTGAGTGCACACACATAAACACACACATAAGCACACACACACACACACACACACTCACTCACTCTCTCTCTCACACACACACACACACGAGTGCCTTAAAGACCAGAGGCAGGATGTAATCTCTTCATCATGGAGGGATGTGGAGACAAAGGGAAAAGCTGACATTTAATAAAGTCCACAGCAGTGACTGGATTATAGTCAGGTGTGTGTGTGTGTGTGTGTGTGTGTGTGTGTTGGGGGGGGGGGGGGGGGGGGGGTAAATGAATGTGTGTGTGTGTGTGGGAGCGAGAGAGAGTGGGATTTTGTGTGGGTAGGTGTTGCTCAGATTATTGCAGTGTTGTTGAAGTGAAAGATGTGAGTGATGAGTTAACGGCAAGCAGTGTGTATTCATTTGTGGTGTGAATGTGTATGTGTCTGTGGTGTGTGTCCATCCATTTGTAATGTGCAAGATGGAGTTTTTGTGGCAGCATGCTAATACCACCTTCACACCCTTTAATTCTGCTCTGCTCTAAATAAAATAAACATTTGCCTATAAGAATGAAATGACTGGCTCTTCATAAACCACATGTTTTACTGTGAATAAAAAATGGAAGAAAATTACTGGTGCCTAAGTGATGCTGAAAACAGCCCATACTTCCCTAAAGGATGCTGCTGTTCCTTCCTTAAATAACATTTTGCTTATAGCTTGAGATTCTATACTGCACCTTTAATATCAAGAGTCCTGTGTGAGCCTTTTAGCTGTGGTAAATGTGATCACAATGTTCAATGTGTTATACATGTTCCTTTGTGTGTACATAATGTGTGTTTGAACATGTGTGTGTGTGTGTGTGTATGTTTGTCATCCTGCTCTTCAGGACATCTCTGAATGTTTACAGACAAGGATACACATGGGGGGTTCCTAAGCCAGTTCATTGACCTATTCGTCCTCAGAATACATTGTGTGTGTGTGTGTGTGTGTGTGTGTGTGTGTGTGTGTGTGTGTGTGTGTGTGTGTGAGAGAGAGAGAGAGAGAGAGAGAGAGAGAGAGAAAGAAAATGTTCTTCCATTGTGTTCACCTTTGCAGCATCCTGCCATCTTCTGACTGCTAACACATGACATATGCCACCTAACCACTGGTCCTGCCAGTAGTTGAGCTGATGCTGCCATGACAGAAACAGCCATAGACCCAGAGGAGTAACTGAGGCTTCCACATCTACACTGGAGTAGCTACTTGGAGTAAGCACAACATAATAAAGCAGAGGATTTGGGCCCAAACATTTGTGAAGCAGCTTTGTGACAAATTGTGTTGTGTTAAGTACTATATAAATATGTTTGATTTTATTTTTAAATATGACTGTTGACTTTCACTCACATACACAAATACAAACATCTTAGCACTGCCTGCACAACCAGAAAGGGTTCGGTCAAGATCTCTGATACTCTGAGCTACTGAGTCATATCTATGAAATATTACTATAGAGAAGGACAGTGAAGGACAGAATGTTTAGTAAAGGAGAGGGGGAATTGTGAGATAAAGTGAGAAAGTGGGAGATTCAGTGCAAACTCTATTTCAATCAGAATGCTGATGTCATCCCTTAATGAACTTGTATCAGTCATAGATAGATAGATAGATAGATAGATAGATAGAGAGTGAGTGAGTGAGTGAGTGAGTGAGTTACTTATTGTGTGCCACACAGAAAACAAAATGGTAAGCAGGACTGAAACAAAGAGACAGAGGGAAAAAGTGAAGGAGAGAATGAAAAAAAGACTTAACACCTCACACTGGCAGTCATGGTCAAGGGAAGTAAGCCTGTTCTCCAGATTTTTTTAATCAAAGATTCAATCCAACTAAAAGGCATGAGTGGCGTACCTCCCACAGGCAACCATTACCCAAGAACAGAGAGATCCGACTATAGAATAGACATGTAACTGCTCTCCCTCGTGCAGCTGTCTGTCTGAGTGTGAGAGGTTGAAGGGGAACTCGCTCACTGCTGACACTGTAAAAGTGGTACTCAGAGTGCACAAACCATCTAACCATTTTTTTTGTTTTTGTTTTTTTCTTTTTTTACTGAATTAAAAAAAAAAGGAATCGAGGACGCAAAACAACTTAACCAAGTTTATCAATCGAAATACAAAAACTCATCAGTGTTGTTGCCTACAGTGAAGAATGCTACCAAGGGTTAGAGCAGTATTGTAAAGGGAACTCTAAGCAATGAGAATAAAACTACAGACCAATGACTGTGATACAGAGATCTGAAGAACAGCTCATAGTAGCATGAGGTCAGCACCAGCAGAAGACTACCAACCTATGGAAAATGTAGATGCTGAAAGGATTCAGCATACCCTCACCAAACAACTTGAAGCCTACCATCATCACAGGCTCTGTGGATTCAGTGAGTGACCATGAAATGGAAGGTCCATTGGTATTTGATTCAAATGGGAAGCATAAACAAAGGAAATGCCTCCTGTACCACACCAGTGATGTAATATTACTGTCCAAACATGAAAGATCCTTTGCAACAAAGCACCCAGAGGAAAAAGCACATACAAGCACCTAATCGTAACCAGAGACACACATGAGGCTATTTGAGGATGAGCCCCTGCCGCAAACAGCAGGGCAGAAAGCTCAAACCTGACGACGCTGCCATCTGTTTTGCAGCATAGACCTAAAATCATGTTATCATGTTGCCTTCCATCTGTCTTCAAGAACACAACAGTGGTATCCATGCTGAAGAAATACACACTAAAAGCTCTGACATCAACAGCTACTAGTATCTTTCCTTACTCTCAAAGATTCTCTCAAAGTGTTTTGTCTATAACTTATTGTCTCTCTTTTCAACCAGAACTAACTTCAAGACCCAAATCAGTCTAGATTCAAATCAGCACACTCTACCAAATCCGCTGTGTGTAAGTGAATGAGAAGCTCAGAGCAGATCCACCAAAATGACAGATATTGATTCCTCTAGACCGCTCTGCTGCCTTCAATATGATGAATGACAAAAATGTCCTTTTTTGACCTAAGAATCACTGGCTCATCAAGGCAATGATTTGAGTACTTCCTAGAGGTATACTCGTAACATGGAAGGGATCATGAAGGGGATCCATATCCTTGCCATGTGGACTCCACACTGGTGTCCCAGGCTCACTTCTGCATCCTCTTTTCTTTTTTCTTTCTTCCATAGGTTTGCCTGCCACTGCTATGCTGCTGAAACTCAACTAATCATGTTTATTCGTCTTTATGACACACCAGTTTTTTATTGACATCTTGGCCATGACTCAGTCATGCAAGTCTCTTCTCTTCACTCATATTCAGAGAATTTGGTCTTTTCTCTCTAGAGAGACCATACAAGCACCTTTTCATTCTTTTGTCATCTCCATGTTTAACTCTCTGCTAGCAGGTCTTTCTGATCAACATGGTCTTCAATGCTACCAAGTTTTTCCACATTAATATACTACTGCGGTATTTCAGTGGATTCCTGTAGCTGCTTGTATCAGATTTAGAACTCTGATGGTTTTCATCATAGCCAAAAGTGGACCAGCTCCTTCCTAGCAAGTCAATGGTCAAAATTAACACATGCCCTTTGAGCATGGCTTTGCTTGAAGCACCATTGTTCAAAATTCATGGAAGTCAAGCATCAAATTTCTGTTGGCCATCTAAACAGTGGAGTCCCTTGATATTGTCAAAATCTTAAATTGAACCTAACCATGTAACAAAACTTTACATTTGTATTTGAACTAAATCCATTATTAGGGTCATCTATACAGTCCAGGGCCAGAGGGCCAACACTTGTAAATCCAGAACAACAGAAAGCTGTGACATTGGAACAGATGCAGCAGTAGTCGGGGGTGTGGCTGTGTATTCTTGTCCATAACAAAAGATAATACACACAACACAGCTCAAAAAAACCACAAAGCACTTCTTAAACAACTCAAGGCGCGATAAGCGCGCTAGTCCCATTTGACTTGGCTTGGAGGAGTGACATAGCTCTCCAACAAGCAGGTATGCAAGCTCTCTCTCTCTCTCTCTCTCTCTCTCTCTAGGCCCAAGGCATGCATAGCACTGGATGTTGGGACCTGCAGGCATTTAATCAGAGTAGTCAATGAGGAACACCTGTGTGATTAGAAGGTGGGGGATTGTGAGCAGGGTAGTGTACGCAAAGTGGAGTGTGCTTGAGTGGGCGTCTCCCATGAGAGGGACGGCCGGCCGACCATGACAAAAGCAAACCACGATAACTAGAATCACAGTCAACACCATACAATGCAATACAATGACAGCACATGAAAGAAAACCAAAATTAAGCCAAAGCCTATGACATGGTGGCTATGGTGACAAGGACACTAGGGAGGGCCAAATGTAACACAAACCACTTACAAAGTGCACAAAGTTAGCCTTCATCCAGGATGTCAGGTCAAATTCAACAATAAGACAAACTGAAAAAATGTTAACAACTGCAACAACAAAAACAGACAAGCTGTAATAATCACAAAGTGCTGTAGCGTGAAGAATGCAGAAGACGTTTCATTTCCTTGCTCTGAGGGCCTACTGTCATAATCACAGGAAATGCATTGCCTCATAAAGTTTGAAACTAACCATCTCTGGTCCTTCAAGGGTCTTGCATCGTGAAAAATGCTAAGAAAGGTTTTCTTTCTGACTCTCTACTGGGGACCCAAAGTTCATGACCCCAGGACAGAGGAAACCATTCTTATCAGATTCACCAGGACCTAGTCGGAGGAATTATGGCTTTCACCAAGGAAGAGGGCCTCATTTATGGCCTCCTCTGTTTACCTAAGCATGTAGGGTTAGAGTTAGTATCATCTTTGGAATTTGTGAACAGACCTATATCCCAAAATGCCATAATTAACCATGTTTCTTATAACTCTATATTCTGGGATACAGTAGGTACTGGTTTCTAACCCCTTTTAGAGGAAGCAGCCCTTCAAAACTATTCCAAAGCCACCAAACGTGGACACATTCTAATAAAGAAAAGGATTAAATTGTAGCTGAAGAATACAGGATTATCTAATCATAGAGCCAGCAGTATTCAGTTTCTGGAACCTTACTAAGCAATACTACACAGTGCTATCAGGACAGATGTTTGAACAGAAAATTTTAATTCTGTCTCATTATTCTTAAAATGATTATGTGAATTGTGTTCCATATTAATTAGTATATATCATATTTCCCATGTTTACCATGTTATTCCCTTGTGAGACTAATATCACATCTCTTTCATTCTCATTAGTGTAATATAACTAGGGGTGAGCATAGATTAATTTTTTAAATCTAGATTAATCTCATTGAAATCTTGAAATTAATCTAGATTAATCTAGATTAATATATATTAAAATGGCTCATATGCGTGCTACCCAAGTAATGACTAAAAGTCAGTTTTTGAGATAGGGTTTCTTAATACAGAGGGTGCTGTCACGGTGAGTCGGCCCGGACGCCACCAGAGGGCGTCCCAAGCGACCCGCACAAGCACCACCACGCCCCCCATCTCACAACACACACCCTCACAGCGCAGGACACTCCCACGCTCCCAATCACCTGTGTTCTAACACCTGTTCCGTGTTAGGCTCTCCCTTTATATTCCCACAGGTCGATCCTTCTAGCGCTGCTCATTCTCCTGCCTCAGCGCCTCGCTACATGGGAGAGTTCTGTCACTGCTACCCAAAGAGCTTTACTTCGGTGTTCACATTTCTGTTGTTACTGTTTTTGCCTTTGAGCCTGAGTCTTTTTGTTGTTGTTTTGATATGGATAATAAACCCGAGCATCCTTTACCTCTGCGTCCGTCCCAGCGTCACAGGTGCATTAGACCAGGGGCTCATCTCCTGTTTCCAAAATGCATCAATGACTGCTGAGAAAGCTGTTCTATTTTGATACTTGAAGAAAAAAAAGATGCTCAATAAAATGTAGGCTACTCATGTTCAACGGTTTATTCAGTTAAACATGAATTTGTAAGCCTACATACTGTACATTAAAAGGGTTTGATAACATGTTTATTCAGCTAAACATGATATTTGAAATGTAAGCCAACATTTAGTACATTTAACCTCACGGACGTAATTTGGGGGGGACTTTTTCAAAAGCCGGTTTTGGTCCTCTGCCGTTTTAACGGTTAAAAAGAAATAGCGACGAATCTAGCGCTAGGACCATGCAGAAAACGACCGCTCCGAGCTCCGCTCCGGTAACACTTTACGTTCCTAAAAATTAATTTTCCATGAAGCAAATCTGGCGACTTCGTGGCTGCATCCATGTAAACACACGTACGATTTGTAATTCACAGGTTTGAAAACTCGTTCTTGCTCCTACTGTGCACTTTGGTTAGGAATACAGCCGAGCTAAACTATCAAGTTGAAAGTCATCATAGTTTGCTTACCCATTTTGACCCAGTTCCCAACCCAACTTTAAGAGTAGATTAACGGCGATAATTTTTATATCGCCCGATAAGAGTATCAAATTAACGAACGCCGTTAACGGCCCACCACTAAATATAACGTAATGTAATCTGGTTATTGTTACTACTAAGTTGATTGCCTCCTCAGCTCCAGTATGGTGAGTTAAGGAAGACTGTTAAGTCATAGATGTCTTTGGAAGTGTGAACACTATTGAAATGCCTTAACTAATATATCCTGACAAACCAACTCTTCCTTATTCCTAAGTGATGTACTTTTCCATGTCTGTTGATATGTAATTTAACTTTCCCTGTCTTTGCCATGGTTCTGTATCTTAGTTGTTTCATTGCTTTTATTTCCAACTGGAGGGAAATGCCTTAACTGAATATGCATAAGCATGACAGGCTAGTCCGTCTTCCCGCAAATGCCCTTGGATCAATACTAAAACTCCGTAACCTAGTAAGAAAAAGTTAGCTGACTTAGGAGTTGGAAAGAAGCCAAAACATCGCTACAAGAAATGTGCCTGGATTTCCACTAAAACGTCAATCTTAAGGAATCCAAGAACTAAGTATATAAGTATATTAAGTAAAGCCTAACATCCGTTTAGCCGTGAGTTCGTTTAAACTCACATAATTTGCATAATTTGGCAAACTTATCTGGCCTCCCGCGTTCGTTTGTAGAGTTAGGATTAGTTCTGTCTTCAGAAGAAATTAATACAAATTCTTCTGGCATTCATAAAAACTGGCAAATGAGCACACCTGTCTAAGTCCACGAAAGGCTGGATTATTCAACCAAGTGTACAGCGTAATGGGCCCGCTCATACAATGTTGCTCAACTTCACCGAACAGCTGGATTACTGTGAGTGCTTGGTACAACCTCGGAAAGTATGCAAGGGTACCCAAAAAAAAAAAACAAAAAAACAATGGACCTCAAAATACCGCGTATTCTTACCAGCTCCAGTGGACAGTGTTGCGCTTTTGCTTTTTTTTTGCTTCAAAGAAATAATTAGAAACAACAAACCAATTTACTACAAACAAAATCTTATTTGTACTGAAATATCTCTGGAGACCTCACAAATACAAAACATGTATATGCTCCCCACCCTAAGAGGTAGAGATCGGAGAAAATAACTGCTAAACTGCAAGCTTATATGCCAATTCTTCTTCTATCTGCCTTGCACTTTCAGTAATCTTCCATTCCATAGGCTATATGGAGTTGTTTTTCATACCTGTATGACGTTTAGCTTCTTGACAGCAAAAATCTGTGCCAAAAAATAAGAAAAATATAGCCGCAAGCGGCGATTGGCGGGTTCACACACAAATAGGCATATTTTGGCCTCAATAGGCAAAAGGAAGCCCAAAAGGTCCTTTAGACCTAAAAGTGAAAAGAAGCTGTTTGGGTTTGGCCAGTGTGTGCTCTACAGATAGTGTGTGATGACATCTGCGTGTGTCAGAAAGGGAGACACAGAAATAGCACATCTGGCTAGGGCTGCATCTATGTGAACAATATAGGAAGGCCTGAATGTGTCTATACATGATTGGGCCTGTATATTACAGACAGAGAGAGATTGAGGGTGCCAGAGACTATGCTTTGTTAATTCACTCCTTGCAAACCTTGCACACCTAACATGACTGCCCGTGTATTCAAGGTATGAATGTAGTCTGCAAAGCCTGCCATAACATGACTGACATGACTGGCATGACTGACATAACTGATATGACTGGCATGACTGAAATGACATCACTGGCATGATGAACAAAAGTAATATGACTGATATGACTGACATAACTGGAATGAGTGACATGACTGGCATCACTGTAATGACATGACTGATAAGACTGACATGACTTATGTCTGACATGACTGGACTGACATGACTGATATGACTGGACTGAAATGACTGACATGACTGGACTGACATGACTGTTATGACTGGACAGATATGCATACAAACTATACATACATTTAGGTAGAAGTGTGTGTGTGTGTGTGTGGTAGTGTATGTACTCAAACTATGACAACATATACTAATACATACATACATAAGTATACATAGAAACTATACATACATATAGGTATAAAGGTGTGTGTGTCTGTGTGTTTGTGTAAGAGAGAGACAAAAAAGAAGCCAAATATCAGTTTGTATGAGCATGTGTTAGTCACTGAGATATGGGTGGGTATGGCTAGGGAAGTGTCATTGTGAATGCTATAGGAAGGCCTGCTTGCGCCTGTATGTGTGTGTGCCTGGTTAATAGACACAGAGAGATCTAGGTAGCCAGAGCAATGTTTACTTAGGGCACAGAGATGGGAGGGGGAATGTGGGTGAGAGTGTGAGAGAGACTGAGAGTGTGAGTTTCAGCTTGCGTGCGTGTGAGAAGGAGAAGGTGACAGAGGGACTTTACATGCATTTTTATGCATTGTATATAATACTGCACTGTAGAGCCATACGATAACCGATTTAGATGAAACTTGACAAATTTGTTCAGGATGGGATTCTGAATGGGCTTGTGCATTTTGGTCAGAATTGGATAAAATATGAAAGAGCTTTAAGAATATGAATATTATATGTATTGATGCTGTCCATTAAAAAAATATTTAGCAGGTATAAGTGTCCTCAAATCCAAAATCTTTGGATTGTTTTTTGATTTCACACTCTGTAGAGTATTATAAGACTTTGCTTGACATGATAGTATGAAAATCCTAGGAGCAGTATGAAAAGTGATGATTTCAAACTATTATTAACTGTAAATAAACTGTGCATTTTTTAATAGGACATGTAATGGGAAAGTTGTTCGCACTACTGCAAGGAATCAAAAGAGTCCAATTGCATGTTCCCAAGTGGAATTATGTAGGGGATATACTCGCTTTTTTTGCAATAGCGCCCCCCAGTGGCCAATCGACACCCGGCTGGATTATGTCATAGGGGGCGTGCACTTGTCCACACCCAAGAGGTTTTGTGCAGATCGACCAATGGTAAGCCTGTCAAACGCGTGCCGATCACTGATTGGCCGATTACGTCAGCCATTTTGGAAGTATGGCATGTCTGCTTTAGGACCTGGTTCCCAGAGGCCCATAGATGATGTCTGCCAAGTTTCATGTGGATCGGCCAATCTGAGTGCATGGGGCAAATTTTTGCATGTTATAGCGCCCCCTAGCAGGTGAGGTATGGCAACCTCTGCGAGCTGCCCCAGACCCTCACAGGGAAGCTGTCTGTGAAGTGCCATCTCATTACATGCAAGTTTTCTTAAGTTAGAGCTCCATATGTGCAAAATTTACTATTGAATTTACGCCCCCTCATTTGATTGGCTTATACTGACTAGGTAGTGAAGAAATTAGCATTTTTGTTGGATACATTTTAAAGTTCAGACTCTTCTGAACGTTTTGATACCACATATGTGCATGTATGTGAAAAATCCAGGGACTAGTTCGCGCTCAAAGATGTGTGTGATTTTGCACATTATGCAAATTAACTCGAAATCTAAGTGGGCGGAGCTTAATGGTTGTATATTAATTGTCCTATTGAATTTAGTCAAGGAATGTATAGGAACTGGAATTTTGGTTCTAGGACCTACGGTGTAGGAGATATGGACAAAAAGTCAATGTGGTCTGCTATAGCGCCACCATCAGGCCAATTTGGGTCCCTGTATGGGAATCTGGTCCTTGGAGTTAACTGAACCTTTTTGCCAAGTTTGGGGTTTCTAGGCATTACGGTCTAGGCTGCACAATGCGTTTTAGGTCAAAAAATGGGACAAAGAATAAGAAAAATAAGAAAAATACCAGCAATTACAATAGGGTTCCCACACTATGTGTGTGTGAACCCTAAATATAAACAAAACAAGAAAAAGAATGGTTGAATCAAGCAAAATTATCTGCCAGTATAGTGAGAAAATTTAGCTTGATAAGAATTCTTGAATGGCCTAGGAGTGAGGACCGTAACAGTGGTGTAGGTGAACAGCAGCGCAAATGTTAGTGATGATGGGACTACAGAAGTGGGTGGTAAAAGGTGTGTTATACAGAAATAGTATTTACAAAGACATTTACATAGACATAACTGGTCTCAGATTCAGGAGTGGCCCAGGCCAACTTAACAAACAGAACTGAACTATAAAATAAACCAAACACTAATTACTCTAACAGAAAACAAACACTCAGTGCTACCCTAACTCCCTAACAAAAACCATACAAACAAACCCAAACCCCAAAACAAAATGGCAGCCACTCCCCACTTACCAGAACACCAACAACACAGAATAGTTACAAAATGTACAACCAGCAGACAATCAGACAGGGACAAAGGCAAAAGCATAAACGAGTACAAAAGCAGTCAAAACCAGATTTCCAAGACGAGGTATATAAATGCAGAATACTAACAACTAACAACACAACCAAGGAGCAAAATGTCTCGCTAAGAGGTACTGGGAAGGCCCTTTTATAGTATGAAGGGTAGGAGTGGCATGGAGTCTGGAGCGGAGTCTGGAACAGAGTCTGGAACGGAGTCTTGCACACAGAACAGACAGCAAACACCACATACAAACATGTGCATAGGACATAACAACAAGAAAAAAAAATCTTTATCTTGTACTCTCAAAAAACACTAAAAATGACTTAATTTAAGCAAAACCTACCTAATCAAATATTGTAAAAAAATATCCATAAATGCCAAAACTATTAATCTTGTTTTAAGCAAGATATTTATGACTGATCTTGAAATTATCCAGGAAAACTTATTTTGAGCTATATTTTACTAGTATTAGAAAGTTTTGTGTATCATAATAAGCTTGTAATGCTCAAAAGTAGCAATTTTTCCCTCAAAAGTAGCTTTGTTTTTCACTCATCATGGCATCCCCTTATTTCAAGTGTATTAAACTCATTTTAAGTTCTAAAACAGTGACATTGTCTTAGATTTTAAATCTAAGATCTAAATAATCTTATTTCACCACCAACTTGAAATAAGATTAGAAAGGGATTTTTAAAGCATTTTAGGATAAAATATGTCCTGAAGTTAGCTGGAAATACTCATATTATGCATTTTTTTTACTCAATAAGAAGTGCTTTTGTATCATAATAATACACAATTCACCTCAGTTAAAGTGCATTTAACTTATTGTAAGCTCTACAATACTGTAGTGATAATGTTCTAGATTTAAAACAACCACATCTTCTTCTTTTGGCAATTCCCGTTTAGGGGTCGCCACAGCGGATCAAACTCCTCCATCTGGCCCTGTCCTCCACTGACACACCAGCCACTCTCATATCCTCTACCACTGCATCCATAAACCTCCTCTTAGGTCTACCTCTCCTCCTCTTGCCTGGAAGTTCCATCCTCAAGACCCTCCTACCAATATACCTCTCCTCCCTCCTCTGTACATGTCCAAACCATCTCAATCTTGTTTCTCTAACTTTATCTCCAAAACATGCTACATGGGCTGATCCTCTAATAAACTAATTTCTGATCCTACACTTCTTTGTCACTTCTAATGGGAATCTCATCTTCTCATCTTCATCTCAGACACCTCCATCTCCCTCACCTGTCTCTTTGTCAGTGCCACTATCTCCAGTCCATACAACATAGCAGGTCTCACTACTGTCCTATAGATCTTTCCCTTCATTCTAGCCGACACCCTTCTATCACAGATCACCCCAGACAATTTATGCCATCCACACCACCCTGCCTGCACTCTCTTCTTTACCTCTCACTTCCTCCATTACTCTGTACCCTTGACCCTAAGTAGTATATTTAAAACAACCACATACTTCAATAAAAAATTCTTGCATAACATAAATATTCTTGCATTAACATAAATATCTGATCAATGTGTCCATACATTATTATTAAAGCCTTAACATTGGGCTACATTCTGAATACAAATGGAAACAGCTTTACTTTCCAGCAAAAGCTTTCCAGTCAGTCATGCTCTTTTTGAAAGATGGTGTGAGGTCTCGCTCATGGATTGTGTCCAAGAGGACCTTCGTTTGTATGACAGAAAGCAGTGTAGCTACGCACCTGGGTTAAGTAAGGTGTATAGTATAATAGTAGGTAATAAGGTGCAAAACACCCTCTGTAACCTTGTCTTTTGAGAGCGTAGTTATCGGTACATCTCCTACAGCCAGGAGGCAGTTGGATGAACTCAAAATAAGGACTGGACAGGAGAGGGGGTGTTTCCTGTAGTCATTGGGGTCTTTTTTTCCTAAAACACATAACATGGACTTCTTTGCATCAGGATGAAGCATTTTTGTTTAAATGATCAATTCTACATAGGTCAATAAAATCTGGTATTAACCAAGTAGTGCATTAATTTTTGCTCACCTGGAGGATGTGCACTAGAGCCTCACTCGCATGCCCTAACTTCTTTGGAGCAGTAGATGAAGAGGGAAACAATGATGGCAGCACATGTAGGATACCGAGACCCTGTTCAACTGTTGAGGATATGAGTTTAGATAATACAAGGTCAAATCTGGGGTGGGTTTCCCGATAACGAACGATCTTAGAAAGTTACGAACAACTTTAAGAACGACGTAACTTTAAGAACGCCAAATTTACGAGTGTTTCCCAAAAGCCTTCGTAGTCTCCAAATTTACGAACGAGTTCTAAGTAGTTCTTAGTTGACTCCGCCTCTGCAGCTGCACTGGAAAATCTCCGCTAGTCAAAAACCGAACCACCGATTTACATACATTTTTTCATAATTACGCCGCAAAAGCATCATTGGCAAAATGACAATCATAAAAACTAACAACTAATAAGTTGACATTTCAAGTATAAGGAAAAAATGAGTAGAACATATTATTACCTTTGCAATTCTGACCGATCGTAGGCTTTTATCAAGGCTATAAATAGGGCACACAATTAACCTTTCACACGTTATTCAACCCATGGCAAACAAGCAGAGAAAATTAAACTTTCTGTCGAGTGAACTGAGCCAAAAACAAAAGTATAGCCTACTGTTTTCAATAGCTCGAGGAAGTTCATCAAATTCAGAAAAAAAAACAAAAAAAAAGTAGTCAAGTCAAAAATAAGGGGGCAGGACTCAGAAAGGAGAGGGCTAAGACTGGTGGAGGTCAAATGTCCACAAGTGCCTTCACTGTTGAGGAGGAGAAGGCACTGGGGATACTGGGCCCCACAGCTACTGAAGGGACACCAGGGGATTTGATACAAGCTTCAGAGTGGATACCCACTGTCAGCTAGTATATATATATATAGTATATATATATATATATATATATATATACTGTTCTGCATATATATATAGTATAAAATACTATATATATATAATATATATATATATATTTTATATATATAGTATTTTATACTATATATATATACTATATATATATGCAGAACAGTCTGTGGCATAAAATCGGAGGGCGGTCAGTAACTGCGTCGTGGAGCTAAGGGCAAAATTCTGTATTCAGGCGAACTACATGGCTTCGTGGATTACGTCGTCTTCTTAAATTATGTCTTCTATTCAAAGCCAGTACTCTGAAGAGCTGCTATGTTCATCACACAAGCACAATTGCTAACCTTAATCCAAGTTACTTATATGTGCTACCGATTAATCAATCCATTTTATTGGTTAAGTTAAAACAAGCTTAATAGGCCAACTTGTATCCATTTCTTTGCAAAGAATACATAAATTTTGAGTCTGAAAGGCTGTTGACTGTACGATGACGAACGGAACGGAGAGACTTAATTAAATATTGGGAAGATATAAACTAATGCTAAATAATTCAAAGTAGTACATTTGATTTCTGTTGACACATTGTGGTATATGCGATGTAAATACTTTAAAAGAAAATAGGCTATTAGGCTAATTATACACATAAACACAAATGTAGTAATGCCGTGATTAAAACCCGCGCGAGTGAAATTAGCGCCTCTATCATTTTTGAAGTAGAACTGCACGAGAGCTTCGAGTTAAGAAATACTTAGTGAGTTACGAATGGGTCCGGAGATTCTTAACTTACGAACGACTATAAGAACGACGTAAGTTCCGAAGAGTTTCAGGAAACACTCGTAAATTTAAGAATATTCGTAAGTACGAGGTTACGAAGTACTTAGAGTTACGAACGTTTCGGGAAACCCACCCCTGATCAACAGTTGACATCTGCTAAAATATAAAAAAGCTGTACAAATAATGGGACAGCCACCATAAATGAAAAGAAGACACCACACTACCACATAAACTTGCCTAATGTCCATCCTAATAACATCAAAACATCGTTGTTTACCTTTGTCCATTCCCATTGGGGGTTTCAGCAGCTTTTTCCACACACCAAAAAACTGCACCGTCTGGCAGAAGTTTTTCCATTTTCAGCTCATCAATGTAGTGGATGTTATCATTGTCCAGAACACGTTGAAGCCCCCCCCCCTTTATAAAAATAAAGACATTTGACTGCATTGGGTAGGAGGAAACTGGCATACAAGACATTGTTTTGTGTGTTGACATGTTTTGAACTAGGTTAGTCAATAATAACTTACATGTCCAGTGTCCTTGAAACAAGGATACGCCTCTAAAATGTACCGTGTTTGTCCTCTTCGCGACTCAGAGTTTTGAAGATTCAGAGTCAATGAATGCTCTTCTGGCTGCAAATTCCAAATCCAGGAGCTGAGAGATGGTTTGGATTTTTCTTCTTACAAAGACTGTAAGGTTCTGTAGTGCTTGGCCATAGTTGCTAGACTGTCTGTGTCTGAAGTGTCGATGTATGCAGGCTTTTTAGCTGTTCTAGTTAGGGCACTGTGCTTGCCTGTGGTTGCTGGACTGTCAGTGTCTGGAATGTCAATGCCAGTGGGCATGTTAGCTGAAGGACAAACATATAGATAATTAAATACATGACATTAATTCATAAAAGTCAGTAACTATAGAAAGTGTGTAGTAATTAGTTTGAAAATCTAGTCTCTATTTTGACACAAGTGGCAACTGTACATATGAACCATGCACATATGCGAGTATCACATTGACTGAAGCTTGGTACGAAAATGTAAAAAATCTGAAATGTCAAGAACTGGTTACATAATTACATTTTATATTGTTTCAAAAAAATCCAATTAAGTTATTTTATTAGTCTTCCAAACAAAAGAAGTGCAAAATATGAACACCACAATTTGTAAATGCAATGTACTCACGTCTGTCATTGCTGCCTGAGTCTGGGGTGCTACTCCCTTCAGAAGGGCAGTCTTGAATGCTACTCCCTTGTGAGGAGCCATCCAGAATCACTGTTGAGTCACTTGAATCAAATTCATCTTGGTCAGGATGGCAAATGTACCAAATGTACTGGTGACCATACTGGTTGCTAGCTCTGGACACTCATCTTGTGATTACAACCTTAGCTGATCTTAAACTTTCTGATGAATCAGATTTATAAGTAGGTTTTTACTTACAAAGGATTTGTATTGGTGTTACTGGTGCATAATAAAATCTGAGGTACATAATTTATGAAAACTCCAGCTGTAACAGAGAGAGTTGACAAATAAATAGATAAAATCGTAAATTTGACTTTCAATATCAGAATTGTGACTGTTATCATAATAAAAACTTATCAAAGTTATTTATTTAAAACGTTTTACCATAATTATGTTATTTAGTTTTAGCCAGGTGAAAGAAAAGGGCTTTATGCAGGGGTTTTTAAAAATTTTGCCTAAATTGAAAAATTCTCAGACTGCTTATAAATTCATCTCTTGGGAGAATACAAAGTTTTACATATCACAACATTGGCGATATTCTCACCTTTAATTCCCATAGGGAAATGTCATATATGACATATATGGCCCTATATCAAGAGTGGGTTTTCTATATATGCTACCTATAAGGAATTGTGTTATCATCACATACATGTATCCTCTGGATATATGTAGATATAGGTTTCCAACATATATGAAATACCCATAATACAATGTGTATATGTATATATATAAAAAACATCTATTATAAACGCTGCAGCGAGGTTACTGACCAAGTCAAGCAGACGGTCTCACATAACACCCATTTTAAAATCCTTACACTGGCTTCCTGTAGAATTCAGGATCCAGTTCAAGATTTTAACTTTAACATACAGAGCACTACACAACACAGCTCCTGTGTATGTCGCTGACCTGCTCCACCCCTACACTTCTATGGAGGGTTATTTGTGACAATATTATATAAATAAATGAACAAAGAAATAATTGTTTAAAACGTTAAATAAATATTTAAAATGAGATTTAATTAATTAAATTATTAATTAAATTATTTAAATATGGAAAGGAAGCATAAATAATTTTATGTAATTAAATTCATCGTTAGTTGATTGTGATATTTGTATTTCATTAATTGTTTAACTTAAATAATTTAATTAATTATTTCATTATTTATTTCATTATTTCAAGCGCGTCGTCGAACCATGAAATAATTAAATCTGTCAACATCAGCCATCAAACTCAGTGGGCGGGCCTAACTCCGATCGATGCAGGCTGATTGGTTAGATTGCACAGTAAGTCATGATAGAGCGATGACAGATGTTCGAGAGCAGCTCTAACGCGCCTTAACCTTTTTCTGATACCGGTGTTCACTGTTTCGAGATAAAAATGTCGAGAAGCTGCCCTGAGCTGTTAAGAGAAGCTGCAGGTTTGATTGAAGAAGCGTTAAGGAACACTCCTGAAGCTCTTAACACCCAGGAGCAGCCTTCAACCTCCACTTCATCACACAGACAACCTGTCCAAGGTCTGTAGTTGGGTGTAGGACAGATTGGGCCTAACATTAACCAGCTTAACACACCAACATGCCGCTTCAGTTATTAGTATACCAGTTAGATAGTCTAGTTAGAGGTATTTTAGATACTGGACTTGCGTGTCTAGTACTGGGGTGTTAAATATGGGCAAACTGTACAACGTTAACAATCAAGTTAGCTGCATCTTTCACAGACACTGATATTTGCTTCAGCAACTGGGCTAGTTCAGCAGGATGGATAATATTATTTGGGTGGTGGGTCATTATTCTTATCACTGCAGTGACTGCACTGGCATAGTGGTGGTGTATGAGGTGTTAGTGTGTGTTTTATTGTGGTGGTGTATGAGGTGTTAGTGTGTGTTGTATTGTGGTGGTGTATGTGGTGTTAGTGTATTGTTGGTGGTGGTGTATGAGGTGTTAGTTAGGCTGACCATATTTTTGTTTGGGAAAACCAGGACACGGGGGGGGGGGGGGGGGGGGGGTGGCGGTCGTAGGTTGTCGAGCGGGGGGGGGGGGGGGGGGGGTGGCGAACGTAGGTTGTCGAGCGAGGGGGGGGGGGGTGGCGAACGTAAGTTGTTGGTTCTCCGCCAGTTGAGTATGGTGAGGCTCAGGGATTCCGTGTCATACAGCGCCGTGCTCAGGGTCCTAGTGCCTGTAGAATTAATGGCCCGATTAACGTAATTTAAAAACCAGGACATTTCCACAGTTTTAAAAAATATCCCGGGACGCCCGGGACAGGACGTGAAATACGGACATGTCCCGGGAAATACGGACGTTTGGTCACCCTAGTGTTAGTGTGTGTCATATTATGGTGGTGGTGGTGTATGAGGTGTGTGTACTGGTACAGTGAGTGGATCGAACACAGTAGTGCTGCTGGACTATAGTATTTACAGAAATCATGTGACTGTGTAATCACAACAAAAAAAAACATCAATGAGCTGCTTAGATAAGTTAAATGATTGTTATTTTGAATAAACATTCAGAACTGGGTCTGGGTTCTCATGTTAAGGGGAGCACTATTTACTTAATTTTTTTTACACTTTATTTTCTGATACATTTTAGAATCATTTAGAGTAGCATGAGAATAAGGAACTTAAGCTTTGTCGCCATTCTACTAGACAGCATATAGTTAATCCTTTGTTTTCAGTCGGTGGTTCTCATTTTTGTTGTGACATTTTTGTTTCTCTCTATATGCAGCCGAGGTGGCAAGGCTCTTTGCTCCATACAGCAATAACATTACACCTAGAAGGTATGCTAGACGTCAATTGCAGAGCCCTGCAATTCGATGCAATTACTACACACACACCTTCTGTTGCTTGCATGGTCACAAGGCTGATACAGTTCCAAGTGTACAGGAGAAGGCAGACCTTGCAGCCTCAGGACTTGGAGAAAAAAAAGTATCATTTTCAGGTTAGTTTGATCATTTATGAGTTGTAATTAGCTTTTGTTCATTTGTGTTTCAGTAATTGTGCTTGAAAGAACTGTAAAGTTCTGTTTCTGTGCCAGTCACAATGCAGTTTGGCTCACAATATTAATGTGTGCATAACTCTAACTCTGAAATTAATGTGTGTGTGTGTGTGTGTGTGTGTGTGTGTGTGTGTGTGTGTGTGTGTGTGTGTGTGTGTGTGTGTATATATATGTATGTGTATATATTTTTTTATGTAATCAGGAAATTATGCAGATCCTATGGTAGTAACGAACAGACTGATGGAAGTATATCCAAAACTTCGTGAAGGGGGTGGTTTTGAGCTTCTCAAAGTTGCTGGATCTACTCGCAGTCGAAGTCTGGCATTACTCCCTTGTCCCAACTCTGGATACACACTTGTCTATCTGAAAGATCCAGCTACAATGATTGGACAGGCTACAATCTACATACGCCCACTTCAACAAGACCTGCCTTTTGAATCTGTAAGCTATACTTTTACACATTGTGAAAAAAAATGTTTATAATTCTTACACATTAATGTTGTTCTTTATTGTTATATTCTATAAAATCATCAGTTATAGCGGTAATTAATTAAAATGCTATTTTATGAATCTTTCCACTACATTATTAGGAAGGTGCTCGTCGTGCCTCTGGTCCAGTCATCTCCTGCCTCACTTGTCAGAGGGGTGTTCTTTTCTCTGAAATGAAACTGCACAGGGAGAACTGTAAAGGGTATGTAGCTACACAACCAATTTCTGTGCTTGGATTTGTATTTTGGCTTGTTGTACATTCTAGTGAGTATGATAAGTAAATCTTATTTTGTTACTTTAAGGACATCCATTCAGGAATCAGATAGGGATGGAGAGGAAAATCAGGGTGAGGCTAATGTTTGGGAACCAGACGCGGTCAGTGACCGTATCCAAGTAAGGCCGGAGTCAGCAGGGACATCGGTTGCAAGTGCAGTAGTTGTGGCTGACAGTGAAGAGTTTGAGCACAGAGCAGCAGACCGTGGTTTGTATTCACACAGCAGAGTAGCCATATAGTTTTGATTTGTTTGTAATGATTTTCAAAATGGTATAACATTTATGGATCTTGTGTTGTGCACATATTTTTTGTGTGTGTAGAATGGGGACTTATTGAAAATCCAGTTCAAGCCTCCAAAGTTTTCAAGGAGAGCTTACTTGGGGAACATGCATCTGGAAGGCCACTTAAACTGAAGATGGATATAAGGGACACTGAGGAAGACAGAGAGCGTGCACTTCTGTCATTCTATAAAGAGCAACGTGAATGGGCATGTCCTCTTCAATGTGCCCTTGATGGTTAGTAATATAGTGAGTTAAAATTTAAATGACAGCTACAGACAAAAATCTGTTAGACACTACTTTTATTTCAATTATTGAATAAATATTTTGTTTTATGACAGGGGATGCTGCTGTTGGACAAGGAGTGGTGCGGTACTTTCTGACAACAATAATATCCAAACTTCAGTTTGGATTCAGTCTAAATCTCGGTGTGTGTATAAAGCATATATTATAGCATGTGTAAATGAGAGTCAGTAAGTTACTTATACCACTGTAATGGCCTGTTTTGTATTACTGACAGGTGGCACAGGTCGAACGCTGTTATTTGAGGGTCAGCCTGACCACCTCGTTCCAGCCACATCAGAGTCCCTTATTGAGAGCAATCTCTTCCAGGTTGCTGGAAGGATGTTGGGTCATTCCTTCTTGCATGATGGCCCATGTGTGACAGGATTAAGTCCAGCTATAATCCATGTGTTGTTCAATGGAGACCCAGAAATGGCAACAATTGTCACAGAAGACTGTCCCGATTTGCACATCAGGAGCATAATAGAAATGGTACATGAAATTGCCTGTTTTAACCCTTGTGTGGTGCTGATATTTTTGTTACTCAGTGTTTGTGGGTTTGGTGGACCCGCAAACACTGAGTTCACATTCACATTTTGTTCATTGAAAATGCGTTTTGATATACAACATGTTCTTCATAGAAAATTAGCCAAGGCCAATGAGTCTGAGATTTAAAAATAATTAAGTGTATTTTTTTCATTTGATACAAAATGAACACCATACAAGGGTTAAGCGTAAAGGTTTTTGGTTTTGGTTTCTGCATTTCATAGTGCATTTTTATGGATTCAAAATATGACACATATTGGGTGCTATTTACACTTAGTATTTCCTTGGGTCAGTGGCATGCCTATGGTGCACAACTTCAGAATGAAGAAGGGTTAATGAAAGAGCTCTGTGCTGATTAGTAATCACTTTGTTTTACTTTATTAATATCTATAATAATCATCAATGCCGTTATTAATTTGTTCTTAAACATTTTGTAGGATAGATTACTGGGCTTGTTCACAAGATATATGCCTAAGTGTAATGCTATTTAAGAACTGTGTTCAAAGGGTGTGTGTGTGTGATGTTACATTTTAATCTATAGTAAAATACAGTACTGTTAGACAGTCCTTGGAAATACACAATACGTGGTTTGGTCATGTAGAGGTGATTCAGTTAAATAAGTGTAGTTATTTTTAACTGTCTTATGTTCTTTGGGAGAATCAGGCCCATAAGTGAAGACAGCACATAAGCATATCCAATATTTCTGAAAATTGTCATGTACTTTTTTAAATTGTGTCTTAGTGTAATAACTTTTATATAATAATCTAAATTTTAGCTTGAAACTGAAGAACTTACTCAGGAGCAACAGGACACTGTCTCAGATCTATCCATGTCGTGGGATCTTCCAGCAGTCACAAAAACAAATAGGAGATGGCTACAGAACAAACTATTGGTCCATGCTGTAAGTTCACGCTACTAGAGACATATTTTTTTCAGTGAAATTACTGTTTTTATGTTCAGTGTTGAGAGGTGGAAATTGGCAAGCTATTACATATAAACACCAAATTGTCACCAAATCACTTTAAAAAACTGAGCATTTTAAACATGATTTAACACAGTTAAATTTGACAATTTCTATCCGTGCCTCTCCTGGTAGAAAGTTCTCATTTGTGTTGGCTATATCATTTAGGTCATTGGAAGGACCAAGCGTCAAATAAAGCAGCTAAGGAAGGGTCTGAAAGATGTGATGGTATGGCCCTTCCTGATATCTAGACCCGACGTTGTCTCGCTGGTTTTCCCCAGAACAGGTGAAACGCTCTACACTCCCCAGGTGATTTATTTTTCCTCAGTTTTATATCATGATTGTGTTCACACGAGTATTTTTCGTCATCTGTAAACCTTGTAATCGGTATGTTTTGTAACCAACTGGGAGAATTTCCTGTGTAAAAATATGCAAATCTATATGTCCCGTGATCTATGTAAATGTGCATTTATGCAACTAATTAACATTGTTGAATGTTTTCACCCCTCAGATGCTCCTTGACAAAATAATTTGGCCTGTTGAGGACAGTGATGATGATGATGAATTTGATGTTGAGACCACATGTCGCATTACTGGTTTTCTGCGCCTGTTCATAGAAACAGGTACGGTTGTGTTAATACTACTCTGTTGTCCTTATCACAGGTACAGTATGCAGTTTTACAGAAAATGCATACATATGTATGCAAACAATGGAATGGAATGTTTGCAGTACAGTTGTTTCTGATGAAAAAATCCTTATTCTAATATTCTGTGTTCGTTGACTTTTAGCTTCACCAAGGAAACTGGCCGAGCTGCTCAAGTTCTGGGTGGGGTGGGAGGTGCTGCCATGTGAACTCAAAGTGGAGCTGTCCAGAGGATCCTTTCCTACATCCACCACATGCTTTGAAACTTTGAAGCTGCCAGTTCATTTTAAGTCCTACACAGACTTTGAGGCTGCCTTTATGGCTTCCATAAATAGCACACACACTGGATTTGGACTAGTTTAACACAACTTTCCCTTAGATCAGGGTTGTCCAATCTTGTCTGCAAAAGGCCAGTGTGACTACAGATTTTCATTCCAGCCAGTCACAAGCTCAGGTAATCAGTTGTTTGAAGAGTGACTTATTGATTATACATGAAACCCAGTGTGCTGCACGTTGTTTCAAACCTGCAGCCACACCAGTCTTTTTGAATAAGATTGGACACAAGTCTGAAGTTCAAACCACAGTTATTTGTGACATTGTATACTGTATTTAGTCCAGTTACTTTTCATTTCACACTGCAGTTTAGTGACTGAGCGCACTAAACAATTTTACTACATCCTGCCATCATCACCTAGGTGAGCAGAGTCGCTCTGTACTCAACACCGATTGACATGTAGAATGTTAGCAGTTGAGCAGTGTTATCTTTCCAGGTGTTGTACTGAATCCAACTGTAGGCCTATCCTGCAGCAGATTCAGGGTAGTGCAATCCCCTCTAATTACTTTTATTTCTGTTCCTAAAAAAGGGGGGGTGGTATGTGGATGTGGGTGATAACGGCACAACACAGTTCTTTTTCTTCTGCTGTTATTGAATGCATTACAATATCATGTCTCAACTTCATCTGATTAGTCCAAAAGCTTAAAACATCTGTGTTTTCACACTGCAGATGAACTTAACCATGGTTCAGTTGTTCTGGCCGAAGACAACCTCATTACGTTGGACCAAACTTTGGTCATTTGTTCCAGACCTTAGTTCATGGCACATTTTGTGCACCTGGTGATGTTGCTCAGATCAAATTGATAAGTCTGTACCAACAAGATTAAGTTTTTTTTTCACCTCATGTTTGAAAGAGGCTTGCAAAGGGAAGAGTTTAACTCATGTTTAGCTTCACTATTTTATTCTGTAATAAAATGGACAAACAGGATAGGGCTGTTTAACAACACAGTTTATTTTAGTTCCAGAAAACAAAGAATTATGTCAAATTCATGCTGTTAAAACAAAGTGTTTATTTTTTGCTTTTCATTAACTGTTGTTGAAAATCCAATGCATGTTAATGCATGCACAATGCATGTGAGCTCACGGCGCAGCTGGATCTCCGGAACAGATACAGTGTTGTCAAGAAGGGTGTGAGGCCCATTCCAGTCAATCCCATAGTCTTCATTAACCTATGAAATATATTATCATAATAGACTAGTGACTTCTTACAGTACCCAATGCTCATCGTAGAAGCAAAGATAACGTACTTAATGACCAGTCAGTGTATAATACCTACTGTTGCAGTAACAAACCAGCTAGTTTTTCAGTAAAAAATATAAGCAAATGTTTGAAATGCACGCATGCAGAATGTTTAATTACATTAAAATATTGACTTCTCAATGAATACATACCTCGGTTAAGTCCTCTGTGGGAGTTTGCTCTCTGTATCTTCTCCAGAGTTGTTCTGGTGACTGACCCCTTTCAGTTCTAAGGCCATGGAAGTTCCAAGCATCTCTGAAAGACTTGAGATGCCTCTGTATTTGTGGTAGGAAGATCCAATGCAAGGCAAATAGATAGAGTTCATTGTCAGGGTGAAGTGCTGACTGATCTTCCAAAGAGACAAAGATCTGGTAGAAGAGGTCTAGAGCATGCTCATAAACATCCCTCCACAACCTTTCTATTCTGTAAGAAAGACATAACCTGGATTGTATATCTTCTCTTGTACAATCAATTAACACTATAATGTAAGGCAAGTGAATTTACCGCTGATTATGAACACTTCTGCCGGTGATGTGGGAATTTCTGTTGGTACCTCTGCTCCTGATCATAAATTCTGCAACGTCTGCATTCTCCCCACCTTTATCAGATCGTACCCTTGATGGCAATCCATACTCATCAACAGCTGTGAGAAAGCTCTGTAAGACTGTGTTTGCTCTGTTATTGCCAGCCACAGTAAGGTAAACCACCAAGCGACTGAATCCATCCACTCCTCCATGGACCACAAACCTCCATCTGTATGAAAGAGACAATTGTGAACAGGTTAGCTAACTCACAATGTTGTACACATATCTGTACATAGATTTTTCTTTCTGCCAGTATTACCTTATGAGCTTATGGTTACCGTCGATGTGCCATAAGTAATTTGGGCCAGGCACAGAATACTGCCGTCGTCTTAGTGTATGCAACCGTAGACGTCTCATGCACACACCCTCTGCATCAACTCTGCGAAAAGACTCTCTCAACCTTGAGACTGAAAAGAAATATAGCTGAAAAACACATACCACTCTGGAAAAAAATTAAGAGACCATTGCAAGTGATGTATGTGAGTAAAATGAACATTATTGGTTCATTCTATATACTGCTGACAATATTTCTCTAAAATTCCAAATGAAAATATTTTCATTTAGAGCATTTTCTGCAGAAAATATGAAATATAAAAATAAGGAAAAGATGCAATACTTTCAGAGCTCAAATAATGCAAAGAAAACAAGTTCATATTCATTTAGAAATAACAATAGTAATGTTTTAACTTTGGATGAGTTCACTAATCAATATTTGGTGGAATAACCCTGATATTTAATCACAGCTTTCATGCACCTTGGCTTGCTCGCCACTACCCTTCTAAAAAAAAAAATCCAGCCCACGTCCAGCTGGACACCCAATAAAAAACTAGCTCTTTACCAGCATAGGCTATGTTTTTGTGGATGACAAGCTGGGCGTGAGCTGGATTTTTGGCAGGGCAGTCTTTCACACACAGCGCTCTCTTCATTCTCTAAACAGCTGTATATATCAGCCAGAACATTAAAACCATTGCAGTGCTCTCTTCATTCTTTACACAGCTAGATAGCATTAAATCCCATCCAATACAATGTCTCTCTACACACTTACTTGGAACACGTATACCTCTGGCTTTCAGAAGACCATGCATTAGCTTGTAGCCCGTGTTTGGGTGGCTTCTGTGGACATCAGTTACAATGTAGTCCAGCTCTTCATTAGTGAGTGGTGAATAGAGGTCTGTCTTTCTGCAGCAAACAAAAGCATTGAGCAAAGTCATATATGATGGGAAAGGGATATCTCTATACAATATACTTTACAATTGTACATGTTCATCTTTACAGCAGTAGACAGTATGAATGAAGAGTAATAAACAAGTTAAGTTTGGTGTTCATAGCTCAATGTTTTAGTATATTAAAGCCATGATAAACTGTTTTCATATAGTAGTAAGGTCAGTGTAACGTTTATCAGTTCAGTTTTCTGACCGTTTGAGAAAACTGGAAAAATTGGGTGCAAAAATATACGTTACACTGACAAACATTACACTGACCTAGCTAGTACTTTCAGTACTTTAGTTAGAACTAGATCAGGGGTAATCAATTAAATCTTTCCGCGGTCCATTTTTGGCAGATAGCTCAGACCTTAGGTCCGGGTCCGCGGTGGCGAACGAAAGTTGTTGAGCGGGGGGGGTGGGGTGGCGAACGTAACACTCGTCTGAAAATAAATTCTCCGGTTTAAAATATAGTCTCCCGTTAAATTTTTTTTGGCATTTGGGTCCGTATCCAGTTAATCAGGAATGTGATTGGGTCAGGACAGGACGGCGTTCGGGTCCGGATCCGGACCGCGGTCCGCCATTTGGTGATACCTGAACTAGATGATGCTACATTAGGGAAATTTATATGGAACAAATGATTGGTTACCCACCGTATTCCGTTCTGTTCCATGTGTCTCCTGATGGTCCTCTCAGACACTCCATACATATCTGCGATTTCAGGAGCTGTTACTCCACAGAGAACATGGTGCTCCAGCATTCCGCTGGGGATGTGAAAGGCTGGGCGACCTGGGCCTGCTGTAGTTTGCTGTGGTTGGATGGAGAAGCGCTGGAGCACTTCTTCAAAGTTTGCAATTACCCTGTAGTCTATATTTTGGTGAGAGAGAGCAGAAAGCAGCCCTAACACTTCTATAAAGTCGTGTATTTGATCAGTGACAGAGTCTGGGGCTGCAGCCCCTGATTCAATTTCCTCCGCTAGCTGTAAGATAGTTCTAACGAACTCCTGAGAAATGTCCTGCAGATCCATGTCGAGAGCCACCATGCTGAGAAAACACTCACACAGGCCAGAGCAATCAACCTGCATCGATCGGAGTTAGGCCCGCCCACTGAGTTTGATGGCTGATGTTGACAGATTTAATTATTTCATGGTTCGACGACGCGCTTGAAATAATGAAATAAATAATGAAATAATTAATTAAATTATTTAAGTTAAACAATTAATGAAATACAAATATCACAATCAACTAACGATGAATTTAATTACATAAAATTATTTATGCTTCCTTTCCATATTTAAATAATTTAATTAATAATTTAATTAATTAAATCTCATTTTAAATATTTATTTAACGTTTTAAACAATTATTTCTTTGTTCATTTATTTATATAATATTGTCACAAATAACCCTCCATACACTTCATCGCGATCACTCAGGTCAAACAACCTGAGTTTACTGTCTGTGCCACGCTCATGTCTAAAGACTCGTGGAGACCGAGCATTTAAGGTGGTTGCTCCAAAACTGTGGAACACACTTTCTCCACATTTAAGATCAGCTGACACTGTAGATACTTTTAAAAAACAGCTAAAGACTTTCCTTTTTACGCAGGCGTTTGGTTAGTGGTGGAGGTTGCAGCCGTTGACCTTGTACACTGTATTTTATTTCTGTTTTATAGTGTGTGTTTTTGTGTCTTTGATTTATTTTATTTTATTTTATTTTCCGTTGTAAAGCACTTTGTGGCTTGTGCCTGTGAAAAGTGCTATATAAATGTATTTTACTTTTACTTTTTTTTTTTTTATTAAATTATACATGGTAATATATGTTGCATCCATATACGTTAGCCATATATGTTTTATTTGTATATGTCAGTTTATTGAAACAACATATACAAAAATTCTGTATGTTTACATGTGTATCTTATATATACTATACAGTGTAAGTGTATATTATTATTATGTATGTAGATACAGGTTTCCAACATATATGAAATACCCATAATACAATGTGTATATGTATATATATTAAAAACATCTATTACATTAAATGATACATGGTAATATATGTTGCATCCATATACGTTAGCCATATATGTTTTATTTGTATATGTCAGTTTATTGAAACAACATATACAATAATTCTGTATGTTTAAATGTGTATCTTATATATATATATATATATATATATATATATATATATATATATATATATATATATATATATATATATATTGTATATATATATACATTATAAATGTATATTATATATGTCAAGATGCATAAAATATACACAAAATATGCTTAGTACATATATTTAAATAACATGGATTAGTAACATTTGTAAATATGTAGTAAAACAAAATATGTAATGCTTTGAGGTTTCAGATAGTCTTAACATATTTTACACATTTTAACATATATGAAGAGTTTGGTTCCAAAACGCTATAAATCCATTTTGATCAATTTGAGTAAAAATGTGTTTTCTTTAGCAAGAAAGTGGTAGGCTAAAAACCACTGTTTTCTGTTTCAAACTATCAAATACCATACTAAGGTTAAAAAAACACAAACAAATCAAATCAAGATTTTAATATTTAAAGATTTATTTTAAAAAAACTATTCGTTTTTTCGCAAAACGCAATAAATCCATGCCATGTTTTTTTCAAAATGTCTTGTATATCCTTTGGCATCAATAGAACATTTTTTTTTTACTGAAAATGTGCAAAATACAATAATAAATAACTGTAAATTGTACATCTTTATATAATAGTTTGACCATTGGGCCTAAAAACACAAATTTCAAAACATTTCATTAACGAACAAGACATTGTCACGCTACAGAATCGAACCCCTCCCTTCGAGCGTGTGTTAATGTTCTCCGTGTCTTTGTATGTACGTCTGTGTGTGTGTGTGTGTTCACTTGTCTCGTTAGACTAATGTGTTTCACGCGGTGCTTGTTAGGCTACGTGTATATAGTGTGTGTGTTTGTATCATTTGGTGTTCGTCTTTAACGTGACATTCGTTGTGTGTGTTAAACCGTGTCAGCACGCCGTGAGCGTGTACTGTTTAGTGTATTCTACTGGTGTTATGATGCGCCGTGAGTGTTTACTGTTCAGTGTGATTGACAGCTGTTTCAAGACGCTGTGAGTGTGTCCATCGTCAAGCTCAATAAACGTAGCCTTTGAATGCACCTCGTCTTTGCATCCTCGATTCCCTCGCACCCGTTACAGACATAAATAGTAAAATAGTATAACTATTAACATAAATAGTATAGCTGCTATACAAACAGGCTCCTCTATACCATCAAAACCGTTCATTTTAGCGGACTTTGAGAGTGAAAACGAGATATATTTTAACAAAGTAGGCTACAAGGAATGCCGGGCGGCTCAACAGGTCGCGTTCTATGATGTTTACATATGTGGTGGTGTGCTGTGATTGGATGAGTGGAGATGTGGCATTCTGCGGGAAATCAGGATTGGCGTTTGTTGCATTTTGGAAAGAAAGAGAGAAAGTAGGGCAGTATTACACGGCGGATGTGGCGTTTTTATCAAAATTGAATATTGGCTTTTCAAGAGTGGTCACATACCATTCTGATTTTGGCTCTAATTCATTTTTTTTTTTTATGGCGTTTATCGCGTTTTGGAACCAAACTCTTCATATGCTCTATATATGTACAGTATATATTTGAAAACTGTGAAAATCATTTGCATATTTGCAATCAACTGAATAGTGTGTCACTCTCTCCTTGCCTGTATAAGGAGAAAATACTATGGCTGTGATAAAAGACTGACAGCTGTCACGTTGAGGACCCCGGCCCCTCCCTTTTGGGCGTGTGTCAACGTTGTCTACGTGCTTTGTCTGCGTCAGTGGATATCCGTGGTTAGGGTTTTGTCATGTGATTAATAAGTCTCACCTGTGAATCGTCTCGTGATCACGTGGGGCTAATGTGGTTTGTCTATTTAATGTGCGCTCGCGCAGTGTCCTGTGCTCGTCGTTGTCTAAGTCTGCACGTTGTGTGCCTGTTTATGTTTTCTGTGCGCTTCATAGCGCTATATTACGTGTCCAAATAAAGGTGACGTCAGTTGCCAGAGGGATTCCTCTCTACAGTCACTGTTTGTTTGGGCTACTACAGAAATGAAGGATGAAGCAGCAGTGGGGCAATGGGGCAGCAGACTTGAAATATTTAAACACCTCATAGGAATTAAGAAAAGTCATGATATAATCATACTTTATACTACTTTAATGTTACTTCAAACTTTTTTTCGTGAACGTAAAGTTTGCATTATAATCTAAACTATACAACCTTTTATTTTCTTTTTCATTTCGAGTGCAAACTGGTTGAGTTGGCGATGGCGATATATTTTTAGTTCTGGGCAGTGACGCGTTCTGTGGGACAGCGCGCCAAAAAATTCAAATCTAATCGTCAGCCCGCGCCAAACGACTGAAGAGCGATCCTGCTGCTGAACAACACAGCTAAACATGTTTGCTCTGGTGGAGTGGCAGGATGAAAAAGATGACGGAAGTTGGAGTATTGTTCCAACCTCCCACATAAGGAATTTTGATCTAAATGAATTCATAGATGGACTTGATGATAGAGCCACATACATAATCGAGTGGAGAGCAGGGCTGAAGAAGAAACCCAGAGGCGGATGGCCCTTGTATGAGGCCGCAGTGCACAAAATTGCAGGTAATGTAAACTGTATTGTAAACTGATTGTACTCAAACTAAGTGGTGTAACGTGGACTGCTTAGTGATGAGTCTAGCTAGCTACCACTGACTTAATTGAGTAGTAAACAGTTAATTTGGTTAAATATAACCAAATTAAAACAACTACTCCCCGATCAATAATGTTTTTATTTTTATTATAAGTATCGCGGGTGAATTGTAATGGATATTTCGATCTTAATTTCATCAGAGTTCGTGTGCTTATCTTTAGGGATGCACCGAAAATTCGGCCACCGAAAATTTTCGGCCGAAATGGCTTAAATTTGCATTTTCGGTCGAAATACTTTCATCACCGAAACAACACGGCCGAAACAATGTGCTGTGATGACGCAAGCAAAAATCGCCACCTGCACGTGCTTATTTGGATAAAGCTAGCAAAAACGTTTTCCAGTGATGGTGCCAAGGCAAAGGACATTACACCAAAAATTATGGAACTCGTGCCTTAGACGATCAGCCGTTCTCTGTCGTAGAGGATGTGGGATTTCGTAGGCTAATAAAGCACATTGAGCCCCGTTATGTTTTGCCGAGCAGACGACATTTCTCAGAAGTGTGTTTACCTGAGCTGTTTAATGTTGTTGCAACTCACGTCACGTTTTTATGAGAGAATTTATATTTATCTTTCAGGCCAGTCAGTTATAATTATATTTAACTCGTATAAAATACATATATTTATCCTCTCGGATAAAAACGGTCTGCAAGCGAGTTAAATTTAATTAGTGGTCGGCCGTTGTCAGCGGTATCGCCGTTAACGGCCCACCACTAATTTTACTTTATAATATGCATTACTGTAATGTCAGTGCTAAATAAATATTTTCAAATCAAATTTTGTAGTTGATTTATTCTTTGAATAGCAATGCCTTGATTTTAGTGAGGTTAGCCATAAATCCAATGTTACTAATAATTGGCATAATGTATTTCGGTGTTTCGGTTTTCGGCTTTCGGCCTTGGTTTCCTCATTTTCGGTTTTCGGTTTCGGCTAAGAATTTTCATTTCGGTGCATCCCTACTTATCTTGCATTTTTCAGGTTAGAAAAGTGTTTAGGCTAAGTACTTGAATGCTTGAAATTGTAACTATAGCGATGTTTTTCAAAACGCGTCTCCATTTTTCGAGTGCTGCACTGTAATTCCAGCGCGACATGTGAGAGCTAGTGCTTGAAGCATTTTGAAAATAAACAAGAAAAAAATGTTTGCTAGCTTGGTAGCTAAGCTAGCTACAAATCCTAACCAAATAGCATATACTTTAAGCATGTAAGATAGCTAGCTAACGCAGCTGTAATGGCCAACAGGGTTATGTAATAGGTCATCCCTCTAAAATGCTATTCGTCTGCTATTATTACTATATTGTTTGGAACCAAAGAACCTGTCGCTGTTGCGGTCCCAGTTATGTTGTTTAAATGAAGGCATTTGTTAAATGTTTTTTCTGTATTTCTGAGAAATAATGATAATACCAATGTGAGAATATACTTAATTTTATGTTGCTAGCGAAGTTTCAGTGGCATTAGTTTCTAGTGAAGCTGCATTTATAACCTGTTATTCCTGGGCTTTGAAATTAAACTGCAGCCCTATTCCTAATTCCTTGATACTTTTTCATGCCATTAAACCTTTTACTAATGGAACCACTTTCGATACTGTCATGCCAGTTTATCTTAAATTGTAAAACAATACTGTAGCAAACATTATCTATTTCTGTGTGCATGTCTCACAGAGAAGCAGTCTGTCCTAGAGAATGCAATGAAGGACAAACAACAAAGTCCAGAAATTTGTGGTAAACGAAAATGCAGGCCAAACCCAAAGTTTGGTGTGGATGAAGGAGCATCCATCCCCAAAAAGGTGACATCAACTCTTTAATTGAATCTAAAACTATCATCTAATATAAATGTAAATTAATTGGTTTTCCCACTTTAAAATCATACATTCCTAAGGAGTGGAAGCTCCATAGCTTTGTAGTTTAACCTGAGATGCAGCAATTTGTTTTCTGTACAGGACATTACATTTGCATCTCTGTTTCCTTGACTATCCAGTGCCATCAGTGCTCATTTCCCTTAAGTTTCCCCTGGGATTTAAAACAATGTGTCATTCAACATGGTATTTTTTAGCAAATTTTGGAGAACTGGTCTAGTTTACTACAACCTAATAGTAATCATTACATCCTCAAAATGTTTATTTTCATGTTTATACAGAGGCAGACATGTGGGGTAGAGTTTGACAAGGAGCTGTTGGAAAAAATTAAATCAACCCATGGGCCTGTCTCTCCAACGTTGACTACTCCACTTTTGGCTGCCTCACCTTCTGCACTGCTGTCAGCTACTCCATCATCACCTGCTTCACCTGTTGGACCACCCTCAACTGCTCCATCTTTACCTGCTTCACCTGTTGGACCACCCTCGACTGCTCCATCATCACCTGCTTCACCTGTTGGACCACCCTCGACTGCTCCATCTTTACCTGCTTCACCTGTTGGACCACCCTCGACTGCTCCATCTTTAACTGCTTCGTCTTCTGCATCACCCTCACCTGCTCCACTTTCACCTGCCTCATCTTCCACTGCTCTACTACACCTACAGGCAGAAAATGAGGCCCTCAAAAGAGACCTAGACAAACTGAACACAAGTGTTGTCAGTTGTAAGTGTTTAATTGTACGTTTCATGTAAAAAAAAATTCTAAAGCGATTTTTAAAAAAGTTATACTGAAACCCTCATTTTCACTGTTTGGCTCTCTAGACATGCCAAAACTCATCAGTATAATGGAAAAGCTAGAAGCATGGCTGGACACCAAGGGCCAGAGCCCTCAACCACAGCTGGCATCGCTTCCCACCAATCAGGAAACTGTGAGTATGACTACCTCATAGACATAGACATTGAAACTCTGTTTCCTTTCCTCATCTATTGTTTTTATATTAGATAATTTTTCTTTCAATATTCTGAAAAATAACAGTTGTCCTCTGTCTAATAGCTCGAAATGTACCCTGGCTCAGGAGTGTATGTGCCAAAAAATGTATGGTGGTCAGCCAGTCATGCAAACAGCCCCACAACCATGGCACGGGTTCTCCTCCTTGGAGTATTTAACATTGATACACTTCTGAAGAGCAATCTCCGAGGTATGGCATTGGTGGTAGAAATGTGTTTTACTTAGTTATATAGGATGGACTCTCTTTGGGTACAGATAGGCAAGGGCATAAACACATTTGAAGACTACGCTTTTAGCTAATTCTGGCATAATTACAGAAATAATGCAATGCGATACTTGACATTTAGACTTATACTTGTTGCCAAAATTGGATTTTACTCAAGTTATCTCCAGATTTAGATTAAAAAAGTAAAGTGCATGGTAGCATAATCATATAGGGTGGGAAAATGTTTTAATTTTTTTTCAAATTTCTGATATTTTGTTGTATCTTAGGTGGCAAATCTAAAAAGGCAGGCCCTGGTGAGGCAAAAGAGGCCCTGGATGTCACCAAAGTTGATGCTTTAATGAGTATGCCACTTAATGTATTTCTTGTTATTTTTGTATGGATGTCCCGAAGCACAATTAAGGTTCCTGTTTATTGGCAAGTCAAAGGTTATGTGTCATGATACAAGCTTCATAATTCATTGGGTCTCATCTGTTAAAGTTGCTTACCAGAAGCACTTGTACTACTTGTTGGGTTGAACTTCACATAATTTCTCAAATTTATCAATATTTGTCATTTTTATATGAATGAGATGCCAACTCAGGCAAAATGTTCAGTTTGTAAAAGATCTGTATTAATGAGTACAAGGCCTAAACTTATCTGTAGAAAATGTTGGCCCTCTTAAATTCATAAGATTTCATCATGTTTGTTGGAGTTGCGTTGCCATATTCTTTGCCATTACAGTAAAACATAAAAATTGAAATGAAACTTTCTGATTTATTGCAGATGCAGTGATCCAGAAATTTGCTGGCACCACCAGGAGCATTGCACTAAACCAAAAATTAACAGAGCTACGGGCGTCAAAAAAATGTAGAAAACCCATGAATAGAAAACCCACTCTTGATATAAGGCCATATTGTCACGTTGAGGACCCCGGCCCCTCCCTTTTGGGCGTGTGTATACGTAGTCCATGTGCTTTGTCTGCGTCTGTGGAACTCCGGTGGTGAGGGCTATGTCGCGTGATAATCTGTCTCACCTGTGAATCGTCTCGTAATCACGTGGGGCTAATGTGGTCTGTCTATTTAATGTGCGCTCGCGCAGTGTCCTGTGCTCGTCATTGTCTAAGTTTACACGTTTGTGTGTGTGTAAGAAGTGTTTGTTGCTCGTGCGCTATTGCGCAATCTATGTCAATAAACGAAGTGACGTCAGTCCAGAGGATTCCGTGTCTCATCCTTCGTGACGTCACAGAACGACGAGCCGACCAGAGACACCAGGACCATGCCGGGCTACGCAACCCGGCCGAAGAAGGCAACTTGCCCGAGTAAGCGGCGTCACCGCGCTTCGTCCTCCCCCCCGCGCCGCGACTCTACGCCAACTCTGGCGCAGCTGAAGCAGGACCCCGAGTGCGCCTACCTACTGTGCGCGGCTCGGGAGACCTCCATACCAGAGTTGGCGGAGGAGTACCGCAAGACAGCGGTGCGGGTGTGGCAAGAGAGACACTCCGCGCCTCCACGGGAGCTCTCGCCCATACGGGTTAACGTCCCCGAGCTATACGGGACAGGGACGACACCAAAGGGCGAGCTCGAGGGGGACTCCTCCCCGCGCCACAAGATCGGACCCACGCAGGAGCAGCTGGAGACAGACCCAGTCTGTGCGTCCCTGCTGCGACAGGCGCGGGTGCACCACGACCCCGAGGCGGCGGAGAAGCTCCGCCTGGAGGCGGTGCGGCTTTGGAGGGAGTACAACCCCTCTACATCCAGGGAGCCCTCACCCCTGCGGATAGGCTCCTTCGCGCTCTGCGGGGTGGAAAGAACCCCCGAGAGTGAGTTTGGGGAGGGGGATTCCTCAGGCGAGGAGGAGGAGCAAGAGGACGAGGAGGAAGCTTACCCTCCGTCGTTATACGACGCCTCCACGGTGGACTACGGGGAAGAGGAGGAGGAGGAGGAGTCCGAGGAATAGGACTACCTCCCTCCGCCCGTAGGTCCCTCTACCACCGTGGAGGAAGGCGAGGAGCAAGAGTATGGCGAGGAGGAGTACCCCCCGTCGGAGTGCTCTGCTTACCCCGAGGAGGACGGTGGGGAGGAAGAGGAAAACGGGGATTACCCTCCGTCCGAGGGCTCCTTTACCGAGGAGGAGAGCCCTCCCCCCTCGGAACTGTCAGTCAAGACGGTGAAGAGGGGGAGGAGTCCAGAGGCGGGCTCATCCCCCGAGCGCTCCCCAGCCAGCGACATGGACTGTTCCCGGGGTGGCAGCTCGGGGCAGCCCATGAGCTGGAGCCGTGGCAGTGAGGAGGAGATGGAAGCGGAGGAAGCCACTCCCACTGCCAGGTCCGGAGGGAGATCCTCGGGCGAGGAGGGTTTCCCGTACAGCCCACCGAGGGGTGGGGCCAACCGCGCTGCACCTGGCGCGTCGGCCAACCGCGCTGCACCTGGCGCGTTCGCCAGCCGCGCTGCGCCCGGTGGAGGGTTTGCAGCAAGGGCAGGAGGAGCACCGCCCATCGCAGCGCCTGCAGCACCAGTGGCTCCCGATCTCACTCCCCTCATCGCTCTCCTCCTGGCGCGCAGCCTGGCGCCTGTTTCGTGTGTGTGTGTGCCTGTGTTCGTAAGTCTACCTGTATGTGTACCTAACCCCCTCTTCCCGTTTGTGTCTATGTGTGTAAGCGTGCCGGTTTGTGTGTTTGTGACCGTGCCGTTGTCTAACGTCTTTTCCCCTGTGTTCCCAGGGAGGGTGTTTTAGGCGGTCCGTGGTGGACGCTTCACCGAGGGCAGTCACCTCCCAGACGCAGGACTGAGCGCGTCGGATCCGCCCATCGTCGTGGGTTCGGGGCACTCGGTCCTGTTGGCACCCCGGGACGGGTAGTGCCCTTGGAGGGGGCGTCTGTCACGTTGAGGACCCCGGCCCCTCCCTTTTGGGCGTGTGTATACGTAGTCCACGTGCTTTGTCTGCGTCTGTGGAACTCCGGTGGTGAGGGCTATGTCGCGTGATAATCTGTCTCACCTGTGAATCGTCTCGTAATCACGTGGGGCTAATGTGGTCTGTCTATTTAATGTGCGCTCGCGCAGTGTCCTGTGCTCGTCGTTGTCTAAGTTTACACGTTTGTGTGTGTGTAAGAAGTGTTTGTTGCTCGTGCGCTATTGCGCAATCTATGTCAATAAACGAAGTGACGTCAGTCCAGAGGATTCCGTGTGTCATCCTTCGTGACAGCCCGAACATCACACATATATGTTATTTATTACATTTCTGCATCATTACTGTGGAGATTTTTTGTTGTGTTTCTTTTTCTTGTTCAGTGTTCAAGAAACCTGAAGAGACTTATTACAACCACTGCCAGTGATGACTTGTCATGTTTCTTTTGTTTGGTTTTTGATAAAAAAAAGAGCAATCAGTGGTGAATTTTTGTTTGTTAACAAATGCATTGAACAGCATTTTTAAAATAAAGACTTTAAGTAAAGACAGATTACTCTTTAGCTAACTACAACATTTAACGTGGTTAAAGGTATGTCACATGCATTTGCATGTGACATTGCACTATATATATATATATATATATATATATATATATATATATATATATATATATATATATATATATATAGTGACGGTGGGTGCGGCGTGAAGGACGAGACACGAATCCTTGTTGCAGCGAACGTCACTTTATTAATGTTGCGCAATACAGCGCACATGAAACAACAAACTGACACTTAACGTGTAGACTTAGACAACGACGAGCACAAGACACTGCGCGAGCGCACATTAAATAGACAAACCACATTATCCCCACGTGATCACGAGACGATTCAGAGGTGAGACTTATTAATCACACGACAAAACCCTAACCACGGATATCCACTGACGCAGACAAAGCACGTAGACAACGTTGACACACGCCCAAAAATGAGGGGCCGGGGTCCTCAACGTGACATATATATACACACAAACAGGATCTTATATGGTATATATATAGCATGTATTGTGTGTATTACATATAATTTCTATATTTTTTCCCACATATAGCAAAGACTAAATAACCACTATATATATATATATATATGTGACATATAGGTCATGTATATGTGATATATATGTCACATATACAATCAGTATGTGTACTGCAGTCATATATGTTGATCACCCTCATACGACATATATGAACATATATTGTGCATCAATATATGTGTATATAACACATTTTATATGTATATATATTATATATATATATATGTATATATATTATATATATATATATATATATATATATATATATATATATATATATATATATATATATATATTAATGTATTATACATACATAATCATACAAATTGTAACGTTCTGCACGGGGCAGAACAGGGAGGCGGACACAAACGCTGAGGAGAGCGAGATTTATTAAGGGAAATTCCATAGGCAGAGTCGAAGTGACGGGCATGGGTCATAACGGGTAGGCAGTCAGGACACGAAATACGGACAGACATAGCGAACACAACAAGGAAGACTCACGGAACAGCAGCACTAGGGCGAACAGGCAAAACACAGAGAAAAACAAAAAGACCGACAACTAGACCTGGGAGACACAGGGACTAATATACACAGGACTAAACTAGGGACAGGTGATGACAATGACACAGGGGCGTGGTAACAAACAAGGAATCCATCAAAACCAACGAGCAGGGCGGGACAAACAGGCAGGGAACACGGACATGAGGGAACCCAGAGTGACAGCTACGAGAGGGGGCGTTGCCCTACGTGACACAAATATTTACGGTCCAGACATATGTCAATGTATGAAATTGTTCCAATTTCTAATAAGTTTTATATATGTGTTTACTTAATATGAACATATATTACATATAAAACAATCTCATATATGTACATATATTACATTTGCGTATGGGTTTACGCCATATTTTATAAAAATCGGATAAGAAATAAGGGCGCTAGGACTGTTTTTGTGACAGATGGATGCACATCCCACATAGGAACTACACTGCTTTGCTGTCATCACTCAATGCATAGTAATGGCTCAGAGGGCGGCGCAATGCTAGCTATAGCAGCAACAGGCGATGTACAATCCAGTAATATAGATCAATGAGCGGGACAACCTGCCCACTGCTGCTACCATTTTCAAAGCAGGGGTTATATATATATATATTAGGGCTGGGACTTTAACACAATAATTTCGATTAATTAATTACAGGGAAAATAACGAACTAAAAAAAATAACGCATTTTAACGCATGAAACACTTTTGCACCATGGAATGTTTCTCAATGAACGAGTTCCAGGCATACAGATTATATGGACGCACAATAAGTTGAGCATGATGGTAGATGACTGAAGAGGCTACGCTGGTGGATGGGAAATTTAAATATAAGAAACTTCTAAACGGAAGTACGAACACAAATAGTGTTATTTACACTTTATGCAGAAAGGAGTTCGCTTATCACAGGAGCACTTCCACCCTTCATTACAACCTTAACGCAAAACATGTTGGGGCTAACGTACTGGGGTGGGTTTCCCGAAACGTTCGTAGCGCTAAGTACTTCGTAACCTCGTATAAAACGTATGAGGTTAAGAAGTACTTAGCACTAAGAACGTTTCGGGAAACTCACCCCAGGTCAGTAATGATAACTTAGCTGCTAAATGTATTCCTAGCGACTCCGCACACCTCGCGTGAGCGGCGGAGGCGTTTATACTTGATGCATTATTTGCAGTGTTGTCCTGCAAATTTGCAGTGTTGTTGCAGGCATTTATACTTGACGCATTATTTGCAGTGTTGTCCGTAACGATATGTGGTCGTATAAAGAAAAGGTTGATCTGTGGTTGGTTGAATGGTGTGCGGTGGTATTGTTTAATTTGGTATGGTGTGAGGACTCCGTGGGTTGAGACATTTCCTTGGCCACACTGTGTTTTGTACCCATAGTCGGCACTGACGGTAAACATCTGTATATGTTACCAGCTGAATCCCACACAGGGTGAAAACATTATTAAGTGTTTTTTTTTATATATATATCTTGGCTGTGATAATTTATTAAAATAAAATGTATGTTGGGATTTAAATATCTCCCTTGGTCTATGTGTTTTATTGGCTGGCTTATACACTCATTTAGTTGAGTGGCCTAGAGAGGGACCCCTTTCCTCCTAATTTAAGGGGTGGCGTAGTCGAACTGTAACCAGACCCGTTCCCTGCAGTCCTGGAGCTGGAGCACCAAGCTCACCACACGTCACAGGTGTGGATGTGTGCAGGCTGACACCCTGGGGAGCGGCTGCACCATGATTAATAGATGTTAGTAATGCATCACCAAAACATTATTGTTTTTCACTTTACATCTTTACAAAGACAAATGTACATAACATACATCAGAATGTAACATATTGGTGCGACCTTAAAGGAATATATTACATTGTTCTGATTTACATACACTAACACTAAAGCTCTAAAAAAAAGTCAGAGCAACAAAGAACCAAAACAGGAACCGCAACTGATACATGTTTACTTAACGTTGTTACTTAATTATTGTTAATGTGTTACTTCATGTGTTGTTCATATTAACTAACGCATTAACTAACGCTTTCTCCACCTCCGGAACATAGCTCGGCTTCGGCCCATACTTTCACCTACAGAAACCTTGGTTCATGCTTTCATCACTACCAGATTGGATTATTGTAACTCACTGCTCTTTGGTCTACCTGCAAAAACACTTCGCCCTCTTCAGTACATCCAAAATTCCGCAGCCAGAGTCCTTGTCTCAGCTAAAAAGTTTGAACATATCACTCCAATCCTCCATAAACTTCACTGGCTCCCGGTTTCAGAACGCATCCGCTACAAAATCCTCTTAATGACTTTTAAAGCCCTCCATAGCCTCGCACCTGTCTACCTCTCCAACCTGTTGCACCCTCACGTTCCATCACGTCAGCTCAGGTCCTCTAACTCAGGTCTATTAACCATTCCAAGACACAGACTCTCCACTATGGGTGGCAGATCTTTCAGTGTTGCTGCCCCCACTCTCTGGAACTCTCTACCTTCCTCTCTTCGCTCCTCTGCCTCTCTTCCTATTTTCAAAGCTCAGCTAAAGACCTTCCTATTCTCCCACTACTTCCACTCTCGCTGATACTCCCAACTCTTCTCGTATGTTTGACCATGTTTATGTAAAGCGTCCTTGGGTTTGTGAAAGGCGCTATAAAAAATAAACGTATTATTATTATTATTATTATTAGTTAACGTTATTAAGTAAACACAATGTAAAGTGTTACCAATGTTTTAGTAATGCATTACTAACATCGAATAAACATTACTAAACATTTATTAGGTCTTGTTCAGTGAATTGAAAATACCTGATGTAAAGTGAAACCAATAATGGCAGTCGAATGTACCATTTTGACTGCATGGGGGTGCCCAAGGATGCTGCAAAGCATTAGTTGTTACATGAAATGTCTTTGTTTTCATTATATATGGCCTTTTGTCAAATAAATCATCCTAATTTCTGTTAATAAATATTTTAAATGATGTGTGAGCATTAGCAATAGGCTTCTTCCTTACTACACATTAATAAATCACACCCTGCAGTGGCACAATCCAAATGAATTTTTTTTTTTTATTTAAATATTTTTGACATTTTGCACAGTGCCTGTTCGATATGCGCACTGACGGTGACTTTTCTTGTTAATGTTCTCTAACGTTTCATAAAAAAGATAAATAAATAAATAAAAGCTGAATAAAGCTGTTCTGGAATAGTAAGGTGCATTGAAAAGACATTCATAATACAGTTTTGTTAAATGACTGAAAATATAGTAAAAAAAAAAACCTTTGTTAGGTCTACATGTTTTTGTTTTTCTACTGTGTAGTTGTATGTAAACGGATTGCTTATTGTTTAACATTGTGTAATGCTTTCAGATTGTAGCAATAAAGCACGTTGTACCTTATTAATTCTATCCAGTGCATTCAATAAAAAGCATTTGAAAGGTTTAGTAATGTTTAATACATGTTAGTAATGCATTACTAAAACATTATTGGTTTTCACTTTACATCAAGTATATTTAATTCACTGAACAAGACCTAATACATGTTTAGTAATGATTAATAGATGTTAGTAATGCATTACTAAAACATTACTAAAACAATTTAAGAACAAAGACAACAAGTGCTATCTGCTGAGTTCATGCTCATTTAAGTACTCAACAAACAGGTGAGTCTTCTTTCTACGTTTGAAGATGGCAAGAGACACTGCAGTCCGAGCAGCTATTGGAAGATCCTTCCACCATCTTGGAGACAGGACAGCGAATAGTCTTGAATTTTGTCTTCCATGAGACTTTAAGCATGGAGTCTCATAAATCATAAAGCATACATAAAGCATAATGCATTACTTCATGTTAGTCAACACCACGTACCCTGCACTTCATATAAACACAGCATTAACTAATGCAACTTTTACAGGTTTAATTAACATTAGTTAATTATTGTTAATGTGTTACTTCATGTGTTGTTCATGTTAACTAATGCATTACTTCATGTTAGTTAGTCAACACCACTTACTCTGCACTTCATATAAACACAGCATTAACTAATGCAACTGTTACATGTTTACTTAATGTTAGTTAATTATTGTTAATGTGTTACTTCATGTGTTGTTCTAATGCATTAGTTAACGTTAGTAAGTAAAGGTTTAATGTAAAGTGTTACCAGATATTGTGTTGTTCTAATGCATTAGTTAACGTTAGTAAGTAAAGGTTTAATGTAAAGTGTTACCAGATATTGTATTTGCATTGCTTTGGTCAAACTGTAAAAAACAGCAGTAATGCAAATAAAATTGTTCATTGAAATGAAGAAAAAATTAACTGGACAGACACAGATGGAATCAATGATGTAATATGAGAACTGCTGAAGGACATTTTTCTCTCTTTCAATTCAGTTCAACAATTTGCATTACTGCATAAAAAGATGAATCTACGCATACACAGAAAAACAAAAGGGACAAACGTGTTAGCAAAATTATTCCGAAAGAAAGTACTAAATGAGTAATCTTTACGCTTGTAAAGCTTTGCCTTACTGGATGTTGCTTCAAGTTGCGAGACATCACAACTCTGACTGCTCTTGTGATATTCCCACACTGGCTTGCAACCACTCTTGCTGTCACCCACACGCGCAGAGCTGGCAAACTGGATCCTGCTCAGTACTGGCAAACTGGATCCTGCTCAGTGCTAATTCCCCTCACTGCTACATTTTAGTGAACTGTGCGACTGTGTTCACACTGCACGGCGTGTTCTTTCCCATGCGTGCCTTTTTCTGTGGGCAAAAACAATGAAAACTGCCCAGCTGGTGTCTGATGGCTGGCTCGCTCTTACAAAACATTTGTCCATTTGCTGTTTCCTTCCAAAACACTGATAAGGGCAAAGCTATCGGCGTTTCTATTGTACACAGAGGAAATCCCAGGTGATGACTACAGTATGTAGGTGAGTGCATATGTTCTATGTACAGTGGGGAAAATAAGTATTTAGTCAGTCACCAATTGTGCAAGTTCTCCCACTTAAAAAGATGAGAGAGGCCTGTAATTGACATCATAGGTAGACCTCAACTATGAGAGACAAAATGTGAAAAAATTGAGAAAATAATTTTGTCTGACTTTTAAAGAATTTATTTGCAAATAATGGTGGAAAATAAGTATTTGGTCACCTACAAACAATCAAGATTTCTGGCTGTCACAGACCTGTAACTTCTTTTTTAAGAGGCTCCTCTTTCCCCCACTCATTACCTGTATTAATGGCACCTGTTTGAAGTCGTTAACAGTGTAAAAGACACCTGCCCACAACCTCAAACAGTCACACTCCAAACTCCACTATGGTGAAGACGAAAGAGCTGTCGGAGGACACCAGAAACCGAATTGTAGACCTGCACCAGGCTGGGAAGACTGAATCTGCAATAGGCAAGCAGCTTGGTGTGAAGAAATCTACTGTGGGAGCAATAATCAGAAAATGGAAGACCTACAATCTACTACTAATCTCCCTCGATCTGGGGCTCCACGCAAGATCTCAGCCCGTGGGGTCAAAATGATCTCAAGAACGGTGAGTAAAAATCTCAGAACCACAAGGGGGGATCTAGTGAATGACCTGCAGAAAGCTGGAACCAATGTTACAAATGCTACCATCAGCAACACACTACAACGCCAGGGACTCAGATCTTGCAGTGCCAGACGTGTCCCCCTGCTTAAGCCAGTCCATATCCAGGCACGTCTGAAGTTTGCTAGAGAGCATTTGGATGTTCCAAAAGAGTATTGGGAGAATGTCATATGGTCAGATGAAACCAAAGTAGAACTATTTGGTAAAAACACAACTCGTTGTGTTTGGAGGACAGTGAATGCTGAGTTGCATTCAAAGAACACCATACCAACTGTGAAGCATGGGGGTGGCAACATCATGCTTTGGGGCTGTTTCTCTGCAAAGGGACCAGGACGACTGGTCCGTGTACATGAAAGAATGAATGGGGCCATGTATTGTGAGATTTTGGGTGCAAACCTCCTTCCATCAGCAAGGGCAATGAAAATGAAATGTGGCTGGGTCTTTCAGCATGACAATGATCCCAAGCACACTGCCAGGGCAACAAAGGAGTGGCTTCGTAAGAAACATTTCAAAGTCCTGGAGTGGCCTAGCCAGTCTCCCGATCTCAACCCCATCAAAAACCTTTGGAGGGAGTTAAAAGTCCGTGTTGCCCGGTGATTGTCTGCAATCTATGTTCAGAGCCTGATCACTTCCATTATGGTCTTCCTCAGCTGAGAGGAAGATTTGTTTGATAGTAAGTGAAAAGTCTTTTCTCTGCTATGCAGATCAGCTTAGGATTAGAAGTGTCATTGGAGTAAATGTTAATAATATTATTAGGTAATAACAAATGTGTGTGTATGTGTGTTAGTCAGAAAAAAGGAAACTTTGCATTAAGTCTTAAGACTTAATCATCCCATTACACACACACACACACACACACACACACACACACACACACACACACACACACACACACACTTCTATAAACCTTTATTATTGCTGTTGAGACTTGTAATTCTGCATATGAACAGTGGAGTATCTCTGTAAGTAACCAGATTTCCCATCTCAAGCTCCACACACACACACACACACACACACACACACACACCACACACATAGTAGCTCAGACAAAATGTTTTTCAACTCAAACTGTAGACACACACACATTTATTTTAGACAGATATATTTGTCTGTCTCCACACAGAGACAGATATATAAATCTACATTTTCACACAAACTGAGAGTGACATTTTTGCCACACACAGTGCATCTCCTCAACCCAGTCACTGAGCTCCCTGGCTGCCAACCTGGCCACTACCACTCATCTCTCTCTCTCTCTCTCTCTCTCTCTCTCTCTCTCTCTCTCTCTCTCTCTCTCTCTCTCTCTCTTCAACTTTATCTCAGTCCTTTACCTCTCCATCTCTGTCTCCTTCCCTTTCTCTCTCTTTTCCTAACCATCTCTCTCCCCTCTCTCTCCAACTCTTTGAGGAAGTGATGGATTCTGCTAGCTATGCTGTCTCCGTTTACCCCACTCTTCTCCCCACTCACTTTTAGCCTGACTAAGACGGATATGTTGTCCATTTGTGCATTGAGCCGGCGCTGGCTGGTTTGACAGCCAGTCAATCAAACAGTGATGATATTTAATCAGATTACAGACAGATCAATTAGTTATTCCCCTCCCCAACAGCTAACAATCCCACCCTTGCACCTGCATTTGCATTATTTCATATAAACAAATGACAATGTCTGCCTGCCGCTCTAAACGAAAGTGGTTTATTCACACATCTTGCTTCCATCTTATGGAGTCATTTCACTATGAAAAGGATGTTAGTGGCCTGCTGATGCAGCCTGAAAAATGAGGTGAAGCAGAATCCCAGTGAATGATGTGATGGAGTTACTGCCTTCTGCATCGCATGCTCCACCCCACCCTCCACAGCAAGTAGGAAACGCATCATAAATACAGGACTGTCAGGAAGTGGCTCCTCTGGTCCGGATGTCTGTTAGGAGACCGCACCCTCTGACTGTGTTATATATACTGCAATTATACAGAGGGCATGTGACACTGTGGAATCAGGTGTTGTGAGGGGCTGGTCTGGGCATCTGGAAGATATATTAATTTTTTGTTATTTTTGGGCTGTGATTTAGTAAAGAGGTAATGTGATTTCTGCATTCTGTGGACTCATGACTTGGTTGGGTGTTGACCAGTCTGAGACAGATGCAGAGATTTTCTGAAAATTTGACTTTCTCTCTTCCTCTATCTGTCCATTTTATTTGGTTGGAAGGCTTGTAGATTGTGTGTATGTGTTTTAGTTTGTATTGCATCTCATGTCCGTGGAAAGCCGGCATCTATGTTTTCTGCAGGCCACCAGGGCCTGGGCCATTTATGACTTTTAGAAGAGCCACCTGGTGGTGCAGCATCTGCCAGGTTCTTTATGTCAGGCAACTGGTAACAGCAGCAATGTCTCAGAGATGGAGAGAGCAGGTTAAAGCGCACCAAACAGTACCCAGAGGCTACCTTTTTTTTCTTTCTGACATGCCTTCTGAGTATATTTGTTAACTCTTATTGACAGGGTGGGTTGTGTTATTGATATACATTTACAGGGTTGCAGGGTGTGCATGTGTGTGTGTGGATGGATGTGGGAGTCTGTGCCTTATGGTGTTAATATGTTTATGCTTAGAGAGAGAGAGAGAGAGAGAGAGAGGGAAAGTACTCTCTTACACATTGGGGCAATGTGATTTTGTCCTTGTGGTGTAAACATAATATTTTTATGTTTTCCAGTGGCTTTTAGATCTCAGCAGAGTGTACGTCCAGTCCTGGAACTTGTCTGCCTGCATTACATCAACCTGAGACACACAAAGAAAAAATATGACCATGAGCATTTGCATCACAGCACAAATTCCAAGAACCCTGGACACATGGTGTGAACCAGGTGTGAACCAAGCAGGTGACTCTTCCATTTGCAGATAGAACATTTGCAGAGAGCAGATGCTAGCAAGCATTTTCCTTCTCTTTTCTCTCTTCAATTTCCCTTTGCTGCCTAATTTGGAGGGAAGGGCAGATCAGAAAGAAGGAATAATTCATGAAGGCAAAGCTAATTTCTGTGCATTATTGGAGCTCACAGCTGGCTCTGAAGGACTGCTGGAAGAGCAACGCTACTCCCAATCACTAATGACTTAATAACTGTAGCTTCCACAAATTGTGCAAAGGATAGAAGAATGGGAGAATTATGCAGAATCTTTGTGTGGTTATTGTAAGGAATGTAGTAGACCTCTTAGAAAATCTGAATGTCCACTCAATGTTTTATTTTGTTACATTTTGATTTTGTCTTTAGCTACAAACTTTAACAACTACTTTAATAAGGATAGATAGATAGATAGATAGATAGATAGATAGATAGATAGATAGATAGATAGATAGATAGATAGATCGAAAATAGATCAGTACAGGTTATACAATATACCTAACCAACTTTATAAAGTACCTTGCTATAAACAATAGCCTGCTTTCTCAGAGGTTTAAAGGTTTAACATAAACATGCGTAGCAGATGGGATACTTTAGAGGGAATTGGTATTAGCATTGGTTTACCTACTTTAATAAGCAAATTATTTCAAGTATATGTATAAATATTGAACTTAATTAACTGATACTAATAATGAGCTCATCTGGCCCAGTACAGCTATAATCAAGGAAGACCGTGGCTACACAATTAACCAGATTTATTCAGTAACCAACAAAATATAAAACAATAACATAACCATACTAGATTAAAGTAACAATAATACCTAATGGAAACAGATACCAACCGGTGCAGGCTGCCTCACGGAGAAGAACCCAGAAGAGGATGAGAGAGAGAGCAAGATCCTAGAGGAAGCAAAGAGACCCCTGTACCCACAAACTCCTTTTATACCCCCCCCATCTCAAAGGGACAGCAGTCACAAAAACCAGGTTTTTTTTTTTTTTTTTTTTTTTTTTGGCCCACCTCCACCCCCCCCCCCCCCCCCCCCCCATCTTTGGAGGACAACTTTGTTTTTATGTACAGATTAAATGGCAATTATAACAATTCTGTATAATATATAGTATAGTGATAACAATATATAATATAGTGATAACAATATGCAAAGTGATATTGGGGTTAGGTGGACCAAGAAAAGAGGGGGAGAGAAAGAATAAAAAGGGAAAAGACAAAGACAGGAAAAGAAAGAAGAAGAAGAAAAAAATATTAATAATAATAATAAAAAATAAAAATAATAATGATAATAATAAAATAATACACGCAACCAGCTCAAATGACCACTGCAAAGAAGAACAGAAAGTAAACCAAATACATATATGAAATGAAATGTGAAATGTGCCATATTTTGTCAATTGTGATTTTTACATAGTAAAAAGTACATAGTAAAAAGTACAATTGTGATTTATATAGTACAATTAGTGCGATGTATGGGTGTGTGTGAGTGTGTGTGTTTATGTGCAACCTAAAAGTGCAACATAGGATAGATGTATGGAATGTACTTACCAGACAGGGTGGGTAGCTGCGACAACATTCCCCCAGAGGCCAGAGGCGGGCAGAGAAAGACCTGGGAATCCCACCCGCCCACGGCCCCCCAAGGAGCGGTGGAGTACCAGAGCCGCACTTCCTAGAAACCCTCACATGCCCGCCCCCACAGGCGGCAGAGAGAGACCCCGGACAGCGCCCCACCAGTCAAGGAGCGCAGATCCGGGGGAACCAGAGGGAACAGAGCCCCCCCCCAGGATGCCCCCCCAGGAAGCACCCGGCCGCCCCGAACCACAACCGCCCAGGAGAGCGGGCCAACCGCCCCCCCCGCCGGGGAGCCAAGCCGGACCCCGGAACCCCAAGGCGCCCCCCCTCTGGAGTGGTGCAGTGATCTCAGGGGAGCATCCGGGAGTGAACCGGGCACGACCAGCCCCGTCCCAGAACCAGCTGTCCTCACCCATACACTCAAACTCAGATTTGCATTCGCCCCTATACACCCCTACCATGCACACACCCTCCCCCATACACATATACATACACTCAAATTCACCCTCACACGTAGACCTTTACACATATACACCTACATGCATGTTCACCCCAACATAAATTCCTTCACATATTCGACCACACCCATAGACACTTTGTTGAATGATGGATTTTAATTGTTGATATTCCAGAAATCTACTGTTGTTTATTCCATATTCTGATACAAGTTCCTGAAATGTGACAAAGTTTCCATCTTTAATAACATCTTTAAGACCTTTACACATATACACCTACATGCATGTTCACCCCAACATAAATTCCTTCACATATTCGACCACACCCATAGACACTCCTGTGCACATATATACACATATATACACCTCCAAATTATGTTCTAAATTTTTTATTCCCTTGTCATGCCATGATGTGAAATGTAGTACTTTCTTGTTCTGACAGATGTCTGGATTGTTCCAAATGGGTGTTAGTTTGCATGGGATGAGTGGGGACTGAGATAATTTAAGGAATTCCCACCAGGCTGTCAGTGAAGTATTTATACTATAGCTTTTAAAACAGTCCTGACGCTTAATATTAGAGCTAATGTAAGGTAGGTCTGAGAGTTTTATTTTCCCGCAGAATGCTTGTTCTAGGTCTAACCATGGCCTGTCTATTAAGTCGTATTTGACCCATTTTAAAATGTACTGTAATCTATTGGCTAAGAAATATTGATAAAAATTTGGTAATTCTAAGCCACCATTGCGTTTTGGCTTTTGCAATGTTTTCATACTTATTCTTGATGGCTTGTTTTTCCATAGAAATTTTGAGATGTTTGAATCTAAGGATTTAAACCAAGCAGCAGAGGGTTTATTTGGGATTAGTGAGAATAAATAGTTAACTTTGGGTAGAACCATCATTTTAATGGTAGCAACTCTCCCCATGAGTGATATAGGTAAAGCGTTCCAACGTGTGAGATCATCTTCTATTGTTTTTAATAGAGGGATATGATTTAACTGCACCAAGTCTAACAGTTTAGCAGAGATATGTATGCCTAAATATCTAATATTACCTGATTGTAGTGGAGTGTTGGTCGTGTTCTGGTAACTACAATTTATAGGCAAAACTGTTGATTTGCCCCAGTTGATGGAATATTCTGTTATAGAAGAGAAGCTGTCTATAAGCTTGATTGTATTCGGAAGGGAAGCTTGTGTGTTCTGTAGGAAAAGTAATACATCATCTGCGTAGAGACTTATCTTATGGTTTGTGGTTCCTGTGTTAATTCCTGTAATATTTGCATTTTGTCGAATTGCTGCTGCTAATGGCTCAATGAAGAGAACAAAAAGTGAGGGTGATAGTGGGCAGCCCTGCCTGGTGCCCCTCTGCAGAGTGAAGCTTTGTGAGGTGGTGTCGTTTATCCTAACCCGTGCATTAGGAGAACTATGTAAGGCTTTGATCCAGTTTATGAAGGATGAGCCAAATCCAAATTTGTGTAGAACTGCTAATAAATATTTCCAGTTTACCCGGTCAAATGCTTTTTCCGCATCTAAAGATACAATGGTAGACTCTAATTTGTTAATTGTGCAGTAATCTATTATGTTTATTAGTCTGCGTGTATTGTTGGTAGATTGTCTACCCTTGATAAAACCTGTCTGGTCTGGATGTATTATAAGTGGGGTGATTTTCTCTAATCTTCTGGCAAGTGCTTTGCAAATAATTTTAAGATCTACGTTTATGAGTGAAATGGTGCGATAGCTGGAAGGAAGTGTAGGGTCTTTGCCTGGCTTTAGAAGTACACTAATGTTAGCAGAATTCATGTCTGGAGACAGTACATGATCTTCTTGAATTTAATTTACCATTCTAAAAAAGGTTGGTTCTAGCACAGACCATAATTCTTTGTAGAATTCTACAGGAAATCCATCTGGTCCTGGAGCTTTGTTATTTGGTAGCTGCTGTAGGGCTTCATGTAATTCGGGCAGAGCAAGTGGTGAATCCAGTGTAACAATTTGTTCGTTTTCCAGCTTTGGGAGATTTATATTATTAATAAATTCTTCAATAGCTGAATCAGATGGATTAATCTGTGATGCATATACTAAAGCTTTATAAAACTCTTTAAAAGCTTTATTTATTTGTTGTGGGTCGTGAATAATGCTACCTGTTGAGTTCTTAATAGAGGAGATAGTTGTTTTTTCCTTATTAAGCTTTAACTGATTAGCAAGGAATTTTCCAGATTTATTGCCATGTTCAAAATTCTGCCAACGCAGTCTTTGCAGTAAAAATTGTGTCTTTTTATCTATTATTTCATTTAATTCCAGTTTTAGTTTCCTCAGCTTGTTCATTGTGTGTTCTTGTGGTGAAGCAGCATGGGCAGCTTCTAAAGATTTTATTTTTCCTTCCAATTCTAATACCTGTGTTTTTTCTGTCTTTTTCTTATGTGTGCAGTAGGATATTATTTTCCCCCGCATTACTGCCTTCCATGCTTCCCAAAGGACACACGGAGAGGTACCTGGTAGGTTAACCAATGGGAATCAGGTTGCTGGTAAAGACAACAGAGTACATTTGCATACAGAGTGCATTGCATACAGCACTCCCAGCACTGGGGTGAAGTCTACAAACCTTCTCTGGGAGTGATGGAACTCTTACCCTGTTAGCATAATCTCTCCCAGCACATAACAAGCTGCAAAATGAGACTAAACATGCCACACAAACACACTGATATAACTAAAATACAAATGGTCAGTTTTATCCCATTGCTATAGGAAACTCTTGAGGTAAACCACCATTTGTTGCCCCCCCCTGGTTTTATGGAGGAACACCAGATCCTGCATCCCCCACAGGAACACATCCGGACACACGGACACACGGACACACAGACAGACAGACAGACAGACAGACAGACAGACAGACAGACAGACAGACACACACAGACAGACAGACAGACAGACAGACAGACAGACTGACTGACTGACTGACTGACTGACTGACTGACTTGAAGTACAAAGTAAACATGACATTGTATCTTATTCAGTATACTGCAGTTACTTACCTGGGGGCAGTGATGGTTAAGTTACCTTGAGAAAGTAATCCGATTACTGATTACTCCTTTTAAAAGTAACTTACATATTACTTGATTTTAAAAGTAACTACATTAGATTACAAGTTACTTTAGTAGTTACATTCAGCAGCAAAATAAATTTTTCCAATACTCACTTTATTGGAAGTGCATTTTTAACAGTAACAATGTATTGAAGCAGGTTCGGTAACCGAGGCAGAAACTGCTTAATCCAAAAATCCCGAGGAGGGAAACTTTATTGATAACGCAACCATGGCGCGCGCAAGCTCCGCCCCCCAGTGTCACTTAAAGGGCAAGACTCGCCGTGAGGAGTAGGAGTCGCTACAGTATCTCCTGACATTACGTTTGTGTAGCTGCGCGGTATTATTTGTAAATTTATTTGTAAACGTAATACAAGCGAACTGGGGTGGGTTTCCCGAAACGTTCGTAGCGCCAAGTACTTCGTAACCTCGTATGAAGCTACGAACGTTTCGGGAAACCCACCCCAGTTCAGTCAGACAGCTTGTGAAACGAAATACCATTACAATTTCAAGCATTTTAAAGTAGGCGACGTTAGTCAAAATTCCAGCACTTTTCAAACGTGGAAGACAAAGCAACATTAAAATTCATCAGGTAAATGTTCCTTCCCCTGTTTTTGAGGGGTGTTTCTTTATACTACCATCGTTTCGGGAGGACTCTGCAAAGAATGACTTGTAAAACATGCTCGCGCTCTCACAGGGTCGCGCGCAGCGTGCGGAGTCGAGCGCTACGGTCAGACGCAAAAGTAGAACTGAGCCAAGAAGAAAGCAAATATATATATTTTACTAGGGAAAATATAAATAGTAACGCACAGTTATTTGGATAAGTAACTTTAATCTGATTACTGGACTGGAAATAGTAGCGCGTTATATTACTCGTTACCGAAAAAAGTGGTAAGATTAGAGTAACGCGTTACTGACATCACTGCCTGGGGGCTATTCCACAAAGCGAGCTAACTCAGTAAGCCAGGCTTTTTAAGACAAGCCTGGCCCATTTTGCTCAAATTCGGTTCCACGAAAGAGGCTAGACTTAAGCCTTGCTCAGTTACTACAGCTGGACTGCTTCTGTTGGCTGAGTAATATGATGTCATAGCCTCGTCATCCAGGAAACAAAATTGAAGAGCAAGGTTCCGCTGCAGTTCTATCCATTAAATTGCTGTGGATGTAGCATATCATATCTTTATACATTTAATTAATTACTGTAATTATTAGTTTGAAATGATTGCAGGTTATGATAAAAATTTAATAATTATATTTCCAAATGTAATTTATATTTCGATCTTCAGAGTACTTATTTATTGTTAATCAGTGAGGTTTCTGCACATTTCAATGTATTGGTTTAATCTTAAATTCAGGTTAGTGTAAAATGGAATAGGCTACAGTGTCTAATCGCAGTTATGGTTGACAAACATACATTAGCATAAACTCTATCACAAAAAATACAATTCTTTTTACCTGAGTATTAATAATAATTAATAATTTATTTAGGTGAAGATAATTTTATGTATATATTTATCCCTATACTTCCTCTTTTGTGTTCAAATTACAAGAAAATCATATCACTCCACAATTCATATATGTTCAGTATAAATAATGTAAATGTGTGGTTAACTTAATGGTGCAAAAAGGAAATGGATACAGACAACTACCTTACCAAGATTTTCATAGAGGTGATACAAATAAGCATCAATTAATACAAATTAAGCGCTCCCTTAATATATTCATCAAATTACACAATGATGGTGCACAGTGGCGGACTTAGCAATTTGGGGGCTCAAGGCGAATTTAGCTAGGGGGCCCATCAACATTAATATGCGAGAAATAAGTTCAGGTTCACACTACACTATTTTAGGCTGGTTTTTCAGTCACCGACTGTTTTTGTAGATCGCCGACAGAAACTGTGGTCGGAGGCAAATCGGGGATCATTCGGCGCTCGCTCAGTCGTGTAGTGTGAACTGCTGAAAGACGCTCGCCGAGCCGTCGCCAACTCATCGCAGACGACCGGCAGATATCTAGCATGTTTAATATCTAGCATGTTTCATATCTAGCCCAGTCGGCGACTGTGAGTCAACAGCAGTGTCTAGCTTCATACAACTTTACTACAACACTGTGTTTAAGTTATTGTGACAGCACTGGAGAAATAGTGCGATTGACTATATCTATGTTCACTGCAATGGAGAGATGAAATAATTCTGGCAATTTGGGACTATGGAGTGGTTAAACGGTAAAAAAAATAATAATAATAACGAAAATGTGGAGTACATGTACATTGTTTTTATCTTCTTCGTGGTGTTGCTGGTTCTCGCGAGTTTTTCGTTTTTGTGTTCTCGTGTTTTTGGACGGCAGCCAGATGAGTCTGCGATTCCCCAGTCGTTTAATTTGTGAGCCCGCGTCGCCGATCAGTCATGTAGTGTGAAAGCCACAACAACCGAGAGACTCGCGATTACAGCACAACCAGTCGTGTAGTGCGAACGGCACAAAAACCTGATGACTGAAAAGTCGTGTAGTGTGAACCTGGCTTTAGCTAGACAAGGGGGCCCTACAGTGGGAGGGGCCCAAGGCAATTGCCTAGCAACGCCTCTATGCAAAGACCGCCTCTGATGGTGCATCTGCTGTTGTGCTCTAAAGCAAGGTCTTCTGCAGGAGTGAGGGCTGCTACAGGAGACCCACCACCAGTAGCAGCAGTAGCAGTTTTCTTTCTGGTTGCTAAAATATTTTATACAGTTATTTAATATGGTGTTTTACCTTTTCCTGCACATTAGACTAATCAACTTTTACCATACTTACCATTGTGGAGTATATTTTTATATTTCACCTTGACCTGCTGCGACATTTTCTTCACCCCGCTCATGATTAATTAACATTATTAATTTACTATAACACTTTTAAAATGTCAATGAATGGATTAAATTATATGCTCACACATTTTATCTGTCTGCAATATTCTGCCAGACAGCTTCTCTGGCTCTGAATACAGGACGTGTTGCCTTTCTTTGTAATAATGTCTTTATATTCCTCGTACAGACGTATAAGTAGCTCCTGTTCAGCAGAAGAAGAAAAAAAAGCTGCCCATTCCTTCAGCTCTTTCGACATTTTCTTGCCTTTTCGAATATCGATTAGTGAGGCTGTGTAAATACTGTGTGCACGCGCATGATCGCCGATTACAAAAGCCTGGCTTGAATTAGCGGGAACAGGTTGCATCTGGAGCGAGGCTCACTCTAATAAGCGCCGCTTTCATGAGCTCGCTTAATGGAATAGGAATATATATATATATATATATATATATATATATATATATATATATATATATATAACCACACAAACACACATACCTTCATACATATTTGTTTCCAAAAGGGTTCAAATCAGGCACATGTAACCAAAATATGTTCTATTATCCTGTATAAGTTCCCTTTGGTGTCTACAGTCATAACCTTTCAAAAATATGTGACATTTACATTACAGTTAATATCTACATTAAGCAGTCTGAATCTCTCCATGTTATTATGACATTTCATATATCTTTGATGGTGGCCCCATAAATGTTTAATGAACGTGCCGGAAGGGGGTTTGCCACCTCCAGATTTGATGGCTAATACTAATATATTCCGCCCCACAATCCACAGAAGCCATCTCATTCATCAGATCTGTGTCACATGTGACTCCTCCCTCCTTCGTATTTAATTTATCCAGCTTTCCCCTTTGGTTTGGTCCCGCCTATATTTAGTCTCAGCTGTTCCTTGTTTCTTTGGTGATTATGTTTAACATTTATCTTCGTTGTGAGTAAGGCTCAGTGTGGGTCATTTTTGTATTGTTGAGCCTGTTACATTTGTTCTGTTCCACGCCTCGCTCATATCTTATGTGCAGTTTCTCCTTGTGTCTGGTCGGTAAACTTAGTCATCTTCCTTGGGTATTTTCTCGTCCTGTGATCTCGTCTTCTAGTTCAGATTTAAAAGTTCTTCTTAATTTTGCACCCTCCCCTGGTCTTAGACTATACCTTGGGGGTTCATAGATTGTCCTTGTTTGAGTCGTGGTCTTTGTTTTCATGCCTTGATTATTCCTTAGTATAAGCTTCCGTTGTCTACGTTTCATGCTTATCCATAGTCTCAGAATATACATTTGGGGTTCATAGATTGTGTTTGTTTAATCGAGTGTTCAGTGTACATTTTTATTCTTTGGTCTGTCTTTCATACTGAGTTCTTGTCATCTACGTTATATAGTTTGCCTTGGTCTCAGACTACACCTTAGTGTTTATAAATCAAGTTCGGAGGTCGTTTATTGTGTTAATTAGTAAGGTTCTCCATAGCGAGGGTCTTTTTGATATTTTCATTGGTTGTTGGTTCATTTGTTTCTTTCAAGTTAGTCCTGTTGATGTTAGTTGTTTTCCTGTATCCCATCGGTATACTGTCTAGGAGTTATCTGTTCGGTTTCTTCCTTTGTTGTTTTACAAATAGCATTGTCTGTTCTTTGTCTGAGGTGTTATAGTTTTATTTGGAAGTGTGTGTATTTAACTTTCCTTCTAATTTTTCTACGTGTCTTCATTCCTATGTCTTAACGCTAGGTTATGTCTTTTGTTTGAAATTAGGATTGTTTGTACATTGCATTTTGTAGTTTGGTTTTCATGTACGTTATGCCTTGATTGTTTGTCCTTCTTCTGTGTTTAGTAAATATATTCAATCTTAGTTGGTCTTCCGTAGTCAATGAGCAGTAACTTGGAGCATGAGTCTTGAGAATGCCTCGTAGAGTGTGTACCTGTCGCGTGGGGGTGGTGAGCCTAGACAAGGATTCCCGCCGCTTCTTCTTCTTTCGGCAATTCCCATTTAGGGGTCGCCACAGCGGATCAAACTCCTCCATCTGGCCCTGTCATGAGTGTCCTCTACTAACACACCAGCCACTCTCATATCATCTACCACTGCATCCATAAACCTCCTCATAGGTCTACCTCTCCTCCTCTTGCCTGGAAGTTCCATCCTCAAGACCCTCCTACCAATATACCTCTCCTCCATCCTCTGTACATGTCCAAACCATCTCAATCTTGCTTCTCTAACTTTATCTCCAAAACATGCTACATGTGCTGATCCTCTAATAAACTCATTTCTGATCCTATCCTTCCTTGTCAATCTCAACATCTTCATCTCAGACACCTCCATCTCCCTCACTTGTCTCTTTGTCAGTGACACTGTATCCAGTCTATACAACATAGCAGGTCTCACTACTGTCCTATAGATCTTTCCTTTCATTCTAGCCGACACCCTTCTATCACAGATCACCCCAGACACTTTATGCCGTCCACACCACCCTGCCTGCACTCTCTTCTTTACCTCTCTTTCACTTCCTCCATTACTCTGTACCCTCGACCCCAAGTAGGTAAACTCGTCAACCTTCACAAAATCAACTCCTTGTAACTGGACCTGTCCACCGTCTGCCCTCTCATTCACACACATGTACTCTGTTTTACTCCTGTTCACTTTCATTCCCCTGCTCTCCAAAGCATATCTCCATCTTTCCAAGCTCACCTCCACCTGCTCCCTACTCTCACTACAGTTCACAATGTCATCAGCAAACATCATAGTCCAAGGGGACTCCTGCCTAACCTCGTCTGTCAGTCTGTCCATGACAGTTGCGAACAGGAAGGTACTCAGGGCTGATCCCTGATGTAGTCCTACACCCACCTTAAACCCATCTGTCATTCCTACCGCACATCTCACTGCTGTCACAGTTTGCATACATATCCCGCACTACCCTCACATACTTTTCTGCTACTTCTGACTTCCTCATACAATACCACAGTTCCTGTCTCAGTACTCTATCATAAGCTTTCTCTAAGTCAACAAACACACAATGTAACTTCTTCTGTCCTTCCCTATACTTCTCCATTAACACTCTCAAATCAAACATAGCATCTGTGGTGCACTTAGCTGGCATGAAACCATACTGCTGCTCACAGATCTCTACCTCTCCTCTAAGCCTAGCTTCCACTACTCTTTCCCAGATTTTCAGGCTGTGACTGATCAACTTTATTCCCCTGTAATTACTACAGCTCTGAACGTCACCCTTATTCTTGAAAATCGGCACCATTATGCTTCGTCTACACTCTTCAGACATCTTCTGACCTTCCAAGATTCTGTTAAATAACCCAGTCAAAAACTCATTCTCTGAATTGCAGCCCTTACTTCCTCCTTGCTGACCTGAGGCACTTCCTGATTCACAATCTCTACCTCTTCTAACCTTCTTTCCTTTTCATTCTCTTGATTCATCACTTCCTCAAAATACTCCTTCCACATTCCCAAGACACTCTCCTCACCAGACAACACATTTCCATCTTTATCCTTTATCGTCCTAACCTGCTGCACATCCTGCCCATCACGGTTTCTCTGTCTGGCCAATCTGTACAGATCCTTTTCCCCTTCCTTAGTGTCCAACTTCTCATGCAGCTTGCTATATGCCTTCTCTTTAGCTTCTGCCACTGCTCTCTTTGCCTTGCGACACATCTCCTTGTACATCTGTCTACTTTCTTCATCTCGATGAAAATCCCAATTCTTTTTAGCCAACCGCTTTCCTCTCAAACTTTCCTGAACTTCCTCATTCCACCACCACGACTCCTTGTCTATCTTCCTCTGTCCTGAGGTCACACTACCTTCCTAGCCACATCCCTCACTGCATTTGAAGTCTCATCCTGGGAATCCAGAACACCACCACCATTACCCAGTACCTGCCTCACCTCATCCCTGAATTTTACACCACAGTCCTCATCTTTTAACTTCCACCACCTGATCTTAGGTTCAGCTCTCACTCTCTTCCTCTTCTTCACCTTCAAAACCATCCTACATATCACCATCCTATGCTGTTTAGCTACACTCTCCCCTGGTAACACCTTGCAATCACTAACCTCTTTCAGGTTTCATCTCCTACAGAAGATATAGTTGACCTGTGTGCATTTTCCCCCACTCTTATACGTTACCCTGTGCTCTTCCTTTTTCTTAAAGTGTTAACTACAGCCATCTCTATCGTTTTAGCAAAATCTACCACCATTTGTCCTTCCGTATTCCTTTCTTTAACACCATATCTACCCAACACCTCCTCATCACCACTGTTCCCTCCACCAACATATCCATTTAAATCTGCTCCAATAACCAAATCAAATAAAATCAAATCAAATATATTTGTATAGCGCTTTTCACAACACATGTTGTCACAAAGAGCTTTACAGGATTTACAAGGTTAACAATACTATGGGTCCAAATCCCTAATGAGCAAGCCAGAGGCGACAGTGGCAAGGAAAAACTCCCTATGATGGTGGGGAATAGGAAGAAACCTTGGGAGGACCAAGACTCAAAAGGGAACCCATCCTCCATTGGGCGGCCCATTAACACACAAATTACACAAAAACTAATTATACAGACAAATACACAAGTCACAAACAAATCACACAATCAGGCTAAGTATAAGGTAACTAGAATGAAAGTTCTGGGTGTTAATATTGTCAATGTAAATGTCTTGTGATGAACGCCAGGTTTTCATTCCATATCGGAGTGATGATACTGGTATTGTAGGCTCCGACTGCAGTGTTACTCCCCAGGTGAACCTCGGAGAAGAAAGATATGTGATGTGGTAAATATGTAATAGATTATTCAAAGGCCAAACTAAACAGATAAGTCTTTAGTCGAGTTTTAAACATTGAGACTGTGTCTGAGTCCCGAATAAAGGCAGGAAGATTATTCCACAGTTGTGGAGCTTTAAAAGAAAAGGCTCTTCCACCTGCTGTGATCTTTTTGATCCTAGGAACAGTTAATAACCCTGTGTCCTGCGAACAAAGTGAACATGCTGGGATGTAATGATCAATAAGATACTCTGGAGCTAAGCCATGCAGTGTTTTATATATTAATAAAAGTATTTTATAGTCAATACGGAATCTAACTGGCAGCCAGTGTAAGGATGATAGTACGGGACTAATGTGATCAAATTTTTTAGTTTTCGTTAAAACGTGCGCTGCTGCATTCTGAACCAGCTGGAGTTTATCGATTTACCAGAACATCCAGCTAGAAGACTATTGCAATAATCTAGACGAGAGGATATGAATGCATGGATTAGTTTTTCCGCATCACTAGTATTTAATATGTTTCTAATTTTAGCAATGTTGCATAAGTGAAAGAACGCTACCCTAGTTATGTTATTAATGTGTGTATCGAACGAGAGATCTGGGTCTATTATGACACCTAAGTTCTTTACCTCTGCGCTGGGGGTTATAGTAAAGTAATGTAGATTCAATGCTATATTACATATCTTGTCTCTCGCTGCCCTAGAACCAACTATTATTAGCTCTGTTTTATCCGGATTTATTGCTAGAAAATTAGACGCCATCCAATATTTTATCTCTTCTACACACTTCTCGATTTTACTGTTTACACCTAAATCATCGGGTTTAGCTGATAAATATAGTTGGGTGTCGTCTGCATAGGAGTGGAAACTGATGTCATGCTTATGCATACTCTCGCCTAAGGATAACATGTAAAGTGTAAATAGAAGTGGTCCTAGGACTGTCCCTTGTGGGACACCATATTTAACCTGCACAGATTTAGATGTTTTATTATTAACACTTACACATTGGAAGCGGTCGGTCAGATATGATCTAAACCAGGAGAGTGCAACTCCTTTAATACCTACTGTGTTTTCTAGTCGATCCAGCAAAATGTTGTGGTCTACAGTATCAAAAGCTGCGATAAGATCTAACAGTATAAGGAATGAGATGAGCCCATTATCGGACAATATTAGTAAATCATTCACTACCCTGAGTAAAGCTGTTTCAGTGCTGTGGTTCGGTCTAAATCCTGATTGGAACTTTTCATGGATACTATTTGATTGGAGATAATGGTTTAACTGATTGTAAACTGCTTTTTCTAGAATTTTAGAGATAAATGGGAGATTAGAAATTGGTCTATAGTTGGCTAGAATCTGCAGATCGAGATTCTGTTTTTTTTATCAAGGGTCTAATTACGGTGCATTTTAATTGTTTGGGCACATATCCTAAGTTAAGGGAACAGTTAATCATATTAAGTAAGGGCCCTGCAATAGCTGGGAGTAGGTCTTTGAATAGACGGGTTGGAACTGGGTTGAATATACATGATGTAGACTTAGACGAATTAATTAGTGTTGTGAGCTCTTTTTGCGATATAGGATCGAAGCCATTTAGCTCAGTAATATTTTCGGATGCATAGTTACTTGTAACGTATTGACCAGACAGAGAGGGATCCAACTGCGGAAGTACACCGCTTTTATTCAAATGAGTTACATTTACAAGAAACGGCACAAGTATCACTAGCGCTAGGCGCAGTAATAGCAGCGTTTTCGTGGGATGGTCAGGACGGTCCAGGGTCATAACGGGGGGGCAGAATCCGGGAGGTACAGGAGGGCTAGGCAGGAGGCGAGGTCTGGAGAGAAAGCAAGGGTCAAAGCACAGGAGATCGAACAGGCAATGGAAACGCTTGGTATGCTGCATGGGAACGGCAATACTTCGCGACGAGGAAGTGGTGGGAAGGTGTATATATGTGACTGAAAAGGGGGCGTGGTAATTAGTAGCAGGTGTAGCTGGGAGGGACATATCAGACGGCATTCCTTACAGTACCCCCCCTCAAAGGAGCGTCTCTTGACGCTCTACGACGAGCCGGGGGTCGACCACGGCGTCGGGGTGCCGGAAAGTTAAGGTGCGCAGCGTGGAAGTCCGCGATCATAGTGGGGCAGAGAACATCCCTCGCAGGGATCCAGGCACGCTCCTCGGGGCCATATCCTTCCCAGTCAACCAGGTATTGGAGACCTCGGCGTCGGGACTCCAACAATTCCCGGACTGTATAGGCAGGACGACCATCTATGTCCAGAGGGTCCGGAGGCTTGGCAGATACGGGAGGAGTGGTGAAAGGGCTGTAGTGAACCGGTTTCAGGAGAGAGACATGGAAGACAGGGTGAATGCGGTAGTGTGTAGGTAAGAGGAGTTTATACGTAACTGCGTTGACTCTGCTGAGTATCTTAAACGGTCCGATGTAACGTGGGCTGAGTTTTTTGCTCCGGTGTTTCAGATTAAGGTCCCGTGTCGATAGCCATACCCTCTGTCCCGGGTGATAGATCAAAGCAGGAAGACGACGGCGGTCTGCGTTGAGCCGGCGCGTATGTAGGGCGCGATGTAAATGAACATGTGCCATTTCCCAGGTGCGGGCATTGCGCTTCAACCACTCGTCCAAAGCCGGAACGTCGGCAGGCGTCTTGTCCCAGGGAAAGAACGCAGGTTGGTAACCATAAACGCATTGAAAAGGAGTGAGTTTAGTGGCGGAGTGTACAATTGAATTCCGGGCGTACTCTGCCCATGGGAGGTACTTATGCCAATCGTGTTGGGAGACACAATACTGGCGCAGAAACCTCCCTAACTCTTGGTTGTATCGCTCTACTTCACCGTTAGATTGGGGGTGGTAACCCGAGGCTAAACTGACTGTGATACCAAGAAGCTTGCAAAACTGTTTCCAAACTCGGGAGGTAAACTGCGTCCCTCTATCAGAGACGATATCTTCAGGTAAGCCGTATATGCAAAAGACATAATTAAACAGATCAAGAGCTGTTTCCATGGCTGTGGGTAGCTTCGGGCGTGGAATTAGACGACACATCTTAGAGAAACGGTCTACAATCAACATTATCACTGTGTTACCTCCTGATGTGGGCAGATCAGTGACGAAGTCGATCGCGAGGTGTGTCCAAGGTCGGAGAGGAATGGGCAGAGGAAGAAGTTGTCCCGCGGGAAGCGTACGGGGAGTACGGGACTGGGCACAAATGGAGCATGCCAGAACATAATCACGTATGTCATCCTCCCAGGACGGCCACCAGTAACGTTGTGAAATAAGATATCGTGTGCGTGTGATACCTGGATGGCCTGTGCCTGCTGTGTTGGAGTAAACGCCCCCGGAGAGAGACGGGCACATACTGCTTACCCTCAGAACATTCATCTGGACTAGGATCAGTGCGTAGAGCTTCGTCCAGTTCTTCTTGTACGTCCCATCTTATGGCTGCGAGGAAGCAGGAATCTTGCAGAATTCGCTCAGGTGCTTTGACTGCCTCGTCCTTCTCGTAGATCCGTGAGAGTGCGTCAGCCTTGACATTCTTAGACCCCGGTCTGTAAGATACGGTGAAGCGAAAACGGGAAAAGAACAGTGCCCACCGGGCTTGTCGTGGATTTAGGCGTCTGGCCGACTTCAAGTACTCGAGATTCTTGTGGTCAGTATAAACTATAAAGGGATGTTCCGCTCCTTCCAACCAGTGACGCCATTGTTCAAGAGCGAGTTTGATGGCCAGGAGTTCTCGGTTTCCGACATCATAGTTCATCTCAGCAGGTGATAATTTTCTGGAAAAGTAGGCGCAGGGGTATAACTTAGGGGGGTTCCCCTGCCGTTGTGAGAGAACAGCGCCTACTCCTACTTCAGAGGCATCTACCTCCACGATGAACTGGAGCTGTGGGTCGGGAAGATGCAGAATGGGAGCGGACGTGAAAGCCTTCTTGAGGAGTGAGAACGCTCGGTCCTCTTCGGCCGTCCAGATGAAGCGCCGATTTCCCCCACCCCTTAAGAGATTAGTCAGAGGGGCTGCTAACTCACCAAAACCACGGATGAAACGGCGACAGAAGTTCGCAAACCCCAGGAATCTTTGCAGTTCTTTCGTGGAGCGGGGCGTCGGCCACGTCGTGACACCCTCCACCTTTCCAGAATCCATGGAGATCTGACCAGGGGAGAGAGTACACCCCAGGAACGTCATCGATGAGCGATGAAACTCGCACTTCTCTGCTTTTACATAGAGATTATGTTCTCGTAGGCGTTGTAGTACAGCAGAGACGTGTCGGACGTGTTCCAAGACAGAAGGGGAGTAAATCAGGATGTCGTCAATATAAACGAATACAAATTTATCTATCATATCGCGGAAGATCTCATCCATGAATGCTTGGAATACGGAGGGGCTGTTTGTCAGTCCATACGGCATTACTAAGTACTCGTAGTGCCCTCTGGCGGTAACAAAGGCAGTCTTCCACTCATCGCCCTCTCTGATACGGATCAGGTTGTAAGCACTCCGTAAATCCAGCTTTGTAAACACGTTAGCTCCCATAAGGCGTTCTTGTGATGCGGAGATAAAAGGGAGAGGGTACGCATACTTGGATGTAACGGCGTTCAGGGCACGGTAATCGATACAAGGACGCAATCCCCCATCCTTCTTTTCGACGAAGAAGAAACCGGCCGCTACTGGAGAAGTGGAGTGTCGAATAAACCCTTTCTGCAGAGCTTCAGTGACATAGGACTCCATCGCCAGATCTTTAGGACATGACAGAGGGTAAGGTTTGTCTTGCGAGGTAAAGGGGCTCCAGGTAAAAGGTCTATTGCGCAATCACAGGGACGATGAGGAGGCAGACGACAGGCGCTATCCTTGTTGAAAACGTCAGCGAAGCTTCGATACTGCTCCGGGACGACGTCAGACAGAGGAGAGTCTGGGCTTTCCACCGAGGAGGACCGGAGGGGTAGGTGCATGCATTCGCTGAGGTAGCTGGCCTTCCACCGTATGAGCTCACGTCTTTTCCAGGAGATTTCCGGGTCATGCGTAGACAGCCACGGGAATCCAAGTATGATGGGATCTCGGGGTGTGGAGATGAGGAAGAATTCCCGCATTTCGCTGTGGAACAGGCCTACTCGCAGTTCAACGGGACAGGTACGAAGCGTTATTATACCCTCGCCTATAGGTTGACCGTTTAGCGAATTTACCTTCAAGGGAGGTTCGACAGGTAAGACGGGGAGGTGTAGGTGATGGGCTAGATCCCGATCTATAAAATCACCGGCAGCTCCCGAATCAACCAAAGCTGACAGGTGCGTGACTATACCTCCCCAGGATATTTGTACGGGTAGGTTTACTTGGTTGTCTCTTCAGGTAGCTAGTACGGACTGACACATAACTGGGGATCTACCCAGCCACAAGGACTCGTCAGCAGCATGAAGACTGGTGTCACACGTCTGGGATGGCGGTGTGTAGGATGCGACGAGGGGGGAGTCAACACTATTTGGACGGTAAGTTCTCAACAACTTGTCAACTTGTATGGCAGCTTGGACGAATTCTGCTAACGTGAGGGTTTCACTCCTGCAGGCGAGTTCGACCTGTACATCCGTTTTCAGACCGCGGCGGAATACCGTTTTCAGGGCCGAGTCACTCCATCCACTCCCTGTGGCCAGTGTGCGGAACTGCCTTGCATAGTCGGCTGCACTTCGTTGTCCTTGTTGGAGTTCGTAAAGTCGGTCCCCAACGTCACGGCCGTCTGCGGGATGATCGAAGACAGCTCTGAACAAGGCAGTGAACTGATTCTCGGACTGGAGAGCTGGGTCGTTAAAGTTCCACAACGCTGTGCCCCAAGTACCTGCTACACCCGTGAGAAACGACAGGATGAAGTGAATCTTCTGCTGTTCGGTTTGGAATCGGGCAGGGTGGTATGTAAAGTATATAGAACACTGCATGAGAAAATTTCGGCAGCGGTCAGGAGACCCATCGTAACGCTCAGGTTCTGCCACGGGGACGTTCATGGTTGTAGAAGCAGCAGCGGTGACCAGACGGACAGTTTCCTGGAGCGTAGTGAGGTTTACCCCTTGATCCTGTACGATCTTCGCGAGTTGGTGAATCGTCTCGGTGAGTGTCGTAATGGTAACTTCTGCTGGATCCATGTTATGGGCGAAGTATTCTGTAACGTATTGACCAGACAGAGAGGGATCCAACTGCGGAAGTACACAGCTTTTATTCAAATTAGTTACGTTTACAAGAAACGGCACGAGTATCACTAGCGCTAGGCGCAGTAATAGCAGCGTTTTCGTGAGATGGTCAGGACGGTCCAGGGTCATAACAGGGGGGCAGAATCCGGGAGGTACAGGAGGGCTAGGCAGGAGGCGAGGTCTGGAGAGAAAGCAAGGGTCAAAGCACAGGAGATCGAACAGGCAATGGAAACGCTTGGTATGCTGCATGGGAACGGCAATACTTTGCGATGAGGAAGTGGTGGGAAGGTGTATATATGTGACTGAAAAGGGGGCATGGTAATTAGTAGCAGGTGTAGCTGGGAGGGACATATCAGACGGCATTCCTTACATTACTAATACCCAGGGACGGACTGGCCATCGGGCATACCGGGCATTTTCCCGGTGGGCCGACGTGCTATTTGGGCCGACAGTCCTGACACTTTTTTTTATCTATTTATATATTGGTCTGACCGGCCCATAAAACAAGTAGATCAGTGGGCCAATTCAGATGGAGGCAGGCTGATTGACACTGGACTGGCGAATCACATTAACACACCTTTTGCGATGCTCCTGCTGCCTGCATAATGCATTTGGCAAAAAAAAAGTCAGCGCGAGAGTTTACCGGTCCTTAAACACGCTGGTATACAGCCCATTGGTTATTTTCTTTACTGACACAGAGCTGCACCAATCATATCATCAAACACCCCCTCCTCCATGCGCCGGTGCATGGACGTATGTAAGTATCTGAGATGGAGAAAAAGCGCAAAGGAGGTGCAGAGAAACTACGACAAAAAAAGAAGCTTGAACTTCAAGTAAACGCTGCCAAATGTATAAAAATTACTCAAATGTTTGCCACAGCAGGGCCTTCATCAGCTCCCGTGGCTGATGACAGTGGTGGCGGTGGCCAGTGGACAGAAACATGTACTAGAACGTGCGGTAAGCCTGACTCCTTTCAGAGCAGCTATAAAATGAGTAGGGTTAAGCAACCAAACCCTTTGCCAAATCTGATAAATTGATAAAACATCAATAAAATCATTTTGGCTAATGTTCTATGGCCGAGTTAGTTTGTATTGTAAATGCAAAAGGTAAAATAAGTGAATAACGTCCTTACCTCTATTATAAGACTTTGTGTACACTGACTGTATGAGAAAGTAAACCTATTTTAGTACTTTTATGTCTTCCATTCTGAACTAAATAGTCTTAAATGTGAGAACACTTTTAAAACCTCCATTCACCAACAAAAACAGTACTAAGTCACTCAGCAGGCAGCATTCTATTTTCATTATACTATTAATATTTGTGGGGTGAGTAGTAGGCTAGGCTAAGGCTATGCTTGGTAGGAAGGGGAAATGTTTGGTTGTTTTTATGGAGGTGTTTAGGGACAATGTACAGAAATTAAAGGAAATTACACTTTTTAAAATGGTAATTTTGTAAACTGTTGATATACACATTCAAAAAACTGAAAAGTGTGAAAAGCGTTATCGAGTGTGAGTGGGCCAGTCTGGTCCAAAAATGCCAGGGCCGATTTTTTGTCCCAGTCCGCCCCTGCTAATACCTATACTACTGGGGTTGGATTGGAGGTTAGGCTGTGATGTATTATGTATTATGACTCTGGATAATATCTATTTTATTACTAAGAAAGTTTAAAAATTCATCACTAGTGTAAGTCCTGTATTAGAACTAGTGTGATTGATATTTCTTGTTTTGATACAGTCGCGAAGAGAAATCTAGGGTTATTTTTGTTGTTTTCTATTAGTGTCAAATAATATGAGGCTCTAGCTTTTATTAGGACATGTTTATATTTGACTACAGCGTCTTTCCATGCGATTCTAAACACTTCCAGTGAGGTGGATCTCCATTTACGCGCCGCTGCTCGAGCTGCCTGTTTTAGAAGATGAGTGTGGTCGTCATACCGTGGTGCAAGCTTTTTCTCCCTAATTAATTTTGTTTTAACTGGAGCTACACTGTCTAAGGTATTGCTGAGTGTGGAATAAAACTGTTGTGTTGCCTGTTCTAATTCATTGGGCTGCAGTGGCATAGTGCTCGGTAGCTCTGGTAGTATGTTAATAAATGTTGCTGCGGTGTCGGATGTGATAGTGCGTGTGGTTTTTATATGGCGCATCTGATGTAAATCGTATACAGCTATTTCATATATCAGTAGGGAATGATCTGAAATGGCGTCATTTTGGGGGATGATTGCCAAATGTTCTATGTTCAACCCGTAAGTAAGTATTAAGTCTAAGGTGTGTTTACAGAGGTGAGTAGGTCCTGTCACATTTTGAGATATACCAACTAAGTCTAGGATGAAATCGAACGTGGTTTTCAGTTGGTCTGATTTATTTTCATAATGAATGTTGAAATCACCCACAATTACAAATCTTTCAATTGTTAGGACTAATTCCGAAAGAAACTCAACAAATTCCTGAAGAAACTCTGAGTACGGACCTGGTGGTCGATAGATGGTCACTAGTTTAAGCTTTGTTTTATTGCCTATGAGATTATTGCCTATTTCACCTATCAAAGCTTTGAATGAGTTAATAGCGGTGGTTGGTTTTACAGTAAAACCTATATCTGTGTCATATATTGTGGCTACTCCACCTCCATGCCCTGTGATACGGGGTTGATGAACATAACTGTATCCAGGAGGAGCTGCTTCATTAAAACTTAAATATTCGTCTACTTTAGCCCATGTCTCTGTTAAACAGAGTGCATTTAGTCTGTTATCTGAGATTATTTCGTTTACTATCACAGCTTTTGATGCAAGCGATCTAATGTTTAGAAATCCTAGCCTTAGCTTAATATTGCTGCTCACTTCATGTTGATTATTTAATTTAATTTTAATTAGATTTTTAAAACATATCGCCCTGTTATTCCTATATCTGCCATGGTTAACAGACACAGTCGCAATGGTTTGGTAGTTAGGGAAGTAAGTTCTACTTAGCGAATGGCCGTTGGAAACCGTTTTTTTTTTTTTTTTTTTTTCATTTTTGGGTGATGTTGTCCTTAACCATCTATCTGTCTGTTGTCAGTTGTTATTTTGTTGTTTTTATTGTTTTGTTGTGTTAGCACTTGCTACCAATTGTCCGGTCGCTGTTACTTTGTTGCCGTTAGAAACGCAGCAACCACTCTCTCTTCTTTAGGAACCTGCAAAACAACTTCATCTAACTCTCTCCAGAATTCTTTTTTCTCCTCCATATCACATCCACATCACCTACCTGAGGAGCATAAGCACTGATGACATTCATCATCACCCCATCAATCTCTAACTTTACACAGAACACCCTGTAACTTATTCACTTTATCTCACAATACACTCTTACTAAACTCATCCTTCAGGATTACACCCACTCCATTTCTCTTCCTGTCTACACTATGATAGAATAGTTTGAAGCCACCACAAATGCTCCTGGCCTTGCTCCCCTTCCACTTGGTCTCCTGTACACACAGTATATCTATCTTCCTCCTCTCCATCGCATCAGCTAGCTCTCTCCCTTTATCTGTCATAGAGCCCACATTCAACATACCAACTCTAACCTCCACCCTCCTGCTCTGCCCCCTCTCCTTTAGCTTCAGAACCCTCTTCCCCCCTCTCCTCCTCCTCCTCCTCCTTGTCCCAACAGTAGTCCAATTTCCACTATTGCCCTGTTGGACAACAGCACCAGTGGTGGTCATTGTTAACCCAGGCCTCGACCGATCTGGTATGGAATTTCTGTTTTTGATCCGCATCATTTGATTTGTCGTACTGAGCCATGCTTTAGGTTTAACCCTCCTGTCGTGTTCGGGTCAAATTTGACCGATTTACAACTTAAACCACTCATAAATATTGTGTTTTACATCTGATTGCTGCAAGGCCTTATGCCATCCTCCAAACTATGCACTGGAACATATAAAAGTGATGATCATCTTTTTCATTGAATTTTGAGTGTTTTAAACCAACGTATTACATCTGTCTTGTTGCTGGTCAAATGTGACCCTCACAGGAAATACACACACCTACTCACACACACACACACACACACACACACACACACACACACACACACACACACACACACACACACACACACACCTAAACACACACAGACACACACACACCTACACACACTCAGACACACACACACCTACATACACCTACACACACACTCACACACACCTACACACACACGTTATGCCTCGTTTGCAAGGCCCACTCTGATCTGAGTGTGACATGCCACTCATGAGCATGAATTCACATGTGCGAGTGCACACACACACACACACACACACACACACACACACACCTACACACACTCACTCACTCACACACACACCTATACACACACCTACACACACACAGGCACACACACACCTAAACACACACAGACACACACACACACTCACTCACACACACACACAGACACACACACACACACACACCTACACACACTCACTCACACACACACCTATACACACACCTACACACACACCTAAACACACACAGACAGACACACACACACACACACACACAGACACACACATGTTATGCCTATGTTTGCAAGGCCCACTCTGATCTGAGTGTGACATGCCACTCATGTGCATGAATTCACATGCGCGCGTGCACACACAGACACGCACAGACCACTTTCACCACCGCCGTGTTGTTTTCGCCTACTTAAAGCGTGCCTCGGGCGGTCAAAAGACTGCTGAGTCTTTACACAGGGAGCTGGTACTGACACATAATTAACACTAGATGGCGTTTTGCACAAAAGGAAGAATGAGCCGCCCAAACAAAATCTTCGTAATGGTGACATTTGCACGTAACGTCAATGTTAATAAATTAATGTGACTAAATAACCTTTTAGAATCAGTGCCTTGTGACCTTGTTCTCAGTAGCTTCCCCATTGCCAGTTTTGTTTAGTTTTATATTGCATTTCCTGGTTTGTGCGAAAACGTAAATGCAAAATATAGTTTCAGTTTTGTTTCTCGGTTAGTGTAATAGTTTGCTTGGTTAGTGTAATAGTTTGCTTATTTGTCTGTGTGTTATTCTGTTGGCATATATGTCACTATATTATCATGTTCGTTCGCCACACCACTAACCCACTGGCCAGCACCCCCACTGTGAAACATTCACGTCTTTTGTCTTGCTAATGCTACAGACTGCGCTGCAGCCTTCCACCCCCACATCCACAGAAAGCTTGTTCGATACTCAGAGTACCAAAGTGAAGCCCGCAGACCGAGCTAAAGCAAGTTTGTTTGTATACTCAATGTTACGCCATTTCAAGTGTTAATGTCTAAAAGTTGTGTATGTTAGTGAATTGTAGGCTATGGTGAACATAACAAATCTACAAATAAATGTCTGTAATGTTTTGTGTTAGACAAAGAACAAAAAGCATAAATAGCCAAAATTAATTACAAAAATATCATTATAAAAGGTAGGCTATGTACCTTTGCGTAACAAAACGCAAAATTATTAAAATGATACGGATGGCTTCACAAATATAGTTGCCTCTCTCCTCTCTAATGTTCACTTTTTTATCTCACCGTATTGTGTTGCCATTTCAAATGAGGTGTTTGATCGGTGAATAGCCGATGTGTGATCCCACGTCCTAACGACCGTGTTATAACCGAGCGTTATCACCATTCGGTGATTTACATAGCTTACATTGCATAAGTTTCGTTCCCCACCTCAATTTAAGTTCCATTTATGTAGTGAATTGTGAACTTGAGAATAAACCTCCGCCACTGTGGTTAATGTTCATGCACTGTTTGAACAATATTTATTAATTACAACCAGGTTTTGGAGGTTGTAGAACACAGCTACAGCCTCATGAATGCTTTTGTGAATAAAGTGTTCATAACAGCACCGCCCATGCCATCATCTCAGTTTCGCTCGCAAAGGTATGCATTTACATACGTAACTTGCATTCTGCTTAATTCTTTTGTAATGCCAGTGTGTCAAAAGCAGCCATAAATTATGTATGTATCTAACAGCTAACCCTGGCAAAGAGGGATTATATCCGAGAGATCATTTCTTTGAGATAGTGACTTGATAAGTAGGCTAATTACCATTCGCAGAATTCCTGCAAACTACTAAAGCATTTATTAGGCAAAGCAAGACTCTCTCACGGTTTGAAAACCATTGATGTAAACTTATATATAGTATATATTAAATAATATTAATAAATAAAGTATATATTTTAAGACTTTGGAAAGTGAAACACTTTCACTTTCGTTCAACGGACGAATTCCGTTTTGTCTTTACACAATAATCAGTTTGAACTTTGTGAATAATTTAGTTTTTAAAACTATCTTTATTTAGTTATACTAAATATTAAATGACATACGAATCTTTGCGACACCTGCTGGCAGAAAAGAGAATCACAGTCTTGAAGTGTAGGCGACGACGACAATATTACAGAGATATGAGCGAAATCGATTTAAACTAGCCTGTGCAGGGTTTCTTTTAACAATGTAAAAATACTAGTTTATTAAAAGGACAATTCTGGGAAAAGTCATGAAAGGAGGGTTCTGAAATTGGATCCAGTGCAAAGATATAATTTTTTTTGTGCTGCTGCGGTCAAGTAACCGGTGCTCTGCGCTTCTAGGTATAATTAGGTCGAACAGAGGCGGCGCTTCTAGTAGACGTCACAGCGGTCAAATGACCGGCGCTTTGGCGCTTCTAGTGTTAAAACATTTTATATTACATTTTATTGAACTGTAAAGAGGAGCAAGTGCCTAGTTTGACTCTATCTAGACAATGTATCCATGCACCTATAATTCTCACCAATAACATGGTCATTTGTTTATTTCTTATAGCTTGCACTTTCATAATCACTTTATTCAAAACTTTTTTTTTAAGTCTTTGCATTTCATACAAGAGAGGCAAGAAAGACCAGATGCAATACATTTTAGGAATTCAATTAGAATTCTTTAATATATGTCACAATAAGAGCATAATTATATTCTGAAACACGAGCAGTCATGCCTTTGTTTCCTAAACTTAACCTATAAAATAATTTGCAGGGGAGGAAGCTCACCAAATATGCAGTGTTGTAGTGTTGTGTCCTTGAATGGCTTCTTGCTTTCTGAACTGCACTTGTCTTTCTTTCCAGCCCAGTTGAAAAGACTGGCCAGGTTGTTGGTCATAACAACTGCCAATATCCGTCTTATCAGGTGATCTAAATTGGTGCCTCCAACCAAAGCCAGGCGAGCAATTGAAATCAAAGATAAGAAAATGAAAGCACTGCACTACAAACAACATGACATCATTTATTTTAGAAACACAGAGCAACAACTAGTTTTTACACTTTGTCCATGCACTGGTAATCCAGCCCAGTGTTCATTCATGAGAGTCGTTTAATTTAACCATATTAACCCTCATGATCCCAATTTTAGTCATATAACAAACAATATACAGCATTTGAAAAATTTCAAAACATTTCATAAATAGCAGATGCTCTGTGACACATTTTGAACTTGTAGATAAGAACTTGTGCTCAAGTACATTTGCACTTGATATGGCCAAGTTTACTTATCCCTATACCTTCTTGCAAGCAACTGACCTTGTATGTTCCAATGTATGATGATTCACATGGATACATGTAGTATGGTCGTTTGTGACTGTACATTCTGTAAATTATTCATACATCTTCCTCTCATTTAACAATATTCTCTACAAATGCAAATCCATCTCCAACCTCAACATAGTTGTCTCCTTTCTTTCTGGACAAAGTAAACCGATGAGTTGAGACCTTCCTGTACCTTTGTGAGGAAATAAACTGTGGTGGGATAGGCCCATCAAAGTGGATGTTGTGCAAAATTGGAACATCTGTGGGAGATGGGGATCTAATATGTGGAACTTCAGACAACCTTTTAACTACCTGTTGTAGTGGTTGAAGTGGTTTGTGTAGGAGATGCTTAATTTGACCAAGACAGTTCTCAAAAGGAAATCCTGAGATATGAGATATTATCTAGGGACCCAAACTTCCTGTATTTCTCAGTCAAATGAATAAGCTGGTGTACGTTGTACACAATTTCATCTTTTCCATACAATGCCCCAAAGTGTACAACAAAAGAAACCATCAACTTGTGTGCAAAGGCTAATATTTTCTCAGAAATACTAGGGGACAGCAACAAGTACATCCCAACAGAAAACAACATGAAGTTGTCGTATAACTCACTAGGGAGTAAATCCTTCAAAACAACAAAACCCCAATACAACATGAAGGATCGAAACTCAGTATCTTTCCATCTATCTATCTCTGACAGTCCCCTTGGTTTATGGTTAAACTCATAAGGCATGTAAGAACGTAGCTTTAGCACTTTAGCTGAAATGGCTTCTACAGTTTGGAAAGGAACCTTTGTTGCCAAATGTTTCCCCTTTAACCATATATTAAGCAATTTTCTTCCAACTCCAAGACAGCGGAGATGCATGTAATCAGCTGGAAACATGGAAACCATCCTAACCAAACCAGATAAAGGGCTCTACCCAATGTGATGTCTCTCATCAACCATGTCTGGGAAACTGGAGTCTATTTTAAGTCTGACTTCTGTTTCAGGATATGTCATTTTATTCCTCCATACACCCTCCTGAAAACACTTGTCACAACCTGAATAGCCATTAAATGCTTTGGTCTGCTTAATATATGTGTAGCGGATACATATGTTAGTTCATGGATTATGAACGGGGCACCATCCTGATTGCTCAGGAACCAGTATTGTGATAATGGAGATAGGTGGAATATGGTTTAATCAGTCTCATTACTAAAGGGTTAAGTTCTGGTTCCGCGCAGTGACCTAATACCATCGACCAAAATATGCATTTACCACCGTGACCAGATGAATAAATGTCCACATTTATTAAATGGTTAATATTACAATTGATATGAAGAGTCGCATATAGAACGATTTGGCTGAAATTAAACCTATATGTGAATTTTCTAATCTAAACCAAGGATATAATAGTGAACAACAAAGAATATAAAATTAAACAATAACAGCGAATGATACAGTTATCGACGGTCATGAGATTTAAATGGATTATATGACTATCCTTAGGCTTAAGGATCCTAACTAGCGTAGGACCCAGGGACGGACACAAGGTCTTTAGAGGAAGAATAAAAAAGAATAAAGAGGAAGCTTGGGCAGGTTAATGGTAACAGTATTTACTATTTCGGACTCCGGGAGAGATAGAAGCTGGCAACCCCAAAACAGCACATGAACTGAGCGTCTTACTTCGAAGAAGAGGCGTGGTTACGCGGACCAACAGGTACTCGTTCACGATTCGTTTCTTGAGGCGGCTAAGGTCTGCGGAGCAGGTCACGTGAGACGGCTCGAGTCGCGGAGACTAAAGCCTGGTTTATACTTTCGCGAGTGACTGTAGCGCGCGACTCCGCCCACCTCGCGCGACCCTGCGCAAGCGGTGTAGGCGTTTATACTTTCGCGAGCGTCGCTGCAGTGTTCTCCGAAACGATAGGTGGCGATAGGTGGCAGTGGAGAATAAAAAACCCCTGCAAAACCGGGGAAAGAACATTTTTACCTGACCAGAGACCGTATATATACACATCAAGCATCAAACGTAAATATGGCTTTGCAGTGTTGTCCGAAACGATACGTTAACAAATACGAGCCTCTTGTAATTCCAGGGCGAAACATGAGAGAACGTGAAGACGTGATAAAAAAAGCGAATTATTTCGATTCATTTTGAGTATATGTATAAATATTTAACTTATTTATACATATCGTCGAGTATAAACCAGGCTTTAGTGGTGATGTCACAGTCGCAGCTGGAGTGCGCAGACAAACTTGTGCAGATAGATAACTTGACTGAGAAAGAAGATGAGCTTGACTTGAAAGACTAGACGAAATAAAAGTATGTTTGACGACGACACGTGAAATAAAGAAAATAAAATAAAATAAAGAAGAATCTTCTGTTGGACTCGGTGAGAGCTTTAGTTGCGGTCTATTGGCATTGCTCTACTGGACACTGCGGTGTTCGGCGTGAGTCCAGCAAACGGTCGCGATGGTTTGGCGTGTTCGAGTCTTTGAGGCTCGGCGAGTCTGGCGAAGTTCTCCAAGTCCTCCCAAATTACCAGGCTGCCAAGCTCAACGTTTCCTTAGAGCAAGGACTTTTAAAACAAGTTTTATGGGTGTAATTGTAAGGCGCTTTCATGTTCATCAGGCCATTGACCATTGGCCTTTATTAATGAATATTCATTACCTATGCCCAGACAGGGGAGAGAGTGAGAGAGAAAGAGAGAGAGAGAGAGAGAGAGAGAGAGAGAGAGAGGGGAGCGAGGAGTGCCCGTCTTTCCAGGTCTAGTTAATGACCAGAGGTGGGTAGAGTATTCAACAATTTTACTCAAGTAAAAGTACAGTTACTTGAACCAAATTTTACTCAAGTAAAAGTAAAAGTATGCATCCCAAAAATTTACTTGAGTAAAAGTAAAAAAGTACTTTGATTAAAAGCTACTCAAGTAGTGAGTAAATGCATGAGTACTGTCTCGTGTCAGTAAAGTACATCATGGGAAATTGAATTACGGGAAACAATGACTTTTAATGATAAAAATAATTTATTATAAATAAATATTATATATATAAATTATTTATTATAGATAATATGTATTTTTGTTTGTTCCTAATTATTAGGCCTGTGTAACTTTAATGTGTTCCACAAAGGCACTAACTAATGAGACTGTCAGCCAATACGTGTAGCTACAACTTGACACCAACTGAATCCATTTGTAGCAGACTTAATCATCCTATATTGCTAGTGTGTACAATCAGTGTGAGAACTGGTTTTTAGTATTGCACCAGGGTTGCCAACTTTTGACGTTCGCTTGGAGTGAGATTTTAACCTGGAGCCGGTGGCGAGTGTATTTTGTTGAGCGGGGGGGGTGGCGAACGAAAGTTGTTGAGCGGGGGGGGGGTGGCGAACGTAAAATGGACATAGATTCAGTGTTATATCGCCGGTGGATGGCGCCAGAGCTAGCGAACTGGTAACGTATTGAATCATATATGTGGATCTGAGGTAAATAAACTGGATATTTTTTTTCAGCGTGAGATATCGGAAGTGTGGCGTGAGAGCGTGTGAAAACGGTCAAATGCGTGTGTCTCACGCTCAATGCGTGAGAGTTGGCAACCCTGTCATACAAACGTTATGCCTCAGAGATATAGCATTACACAAAATTATACATACAGCAAACTTATCGCATCGTGTTTCCTCATATTTGATGTTGAGTTCTTGTAGGCTGAAATGTCCACACGTTTGCAGACATGATTGGCAGCGCCAAGGTTGCCAACTCTCACGCATTGAGCGTGAGACACACGCATTTGGCTGTCTTCACACGCTTACACGCCACACATCCGATTTCTCACGCCGAAAAAAATCTAGTTTATTTACCTCTGATCCACATCTATGATTTAATGAGTTACTAGTTCGCTCTGGCGCCAACCACCGGCGATCGATCGATCGCGATATAATACTTAATTTGTGTCCATTTTACACCCCCCCCCCCCCCCCCCCCGCCCCCGTCAACAATTTACGTTCACCACCCAAACCCCCACCCCGGATTAAATCTCACTAAAAGTTATCTTGAAACCTTGGCAACCCTGCAGCGCATTATATAGCTGTCCTTTTACACGTTTGTAATGTAAGCATTGGCTGTATGAGGTCAGGGATGCTCGGTAGGTTTTTCTGTCACTTTCTTGCTACGGTGGAGAAAGTTTGCATATGTGATCACGTGACTGACCGGCTTCATTTGATTGGTCACTCATACTCGGGTGACGAGACGTTGGTCAGTCTTCTCACTGAAAAGATGAATTATTTACAAAACGAAAGTAACGGTAGCGCGCGGCGTAAATCCGATTGTAACGGAGTAAAAGTCGCGTTTTTCTCACCACATATTTACTCAAGTAAAAGTAGAAGTCTTTCATATTAAAACTACTCCTACAAGTACATTTTTGTCCAAAAAGCTACTTGAGTAAATGTAACGGAGTAAATGTAACGCGTTCCTACCCACCTCTGTTAATGACTTAACCAAAGAAGACAGATTAACACAATATGAAGACAAAAAGAAATCCTAAATAAATTGTCTTACATACTCTGCCTAAACAAGAATTAATTTGGTTCTATTAGTCTACACATTGAGCCATTCTTAATTTCCACTTTTGGACAATAAATTATACATAATGCACAGACAGGCATGAATGTGAGGTCACATATGCACACATGAGAATGATTACATTCAATGAGTAACGTACAAACTAATTCATAGATATGTGTATGCCTAATATAGCACATTACATGTTGATACTTGGTTATATATGAATCTAAATTAATATCACATCGGAATACAAGTGTAATATTATATCTAAAATGATCCAACACAAGAATATGTGAGTACATAGGTCTCTATGACTAACACATAGAATTAATGAGCATGCATGTCTAAACAGTAGAACACACAGTAATATATGTATGCATGCCTGCATTCATTATACAATTTAAGACTACAAGAACAGGTATATCTAACTACTGATACACAAAGTAACACATGGTTATGTATCAATGTGATGTGTTTATACAGTAACACGTATTCTAATAAGATCACTTAATACTGAATACATGAAAGATCATAAGTTGTGTCTTTAGATCAACCACATGGCACAGTGTTCACATTTAAATGGTCTTGTGGTCCTTTGTTCTTAAGGCTGGAAAGCTGAATACTGGTTTCAAGAATAATTAATCTTTCCTTGTATGGAAGGTAGTCAAGTTTGGTGTCTTTAGACTGCATTCGCCGAGCTGGTTCCTGTAGGCTGAATCCCAATTCTGTGTACAGTTCAGATTTGGAGTTACAGAGATCTCTGAAATATTTGTATCTTCAGCTCTGGATTAAAACCAGATAAAACCTTGATGCTTGCTTACACAGCCAAAAATGGACTGGCCCCTCCCTACATGATGTCCATGGTAAAAAGCCGATTCGTACAGCGAACACTCAGAACCTCAAGCTTGGCTCGACTCAAAACTCCATGCTTACAGTCTCATGGAAGACAAAGCTCCAGACTATTCTCCGTCCTGGCTCCAAGATGGTAGAACGATCTTCCATTAGCTGCTAGGACTGCAGAGTCTTTTGCTATCATCAAGCGTAGACTGAAGACTCACCTGTTTGTTGAGTTGTTACAAGAGCACTAACTCAGCTGATACCACTTGCCGTTGTTCTATTGTATGTCTGTCTATGGTTATTTGTGCTTCTTGGCAAACATCTAACTTGCAAAACACTAGGTAATGACATTGACTCCTGTAGTTCAGTAGTAGTCTGACTCAATGGTATCTTGAATTCTGGCCTGTCCGTACTATTACCTAGGATGAATTCTGTGATCAGATGCAAAGCACTTTGTAAGTCGCTCTGGATAAGAGCGTCTACTAAATAAATGTAAATTTAAATGTAAATGCCATTGCAGCACAAGAACGCGCTGATGCCAACTCCTACCGAAGGCTCACCATCTGCATTGAAGGGACTGTGACTACTTGGCCTGGAACTAAATTGACTTTAAATTTGACTTCAAATTTGTAGCACATCCTTACTGGCTACTCCGCTGCACAAGTTGTCATAAATCTTGACTCATAAAGTGATGGATGTGATCCCTGCTCAGTAAGGCAGATACTTCACTTCTGACCCCCAAGGTCAAATAGAAACTGCCCCCTAGTCTTAAATTGTTTTGAATAAAGGAGTCAGAAGATGCAGTCTTTTGTATGTATACAGTGAATATGTAGAGTATATCTATAGTGACTGCTTTTCATTGCATATAACTCATTTGGGTTTGCATACAAGTTTACATGAAATATGCCAAGGACTTTCCTGAGAATACCCCTAGGAGTGTGTGTGTGTGTGTGTGTGTGTGTGTGTGTGTGTGTGTGTGTGTGTGTGTGTGTGTGTATGATAGAGAGAGACAGAGTGAGAGAGAGAGAGAGAGAAACAAACAGAGATAGACATGGATTCTCTTCAAGTTTTCAGCTCTGTTGGCTATGTGATTCAACAGGAGAGAAAAAAGAGGCTTAGGACATCAGAACCTGAGAGCCTGGAACTCTTCCCTCCCTCCATCCTTCTTCTCTCTTTCTCTCTCTCTCCCTTTCACCATCTCTCCTTCTCTTCTTCTTTCACTCAGCCTGTTCACATACAAATCCAGCAATTCTCTGTCGCAACATCCCTAACCCCTCCCTGACCAGTTCTGTCTTCTCTCTCTGGCTCTGGTGGATAAGTGAGATTGCCCTTCAGATTGGGTAATGAAGCCACTTCATCAATTCCCTTTATGGCTGATCCCTTCTCACCGAGACTCAGACAGAGATAGAGATGATGATGAGGAAGATGAGGAGAAGGCAGTACAGCCAATTCTTCACATGAAAATCGTTTTACTTTTTCAATATTTACTCATTACTATAAGCATGCCATCATTTTCTCTCGCTGTCCTACAAATACACTTATAAGTACAAAGATTTAGTGGCCACTCACCAAAAAGTAGTCTTCAAAGATGATTGTCATGTCCTTAAAATTGTGACAGGGAATTTGTTATACTGACTGATATAAGAAATAGTGTTTTTGTGACTGACCCCTAGAGAGGGAAGGCCATATGGCCAGGCCCTGTAGAATGGCAGATAAAAGAGCCGAAGCGTACAGTGGCAGAGACTTCCAGACATACATGCAGACACACACATGCAAACTCTCCCTCTCTCTCTCACACACACACACACACACAAATTCGAACACATACAAGCTGACAAGTTCTTTCCAGAAAGAACTGGCAGATTCCATAGAGAGATCAAATCTTGGAGAATCCCCTTCTTGTTCTCTCTCCATCTCTCACACTCTCTCACAAACGATACACACACACACACATTCCCAGTCCCACCTCACTGGAAACATAGACATCTCTCACTGAGAGAGTTCATGTTTTTTTTGCTTCATTACCGTAGGTAATGCTTCATTAGTAGGTTTATTAGTAAGATTCATGCTGGGAGTTATGGCTCCTCTCAGATGATGCTTTCTACTCTCTCCCATGGCAGAGTCCCTGACCCATGACCCCTGATCCCTGCACCACGTCTTTGCCTCCATTGCTCCAGCTCTGGCTGCTCGTCTGTGGACAGACTGACAGATTGCGGCTTCGGGTTCTAATGAGCTTACGCTGCCCAGAGCTCACCCTGAAACTTGGTAAAGAAGCAAGAGATCATGAAAGGTACAGCACATATGACCTTGCCACGTTCCCTTTCTCTCCCTGTCTGTTTTTTCTTCATCTCCCTTTCACCATCACTCATATCCTACATTATATTATAAACCACTCTCTTTCTGTTATATATGCCTCTGCCACTGGAATTTTCCCTGTAACTCAGCCCTGCTCTATTCCAATGCATGGACACTTTCTCTTCTTTTTTCCTCTTCTCTCAATCTCTTCATTTTAATAGACAGTATTTACTTAGTGTGTATTTAGTGTGCCTGGTCCTTTGTGTAGAAACCAGAGCTGTTATGTATGTTCTAAATCCCCCCCTTTTCTCTCCCCATTCACTGTCTGTTTGTGATTAGGCTTTCTTCAGCCGGGTCACACTATTTGTCTGTGGCAGGGATGTGTTCGGCTAGCCTCAGAACTGACAGATAGCACACCAGCCTTAATGTCTGGGCAATGACACCAATTCAGCCAGTGTGGAGAAACAGCTGATGCATCTGCTTTTTCAAACACAGGTCATGTTCTGACTGCAAATCAAATGACCACAGGCACCTGACAAAAATGACATTGTCACAGGGGCCTGACAATGCAGTCTTTGGTGCCTTTTCTGTTACACATGGAGCCTGTCCGCCAATGAGATTGTCCCTCCAAAGCACTGCAGTGTGCTGAATGCTGACACTATGGAAGCTGCTTCTAGTGCACTCATGTATTTCACACCAGGCAGCAGCTATATGGCTACTACAGGGCTCCTTACATTGTATCATCACTTATGTATGTTCTGTACACAAAACTGCATTTGCTTGTGTGGTGCATTAAGAGAAAGCAGGGCTCCAGATCACAGAATTCTACGTCATAACGTCATTCACTGAGTTTCACTTTACAGTTTTTTACAACTGCTAACATGCATTTCCCAATACTTGAGATACATTTTCAAAACTCTAAAACCAGCTACCAGCTCATACAAATAGACAAATAGTTAATGTCCTGTTCAAAAGTGCATTTTCTAACTAAGTACCAACTCTGCATTTCACAACACAAACAAAGTTTTCTCTTTATACACCAACTTTATTAAAACACAGCAAACCTTGTTAAGTATCCAATCATTCTTTCCAACACTGGCACAGATTCTCTATTCGAGATGAAAATAGTCAATCATTGCACAACCACTGTAAAAAAAAAACGGACATTTGATGGCAATACAGAAACAGTATTACATGTAATATTTTACTCTCTCCCAGCAAACAACACACATTTTACAGTAACTGTTTTTTTACAGTATCTGTTTTTTCTTAGTTCATTTTTACTGTAACCCGCTTCATTTGGACTTTTTATTCAAATGTGTACAGTAACATCTGTTGTTTTCTTAGTCAGGTAATTTTTACTGTAATCCGCTTAATTTGGACTTTTTTTCAAATGTGTGTGACGGGCAGGGTGAGCAACTCAAAAAGGAAGCGATCACGCCAAGTCTCAGGGAAAGAGGATGGTTTAATAGAAAGTGTGCAAACCAAAAACCCGTGCATTGTTCCAAATGAAGGAAATAATAACCAGCAGTCAACTGGTACAAAGACAAGACATATATAGACGAACAAACGACCCTCAGGTGAGACGGATCACGGGTCCCGCCCACCTGAGGGACGAACATCACATGACCAAAAACAGGACCGCTGCCGCTGTAACCGGGGGAGACCGGTAGGGGGCCCCCCCACAACGTGACAGACCCCCCCACCAAAGCCGCACTCCCCTCCGGATGTGCGGCTTACAGCGTCAGCACACAAAACACAACAAAGGGGTGGGAGGGCGGGGACAAGACAGGGACCCGTTCCCTGCCGTCCTGAGCTGAAACACAAAACACACATATAAGCTCCTCGTCACAGGACGCAGACAAGGCAGGAACCCGCTCCCTGCAGTCCTGGAGCTGAAAACATAAAACACATAGGTTAGCTCGCCTCCTGGGCGGGACCCTGGACCGACCGGGCCGTCAACAAGACGATAACCACGCCCCGGTCGGTCACAGGGCCCTCGCGCCCTAACCGGCCTTAGGCCGCTTAAGCCCCACTGCTGTGTGCGGACCGGGAGCACATGGCCCAACACACGTCACAGGTGTGGATGTGTGCAGGCCGCCACACTGGGGTGCGGCCATGGCTTCCACCAACCACCTCCCGAACCTACCTCCTCGCTCGGAGCTGACCCCTGCCCTTTCGCTAGGGGTCACCCCAGACTCCTGGGGAGTGAACCCCTCCCCGGGGCCCCTCATCTCAAGGTGGACTCCTCCACCCAACCCAGGAGCGCCAGAGACCAGGGCCCTGGCAATCCGCAACAGGGACACACTGGCAGTGATGGCTAAGTTACCTTGAGAAAGTAATCCGATTACTGATTACTGATTACTCCTTTTAAATGTAACTTAGTTACGTTACATATTACTTGATTTTAAAAGTAACTACGTTAGATTACAAGTTACTTTAGTAGTTACATTCAGCAGCAAAATAAATTTTTCCAATACTCACTTTATTGGCAGTGCATTTTTAACAGTAACAATGTATTGAAGCAGGTTCGGTAACCGAGGCAGAAACTGCTTAATCCAAAAATCCCGAGGAGGGAAACTTTATTGATAACGCAACCCTGGCGCGTGCAGGCTCCGCCCCCCAGTGTCACTTAAAGGGCAAGACTCGCCGTGAGGAGTAGGAGTCGCTACAGTATCTCCTGACATTACGTTTGTGTAGCTGCGCGGTATTATTTGTAAATTTATTTGTAAACGTAATACAAGCGAACTGGCGTTTGTTTTCCGAAACGTTCGTAGCGCCAAGTACTTCGTAACCTCGTATGAAACGTACGAGGTTAAGAAGTACTTAGCGCTACGAACGTTTCGGGAAACCCACCCCAGTTCAGTCAGACAGCTTGTGAAACGAAATACCATTACAATTTCAAGCATTTTAAAGTAGGCGACGTTAGTCAAAATTCCAGCACTTTTCAAACGTGGAACACAAAGCAACATTAAAATTGGTCAGGTAAATGTTCCTTTCCCTGTTTTTGAGGGGTGTTTCTTTACACTACCACACATCGTTAAGTGAGGACACTGCACAGAATGACTTGTAAAACGTGCTCGCGCTCTCACAGGGTCGCGCGCAGCGTGCGGAGTCGAGCGCTACGGTCAGACGCAAAAGTAGAACTGAGCCAAGAAGAAAGCAAAAATATATATTTTACTAGGGAAAATATAAATAGTAACGCACAGTTATTTGGATAAGTAACTTTAATCTGATTACTGGACTGGAAATAGTAGCGCGTTATATTACTCGTTACCGAAAAAAGTGGTAAGATTAGAGTAACGCGTTACTAAGTAGCGCGTTACTGACATCACTGCACACTGGTCACCCCGAGCTCGAAGGAGAGGGTCTCCTCCTGGAGACCCCACTAGGTCCGGGAGTACCGCAGTCCACCACCAGGAGCGACCTGCAACACATCACACACACACGCACACAGACAACACATAACACAAAACGCGCACTGCTCCGACCACTGACCCCCCTTTTACACAGGGGGGAAGGGACCCCTTCTTGGGGGTACAATTTCCTGAAGGGATCCGTCCCAAGGGATAAATAAAGCTCTATCTATCTATCTATCTATTGGCATGAGGATACCCTGTCCTTACACCCCAGGCATCCTCCGCCTACAAAGGGGTACAGGGGCTCCTCTTTGCTCAGGGGTCCCTCCCAACCGGTCAGGTCTCCTGATGGAGCAGTGCCTTCTGAGCCACATATCGTGGCTCAGGAACCCCATAGCTCCCCCCCAAAAACATATTTAGGGGTGGCCCCTCTGGGGAATAACAAAACAAAAAACACAGATACAACATATAACACACACGCACCTAAGATGCCCTCCGTGCCACCTCCAGTGGCACGGGACCTCAAATGGACCCCTCCCCACACACAGTGAAGAGGGGTGCAAGAGAGGAATTACATAAAACAAAGCACGCTACACTCTAGGACAAAACGAACACGCAAAGACAGAACACAAACAAACGGACAGGACCCACCGATGCGCGCGCTCTGTGGAGCGTGACGCGCCTACTCCAGCTCTCTCTCACCGTTTTCCCCACGGGATCCGCAGATCTTTAGAGAGAGAGAGCTATACGCGAGCGGCTTGCGCGTCACGCCCACAGCGACGCGTCTCTCGGGCTCGCAGTCGCTCACCCCCGTCACCACGGGATATCGGGTGAGCGAGGCAAAAGGCACCGAGAGACCCTCGCGTCTAACGCGGTCTAGTGTGCAAACCAAAAACCCGTGCATTGTTCCAAATGAAGGAAATAATAACCAGCAGTCAACTGGTACAAAGACAAGACATATATAGACAAACAAACGACCCTCAGGTGAGACGGATCACGGGTCCCGCCCACCTGAGGGACGAACATCACGTGACCAAAAACAGGACCGCTGCCGCTGTAACTGGGGGCTACCGGTAGGGGGCCCCCCCACAATGTGACAATGTGTGCTTTTTTGGCAACACACTGTCTACACAAAGAGTGATATTTACTGTTAGGTACTATATGGAATGTAGATTAGACAAAAAAGGAGTCAGTGACAGCTTTGCAGTAAAGGTTATATCTTACTGTATTAGGGACATTACTGTAAATTGTAGCCTAACCCAAAAAATAATTACCATAATTGTAAACATTATTAGCCATGATCCCATATGTGTAAAAATACACATATACAAAAAAGCCACACAAGGGGGAAAAAACAGGATACAAAACTGAACAGTCTTGTTACGTGTAATCTAAACGATCTTGAGCAGTTGGCCACATGTTTTCATCCACATCACATCTGATTTTAGCCCTTCCAATGCATCTGGGATAGCTTGGTATGCCTTATTCACCCCTGGCAGTCTTCAGCTGAAATGTCTCTGCAGCCGGGAGCCATTACATCCAGGAGGGACATTTGGTCATGGGGCCGATGATCATACACCTTCCACCTCCAGACTGAAAAAAGTTTCTTAGTAGGGTTGAGGCGAGTAGGGCGGGAGGAAAAGGAACATCACTCTTGGATGGTCTATAAACCAGTTTGTGATGACATAACAATGACAAAATGCTACATTGTCCCATCATGTAGTTATGCTACAATGTACCCGGAAAGGGTAGTGCTAGTGATGGGCAAAATGATATCGAAGCTTCAGAGCTTGTGTCGAGAAATCCAGGAAGTCGTTTATGAAGTGTATATCGATGTTTGCTTCGTTTAGGGCGAGTGACGTCACTGATGACGTCTGAAGCCTCGCCGGTTCAGGACGTGATTCGAGTATTGGCGTGATTTTTGAACATATATAAAGCCCAATGGATTCCCGCAAAAGTTGCGTGTTAGTATTCATGTTGGAGTTTCGCCAATTTGTCCGTGATATAGATTAACTTGTTTTCATGGAGACTGGTAAGAAGAGAAGAGTTTCCCCTGTATGGAAACACTTTGAACAGATCTCTCCCGATAAGGTATTACACATAATATGTCTGAATATAATGAAATGTGTTACTACTATAATATTCACAAGTTGTTTTTTTTCATTCCAAGGTGAAGTGTTTGTTGTGTTCCAAGCAACTGGGGTACAACAACAACACCTCATCTATGCTGAGGCATTATCTTGCCTGTCATGAAAATAATGAGGGCGATGGAATTGGACCAGCCAAGGTGGGTTTGCTTTTTCATTTTTCATATTTATTAATCAACCATGATAATAATGACATTGACAATACTAAGACTTACATTTATCATACACATCAAAATAAAAGCAAATAAAGACAATCATTGCACATGTGCAAAGTTTATCAATTACATATAATGTAATAATATATATAATCTAATATAATCTTGCACTGTTAACATTATTATGCACATGTAAAATGTGCATATACAGTGAGTACTGTACTATTCTATGACAAAGGCAGTGACCAGAAAGGAAGAGCTGGACGGGGCTTTGGTCTCCATGATTGTTAAAGACACACAGCCATTCAGCATAGTTGAAGATAAAGGCTTCAGGGACTTTGTAGCTAAATTGGATCCAACTTATGTTCTCCCAACTAGGAAGGTATGTGTGATGACATGGAAAAAGTACTGAAATACTTCATTATTTTCAAATAATCATTATTTTCTACCTCCCCTTTAGGCTGTAAAGGCCATGGCTGAGGCCAAATACAAGCAAGAGAAGGAGAAGGCCAAAGCTGAGGTCCTGAAAGTCCCTGTAGTGAGTTTGACTGCAGACATGTGGATATCTCTCAATATGGATGCATATTTGGCTGTAACCTGCCATTTTATAGATGACAACACATGTCTGAAGTCTACACTACTTGGTGTAGTGAAATTCCCACAGGCACACACAGCTGAGAATTTGGCATGTGTGAAATCCTCCCTCATGGAAGAATGGGGAATAAAATCAAAAGTCACATGTCTGGTTACTGATGGCGCATCTAATATGATTGCCTGTGGCAAGAACCTTAAGCTGCGTCATGCAGTCTGCATTGCTCACACCCTGAATCTAGTTGTTAAAAAGGCTCTTGAACTGACCCCAGTGCTGTCCACCATTCGTACAAAGGCAAGGAAGCTGGTGGGCTATTTTAGGAGCAGCACAACTGCCAAAGTCAGTAACTTTTATTTTCATATTGTTTACACATTTTGTATTGCTACATATGTAACACATTTTATCACTTAACATTTACTTTATCATTACATTTATCTTTAAAGGAGAAGCTGGACCTTGTTCAAGAGCACATGAGAAAACCAAAAAAGAAATTGATTCAGGAGGTTGAAACAAGATGGAACAGCACATTTCAAATGCTGGAGCGAGTAGCAGAACTCGGGGAGCCTGTGGGGGCAGCTTTGGCTGGCTTACTAACTGACATTGCTGTGCTGACCTCTGATGATTACAATAATATCTGTGCGTGCCTGTCTATACTGTCTCTTTTTCACGAGGCTACTATAGAGCTGTCGGAGGAGAAAAAGGTATCTGGCTCCAAAGTGGTGCCATTATTGAAAATGGTTGAAAAGATGCTCCAGGAAGAGGCAGCAAAGGCAACAGTCCCAGTAGCTAGAGAGCTGGGGGAGCACCTCATCAGACTCCTTAGGGAAAGGCTTGACAAAATCCAAAGCATGAGCATTATGTCACTGGCAACACTACTAGACCCAAGGTACAAATCACTTGGTTTCTTTAGCCCAACAAAGGAAGATGAAGCAATAAAACGACTCACCTCAGAATGTGCCAGTGTAATCTCCAGAGAATCACATTCATCTTCAGCTGCAGCTTCAACATCACAGGATGCTGCAGCTGAAATACCTGGTCAGTATTTTTGCTTTGGTTTAAAGTCAGTTTTGAATTATGACCTAATTTATATTAATCTGTTTTTGCTTCTTAGGAAGCAAACTCTGGTTTCATTTAGATGCCATGGTCACCGAGTCCAGAGGAATTCACAGTGTCACTGCTGATGCCACAGTGGAAGTGCAGAGATACCTGGCGGAGCGCAACATTGACCGAACAGAGGATCCTCTTCAGTACTGGGAGAGACAGAGGTGCATATATCCAAGCCTATACAGGCTTGCTGTGGGATACTTGTGCACCCCTGCCTCCTCAGTACCATGTGAAAGGGTTTTCTCCAAAGCTGGAGAGGTCATCTCCAAGAAAAGAAACCGACTGAGTCCAAGCACAGTAGAAAAAATATTGTATCTTAATAAAAAAATATAGAATCAATTATTATATAATCACTGTCTCATCTCTTGAAAGCACTGCAACAGTTTTAACACAAACATCTCATGTCCTATTGCAGTGGTCCCCAACCTTTTTTGCACCACGGACCAATTACATGTCAGACAATATTTTCCCGGACCGGCCTTTAAAGTGTGGGGGGGGTAAATACAACGAAATAAAGATACGACTGGCATAAAAACAAATATACGACATATATCCGACGCACCGGCGGATATAATTAATAATAATAATAATAATAAGTTTATTTTTTATAGCGCCTTTCACAAACCCAAGGTCGCTTTACATGAACATGGTCATACTTAAGAGAGGAGAGTTAGAGAGTATCAGTGACAGTGGAAGTAGTGAGAGAATGGGAAGGTCTTTAGCTGAGCTTTGAAAATAGGAAGAGAGGCAGAGGAGCGAAGAGAGGAAGGTAGAGAGTTCCAGAGAGTGGGGGCAGCAACACTGAAAGATCTGCCACATAGTGGATAGTCTGTGTGTTGGGATGGTTAATAGACCGGAGTTAGAGGGAGAACTCAGTAGGAGAGAATCTCAATTTTTTATATATAATTTTTTTTTCTGTGCGGCCTGGTACCAAATGACCCAAATATTTATTTATTGACTGAAATCGTACTGGCAAGTTATGACAAACAGACCTCTATTAGCATTTCCCACACATCAACAAAGTAGATGAACAAATGAATGAACCACAGAAAATCAAATTACGGTGTTTGTATTTCTGTTCTTGGCAGTGATCATTCCTTCCTGTGCTGACAATGTTGATTAGGGGACTTAACAAATAGTTGAAATGATAATAAAGGTGTTGACCAGCAGGGGGGTTTGTGTGCACATGAAGCTTCGAGAAATGAACCTTTTTTTGAACCAGCTCGATAGAAAGCTTCAAGGGTTCATGAGGCTTCATCTGGCCATCACTAGGTAGTGCCCTTGGTGGGGGAGTCTGTCACGTTACAGCCCCTGACCCCTCCCTTTTGGGCGTGTGTTTACGTTGTCTACGTCCAGTCGTCTGCATCTGTGGATCACCGTGGGTGCGGTTACGTCTTGTGTTAATCCGTCTCACCTGTGGCTCGTCTCGTCATCACTTGGGGTTTATGTGGTTTGTCTATTTAATGTGCGTTCGCGCAGTGTCCTGTACTCATCGTTGTTTGTGTCATACACGTTCTTTGTTATCGTGTTTTATGTGCGCCGTCTGCGCTTTATTTGTAGTAATTAAAAATGACGTTTGCTTTACATGTGGGACTCATGCCTCGTCCTTCACGCTGCCGCAATCGTTACACTGATGTTGTGTTCACTGTGTATAGAGTTTTGAAAATGTGACTACAGATTGGACAAACGCATGTTAGCAGTCGTAAAAAACTGTAAATTGACTTCAATGTAAAAATTTCTTATATTCACCTGTAATGTAGAGGTAAAATATCAATAAATAAACTGCTCAGTACTTTTGAAAATATATGTTTATGTAGAAAAGATGTTTGAGGTAAAAATACAACATGATGCAAAAAAGACAAAAGTAAAAGCATGAACAGTTAGTGCCTGTACATGAGTATATACATGAGTATGTGACAAGAAATGAGTGGATGAAAGTCACAACATACACAAATATTTAGTTCAAGTGTGTGTGTGTGTGTGAGCACATGCTGGATGAGCATCGGTTGTTTTTGGGCTGGGGGGGTGGTGTGTTGGTTTTGTGTAGATTGGGGGGATGGTGTGTTGGTTGTGTACATTGGGGGAAGAGCGTGTTGGTGGTGTGCATATCGGGGGCATGTTGTGTTGGATGTGTGTAGATTGGGGGGATGGTGTGTTGGCTGTGTGTATATTGGTGGATGGTGTGTTGGTTGGGTGTAAATTGGGGGGGGGTGCATTGGTTGTATGTAGATTGGGGGAATCGTATGTTGGTTGTGTGTGTGGATTGGGTGAATGGTGCATTGGTTGTTTTTGTACATTGGGGGGATTGTGTGCTGGTTGTGTGTAGATTAGGGGTTGGTGTGTTGATTGTGTGTGTGGATTGGGGGATGGTGCATTGGTTTTATGTAGATTGGGGGATGGTGTGTTGGTTGTGTGTGTAGATTGGGGGGATGGTGTATTGGTTGTGTTTGTAGATTGGGGGGATAATGTGTTGGTTGTGTGTAGTTGGGGTGATGGTATGTTGGTTGTGTGTGTAGATTGGAGGCATGGTATGTTTGGCTTCATTCACTCTGAGCAAATGGCACTGAGTTGCAAAGTGATGTACATGTGTTTGTGTGCATGTATGAATCTGTATGCATGTGTGTTTGTGTGTATGTATGAATGAGAAGTGTATTAAACTAGTTCCCACAGCTCAACAGATTGCCCAAGTAGCTCTGAAGGCTGCTATCTTCAGTTTCATGGGTGTGATTCCCACAGAACACACACACACACATAAATACAGGTTAATGTAGGGACTTGGACATTTTTTTCAAAATTATTTAATCACATTTAAAATAGTTTTATTAGATGCAGCACAATATAACAAAAAAAAGATGCCTCAATTGTCAAATTTGGTCAAGCCAGTGCAAAGATATTCACATTTAGTTATCATCAATATGCAGATGACACTCAACTTTATATTTCGCTAGAACCTAAAGCCCTAAAATCAATTTGCTCACTGTTTGACTGCATAGATGATATACAGACATGGATGTCTGACAATTTTCTGCAGTTAAATAAACAGAAGACAGAGGTTCTTGTTCTTGGCAGTGATTCACAAAGGAATGATGTCCAGACTTATTCAAATCAAATGAATCTGAAAGCCAGACAATGTGTTAAGAACCTGGGCGTCACCTTTGATAATGAGCTCAGCTTCAAATCACACATCATGACTACATGCAAGACAGCTTACTTTCATCTTCGAAACATCGCTAAGGTCCGAGATATGCTCTCTCCTGCTGACAGTGAAAAACTTGTCCATGCATTTATCACATCAAGGCTAGATTATTGTAACGCTGTTCTATCTGCTCTTCCAAAGAGCTCTATTTCGCACCTACAGCGAGTTCAGAACGCGGCTGCAAGGGTTCTGACCCGCAGGAGAAAGAGAGATCATATTACACCTGCACTCCACTCACTGCACTGGTTACCTGTCAGCTTTAGAATAGATTTTAAGGTTCTAGTCATGGTTTTTAAATGTCTTCATGGTCTTGCCCCTCTTTACCTAAGTGAAATGATGGTTAGATATGTTCCAGTCAGGTCTCTCAGGTCTTCAAACAGTAATCTACTGGTGATTCCTAAAAGCCGATTAAAGATTGGCGAGGGTGCTTTTAGCCACTATGTATGAAGTAAGAGCACTGTCAAAAAAAACGTGCGCATACTCAGCAAAACACGTACGTAAATACATTTGTTGTACACAAAAATCTGTATTTATATATTCACGTACAGAATAAGCCATGCATAAAAACATCATGTCGTAACACTGTGTGTGTTTTGTGAGAATACAACTACAAAATCTACAACTTATGCATACGACTAGAATTTTTACGGGTATGACCTCTTAGTTATGATTACGAATCCAAAGGTGAGAAACGACTATCAAAAATACGTCATTTGGGGCACAGCCGAAATGCATCGAGTACAAGAGCAATCGATTCGTCACAATGCGCATGCGTCCTCAGCCGCGTCCAGCTTTCAACTGTTGGCGGGTAGAAAGATGGCTGATGCAAGCAGCGGGAGCTCAAATCAGGTACAGCTTAAATTCTTTCCTCGTCTAAGCTAAATTGTTTTACAATTATTTGTTTCAAATAGTTTACGCTTTTGTTAGGTCTTCGTGGTTTAATATACTATGTGTCTCTCACAATCTTTAAGGGACAATGCTGTTATATGGCGCGAGCTAACCGCAATGGTGCCCTTTGAGATTCTCCTAGATGCGATCTTTTAGTAGTAATGGGCTTCACGAATCACTTTTTACTGCTTCACTTCTTCCTTTTTGCTTTTCCCACCGCTGCGACAATGTTGCTTTCTTATTCGTGTATGGCTTTAACGTTATGCTAGCTTCAAGATTATGGTTCACTCAAGCTAGGTTTAAACTTGACGCGTCGCAACGCGCGTCAAAAATGATCTAATCGCGGTGGCTCCGCACATGCTATTGGAGAAGACTTCATTCATCTGTTCTTGGTATGAAAATGTTTGTTTGTCAGGTCCCTTTAGCAGACATCATCAGCACTGCTCAAAATCTTGTTACAATACTGAGCAACAGTTTAGGCTCAGCAGGAAATGTCAGGCCAGCCAGGCAGGGTAGGGCAGATCCAGGTTGTGGACAGGGAGCACAGACAGAAAAGGCCCAGTCCAGTCACCGCAGCCAGTCAGTACAACAAGAAATGGCAAGGTATGCGACAGGCAAGTAGGCTGTTTTTGTGTTACTTTACAGTTCCAGTACTCTAACCCAGTCATGTTTTTAGGTCTTTTCCTGGATTTTTCCGCAAAGAGGTCAGGGGGAAAAGACGTTTTGCACCATATACACGTCAAAAGAAAAGCTTTTTGGTCAACTTTTTCCTACTTGACAAACAGCGTGGGAAAACTCCCAAAGGAGAACTAGAATTACGACTTATGCTGGCTGGACTTGGGAAACGATCATTAACTATAGATGAAAACATCACTCATTCAGAGGTATGATAGTATTTGCTACTTTCCCCAGTTTGCTGTCAAAATGAAATAAATGTAATGTAAAATATAACGTGGTATATTTCATACACATTTATTAACCACATTTTTTGTTAGACTATATGCTCTGCAAGACTGCTCCAGTATTGAGCATCACATTGAACACACCACCAGTTAAGACGATCATAACACTATGCTGAGCAAACCTTTAATGAGATGCAGTCAGGCTGTTGAATTGGGAATATGTGATGTATGTAATTGATAACTGCATTGCATGTCTGTTAAACCATATGTTAATATTTGTTCAAATTTCTAAATTGTGTAAACTCTTCTGTGTCATTCAAGTTGACAGATTTGCTTGTGAAAGCATATCCAAAGCTTACAAATATCTCTGGTGGCTGGTTATTGCACAAGTCTACAGGTAAGTGGGCTCCCTATAATTAATGCCGAATTCAAATGTGGCTGTTTTGTAGATCTCATATTTTTTTATTGAATGTTTATCAATAATTAAGATATTTTTTTTCCATTTTAGGTGGAGGGGGACAACGCAAATTGCTTGTCGTTCCTCCTGACTCAGATGGATACAGTGGGCAACAGTTAAAAGCAATTAGTGGGAATGGCAAATGTATCATGTACATTCCTCCCTTACAAGAAGAAATTGACAGTACTGCATTGCCACCAGAAGCAAAGGAATTTGAACAAATGCCCAAAGCCCAGTGTACATCATGTAGAAAAATGTTTCCTCTTCAGGCTCTTCCAATCCATATCCAGGAATGCCAGAAGGAGCAGGTTGATTTGTGTATTTCATCTGACAATGTATGTTGAAGCTTAGTTAAATCTTTTTGGGTTATTTTTCGATCCCATGATTTAACATGTACAAAATATTAAATCAATTGGCTGTTAACGTTTCATCTGCAGGAAAACTGTACAGAAGAAGATTCAGTCTCAAATGACCTGGACATCCAGAGGGAGATGGTAAGACGTTTTGTACAAATGTCCTGATAAGTGTTTTAAAACTACAAAACTAAATTCTAATATTGTTTCTTTTGTTGTTGTTTTGTTACAATTCTTTTGCCAGACTGCTGAGTGTCCGATGTGCAAAAAAGTATTTAATGTTGATGTCATTGAAGTACATGCATCTGACTGTGGATTACGGTAAAAAAATGTCACCATTACCTTGATTTCATGACTGCGGTCTATATATGTATATGAGGTTCATTTTAATTTCCTCATATCAAAAGGAGCTTGCATCATAAAATGCTACTAAATTTTATAAATATATTTTGTTAACACTCTTATTCATTAAGGGGAGAACATGCAGAACATGGGGTTAGCATGTCAGATCACCCTATAGATTGCTTCCAGAGGTAAAACCACAAGTATCTTTTCAGAAGTATGTTGTCCATTATTCATTTAGTTATCTCTCTGCTGTCAGTATAACTTTCTTCCATTTTTTTTCCAGTTCTGACGACATACTTAATTGGATTAGTGGCCAGGTGGAGGAAACCAACACATTTTCCATCTGTGTATCTCGAACTGACCTCTTCACCCGCGGCATGCAGCAGTGGCAACGTCAGAAGAAAACATCTCCTAAATGTAGATTAAGGGTTACCTTCTTTGGGGAAGCAGGCATTGACACTGGTGCCTTAAGCGTTCCTAACAGGTTTAGTAGGTGTTAAAAGTACACATTTTAAAGTAGACAATTTGTGAAATCACAGTTTTATAATTTATAATTTTGCTGTTTTCTAGAAATGCTTGCAGAGATTGAGAGAAAGCTCTTTGTCTGTAGTGCAGACAAAAAAGGAAAAAATCCTCTTTACTGTCTGAACAGTTTGGATCAAAACTACTTCAGGTGAGTCTAATCAGTAGTTCTGGTTATTTTATATGTATTGAGGAAATAACCTAAAATATATTTAAATACATTATACTATTTGATTTTATCTTATTAGGAGTGCTGGAGAAATCATGGCAGCTAGCTTGGCGCAAGGGGGACCTCCACCAGCCTTTATGCGCGAATGGTGCTTCAGATATCTCTGTTCTGGTGATTCTGACAGCATTCAGGTGTCAGCTACTGATGTCACTGATCGGGAACTGTCGCTTCTTATTGAGACGGTAAAAAAATTATGAAATCAGGCGGGTACTGAAAAGTAACTATGATTATGCACTTATTAGTCTACAAGTAAAGGTGTCTTCAGTTTCATTTGAAGTATTTTTTGTTTTGTTATTAGTTATATTGGGTTAATGTCTGTTTGGGTAATTTCTGCTCTTGTACTGTGATCCGTGACCGTGCACAATAATTTCTCAAATGTAACATTGAAACACTAGTACACTATTCTGATATTGTGGATGTTACCGTCGTCTAATCCAGTGTACTCATTTCTCTAACAAATGTTTTCCTCATAATATTGTAATCATGTCTTTCCACTGTATATATTGACATTGCTGATTTAGGGGACCAGATCCACATTTTTGGACAACCTTATTTTGGACAGTCTTCTTAAGAAGTGGAAATTTAAATAATTCAATTCAATATTGTGTTTTCAGATTAGCAGTGCAACTGATGTTGAGCTCGGTGAACATACTGATGAAATTCTAAACTGTGGATACACTGGAAGGTTGTCTGTAGAAAAGAAAGATCACATAATCAGGTATTTATTAGGTGTTTCTTTGTTGACTGCTGAAATGGTTACTACTTTTAACACAAAATACATGGACTACTTATGTGCAGTTACAGTTTCAAAACCACTATATTTACACTATATTTTCCCTGCTCCAACACTCACTCACTCAGTTAATTCAGGGATGTCAGGTTTTATACATTTTTTTTGCTGTTTTAAAAAAAAATACGTGTATTTCTACTGTTTTTGAAGGGCCATTATACTCCACTCAACCATGAGAGTCGTTCCGGTGCTTGATCAGCTTAGGAAAGGACTGCTGCTTTATGATCTTCTTAAGATAATGAACTTGTACCCAGAACTTTGTCTACCACTGTTTGTACCAGGAGATGATGACAAGGTAACTAATCCTTTACTATGGCATTTCTATTTAATTAGCATTAAAGGAATGGTTTCCAGCTCTAGGCATTGCTGATGTCCAGGTTAGAACTAAAGCTGCAGCACTATACTAACAGACACTAAAAGCCTAGTCACCTAAATCAAGACCAGGCTTCTTTGTGAATTTCATCCACTATTCAGGCAGTTTGAGAGGTGGGTTTTTATTATTATTTGCATTTGCATGTTTTTACAGGAACATTGTGGTCAGTTTTAGTGACTTCTAGTGTTTTGTTACCTCTAGTTCAAAACTAAGGGGACATCAAAATAATTGATTTTAGGTAGATGCAGCTTTTATTCTGGAGAAGTGCCACCCTGACTTCAGCGAGAAGGGATCCCTGAAATACAGCAAGGAAATTAACATTATGAACTTGTTCCAGGATTTCTTACAAGAAATTGAGGATCAAGGTATGTTTTAGCTTTTGTTTAAAAAAAACAAAAACAAATCTCTATTCACCCTAACATGTTTTCAATCCTTTATGTAAGAACAAGGTGAACATGGAGAAATGTCCGTTGGCAAAATCATGCAGTGGATGACGGGCCAGGGACACAAACCTCTTTTGCCAAGTGAAAAGCAGGACTTCAGCATAACTGTAAAGTTCTATCATGACTGTGATGGCAGTCATACTGTTTGTTTTCCAACAGTAAGCACATGCAGTCGCACAATCACTTTTCCCTCTGCTCACTTGAAAACATCTGATGACTTCAAAAACATTATGTACTTGGCCATATCTTGTGGGGAGTCTTTTGATGTAGGATGTAAGGAAGCAAGAAATGAAATTCAACACTTCCTTCCTTGTTCTTTTTATTCACATAGGATATCTTACATCAATATTAACATTTATGTATTTATATAATGTTTCACTGCCAGTTTTTTTATAACATGTAGCATGTCATGACAGATGTCAGCCAAGGTAATGTACAAGTCTGCAGTTCATTTTAAATAAATGTTTACAAAACAGCTGTTATTTGCCTGTTAGGTCTCAGTTATTGCTTTCTGTTCTCCAAAGGTGTTCAGCATATTGAACCATTGATATGTAAATGTCTCTACCATAGGATTCTGATGTTGCAAGAGGATTGATGATAGATTTAATTGTTTCCATCACAGCTGGAGGCAGTGGGCTCTCAATTCGTGGCACCTGAACGCCAAAAGGTTCTTCATTTGCAGAATCGAAGGACTCCCAGTCTGTTCCAAACAGCTCCAGATTCTGAAACTAAATAAAAAGAAAATGCTACCTTGCATAAAATTGTTAATTAAAATATACAGCATAAGAGGCAGAGTTACGTCATAACTACCCTAGGGTAAGTGATTTAATACAAACTTGCAAATTCTCTTCAGAGTCACCAGAAGAATTCTGCATGTGTCCCAGAACCCACAGCTGGTTTGGGCTAAGTCCACCTTCAGATTGTAAGGGATGATTATCCCAGCCTTCAGTAAAAATGTGGAGATCATGTTCTAGGCGTGCAAGAAACACATAATGCACACAGAACATATGGAGAGAATCTGACAAGTCCAGCAAGCCATCTTCTTCAAGCCCATGAAGAACTTCGTAGTACAGCTGAGTTACACTGAGCCAAACATCTCGCCAAAGGCGCTCGATTCTAAACAGAGAAGGGAAAGAGGAACAGCTGTGTTAGCCAAGTAACTGATAGCTTGCTCTTGAATATGCTTTTGAAATGGTTTTATAATAATCTTACTATTACAATACTTTGCATAGTTAATTGGTAACCTTTGATTATGCACACTCTTCCCTGCAATGAAGCTTCCTCTTCCTGTGCCTTTTACAGTGAACATGGTTTCTGCAATTCCAACATTTTCCACACCTTCATCACCCCTCACTCTAGAAAATGTAGGAAAAAAAGCATAAAGTAGCAGTTCAGCTTTTAAATACTGAGCAAGTTTGCTTAAGCAGAAAATCAAGAATCTTCTACCACGATTACCTTGATGACCAGCCATAGTTTTGAACTGCTTTTAGAAAAAAAGAAAGCGCAGTGCTTGAGCAGTTATTATCTGCTGGTTCCAGGTACATGATCTATATGTAAAGTACACAAAATGTCTCAGTAAGCAATCATTTACTTTTCACGTAGCATGAAAATCGAACTAATCAAACTGAGTCTGACTCAGTTTAATTCGACACACCTTTCTAGAGTATCCATCGATCCCTCCAAATATGACAATGTTGTACCTTGAAAGCAAAAAGCACATCATAGCTTGTCCTTTTAAGGAGAAGTAACATTTTGATAGTATTATAAACTAATGATTACCGTATAAGTTTATGGTTTGTGTCCACGTGGACTCAGGATAGCAGATGCTGTACAAAATACGTTCTCCTGACAATGCACCCTAGCTTTGTCATCCTCTCCAAAACTCCAGCAGCATCTACTCTGTGCATGGACTCCTTGATGCGATCCCACTGAACTCTGTGCCCTTCTGCTTGCAAGGAACCCTTTACCATCCTGTATCCTGCAGTTGGTAATTGTCTCTTGATAGACATCACAGCATTATCCAAGTCATGGTCAGAGAGACTGCTATACGTGGACTTTGTAGACAGTCCATGTTCACGCATTCGACGAAAGATGGTTGACTGACTAACTCCTAGCAGGTTTGCAATACAAGACACGGGTAAAGGCATGTCAATGAGTCTGGTTAACAGTTCTTCAGAAAAGATCAGTTTTGGTCTGCCTCGTCCATTACTTGCATCCTTAAAAACTCCCACATTAAAAAAAGGCTTCCCACATAAAAAACAAAAAGTTGCCAACTGGCTAAAATGGGTTCTGCAAAATGGACAAAACATTGTAAAATTTTACTGGGTGAAGACTGATAAAGAACCTGGGTCTTCTCGATATTTAAAACCAATCCAAGGGCTCTGTATACCTTGGCAAAGGCATTCAAGATACCCTGGAGGTCCTCAGCAGAGTGTGCTATTGGCATTGTCATCAACATACTGTAACTCAATGATGGAGGTGTGACTAACCTTGCTTTTGGCTTTAAATCTGTTGAGGTAAAAGAGCCCGTGTGACAGAAATTAATGATTAGATCATGTTTAGTTATTATAAGAGATCATTATGGACTTTATAATTTAGTACATGTCCATTCTGACTAAGCAGAAGGACTACAGTAATTAAGTAATGTGTTTAAGTCTAATCATGTTATGATTAACATAACTAATGAAAGCTAACTTATGTTAGTTCATATTATGCATGTGTGCTATACTGTGACCCAGGTCAAGGGGAATGCAGAGGGTAAGAGCACTCTGTTAACTGGTAGTCACTTGGCTACTATACTTGGGTCATTTAGCTTTATCTGTGTTCAACTTATACATCAGTTGCTTTCGCTAACTCTAGGGAAGTCCATATTAGGAGATACACATATTTGAGACAAAGTATCCTGCTGGGCACCTATGTTTTGGAACATGCTGTGTTTAAGATAACCTATTTGTTAGAACTGCTGAATTGTGTTTAAGATAACCTATTTGTTAGAACTGCTGAATTGTGTTTAAGATTGTATATAAGCAAGGGGACTGCCCCCTTGCTTTCAGAGTTGTCATGCTTGAATGAGACTCTCATGTATGTGTCTGTCTTTGTCCTATTTATATATATTTATATTTTTATAGATTCTGATGTATTTAGCATGGCAACCAAACCTTGATAATATGCTCTACAGAGCCTGGCGGTCAACAGAGTCAAAGGCCTTTGTCAGATCTATGCCATATGTAATGGCTTTCCTTGTTGTCTACATTTTTCTTGCAGTCGCCGTGCCGTGCCTCTGGAAGGACGAAAACCACACTCTGGGAATATTTCCTCAGACAATGGTATCAGTCGATTTGCGAGGATACTGGCAAGAACTTTACCAGTTGTTGACAGAAGTGAGATGCCTCTGTAGTTCCCACATTTCGCTTTGTCCCCTTTTTAAAAAAATGGTCACTAACAGAGCATCCCTGAGCTCTGGAGTGATTTCCTCTTTTTCCCAGACCTTGAGGAGAAGGGTGTGGATGTTACACAAGAGCTCTGGCCCACCTTCCTTTAGGACCTCTGCTGGTATCCCATCAGGGCCTGCAGCCTTGTTGTTCTTTAAGCTCCTGATGGCATCTTGCACTTCCAGAATGTTGGGAGGTTCCCTCATATCTTATCTGAGGAGATGCTGAGGTATAAGGTTAATGAATCCTGAATCTATGGTACTATTTCAGTTAAGAAGTTCTTGGAAATGCTACTTCCATCTAGCATTGATGGACTCATTGTCCTTCAATAGCACTTGTCCATCATTTGAGTTCAAAGGGGTTGGGCCTCAATAGTTTGGTCCATAGATGGACTTTGTGGCACAGAAAAAAACCCTGGTATTACCAGAATCTACAAACCTCTGGATTTCCATTGCCTTTTCTTTCCACAAAGAGTTTTTAAGCTCCCTCATCTGGCTCTGAACCGCTGCCTTCGCTCTAGAGTGAGCAACTCTTTTAGCTTTGCAGGAAGTGTCGTTTTGCCATGCACAAAAGGCTTCCTTTTTTGAGGATCAGCTGTTCGATCTTTGCATCGTTCTCATCAAACCAGTCCGGATGCTTTCCGGACTTATACCCCAAGGTGTTTAATACAGACACTGAGGGTAGTGGATTTTAGGAGACACCAATGCTGTCTTATATCAGCAGGATATTCCTGTTGGAGACTTCTTGAAAGAAGCCTGCAAATGCTGCTGGGTGGCAGGTTCATGTAAACTTTCAAGTTCAAATCTTCTATACCTACACATACCTCCACACACACACACACACACACACACACACACACACACACACACACACACACACACACACACACACACACACACACACACACGTTGTTATTCACACCCAGTTGTCCTGTTTCTCTTTCTCACACTCACTCACATTTAATCTGAAGATTTCGCCAAGATTAGCTCCTCTCTCTCTCATTACTCAGCATGTGCTTTTCAGATAGCTCCCTAGCAGCTTGTTTCTCCCACACACACCTCCTCTTCTTCCGGCTTCTTCCGCATCCGGCTAGCTTGTCTTTAGCCCCGTGGGTAAATAGTGTTGACAGAGAATCTACATTATAATAATCGTTACAGACAAAGGGCAGCGTGTCCTTCAGCCAGGATGCCACCATGTTGCCTCCCAAGCTCATTCTATGATTCACAGCCTCCTGCCTGGTGTTCACAATTGCTCACTGGTCTAAATACGGGCAAAGGTGTGTGTTTCTCTGTGTGTGTGTGTGTGTGTGTGTGTGTGTGTGTGTGTGTGTGTGTGTGTGTGTGTGTGTGTGTGTGTGTGTGTGTGTGCTGAAAGACATATTTTGAGATTTAGCTGCAGGGCATACCTGCTGTCTCCTTGTAAAATTGGTACAAGCCCTTTTCTTGTTCTTTAAAGCAGGTGTTACAGGTTACTGCTTTCTAGTGTGTTTAGAACACAGCCTCAGAGCTACACTACTGCACATTCTGAACATCTTATAACCTTTATTCTTCTCTGAATGTCTGACAGACTTGGTCTTGTCTGCTTTATTGAGCATTTCAACAGTTGAGCGAGACTGTGAAAAGGCCAGTTACTTTAATGTTCCAAAGATTTGGGATTTAAAAACCCACTTCTTTAAATTCAGCATTAATCGTATTTAATTATTCTATTAAATAATTATTTTACCACTGTTTATTGGATATGTTTTGTTTTTTTACATTTATTAGGGCATATGCTCATATGCTGAGTTTTCATTTCTGTAAACCATGCATGATGCAGTATTTGGAAACACACTGAGATTGGTAGGGCTGTGGAGGCAGTGTGACACCATTACTAAAAGGTCACCCACATTATTACACATCTACCCACTTCTCCATCTTGCACTTCAATGTGAAATCTATTTAATTCAAACTGCATGTATAACACTCTGATTGGTACATTTTTCCAAAGTTATTATTAGACTGTAAGATTCTAAATGAGTTCCACCACTTGCACCAGAGTGAGTACTCTGAATTATGAAACCATCGGCGATGTGGAGGTCGATTCAGCTCAAATGCCTGGTCTAAATCTGGCCTCCCAGCTGGAGCAGGCTTATCTAATCAGTGGCTGCAAGCAAAGTTTTGCATGTTAGCAACATAAGGCCTGAAACTGTAATACAATTATTTTAAATGACACATCTTTATGTAACATCATGAAGTATGTATACAACTGGATTTTTATGTAACAAACTTGTCTAATGTATAATCATGTATATTAACAAAGAATGGATATTAACATATCATTACATTTATATAATGTATCGTCGTATGTACAGTAATAAAGTAGGTTGAAACAACAATTCTTGATGTACGGGATCATATATGCATATCTAGAGTGCAGTCCTAATCAGAGCTGTCAAAACACACCACTAACGCAAGAAAATCCTCCGGCAGATGCTGCCGTGCTGTTTTGTAGCACATTTTCTTAAAGTTGTGGTATCAGTTTGCAACTTTCCACTTCCCTCTGTCTGTCTCTCTACGTCTCTTTCTGTCTATCTGACTCTGTCTGTATCTTGATCACTCTGTCTGTCTCTCTCTGTTTCTGTCTGCCTGACTCTCTATCTCTGTGTCTATCTATCTCTGTGTGTATCTCTCTGTCTGTCTCTCCAGTTTGTGGGTGGTTTGGATTCATCAGCAGTAACACTGGGTTCAGTGTTTTGCTCTTTCCCTGCATGGGTGAAGGGTTTTCTCTTCAGTCCCAGAAGTCCTCCCTCCATCACAGAAAACAGCCACATGTTCCAGAAGCTGGAGCGTGCTGTGGAGAGACTGCTTTTAATGAGACTGAGCAAGAGACTGAGAGAAAAGGAGTGAGGGAAGAGAGGTGCTTCCATATGTTCCCTATCCACCCCTCCCACCTTCCACACACACACACACACACACACACACACACACACACACGTCCTCACGCAAACACCAACACATACACATTTTTGCACTAGTCAATGGTCACGACATGAGACATTGTAATGACCTCAGACACATTATAATGACAGGGTAGACTCTCATTTGTGGTGACCCTAAAAAGAGTATTTCATAGAAATAAACAAGAGATGCCAAAATACCTTTTGGCTTTTTCCAGCAAACAAAACAACACTCCACCCAAAAAGGTTTTTACTAGGATGCAGTGCTGTGTACCTGTTGGAAATTATTATTGCATATGCTCTCTCTCTCTTTCTCTCTCGCGCACACACACACACACACACACACACACACAAAGCTACACAGAGGCTACAATAGCATCTCCTATCTCTGCACTTTAGGCTCTGGCTATATTCTTGTTGTTTTCAAGTGCGTGACTCACCCGGGCCATTAGTCAAGGCCTACAGAACTCTGCTCACCTGACTCATACATACAGGGAACGGGAACAGTGAAGAACTGCTGAATGCTCAGGAGTTCCAGGTGGCAGCCGATTCTGGAAGCCTGCAGAAGCTTCTAGTCTTAACTAATGTATCTCAAGCATAGCCATGTAGCGGATACATATGTTAGTTTATGGATTATGAACGGGGCACCATCCTGATTGCTCAGGAACCAGTATTGTGATAATGGAGATAGGTGGAATATGGTTTAATCAGTCTCATTACTAAAGGGTTAAGTTCTGGTTCCGCGCAGTGACCTAATACCATCGACCAAAATATGCATTTACCACCGTGACCAGATGAATAAATGTCCACATTTATTAAATGGTTAATATTACAATTGATACAAAGCATATGAATGATTTGGCTCAAATTGAAACTAAACCTATATGTGAATCTACTAATTTAAACCAGGGATATAATAGTGAACAACAAAGAATATAAAATTAAACAACAACAGCGAATGATATAGTTATCGACGGTCATGAGATTTAAATGTATTATATGACTATCCTAAGGCTTGCCTAACTAGCGTAGGACCCAGGGACGGACACGAGGTCTTTAGAGAGAGAATAGAAAAGAAGAAAGAGGACGTTTGGGCAGGTTAATGGCAACAGTATTTACTATTTTGGACTTCAGGAGAGATAGAAGCTGGCAACCCCAAAACAGCACATGAACTGAGCGTCTTACTTCGAAGAAGAGGCGTGGTTACGCGGACCAACCGGTGCGCGTTCACGATTCGTTTCTTGAGGCGGCTAAGGTCTGCAGAGCAGGTCACGTGAGACAGCTCGGGTCGCGGAGACTTAGCGGTGACGTCACAGTCGCAGCTTGAGGGCGCAGACAAACTTGTGAAGATACTTGATTGAGAAAGAAGATGAGCTTAACTTGAACGACTAGACGAAATAAAAGTACTTTTGATGACGAAACGTAGAATAAAGAAAATAAAATAAAATAAAGAAGAATATTCTGTTGGACTCGGTGAGAGCTTTAGTTGCGATCTATTGGCATTGCTCTACTGGACACTGCGATGTTCGGCATGAGTCCAGAAAACGGTCGCGATGGTTTGGCGTGTTCGAGCCTTTGAGTCTCGGCGACTCTGGCGAAGTTCTCAAAGTCTTCCCAAATTACCAGGCTGCCAAGCTCATTGTTTCGATTCGAGCAAGGGCTTTTAAAACAAGTTTTTAGGGGCGTAATTGTAAGGCGCTTTCATGTTCATCAGGCCATTGACCATTGGCCTTTATTAATGAATATTCATGACCTTTGCCCAGAGGGGGGAGAAAGAGAGAGAGAGAGGAGCGAGGGGTGCCCGTCTTTCCAGGTCTAGTTAATGACTTAACCAAAGAAGACAGATTAACACAATATGAAGACAAAAGGGAATTCAATTAACCCTCCTGTCGTGTTCGGGTCAAATCTGACCGATTTACAACTTAAACCACTCATAAATATTGTGTTTTACATCTGATTGCTGCAAGGCCTTATGCCATCCTCCACACTATGCACTGGAACATATAAAAGTGATGATCATCTTTTTCATTGAATTTTGAGTGTTTTAAACCAACGTTTTACATCTGTGTTGTTGCCGGTCAAACGTGACCGTCACAGGAAATGAATGGGTATTCAGAATATATTCATCTATCAGACAGAAAACATCCCCATACACACTCACACACACACACCTACACACACAGACACACACACACTCACACACACACACACAGACACACACCTACACACACAGACACACACCTACACACACATACACACACACACACACACACACCCACAGACACACACCTACACACACACACACACACACACACTCGCTCTCTCACACACACACACACACACACACGCACACCTATACACACACCTAAACACACACACACACACACACACCTACACACACACACACCTAAACACACACAGACACACCTAAACACACACAGACACACACACACACACACACCTATACACACACAGACACTCGCACGCTCGCTCACTCACTCGCTCACTCACTCACTCGCTCACACACACACCTACACACATACAGACACACACATATACAGACACACCTACACACACACCTACACACACAGACACAGACACACACACACATGTTATGCCTATGTTTGCAAGGCCCCTCTGATCTGAGTGTGACATGCCACTCATGTGCATGAATTCACACACACACACACACACACACACACACCTACACACACAGACACACATACACACACACCTACAAACACAGACACACACACATGTTATGCCTATGTTTGCAAGGCCCCTCTGATCTGAGTGTGACATGCCACTCATGTGCATGAATTCACACACACACACACACACACACCTACACACACAGACACACACACAGACACACATACACACACACACCTACAGACACAGACACACACACGTTATGCCTATGTTTGCAAGGCACACTCTGATCTGAGTGTGATGAATTCACACACACACACACACACACGCGCGCACACACACACACTCACTCACTCACTCACACACCTACACACACACCTAAACACACACAGACACACACACACTCACTCACTCACACACACACACACCTACACACACAGACACACAGACACACCTACACACACACCTACAGACACAGACACACGTTATGCCTATGTTTGCAAGGCACACTCTGATCTGAGTGTGACATGCCACTCATGTGCATGAATTCACATGCGCGCGTGCACACACACACACACACACACACACACACACACACACACACACACTCACTCACTCACACACCTACACACACACCTAAACACACACACACACACACACACACACACCTAAACACACACAGACACGCACACACACACACACACTCACTCACACACACACACCTACACACACACCTACACACACAGACACACACACACAGACACACCTACACACACACCTACAGACACACACATGTTATGCCTATGTTTGCAAGGTGGTGAAAAAAATTTTTGTGTGTTAAAACAGACCGGTCTCTAAAGACCGGGAACACTAAAGTAAAAAGCGTGAGGTCAACAAAACCGAAGGGTTAAATAAATTGTCTTACATACTCTGCCTAAACAAGAATTAATTTGATTCTATTAGTCTACATATTGAGCCATTCTTAATTTCCACTCTTGGACAATAAATGACACATAATGCACAGACAGGCATAAATGTGAGGTCACATACGCACACATGAGAATGATTACATTCAATGAGTAACATACAAACTAATACATAGATATGTGTATGCCTAATATCGCACATTACATGTTGATACTTGGTTATATATGAATCTAAATTAATATCACATTGGAATATAAGTGTGATGTTATATCTAAAATGATGCAACACAAGAATATGTGAGTACATAGGTCTCTATGACTAACACAGAATTAATTAGCATGCATGTCTAAACAGTAGAACACACAGCAATATATGTATGCATGCCTGCATTCATTATACAATTTAAGACTACAAGAACAGGTATATCTTAACTACTGATACGCAAAGTAATACATGGTTATGCATCAATGTGGTGTGTTTATACAATAACCGATATTCTAATAAGATAAATTAATACTGAATACATGAAAGGTCATAAGTTGTGTCTCTATATCAACCACATGGCACAGTGTTCACATTTAGGCATATGGTCATGTGGTCCTTTGTCCTTAAAGGCTGGAAAGCAGAATACTGGTTTCAAGAATAATTCATCTTTCCTTATATGGAAGGTAGTCAAGTTTGGTGTCTCTAGACTGCATTCGCCGAGCTGGTTCCTGTAGGCTGAATCCCAATTCTGTGTACAGTTCAGATTTGGAGTTACAGAGATCTCTGAAATATTTGTATCTTCAGCTCTGGATTTTAACACAGGACTTATAACGGGTTTAAACTGTGGGCAATCAGATAAGGTTGGAATTTAGAGTTTTATTGCTCTTCCTGACTGTGGTCCCAATGTTCTCCAAAGAAGGTTGAGGTTAAACAGCCTCTCTCCGAGCCCAGGAGGTCAGATAAAGTCAGAGTTCTAAGCTAGGGGAGAGAAGCACCATTGTGAATGGGGGTCCTTGGGAACCTGTTGCTGGGTAAAGAATCAGCGTTTATCTTTACATGCAATCAGAGAGATGTGTGTCAGTTTCTCAGTTCAGTGGAAAGGAATCCCTTCGGGTGTCATACAAAATACACGCTTCTTGGCTGTCTCCACTACAGCCAGCATGAAGTCTACCACATCCACTTCATTCACTGCAGACAACTGTTCAAATCTGTACAATTTTTTGTCATTCAGTTGCTGTAATTCTGTGTCTTTTTATCTGTTCCTACAAACACACAAACAGACACTAGCACAGGAACTTTTGGAGAGAGATGCTTCTACCTAGAGAGAGGATGTCAAAAACATTTCAAAGCCATCTCTGCACAACCACTCACCCTTCAAGCAATACACACAAATGCACAATGACACTTCCACACAGAAACCTCCTGCACACACATGAAGAAACACTGTTAGAGACACCTGATGTTTCTATGTCAATGGCTTGACATGCACAAAAGACAGTATTGTATGTTGGATCATACCCCCTACATCTCCTCTCTCTCTCCTTCTCTTTCTCTGTCTCCCTCTCTCTCTCACTCTCTTTCTCTCTCCATTTTTCTTTCTCTCTCTACCTGCCTCTTTTCCTTCCCCTTCTTAGTGTGAACCCCACTTAAACCATTCCAAAACTCCACACACAGGCCATGTTAAAATAGAGAAGACATTTTTCTGACCACTGTTCCCACCACACACACAGCAGCATCAAAGCTGGATTTGCTGCCAGAGTCTTTAATTACAGCCATTTGCTTGTTCCTGAGAAAAGAAGGGTGTCCTAGTTGAGCCTGATTGCAGTAGTGTCTTAGCAAGGAGCTGAGTGGAGACTGAGGAGTGACATTTTGCAGGGCACACAGAGCATGTAAACACAGCTATCATTTCAGTCACCATGAGGAAGCGCTAAAATGTCAGCTGCTGTATTTTTATTACAGGGGATCTTCTAAGATGATAATCATTGTGAAAATGTCCCCACAATCTGGAAGTCAATGTCTTTTTTATTTAAAAAAAAAATTTTTTAGATTAAGGGATTTACATTAACACATTTATAATGTTTCTTTCAAGTCCCTCAGCAGAAAACACAATTCCTTGACTATCGGATTTCTATAACATTAGGAATTTTCAAGCGTTACGTTTTCTGTGTCTTACTGAGGGAACTTCAGCAGGGTAGTGCTGCAGTACAGTCAGCTGTGGATGACTCCAAATTTTGTCTTTACCAGTAAAACCTGAATTCATATCAAATTGCACATGATTACAATCTCTTATACAGAACCTTCTGTTAAGAACATACGCAATCCATTTACACAGGACATAATCAAACAATAAATAGGTGCCTTTTATCCTGCAAGGATTCTAGCTGTGTTTAGGAAAGATTTTCCTGGATGTCGGGGTGGTGTTGCAGACATGTGTGGTCCTGTATGGACTTGATGGATCAGTGTAAATGCTTCTCACAAGCCCTTCAGATCATGTCTCCGCTCATCTCAGCTGATACGCATCACTGAACTGAGTACAGAACAAATGTATGAAGCAGTGTCCTTGAAACTGAACCAGCAATGTCAGACATTGATGGACGGTGAGATGAGGAGAAAAAGAAAGAGAGAGAGACCCACACAGAGAGAAAAAAGAAAAAAGTCAGAATGACAAACAGAACATCAGTGTGTGTGTGTGAGTGAGAGAGAGAGAGACAGAGAGACAGAAAGACAGAGAGTGAGTTACTCCAGGGAAACAGCTAGCAGATGCAGACAAGCCCACAGGTGCTTGTCAGTCCCACTGTTAGCACTGGCAAACATCTACATCAATTGCCTAAATCTTGGCCAAGCACTGCATGTCTGTTTATTTATTTTATATATACTTGTCAGTCTCCATTAAAGTTCCATATGGCAATATGACTCCGTTATTTTACTATATCTACTGTTACGGTGACAGTCCCAGACCCGTCCCTGTGGGCGTGCCGCTATGTTGTCTGCGTGTCGTTATGTCCATGTATGTACTTCCGTGGGTGTGGGTTGTTCATGAGTGTGTTCGTAGTCGCACCTGTGCCTTATCTCGAGATCACAAGGGTGTGTGTTTATCACCTATTTAATGTGCGTTCGCGCAGTGTCTTGTGCTCGTCTTTGTCTAAAGTTTCGTGCCAGCGTGAGTGTGTGTTGTGCCCATGCTCCGCTCGGAGCTTACACATCGAAAGTCTGTCAATAAACGTTCAGTGTTGCACCGTCTTCACTCGTTGTGCCTCCTCCCTCGAGTGTGACAAAGACGAGCCGACAAGATGCCAGTGTACACAGCAGCACGGAAGAAGGGGAAGAAGGTTAAGCACCGTCACGCCTCTTCCCCTGCGCGTCGCTGCGCAATGCCGGTACCCGACGGGGAGATGCAGCAGGACCCAGCGTGTGCGCGCCTGCTGCGCCAAGCTCAGGCGGCTGAAGACAAGGTAGAGGCAGAGTGCTTTCGGCTGGTCGCTGAGAGGCTGTGGAGCGTAAGGTGCGGCGCTCCAACCCAGGCATTCCCCGAGGAGGAGTCTGATGCGCCAATTGTGTTGGGTGTAGGTGCCTTCGCCCTGACCCCTCCCGAATACGAGTTCGGGAGCGATGAGTCCGGAGAGGAAGAGAGCCCCCCCCCCTCCGTTTATTCGGAGGAGAGTGAGGGTGAGACCAGCTGCATCCCCTCCGTTCACGCAGTTCCTCGGATGTCCGATGAGGAGGAGGTCAGCCCCCCGTCGTCATTATACTCTGAGCCGACAGTGTATTACGGGGAGGGCGACGAGGACACCAGCCCTATTCCCTCCAGCCACGCTACCTCCACCGAGTGTCACGGTGCGAAGGAAGATGTCAGCCCTCCCTCTTCCATCTTCTCGGCTCCCACCGAGTATTACGGGGAGGGAGAAGATGTCAGCCGCCCTCCGTCCGTTTGTGCACCACCCTCGGAACGTGACGACGAGAGCGAGGAGGAGGACAGCTCCTATGGGTGTTCGAGGAACACCGTCCACCTCGGGAAAGAGGTTCCTCGGTCCCCCTCGGTGGTGAGCAGCATGTGCCGTTCCCGCGACTCGACCACAGAGTAACCGATGTCTGTGGGTCGGAGCGTCTCGGAGCAGGAGGAGATAGAGATGGTGGAGGGTGAAGCGTTGGTGACTCCGGGAGCGCGAGAGGGTCCCAGTACTAACCGCGGTCCAAGTTGGGGGTTCGGCGCGCCTCTGGAGATACCGCGGATACCCGCTAGCGCGCGGCTCCCAAGAAGGCGGTCGAGGATCCCCGAGAAAGGTCCACGGGCGCACCAAACAGCGCAACGCATGCTGGAAGCGCGGCGCCGAGGACCAAAGGGACTCCACCGCCTGTGGAGCTCCACTCGGAGCTTACACATCGAAAGTCTGTCAATAAATGTTCAGTGTTGCACCGTCTTCACTCATTGTGCCTCCTCCCTCGAGTGTGACATCTACACTATATTGCCAAATGTATTCGCTCACCCATCAAAATTATTGGAATCGGGTGTTCCAATCATTTCCATGACCACAGGTGTATAAAATTAAGCACCTAGGCAAGCACACTGTTTTTACAAATATTTGTGAAAAAACGGTCGCTCTCAGGAGCTCAGTGAATTCCAGTGTGGAAATGTGATAGGATGCCACCCCTGCAACACATCCAGTTGTGAAATGTCCTCGATTTCCTAAATATTCCACAGTCAACCGTCAGCTGTATTATAAGAAAATGGAAGTGTTTGGGAACGAAAGCAACTCAACCACATAAACTGACAGAGTGGGGTCAATGGTTGCTGAAGGGCATAGTATGAAGAGGTCGGCAACTTTCTGCAGATTCAATCACTACAGACATCCAAACTTCATGTGGCCTTCAGATTAGCTCAAGAACAGTGCGCAGAGAGCTTCATGTAATGGGTTTCCATGGTCGAGCAGCTGCATCCAAGCCATACATCACCAAGTGCAATGCAAAACGTCAGATGCAGTGGTGTAAAGCACACTGCCACTAGACTCTAGAGGAGGTGGAGGTGCGTTTTCTGGAGTGACGAATCGCGCTTCGGGAGCGGAAGATGTAGGAGACGGAATCCCCCACGGATGTCTTAAGGTGGCAGACCTTGTCTGGCCAAGCACCTTGTCCGTGCACTGAACAATAGTACACGCGTGAGAAAATGAAGCCACATCACACTGTATTTTCAGTGTCGACGCCGAGGGAGAACTGAAAGTAATCACAGAGAAACGTGTATAACAGGGAAGAACTGAAAATACTTGTGGAAGTACTCAACGCGTATAACGGGGGAGAACAGAAAACAATCGTGGAAATACTCAATGTGTAAAGAATAAGCAAAAAACCAAAGAGAAACAAAGTACACCAGGGGAAGTAGCTGGCTGGCTGGCAGGCAAACGCCGTGAAAAACAAAAAACCCTTCCCAAAAACCAAAACCAAACGTATAGGAAAAATAACAGCGGGAGGAAAACTTAAGAGAGGCCAGGAAGAGGCGCAGATGGTAAGTACTTGAATAGACAGCGTAATAAACAAAACAACTGAAACAAGCAAGAGGCAGGGTGGCGAGACACCGTGAACATACAACTGAGAAAAGGGCTGGAAGTCCTTATAAACCCAGGATGACAGGTGCATGCCATCACCGCTGATTAGCCTGAGGTCTGGCTCGTGGGCTCCTCCTGGTGGTGACTGGAGGACCCGCCCTGGGGCCAGCCCTGACAATTTCTTGAGAAAAAGCAGGATGTAGTGATATTGAGTAATTGTTATTAGTCCACTAGGTGGCAATAGTGAGTACCATATGTTCAGCTACTTCTAGAAGAACCTTTAAGTGAGGCGATTAACACTAGAGCTCCTGAGAATTCAGGATTCTGAGGACATCACCCCTCCTTCTTCTCCTTCTTGCCAGCAATTAGCAAAGCCAAACATCACCCTTTATTATGTTAATTCACAGAGCAAGACTGAGGCAGCAGCCTCACCCAGAAAGTCTCTGCACCCAGAAGTCAAACAGATCACAGATCACAAACAAGCAGAAAAACAAATGCTTCTATCAAATGCTTCTAACACAAATATAGATAGATAGATAGATAGATAGATAGATAGATAGATAGAGAGGTAGTATAAGAAATTTACAAAGAGCAAGATTCAAGCCTGCTGTTTAGATCACAAACAAGCAGAAACACAAATGCTTCTATCAAATGCTTCTAACACAAATATAGATAGATAGATAGATAGAGAGCACATGAATTTGTTTTCCTGTCTTTTCCTCTCCTTTTCCAGCCTGCTGTTTAGATCACAACATTTATCAGTGATGCAACGCGACCATGCTAATTTTCGCTAGCAATGATATGGGATTTCCTATATAACATTAGCATCAAGCTAATTGCGCCATATAATTTCTTAGCTTTTCAAACGCGAATTCAAACGCGGAAACAGAAAGTGTTTGATTACAACAAATATTATATAGTATAGTATATGAAATATACAAAGAGCAAGATTCAAACATTTTTATTTATTTTTATTGTTTGACGGGACTCATTAGAGAAACTGTCGTCTCTACGTGCGATTGAATTGTAACTTTTGAAACACGAGTCTACAAATTTTCTGCCGTTTGTTGTAGTATCGGTAACATACAGTCTGCTTGTAACTTCAACTTTTTCGTGAAGTATCACGTTTGGTGTTTTGGTCATATGAGCTTGGGGATGAGCCAGCTTGTGCTTTGGCAGGCGTATGAGCTGGGGGTGAGCCGCTTCCACCGCCTTACCAAGACAATGGGCGTTAATCCCTTCACAGCAGGGGAGTGGGCTACATGGACCCTACCAAGCCCTGTGAAATTTTTCGCTTCTCTAGGAGCTCTAGTGTTAAGAATGTAGCTCACCCACACAACAACCTGTTAGGACTGGAATTGAAATAAACAGTGTTAGTGTGTAACGCAGCTCGCGCTGCAAAGCATGGAGGTGGACACAAACGCTGAGAAGAGCGAGATTTATTACAGGGCATTCCATAATCAGAGTCGTAGTAGCAGGCAGGGGTCACAACGGGAGAGCCATCCAGATTAGACAGGTACAGGGGCATGAGCAAAACAGACACGAAACAGAGCAGGGATACACAGAACAAAGAGCTGATCATGGAGAATCAAAACACGACCGAACATAGAACCACCAGGTAACATCCACGAGAGAACAAATAACTGACAAGGGGCTAGGGAAACACAGGGACTATAAGTACATGGAACTAACAAGACACAACTGAGGACGATTACGACACGGGCGTGGCAGACAGACAGAAACCAGGCAGACAGACAAGCAGGGCGGGGCTAATGGGCAAAGAACAGGGCCACGGGGAACAGAGACACTGGAGTGACAGCAAAGGGAGGGGGGGCGTAGCCATACGTGACAATACCCCCCCTCAAAGCGTGCCACTCTGGGGCACGCAAGGGCAGACAGGACAGGGAAACGGACTAGGACATGACAGGGAACCATGGTACATGGCGAGGCACAGCGGACATGGGACAGGACACTACAGAACAGACCAGAGGGACAGGACCGGGCAGGACAGGACAAGGAGACCGGGGCATAGCAGAGTGAGGGGAACTAGAGACTGGCCAGGAGCTGGGCTGGGGCATGGCATAACAGGCAGGACCAGGGACAAGGGGAGACCAGACAGGACTAAGGCGAGGCACAGGAGCAGGGCTGGACAGGACAGGACTGGGGACAGACACAGGAGTGGGGACAGGGCAGAGGCATACACCGAGGCAAACACGACTTGGACGATGGAGACTGGGACAGGAACAAAGTGGGTCACGACTTGGGGAAATCGAGACAGGGACAGGGACAGAGATAACACCACAGGAAACAGACACAGGAACAAGTACACAAACTTGGACCGACACAAATACAGGGACAGGAACCAAAACAAAACCAGGGACAGGACATGGGAGCAAGGGGAACAAGGGAACAGAGGCAGGATCACAGGGCGGAGCAGACAACACATTAGGTACAAGCACACACACAGGCAGCACAGTCTCCTGGGGAACAGGCGTGGCTGGCTGGCGGGCAGCGGGAACAGGCGTGGCGGGCAGCGGGAACAGGCGTCGGCAGACGGGCAGCGGGAACAGGAGCCGGCGTGGACGACCCCTCCTGGGTCGCGGGGACAGGAAGTGGCGTGGACGACCCCTCCTGGGTTGCGGGGACAGGACGTGGCGTGGACGACCCCTCCTGGGTCGCGGTAACAGGAACCGGCACGGACGACCTCCTCACCGGCATGGACGACCCCTCCTGGGTCGTGGGAACAGGAACCGGCGCGGACGACCTCCTCCAGGTCGCGGGAACAGGCCACAGACGTGACGAGACGTCCACGGGGGCGGAGCCGCCATACTGACGTCCACGAGGAGCTGGAGCTGCCATACTGACGTCCACGAGGGGCTGGAGCCGCCATACTGACGTCCACGGGGGGCAGAGCCGCCATACTGACGTCCACGGAGGGGGGAGCCGCCACACTGATGTCCACGGGGGGCGGAGCCGCCATGCTGACGTCATCACGGGTCACAGCCGGCCACTCTTTGGATGAGTGGCTAGTACTCCCCCCCAAAAAATTCTTTGGGAGCCTACGGGAAGTGGCTTCCGGGATCAGCGGAGGGAGGTCCCCTTCAGGGAAGGCGACTTCTTCAGGCGCTGCGGCGGCGGGGCTCTGAATCGGGGTTGCTCCTCCCTGTAGCGTGTATTGAGTCGGGCAGACACATAGCGCTTATCAGGGAGCTCGTCGCTAAAGCTAGAAACCGAAAGTGATTTTGCTTTGTTTTTACAGCGACGAGACTCCCCTGTACCCACAGCACAAGGGGAATTCCTGTCTCTGGTTCGTTCGCGCTTTAATACCGGAGAGTCGAACCGAATTAATCCAGCCAACATCTCATTACAGCGATTGAACTTACCAGAGTCTCGCTCTCTCGCTGTGTCCTTGTATGGTCAGTTATTCTGTAACGCAGCTCGCGATGCGGAGCATGGATGTGGACACAAATGCTGAGAAGAGCGAGATTTATTATAGGGCATTCCATAATCAGAGTCGTAGTAGCAGACAGGGGTCACAATGGGAGAGCCATCCAGATTAGACAGGTACAGGGGCATGATCAAAACAGACACGAAACAGAGCAGGGATACACAGAACAAAGAGCTGATCACAGAGAATCAAAACACGACCGAACATAGAACCACCAGGTAACATCCACGAGAGAACAAATAACTGACAAGGGGCTAGGGAAACACAGGGACTATAAGTACATGGAACTAACAAGACACAGCTGAGGACGATTACGACACGGGCGTGGCAGACAGACAGAAACCAGGCAGACAGACAAGCAGGGCGGGGCTAACGGGCAAAGAACAGGGCCACGGGGAACAGAGACACTGGAGTGACAGCAAAGGGAAGGGGCGTAGCCATACATGACATAGTGGAAAGTGATAGAATAGGAAACATTACAGGGAGCTGAGCTTGGCCCCTTAGATGCAGTGAAAGGAACTCTGAATGCTTCAGCATACCAAGACATTTTGGACAATTCAATGCTCCCAACTTTGTAGGATCAGTTTGGAACTGGCCCCTTCCTCTTCCAATATAACTGTGCACCAGTGCACAAGGCAAGGTTCCTAAAGACATGGATGGCAGAGTTTGGTGTGGATGAACTTTACTGGCCTGCACAGAGTCCTGACCTCCCAATAGAACGTGGTGGAAATTTTAATATTTTCATTGATGCTATGTTTTATTAGTATATGTTAATCATAATAGTAACATTATAGATGTATAAGCTAGAGCTTATTACCTATATGTTAAAAACTACATGTGTTATGTTACACATTAGGGGCAGTCATGGCCTGGCGGTTAGGGAACTGGTCTTGTGACCGGAGGGTTGTGGGTTCGATTCCCAGACAGGCCATGACTGAGGTACCCTTGAGCAAGGCACCTAACCCCAACTGCTGATCCACAGCCCCCTAGTAATCACTAGTGTGTGTGTTTGTGTGTTCTGACTGCACAGATGGGTTAAAAGCGGAGGACAAATTTCGATTGGGGTGTAAAAATTACAATTGACAAAATATGGCACAATTTAATTTAATGTGTTAATCATGTAAGTTGGACACTGTAGCCATTCAGTGTCTGGTATGGCTAAGTAGTCCTTAGAATTGTACTGTGTTTCCTCTGCTACGTCATCGGCCCACTCTGGGTGCCTGATGTTCCTAGGGTGACCTCGCTCTTATCCATACTAGAGACGCCAGCTGGTCTTTTAGTCTCAACATGGAAGTGGCCACGTCGGCTCTCAGACCATCACAAGACTGCCAAGTGTGGATGGGGCATGCGAGGGGAGAGGCCAATATACATTTGACAAATCATGTGTGATTTGTGTCAAGTTATCTAATCATATGCTTTAATCACCTCATGTTCACCTTGTGAACACCTTGGGTGCTTATGAGCTAAAATATAAAAGATGAGATTTCCCAGGAGGGAATTTGCTCTCTGTGGTAGACGCCTTGTGCGTTTGTAACAGAGGTCTCTGGAATTAATCCATACTTGCCGAATAAATTAATTTTACTCTATTATCTTACCCAACTGCTTCTGACTTTTATTGTGCTTACCATTTAAGGGTTACAGAATTTCAACCACAAACACCTTTGTGATGACTGAGAGCCAGGTATTCTCATCCAACATCAGTATGTGACCTCACAAATGCGCTTCTGGAAGAATTTTCAAAAATCCCCATAAACATACTCCTAAACTTTGTGGACAGCCTTGCCAGAAAAGTTGAAGCTGTTCTAGCTGTAAACGGTGGACCAACATCATATTGATCTCGATGGATTAGGAAGGGTATGTCACTTAACACTAGAGCTCCTAGAGAAGCGAAAAATTTCACAGGGCTTGGTAGGGTCCATGTAGCCCACTCCCCTGCTGTGAAGGGATTAACGCCCATTGTCTTTGTAATGCGGTGGAAGCGGCTCACCCCCAGCTCATACACCTGCCAAAGCACAAGCTGGCTCACCCCCAAGCTCATATGACCAAAACACCAAACGTGATACTTCACGAAAAAGTTGAAGTTACAAGCAGACTGTATGTTACCGATACTGCAGAAAATTTGTAGACTCGTGTTTCAAAAGTTACAATTCAATCGCACGTAGAGACGACAGTTTCTCTAATGAGTCCCGTCAAACAATAAAAATAAATAAAAATGTTTGAATCTTGCTCTTTGTATATTTCATATACTATACTATATAATATTTGTTGTAATCAAACACTTTCTGTTTCCGCGTTTGAATTCGCGTTTGAAAAGCTAAGAAATTATATGGCGCAATTAGCTTGATGCTAATGTTATATAGGAAATCCCATATCATTGCTAGCGAAAATTAGCATGGTCATGCTCATATGTGAGTCAAGGTGAATGAATACTTTTGGCATTATAGTGTATACTGTATATCAGCTTCATCTATGTAGAAAACACCATGCTCCTACAGCAAAACAACACAAAAGGAAACAAATCATTATGTCAATGATGATCAAATCTGAAATTACCCACATTGCACATATGTTTGTCATTCACTCACACAGAACTAGCATCTACCCAAAAAACATATTTCAGTAGTAAAGGGCCAGACAGCATTTTAAACATTTGAATAAATGAAGATGAATGAAAATTTAGGATGCTTATTAGTTTTTTGTCAGCTGAGGTGTACCGCAGCATGAACCACACACTCCAGAGGAGAACTCAACCAAAATATACATGCTCAACCCCATGCTCCAGAGGGGAACCCCAACTAAACATACGTGCTCAATGCTACACCCTGGAGGAGAACCCCAACAAAACATATGTGCTCAACCCCACACCTTGGAGGAGAACCCCAAATAAACATACATGTACAGATGTCAAGCACATCTATAGGATTCCATTCACTTGGTAGCATTACTCTTGATATCACTGGCAAAAACCTTATAACAGGTTTATTAACACATAATAGCAAAATAACAATGTCATACGATTGTTTTAACAACACAAATCTTATTTTAATTACATCCATTAAGTCATCCATGGGCTTTAGAAAAATTTTCTGCTGTGCTGATAAAAGTACAATCTATTTTACTAAATAATAATAGTGTGAATAATTGCTACTGTGGTTAGGGGGTCTTCATTGTTCTGCTAGTGCATCAAGTTAGAAGTTATTACAGCACATTGTGACTAAGTTTTCTCCATCTGGCCTCACTTGTCCTCTCTCATGCATAACGGATACAGTTTCCCCAAAGCAGAAGAAGTACAAACAGAAAGCATTGTTATAACAACACATACGTCTCTCTTGAACCTGCTTTCGATGTCCTTCATAATACTAACTAGTAACTACATCCATAAAGTCACCTGTAGGCTTTAGAGAATTTTGCTGTGCTGATAAAATCCAGTATATTTTACTAAAAGTAATGTGAAAAATGGCTACAATGATTAGATGGTCTCCACTTTCTTGTAGAGGATCGAGCTAGAACAGTCACTGTGGCACTTTGTGACTGTCTTTTCATTTCTGTTGTCAGCTGTCATCTCTTGTGCATGTCCGACACATTTATCAGAAGCACAAACCCATATTGTACATCCCTAACAGACATTGTGTAACGTTCTGTGCTGGGCAGAACAGGGAGGCGGACACAAACGCTGAGGAGAGCGAGATTTATTCAAGGAAATTCCATAATCAGGGTCGCAATAACCGGCGCAGGTCATATTGGGAGGGCAGTCCATACACGAAATGTACAAAGGCATGATACGCACAAGGGAAAACGACAAGGCAGGTAACTAGGGAAAAACAGGCAAAACACACGGCAATACGGGAAACACAAAAGAGCGAACTTACTAACAGGCGCAAAGACAACGAACAGGTTGGAACAAAAAGACCGATACAGACATGGGAGACACAGGGACTAATATACACAGGATGTAACAAGACACAGCTGACAAGGATCAATACACGGGCGTGGTGAACAGACAGAGACCAGAGCAACAAACAAGCAAGGCGTGGTTAGGGGCACGGAATAAGAGAAAACACGAGGAACAGACATTGGAGTGACAGCTAGGAGGGGGGGGGGGCATAGCCCTACGTGACAGTACCCCCCCTCAAAGCGTGCCACTCCGGGGCACGCAAGGGCAGACAGGACAGGGACACCGACTAGGACAGGACAGGGAACTACAATACACGGCAATGGACAGGGACAGCAGACACAGGACAGACCAGAGGGACAGGACATGGAACCTGGGGCACGGCAGGGACAAGGACAGGAAACATGGAGACTGGCCAAGAGCAGGACTGGCACACGGCACGACACGGGACACGGAGACTGGACAGGGCCAGGGCGAGGCACAGGAGCAGGGCCAGACAGGACAGGACCGGGGACAGACACGGGAGTGGGGCCAGGGGACAGGGCAGAGGCACACACGGAGGCAAAGACGCTATGGACAACAGAGACCGGGACAGGAACAAAGTGAGTGACAACTTGGGGAACAGACACGGGGACCGGGACAGAGACAAAACCACTAGACACCGACACAGGAACGGGCACAAGGACACGAACAGGCACACACACAGGAACCGGAACCAACACAAAACCAGGGACGGAACAAGGGAGCAAGGGGAGCATGGGCAACGAGACAGGAGTACAGGGCAGAGCAGGGGGCACACAAAGTCCATGCCCAACAGGGGGCAGCACAGTCTCTTGGGGGACAGGTACGGCCGGGCGGCGGGCACAGGCGCGGCCGGGCGGCGGGCACAGGCGTGGCCGGGCGGCGGGCACAGGCGCGGCCGGGCGGCGGGCACAGGCGCGGCCGGGCAGCGGGCACAGGCGCGGCCGGGCAGCGGGAACAGGAGCCGGCAGACAGGCAGCGGGAACAGGAGCCGGCAGACAGGCAGCGGGAACAGGAGCCGGCAGACAGGCAGCGGGAACAGGAGCCGGCAGACAGGCAGCGGGAACAGGAGCCGGCAGACGGGCAGCGGGAACAGGAGCCGGCAGGCGGGCAGCGGGAACAGGCAGCGTCCGCTGGCGGGCAGCGGGAACGGGAGCCGGCGTGCACGACCTCTCTTGGGTCGCGGGTACAGGAACCAGCGTGGACAACCTCTCCTGGGTCGCGGGGACAGGAACCGGCGTGGACTGCCGACGGGCAGCGGGGACAGGAACCGCTGTGGACTGCCGACGGGCAGCGGGAACTGGAACCTGAGGTGAGGAGATGCGCTCGGGGGCGGAGCCGCCAAGCCGACGTGCTCGGGGGGCGGAGCCGCCAAGCCGACGCCCTCGGGGGGCGGAGCCGCCAAGCCGACGCCCTCGGGGGGCGGAGCCGCCAAGCCGACGTCATGGGGGGGGGGGGGGGGGGGGGACCGCCATACTGACGTCATCGGGGGCGGGACCGCCATACTGACGTCATCGGGGGGCAGGACCGCCATACTGACGTCATCGGGGGGCGGGACCGCCAAGCCGACGTGGCCAGTACTCCCCCCCAAAAATTACTTGGGGGTGTAGTGATGAGTAGATGGCGGGATCAGCGGCGGTAGGTCCTCTTCGTCAGGGTCCTGGGTGAGCCTGGAAGAATACACAGACACAGAAGCCCCTTGGTGGCTCTCTCTGCGATGGCTCCGCCTCCTCTGAGGCGTTGGGAGCTCGCAGAAGCCATCGAGAGCCAACCGAGGGTTAAGCAAACGCCTGTCTGTGCACTCAATCTGTCTGCCCGTGACTTGTACTACAGGTTTCTCCTCCCTATAGTGATCAAGCCGGGCAGACACGTAGCGCTCAACAGGAGTTCCATGTTCCCACAGCGCCAGGGGAATTTCTGTCTCTGGTTCGTTCATGCTGCGATATCGGAGAGTTGAACTGGACCGAACCAGCCAACATCTCATCGCAGCGATTAAACTCACCAGAGTCTCGCTCCCTTGCTGTGTCCTTGTAGGATCGGTCTTTATGTAACGTTCTGCGCTGGGCAGAACAGGGAGGCGGACACAAACGCTGAGGAGAGCGAGATTTATTCAAGGAAATTCCATAATCAGGGTCGCAATAACTGGCGCAGGTCAAATTGGGAGTGCAGTCCATACACAAAATGTACAAAGGCATGATACGCACAAGGGAAAACGACAAAGCAGGTAACTAGGGAAAAACAGGCAAAACACACGGAAATACGGGAGACACAAAAGAGCGAACTTACTAACAGGCGCAAAGACAACGAACAGGTTGGAACAAAAAGACCGATACAGACATGGGAGACACAGGGACTAATATACACAGGATGTAACAAGACACAGCTGACAAGGATCAAGACACGGGCGTGGTGAACAGACAGAGACCGGAGCAACAAACAAGCAAGGCAGGGTTAGGGGCACGGAATAACAGAAAACACGAGGAACAGACATTGGAGTGACAGCTAGGAGAGGGGGGGGGGGGGGCGTAGCCCTACGTGACACATTGCTTAATTCACTTACTGATTAAACTTGAATTTACAAATAATTTACAATTATCCAGAGATTAACACGCCTGTCTAGATATCTGCAAGTAAATAAAAAAAACTCGACCCATCCTTTACATTTATTACAATGTGCCAGGGAAATTACTGTTAATCCTTGCAGTGGTAAACAGTGTTGGATGCCTTCCAGATGCAAGCTGCCACCTTTCTTCCGCATAAAGTGAGTACTTCAGGTAACAATCTGCTAATCTCACTCAAGGCAGATGTAGACAGCCATTTTAATTTCCACATCATTTCCAAGTGTAAGACTGTAGGTAATTGGTGCTCCATTTGCAGCTGGAGAGTCTGCAGAGCTTTTCCCCTGAAGTGCACCCCATGTGGGGCGGGGGGCTGCCAAGCGCTTAGCAGGGGATAAATATAGTTCGCTACAGGAGCGAAAGGTGACTCACAGATAATTGTTGGATGCAAAACCTGCAGTAATTGGTTCCTTGGACTGACATTCTGTGTGCCCGACATCCATTTAGGAACCAGATGCTTCTCCAGCACACTTTACAGAGGAGAAACGCAGACACGTCAGATGCCATGCACTTTGCCATGCAAATAGAACAAAAAATATAATTTACTCCAGTGATGAGTTGTTAGCATCCCTGCATCAAAGACTTGGAGGGGAGACAGCCTTAGACTGGGATTAAACATCCCATGTCTGTATTGTCAGCTGTGTAGTACTGTTGATTTGGTTCTGAGGTGTTCTTTTCTGTGGGTGCATTAACAAAGCCGCTTGACAAGCTCTGGGTCCCTACCAGCAAGATAAAGGTCTCAGCGGCAAAAAGCATGAGGAACATGAGAGAGATGCAGGCACCAAGGTAAACTTGTACTCTACAGGCTAACATGTAGTGCTAACATAACAATTGGACATTAAACACACATCTAATGTAGGTTATAGAGATTTACATACACATACACAAACGTAAGCACATTGCTTGCACAGCTATATATATATATATATATATATATATATATATATATATATATATATATATATATATATTGTATGTATGTATGGGCGTGTGTGTGTGTGTGTGTGTGTGTGTGTGTGTGTGTGTGTGTGTGTGTGTGTGTGTGTGTGTATATGTGTCACGTACGGCTCCCACCTCCACCCCGGTCTTGTGTCGTCTACCCTAGTCCCGCCTTGTTTCTTGGTTTCCATTGTAGTGGTGTCACGGTGAGGAGGCCAAAGCCGCCACCAGAGGGTGCGTGCACCCACCCACACACCCACACAGCACACTCCCTCGAGCACCAAACCACTCCCCAGGTTTCAATCACCTCACAACTAACACCTGTGTCTTGTTAAGCCTTTCACCTTTTTAAGCTCACAGGTCGCTCTGTTCAACCTAAGTCTTTGGCCACCTCAATCCCCGCGTTTCAAGTGGAGATAGCCAAGGCCACTTCACCATCACAACACAGAGATTTCCCCTCGCAAGTGTAAGAGACTGACCTCATCTAATCCCTTAAAATGCTTGGGAAAGGTAAAGAAGGGTTTCTTCCCATCACCTATGCTCTAAGGAACTTAGAACCTCTGAAGGACACAGAGCTCACAACTCAGGAAGGACCTACACTCATAAACTCTTAATTCCAGCCTTATACGATTCTCCAAGGCTTCACCCCCAATTTACCATTCCTTGGAAGTTCTTTGTTAAAACTCATACCTGAGGATGCAAATATTTCAGAGGTCTTTATAACTTTAAATCCAAGATGTACACAATCAAAATCTAGCCTACAGGAATTAGATCTGCGGAACCAGTCTAAAGACACCAAACTTGGCAGCCTTCCAACCAAGGGAAGGATAATTATCCTTAAAACCCAGTATTCATTTTACCAGCCATGAAGGACCCTGGACAAAAGATCAATGCACAAGCTGAACCATGTTGTCACACCTGGCACCTGGTCTGTGTAGCCTGGCTCCTCCTCCTCTGGTCTTTTCTTCTTCTGTTTAGTACCACCTGTTTTTGTTTCCATGGTTTCAGTTCTTTTCTCTCATTGGTTTCAGCTGTCGCTTGTTTTAGGATTTGTTTGGGTTTGTATTTATTCCTTGTGTTTCAGGTATTTGGTGTGGGCCAATGTTAAAGGTGTGCTTCAATTCTGAATGTTTAAACTCTAGGTCTTGTGTGTGCTTCAGTTTTGAATGTTTAAACTCTAGGTCTTGTTTGTGCTACGAATTGAATGTTATTCTCCATGTTGAAGTTTACTGTGTGTACTTCTTTCAAGTTTCAATGTGTAAGGTGTGTTTCTGTTTTGTCACGTTTCCCTTTGTTGTGTTTCAGTTTGCCTGGTGTTATATATGGTTAGTCTCAGAGTCGTCACGTTGTTGCTTTGTGTTGCATATGGTTAGTTTAGGTCTAGTCACGTTACCTTATGTTATATTCTAGCTGTGTGTTGTCCTGTGAGTTTGTGTTTATTTTAACTATCCTACGTGTTCAGTGTTTCCTGGTTCAGAGTGTATTGTACGTATTCTTATGGTCTTCGTTTCTGTTTGTTCTGCTTATGTTCTGGTATCCCTGTATTGTCCCTTGTCTTATGTTTTGGTATGTTCATCATCCTATTCTGCATCTTGTAAATATAGTTGTTTGAGTTCACTTGGTTATGTGTCTCGTTCTTGGTTGATCTGTTAATAGTCTGTGTGTCTGTTCTAAGGTTAAGAATGCCACGTAAGAGTAGAGTGCTCCGTGCAAGCACAACACTGTTAGCCAGTATGGCTGACTCCAGTAGCCTTGAGTCCTGCTCTTCAGCGCTAGTGCATCCACCCCCTGATTATACTAACACCCCAACGTTACCCATGTGCCTATGAGATTAGAAAATTGTGATCTGTGGTTGATGTAAATGCACAACTTAGGATCTCTCATGTATTTTGTATTAATTGATTCCACCATAATACATTTTATTGTTTAATCACCCCACATTGATGCATATCTATGTATTCCTGTGTGTTTCAGTAGTTTAGATATACATGCCCCTGTATTCTTGAATTGTAGTATCATACAAACATGCATAGCTATGTGTTCCTGTGTGTTCCAATGGTTTAGATACACATGTCTGTATTCTTGAATTGTATTATGAATGCATGCATATGTATTCCTGTGTGTTCTGCTATTTTAGACATGCATTTCTATTCATTTTTGTGTGTTATAATCATAGAAACATGTATACCCCTGTAACGTTTTTCAACAGCAGCAGGAGTGATGCAATTGCAGATATATGAATATTTATTAAAAAGGAAGTAATAAAACACTAAACTACAACACAGAAGGCAGAAAGGAACTACGCTAAACACAGAAGGGAAGATGTACTCAGACGGGTAAGCAAGACGACTAGGAGAAGATAATATGCATGACACTGGGGAACCGTCAGGGCCCTCTACGCCCTCTCAGAGGGCCTAAAATATTCTTAACCCTAGGATGCATGGACGACCAATACCCCCAAACTTCCATGGATGGGGTAAAAATTGACCCCAATTAGAATCAATGTGTTTTTGCAATGAATTTTTCAAAAATGCTTTTAGTTTTGGTTAAAGGTGATTATATTTATTATATTTGGGTCAACAAAACAAATATTCTGGATCCTCTACATCTGAGATGTCAGATTCTGAGTCAATCCCACCGATGGGCTCTTCATCCCATCCGTTCAGGATCATATCTCGAGAAAGGTCTCCGGGTATCCTAGCTGGCCTCTGAGTAGCCATGATAGTCTAGATGAGAAAATATAAAACAGACAATGTTTGACAAACAAAAACAATGACACACAAAACAATAAATCAATATGTAGCTTTCTAAGTAAATATGTAAGTAAAAGCATAGACATGCATGTGCGCCCGCACACGCACACACACAGCTAACACAGTACTAATATTACTACTAACCTTATTTTGTAGTTAGCTTGTTAAATACCTGTCTACTTTGCTGACCAACATGTTACTCTATGACAGAAAAGGCATGGAGTTGATAAATGAAGATAATACCCCTCCTATTGTCCTTGGGGTCAATTTGACCCCAATGTTTATCATTAAAAAAATAGTAGTTGACTTTTTTTCTTTTGCTTCATATTTCATGACAATTCCTAATTTGATGGGGACAAGTGATAAAGCATAAAATTGTCATGAAAATATTTTTTCAATGTACTGAACACATATTGCACGCATTGGTCGTCCTCAGGGGTCAATTTGACCCCAAGCTGTTTTAGCTGTTAAAACTTGTCTATCAGTGTGCGTACACATATTAATAATATAACTAGGGTAGCGTTCTTTCACTTGCGCAACATTGCCAAAATTAGAAACATATTAAATATTAGTGATGCAGAAAAACTAATCCATGCATTCATATCCTCTCGTTTAGATTATTGCAACAGTCTCCTAGCTGGATGTTCTGGTAAATCGATAAACAAACTCCAGCTGGTTCAGAACGCAGCAGCACGAGTTTTAACAAAAACTAAAAAGTTTGATCACATTAGTCCCGTACTATCGTCATTACACTGGCTGCCAATTAGATTCCGTATTGACTATAAAATACTTTTATTAACATATAAAACGCTGCATGGCTTAGCTCCAGACTATCTTAGTGAACTTATTGAACAATATAACCCAGCGCGTTCACTTCGCTCGCAGGACGCAGGGTTATTAACTGTTCCTAGGATCAAAAAGATCACAGCAGGTGGAAGAGCCTTTTCTTTTAAAGCTCCACAATTGTGGAATAATCTTCCTGCCTCTATTCGGGACTCAGACACAGTCTCAATGTTTAAAACTCGATTAAAGACTCATCTGTTTAGTTTGGCCTTTGATTAATCTGTTACATATTTACTACATCTCGTATCTTTTCTCCGAGGTTCACCTGGAGAGTAACATTGCAGTCGGAGCCTACAATACCAGCATCGCTGCTCCGACACGGAATGAAAGCCTGGCGTTCATCAACAGACATTTACAGTGACAATATCATAACCCAGAACTTTCATTTTTACCTTTACTTAGTCTGATTGTGTGATTTGTGTGTGACTTGTGTATTTGTCTGTATTTTGTGTAATCTGTGTGTTAACGGGCCGCCCAATGGAGGATGGGTTCCCTTTTGAGTCTTGGTTCTCCCGAGGTTTCTTCCTATTCCCCACTATCTTAGGGAGTTTTTCCTCGCCACTGTCGCCCTTGGCTTGCTCATTAGGGTTCTGGACCCGTAGTATTGTTAACCTTTTAAATCCTGTAAGGCGCTTTGTGACAACATGTGTTGTGAAAAGCGCTATACAAATAAACTTTGATTGATTGATTGATTGATCTAGCATGATCAACCTGCACGTGCAGTTGATAGATCTGAGTTGATATATTTTGTTGATATACTTTGATAATTCCCGCAGTAGAACTATTTCATGTTTGACTACTATCATGTTCACACTGTTTCGCAAATGGGTGGATTTTCATGTTGTTTTCATACTTTCATACGTCATGTCTCTATAGACCTAAAGTTTACAGTGGGCACTGTTACGGCCTGGGCTCGTCCACACACCGCAACATAAGAAGGGAACAACAACAGGGTTCAAGTATCAAAATAATCTTTAATAAGTCAATTCCAAAAATGTCTAGGGTATGAATATATGTTAGTGGTGGTTAAGTGGGTGTATCTGAGTGTGTCAGTAAGTGATCAATGTAGAGGAGTAAGGATAAGGTTGGATAAAAGTAGAAGAGGGAGAGAAGGAGAAATCAAGCAGCCCAACAACGTGCCCAAACAAAGAAAATAAATGCCCCCCCCCCAGGAAAGAAAAAGCCCCAGCTTATAAACAGTACCACCAAGGTGTACTCAATTATCTAATTAGACCAGGCGTACTCAACTAAATTTGTCTGCGGTCCAATTTTGGCAGATACCTGTGACCCGAGGTCCGGTGCGGGCGGGGGTGGCGAACGTAAGTTGTTGAGCGGGAGGGGGGGGTGTGCGAACGTAAATTGTTGAGCGGGGGGGGGGGGGGGGTGATGTTGGCGGCGAACGTAAGTTGTTGAGCGGTGGTGGCGAACGTAACACTCGTGACGGAGTATTTTTTTCAATAGCCCTGAAATAAATGCTAAGGTTTTGTTTTGGTCCGTATCCAGTTAATCAGGAATGAGATTGGGTCCGGACAGGACTGCGTTCGGGTCCGGATCCGGACCGCGGTCCGCCAGTTGAGTACCCCTGAATTAGACCAATCAGACCCAGCCCTGCCCGTGCACTGACAGTCTAGAACCTGAAGGGGACCCATGGGGTCATAACACCTCCCTCCCTAAAAGAGGGTTGGTACAAGCCAAGCTCAACAAAATCCTAAAGAAAAGACCACGTGTGTTCCCTTCAGAAACACATCTTCCTTAATCCTGGCGCCTAGGAGAAAGAAAATATGTCCAAGAGAAAAACACAAAACAAACAACAATTCCTAAACTCGAGACAATGCATCAGCTATTACATTATCCCTACCCCTGATGTGCTGAATTATGAGCGGGTAACGCTGGAGAATTAAACTCCACCGCATGATGCGTTGATTCTGGTTTCTCATTTTATCAATAAAAACCAGTGGGTTGTGATCAGTGTAAACAGTTATGGGGACCAATGAAGACCCCAAATAAACTTCAAAATGTTGCACAGCAAGAATCAGGGCAAGAGCCTCACGTTCCACAGTGGAGTAAGCTCATTGGTGACCATTAAATTGCTTAGAGTAGTAGCATACTGGATGCTCTACCCCACCCAAGTCACTCTGCATCAACACAGCACCAGCACCATGCTCACTGGCATCTACAGCCAAACAAAAGGGAGAGTTAAAGTTTGGGGCCTGCAACACCGGAGCAGTAGCTAAAAGACATTTTGCATTATCAAAGGCTTCCTGACAATTACTAGACCACTGAAACTGAGCTTTAGGACTGAGAAGGTTAGTTAAAGGCGCAACCACAGAAGCAAAGTTCTTACAAAAAGCCCTGTAATAACCAGCCATTCCCAAAAACCTCCGGAGTTCCCGACGGTTTCTTGGCACCGGGAAATTACAGATGGCCTCAACCTTTGCCTCGACAGGCCGAACCTGTCCACCTCCAACAACCTTACCCAGATATGTAACTCTGGCCTTCCCAAACTCACATTTAGCTAAATTAATTGTCAGATTGGCTTCCGAAAGACGGGTAAACAGTTCTCTTATCTTACTCACATGATCACTCCAGGTGGTGCTATAGATCACCAGATCATCCAGGTAAGCATCACACCCTCTCATACCCGCTAAAACACGATTAACAAGCCTTTGAAAAGTTGATGGGGCATTTCTGACCCCAAAAGGCATCACTTGGTACTGCAGGAAATTGTCAGGTGTTACAAAGGCAGTGAGTTCTTTTGCCCTAGCAGTCAAAGGAACCTGCCAGTACCCCTTTAAAAGGTCAAACTTGCTGACATACGTCGCAGATCCTACACGGTCCACACAATCATCACACCTGGGTAAAGGGAAACAGTCTGGTTTTGTAACAGCATTTAATTTTCGATAGTCAGTGCAGAAGCGATATGTACCATCCGGTTTATCAACAAGTAGACAAGGAGAGCTCCAGGCACTAAAACTGGGCTCAGCAAGATTATTAGTCAACAAGTACTCCACTTCCCTACACAACAACTCCCTCTTCCTTGGGTTTACACGGTAGGCATGTTGTTTAATGGGGGATGCCCCAGCCACATCAATATCGTGCTCAACCAGCGAGGTACGAGTTGGGATATCGGGAAAGAGAGATGGAAATTCACTAATGAGGCCAACAATATCGTCCTTCTCCTCATTAGAGAGATGGGAAAGATACCGAGACAAATCTGCCAGAACCTCAGAGTTCTGAAGGCGCCCGACCACAATTTCATAGGGTGGTCCACCAACACCTTCATCCAATTCTTTACTGACAATACTCAAACAGCAATCCCTCACCACAGCGGGCTCACCCTCCTTAGAGCCCTCAGGCACAACAGGAGCCAATCCACCAGATACTGGCAAAACAGATGGGAAGTAAGGCTTTAAGAGATTGATGTGACAAACTTGCCCCTTTTTACGCCGATCAGGAGTACTCAGCAAATAATTATAATCAGGAAGACACTTAATGATTTCATAAGGCCCACTAAACTTAGCCTGAAATGGACTGGTCGGCAATGGTAACAGCGCCAACACCTGGTCACCAAGTTTAAACTGCCAATGTTCTGCTTTACAGTTAAATAAAGTCTGCATTTTAGACTATACCTTCCCCAACCTGCGCCTGGCAGCCGCTCTAGCCTCATACAGACGATACCTGAAACCAGAAACATAATCCACGACATTAACTGGAACCTCTGAAGCACTCCACTCATCAGCTAAAACAACTGTTGGCCCCCTCACTGTATGTCCAAAGACAAGTTCATTAGGGCTAAAACCAGTGCTCTCTTGTACAACCTCCCTAATAGCTAAGAGTAACCAAGGTAAACCTTCCTCCCAATCAGCCCCAAGCTCAACGCAATAAGATCTTAGAAGAGATTTCAGGGTCTGGTGGAAGCGTTCCAAGGCACCCTGACTTTGAGGAGGATATTAGCACTTGAAATATTATGTTTGGTTTTTAGCTTACTTAAAGCCCTAGCGAACTGTCTTGACATGAAATTAGAGCCTTGATCACTTTGAATAACTTTGGGAATGCCAAAAATAGATATAAAACTAATGAGTGCTTTAAGCACAGATTTTGCTGTAATCGATCTGAGAGGGTAAGCTGCAGGATAACGCGTAGACTGGCACATTACAGTCAACAGATACGACCGCCCACTCTTGGATCGAGGCAGTGGTCCCACACAGTCAACAAGCAGATGCTCAAAGGGACTAGAGACAACTGGGATCTGACATAATGGAGCCACAGGAACCTTCTGGTTAGGCTTGCCAGTTAATTGGCAGACATGACACGTTCTAACAAAAACGGACACGTCCCGCTTTAGCCTGGGCCAAAAGAACCTGCGTGTTATTCTATCGTACGTTTTCCTAACCCCTGTGTGTCCAGCCATACCATTATGAGCTAGCTCCAAGACGGCTTTCCTGAATTTACAGGGTACTACTACCTGTAACACAGTGTTGGTGAATGTGTCACACCGGAAAGTCCATCGTCTACACAACAACCCATTTTGCAAATAATATCCTGGTGTTGAGTCACATGCTTCATCTCTTGTTGTGGCTAAAGCAAACAAGGATTGAAGGGTGGAATCAGCTAGCTGTTCTCTGATCAGCTCTTCCCGAGACACCTCAAATAGATCAGACAAAGAACTGTCCATTTCTTCAGAACCCACCCCTGCTAACAGAAGCCGGTCCTTGCTCCCTTCTGCCACAAGAGGATCCACACTGGACTTATCCGGCAGTTCGGAACCTTTACTGCCTTCTACAGGACTGTCAACAGTAGGTAGTATCTCAGCTACAGGTAACTGTGAGGGACTCCAGTCTACTGTTTCTGGTCTAGCAACAAAAGTGTCCTCTAAAGATACATCTGCACCAAGACCCCCACGCCTAGCCATAGCACGAGTCACAGCACACGAAGGGAAAACGTAAGGATATTTTCGTGAACAATGGTCAGGTGGTTGTGGCAGCTCAGGTGCAGACCCCACAATAGGCAGTGAGACTACTTCAGTACTGCCCCACACCTTTCCCCCAGCTAAATCATTACCCAAAATAAAAGAAACTCCAGCCACGGGGAGTGACGGCCGCACTCCAACTACAATGTCACCAGAAACCAGTTTAGAGTCTAGATGGATCTTATGGAGGGGTACCTGAAGCGATGTCATTTCAATACCCCTTACCAAAACATGAGTTCCTGTGGCTGTTTGGTGAGAGAGTGGCAAAACCCCAGCTAACAAAAATGACTGAGCAGCCCCTCTCGTAGTACACAAACTGGCACACGCTGTTGTTGTCCTAATAAAGACACAAAGCCTTCAGTCATAAAAGGGGTGTAATCAGTATCACCTTTGTCACCAACTCCAGTCAAAGTAGACCCAACAACCTTCCCCACATTACCTAAGGGAAGCAAGCCGCAGTCACAAGATGAAATCAACCCCACAGATTTAGTAATTTTCCCCTTATTGATGAGAACTGCGCAGTTTGTCACCTTGTGTCCCAACTTCTTACAATAGAAACATCTCACATCTGACTTACCAGCAGGAGTGTGGCTAATATTACTAGAAGAGAAAGATGGTCGTGGAGAATTCTCCCCACCAGGTGGATGTGGTCTACTTCTAGTAAAATCTCTCAATCTGCCCTGATAACTACCTCTGTGGATATCAGGAACCCGTTTGTGTGTTAGCACATACTTATCTGCCAGAGCAGCAGCTTCGTCCAAGTCCTTTACTTCCTGTTCATTTTAATAAACAGCAACAGATTCAGGGATACAATTCATAAAGTCCTCCAAGAGAACCAGCTGTCTTAATTCCTCCCTAGAGTCAGCCTTTCGTGCTGTACACCATCTATCAAACAAGCCCTGTTTCTCCCTAGCAAGCTCAACAAAGGTCAACGAATCTAATTTCTTAAGATTCCTGAACCTTTGGCGATAAGCTTCAGGTACTAGCTCATATGCATGTAGTATGGTTGATTTCACTACCTCATATACTTTAGCCTGATCACTGCTCAAAGCAGAGAAAACCTCCCGTGCTTTACCACAAAGTACACATTGTAGCATAAGTGGCCACATTTCCCTAGGCCAATCTAACGTAGTAGCCACCCTCTCAAAGTGTGCAAAATATTTATCAACATCCTTCTCTAAGAAGGGTGGAACAAGGCGGATGTTCTTACTAACATCAAACACAGAAGAGGTGGATACTAAGGGAGAATGGGTAGCACCAGTTGGAGACTCGGCTCGCTTTATTGCTACCTCAAGCTCAAGCTTTTTAATAGTGAACTCATGCTGCTGACGCTCCCGTTCATGCTCCAAGCGTTGAAGCTCTAAGTGCTGTTCAAGCCTACGAAGCTCCAAGTCCCTCTCTATTTCAAGTTCTTTTACTTTTAAAGCTCTAACTTCCTGTTAGAATGCCGACTTCCTGCCGACGCTGCTTCCTGCTTCCTGCCGACGCTGCTGCGGAGCGAATTTTGAAATTGTTTTTCTAAAGTGTACTAATCTGTTTACGTGCTAATCTTTATTTTTTGCCTTCCTAGATAATTTTTTTACAGATAGTACTTCCACCGTCAAGACGGGCAGTTGAATATTCCTGCCGCTGATCAACTTTCTGCTTCTAAAAATCAGCTAGCGTAAGTTTGTATAAATCGGCTAGACACGGTAAGTGTTTTGATTTATTCATGGCTGGTGTTGGTTTGTTTCCTTGTTCGGAGTGTGGCATGTTCAGTCTAGACCCTTTCGCCACTGATAGTAATAGTGATAGTATTTGTGAGAGGTGCCAGTTAGTTACTTCTCTTGTGGCGAAAGTGGAAAGTTTAGAGCGCCGCGTCCACTCATTATTGAGGGATAGAGAGACAGGGACAGGGTCTGTAGTAGGTGTGGACGCGCCAGGGAGAACTAGCGCCTCCGCGACTCCGGCGATAGAGCCCTCACAGCGGGGCGAATGGGTGACGTCTCGGCGGCGTAGTCGGAGAGCGAGGGCTGCAGCTACTGCTAACGCCAGCGCTAGCCCACCAGAGCACCACTCACCGGTTCACGTGTCCAACAGGTTTGCCCCGCTCAGTGCTACACCCGCTGAGGAGACTCTGGTCATAGGAGACTCTATAGTCCGACACGTGAAAGTCGCTATTCCTGTAGGGGCACCAGCGGTTACAGTCAGCTGTTTACCGGGAGCCAGAGCGCCGGACATTAGTGGCAACCTTAGACTGTTAGCTCATAGGAGGTTTTCAAGGATAGTGATTCATGTAGGGGCCAACAATATACATCTGCGGCAGTCAGAGGTGACTAAGGCTAATGTTAAAGAGGTGGTTAAATTAGCCCAGACGATGTCCGATGCCGTAATCTGCTCTGGCCCCATCCCAATGCGGCGCGGTGATGAGCAGTACAGCAGGCTCACGTCGCTAAACCGCTGGATGTCCAAGTGGTGCTCCGAAAATCAAGTGGGCTTTATTAATAATTGGGAAGAGTTCGAGGGCAAGCCTGGTCTTTTAGGCAGGGACGGTGTCCACCCCACCCGGGATGGCGCTGCCCTGTTATCTTGCAGCATAGCCCGTAGTCTGTTAGTTAGTGGTCAGTGTAGTACTAGGAGCTGCTGACTAACCAGAGTCGCGACCAGGCCGCAGACTAACGGGCTAAACCGTCTGTCTGCGAGCTGCTTAGAGGCGTCACCAAGATCCCATAGGATTGAGACTGTGTCTGTGCCCCGGGTTAAATTAAATCATAAGAAAATAGTCCGTCCTAAGTTTTTAACTAATATTCAAATTTCACATCCAATTATTACCTATATGACCGATCTGAAAATTGGATTAATTCGATCACTCAACTCTAAAGCAGTTTTTATGAATGAACTTATAACAGACCAGAAAATTGATATTCTATGTCTAACTGAAACGTGGATTCAATCTGGTGACTATTTATCTCTAAACGAAGCCACTCCTGTGGGATATAGTTATATACATAAACCTAGATTGTCAGGCAGAGGAGGAGGAATATGTATAATATATCGTGATTGTTTAGAAATTCATCAGAAATACTTGGATATCTTTAATTCATTTGAGATGCTGTCTATTAATGTAATTAGTCCATCTGAAAATAAAAGTTCATTTTCCCTAACAAATGTATATAGACCACCAGGGCCTTACTCAGATTTCTTAAAAGATTTCACAGATTTAACAGCAAATTTAGCAGTTAGTAGTGACAAAATAATAATGGTAGGAGACTTTAACATACATTTTGATAATGTGGAGGATCCACTGACAAGGGCTTTTACTTCTATATTGAACTCTGTTGGCATTACACAAAACGTTGTAGGACCCACACACTATCAAAATCATACCCTAGATTTAATCTTAACGTTGGGTATTGACGTAGATAATATAAATATACTCCCGCAAACCGTAGCTATCTCTGATCACTATTTAGTCAAATTTGAGATTCATCTTAACATAAAAACCCGCCCGTCTCCTCGGCAGTGTATAAAGCGCTCGATAAATTCATTAACAGCAACACAGTTTATTGAAGCCCTCCCTGATTTAACTGCTCTAGCCCACTCACCATCCTATCCAGGAGAGTTAGATAGTCTAACCAACTGCATAGAGAATACCTGCAGATCAGCTCTAGACATAGTAGCTCCACTCAAATATAAAAAGACTAGATCTAAAAAACTCGCTCCGTGGTACACTGACCAAACTAGAAACTTAAAACAAATAGCACGTAAATTAGAGCGTAAATGGCGATCTACTAAGTTGGAAGTATTCTACTGTGCCTGGAAGGATAGCATCATTGACTACAAACGGGCACTCGCTAAAGCACGCTCAGCATACCTAGCCTCACTGATAGAGAAAAATAAAAACAATCCTAGATTTCTTTTTAATACTATTTCCAAACTTACAAAAAATCAAGCAGGCGCAGAACCTCAGATTCCAGTAAACCTCACTAGTAATGTATTTATAGATTTTTTTGATAATAAAATAGAGAATATTAGACAAAATATAAAACCTTTTATTAGTAATACAACTGGTATGTCATCTGGTTTGGTTGACATCGATTTAAATCGCATACTGGGAGAAAAACTTGATGCTTTTCATCCACTCCCACAATCAGAATTAGAGAAAATAATTTCTTCCTTAAATTGTGCTACCTGCACACTAGACTCGGTTCCATCAAAGTTATTAAAAGAGGTATTACCAGCGGTAACTGAACCTCTTCTAACTATAGTTAACTCATCCATTACAATAGGTCACATGCCCAAATCATGTAAATTAGCAGTTATTAAACCTCTGATTAAGAAACCAAATCTTGATCCTACTGTACTATCTAATTATAGACCCATTTCAAACACATCATTTATATCTAAGATCATAGAAAAAGCTGTTGCCCAGCAATTATGCCTATATCTGCATAGGCATCACATATTTGAAAAGTTCCAATCTGGTTTTAGGCTCCATCACAGTACTGAAACAGCATTAATTAAAGTAACAAATTACCTCCTCCTTGCTTCAGATCAAGGTTATGTATCGCTGTTAGTGCTTCTTGATCTTAGTGCAGCTTTCGACACAATTGATCATAGGATCTTGCTAGAAAGGTTAGAACGCTGGGTTGGAGTCTCTGGCACAGCCCTTTCATGGTTTCATTCTTACTTAACAAATCGCTATCAGTTTGTAGAGCTCAATAATATTCCATCCAAATGTACAAAAGTTAAATATGGGGTCCCGCAAGGCTCCATTCTAGGACCACTATTATTTACATTATATATGCTACCATTGGGCACAGTTATAAACAAACATGGTGTCAATTTTCACTGCTATGCAGATGACACTCAACTTTACATATCAGCCAAACCTGATGACAAACTCAGTTTAAGAAAAATTGAGGCCTGTGTAAAAGATATTAAATGCTGGATGTCTCTAAACTTCCTCCAACTTAATGAGGACAAAACAGAAGTTCTCCTTCTGGGCCCTAAGGCCTCAAAACAGAAAATTCCAGATCTAATGCTTAATCTCGCAGGCTACCCCATTACACCTGGCACAGTAGCCAAAAACCTAGGCGTCATACTCGACTCTGACCTATCATTTGATAAATACATAGATAATACTACTAGGATAGCTTTTCTACATCTCCGTAACATTGCTAAATTAAGAAATGCATTATCACAGGATGATGCGGAAAAATTGGTGCACGCCTTTGTTAGCTCTAGATTAGACTACTGCAATGCACTACTGTCAGGATGTTCAAATACGAATCTAAATAAACTTCAAATAGTTCAAAATGCCGCAGCCAGGGTTCTGACCAGAACTAGAAAATTTCAGCATATCAGTCCAGTCCTATCAGCCCTGCATTGGCTCCCAGTTAAATTCCGTATTGACTTTAAAATTCTTTTATTAACTTATAAAGCATTGCACGGGCTTGCTCCTGAGTACCTTCAGGAACTTATTTCCTATTACGAACCCCCACGCCCACTAAGATCACAGGGTGCTGGTCTTTTATTAGTTCCAAAAATGAACAAGGTAACAGCAGGGGGAAGAGCCTTTTCTTGTAAGGCCCCCCCAGCTTTGGAATAATCTTCCTAAATGCGTCCGGGACTCCGACACAGTCACAATCTTTAAGTCTAGGTTGAAAACCCACTTATTTAGTTTAGCGTTTGATAATTAATATCCCCCCTTAGATAAAAGTACAGATCCAGGGGTTCATAGACGAAGGGTTTTATGGTAGACTGGGGCGCTGGTGCTGTCGTCCTGTCACTGCTCGTGGTCACTCAAGTTTGTTGACAGTGCAGTGGACGGATGCCATTGTCTCAGAATGCCCCCAAGCCTATGTTACCTTCTGGTTCTGCCTTTTTAGCTAGGCTGTAATAATTTAACTAAATGCCGGAGTTGCTGCCACACTCCGGAAATGTTTATAATTTTACCTGTCCTGTATATGTCCTCATACAGAGCTAATTTTCCCTGTTTCATTTCTCCACATGGCTGCCCGCCTGCTTAAGGAATAATGAGATGAGGAGACCAGCGATCCATCCTGAGCCAGCCACCTCCTGCCTAACCGGATGCATACATCATGATGGACATTATTACATATTTTTCCTTTTCTTTCTCTTCTTTCTGTCTAAATTGTTGTTGTTGTCATGGTGACCGGTGTCGGCCAGAGGAGGATGGGTTCCCCCCCGAGTCTTGGTTCCTCTCAAGGTTTCTTCCTCATGCAAAAAACTAGGGAGTTTTTCCTTGCCACTGTCGCCCTTGGCTTGCTCACTGGGGGCTAGGACTCGGCACTTGTAAAGCTGCTTTGTGACAACAACTGTTGTAAAAAGCGCTATATAAATAAAATTTGATTGATTGATTGATATTTCTGCCTTCCATTTCTCAGACTGCCAGCTTTCGCCTGAATACTGTGGTTGACTTGACTCTTCATCTCCAGATAAGCCTACTGTCTCTTTAAGGACAGCTTTCTGGACTAACTGACTTTTAATAGCCAGAACAAATGTTTCTTTTAACTTTCCTTCCTGAGCCGTGATTATTAAGTCAAAATGTTCAACCACCTTCCATAGCTGATCTTTAGTTAACCGCCATAAAGACTCTTCGGACGGGTTACCAATAAAATCTTCGGAAGTTGCCATAACATTAATAGTAATCTATGCAACACAAGTAGCTAAACACACAACCCACAAGAGACACTAGCTAAATGCAAGCCACCTATCCTTTCAAATGGGCACAACCCCAATATAAAAATCATCAATGTGTCTCATTCAATAACCAGAGCAAATGGAGCATACAACCAAATGAGGAAAATTAATAAGAATAAAGCATAATACAGGCTACAATGATCCTCCTCTTCCACCGCATGCAGGTTGCACTCCTACAACGGGATACAAACCAAACACACTGAAATAACTAGCTCACCTCTCCTCCCAACAACATTTATAGTTCACGCCTGCATTTACCACCGCTTAACTGCAAGCAAACCTTCTCTACTCTAACACAATAGCAACCACATTAGCCTCTACACATGCTTAAGTAATCTACATGTCCGTATGTAGCCCGTATTCGTCCATTAGACTACAAAACAACGCGCATTAAAAAAAATAAATCGGCGCGTTTTAAACAAAGCGGGAACCCACTAACGCAGATACTAAACAAACACTACCGACTACTCACCATCCACAGGCCAGGCAAAAACACTCCACACATCCAGCCGAAACCTCAGTTGGTCGCATCTAAACTCCCCCGTGTAGTTCTCCGGTAAATTAATCTAACTAGTCTTCCAGGGCTTGCCGGCCTCGGGGCGGCTGGTTAACGCTGAACTCGCTACAGTATACAATATACTGCGCGAAGCGTGCCCCCAACAGGAGTATAAAACACCAGACCAGGATTACCCCTCAAAACAACAAACTAAAATAAAAAAACACAGTGCTCCGTTGGAAGGGAAACCCCAGCTGAAGCACATCTAACCAGAGACTACACACTAATTGCAAGACCAACAGAAGCTCACCTGAATGCCCCGGAATGCGATCCCGTTCTACTGCCTGCTTAGAAAACAATCCCGGACGAGAACCCCAATTATGTTACGGCCTGGGCTCGTCCACACGCCGCAACATAAGAAGGGAACAACAACAGGGTTCAAGTATCAAAATAATCTTTAATAAGTCAATTCCAAAAATGTCTAGGGTATGAATATATGTTAGTGGTGGTTAAGTGGGTGTATCTGAGTGTGTCAGTAAGTGATCAATGTAGAGGAGTAAGGATAAGGTTGGATAAAAGTAGAAGAGGGAGAGAAGGAGAAATGAAGCAGCCCAACAACGTGCCCAAACAAAGAAAATAAATGCCACCCCCCAGGAAAGAAAAAGCCCCAGCTTATAAACAGTACCACCAAGGTGTACTCAATTATCTAATTAGACCAATCAGACCCAGCCCTGCCCGTGCACTGACAGTCTAGAACCTGAAGGGGACCCATGGGGTCATAACAGCATAAAAACCTATTCCATGTTTTCACTAGTATTTGACATGTTCTCATTATCCATTTTCTGTCTCACAAATGCTCCCCCCCCCAAAAAAAAAACTCAAAAAAACAAAAAAAAACCTCTATTATTTTCTGTTGGTGGCGCTATAGTAAAGGCCCTATCCATCATCACCAAAACAAGACTTGTGGTCATTAATGTTGAGAAGTAAATTTGAGAAGATATATATAAAAAATTCAAGATTTAAGATTAAAATTTAAATTCTATTTTAAAGGTTTGGCCTGATGGTGGCGCTAGAGAACAGGTCAACTTACGATTTTCAAGGGGTTATTTATGTATTTAACAAATAAACAAAGTGCCTGTACCAAAAAAGTGGTCAACAATGTTCTGTAAATCATTTTCTGGAGGTAAATATCCCTGGGGTGTCACATAGGGCTACGCCCCCTCTCCTAGCTGTCACTCTAGTTTCCCTCGTGTCTGTGTTCTTGCCCGTTTATTCCACCCTGCTCGTTGTCTCTGTGATTTCCCATTGTCTGCCACGCCCCTGTTATCATTGTTCGCACCTGGTCCTTGTCTAGTTCTGTGTATAATAGTCCCAGTGTCTCCGATGTCTGTATCTGTCTTTTTGTTCATTCGTTCTGTATGCTCTCGTGGAGTTCGCTGTTTCTGTTCTGTCATCTTTGTGAGTACGTCCAGCCTAGTCTTTGTTCCCCTGCCTGGTTTTGTTCTTTGTATTGCCATGTTTGTTTGTATTTCATGTCTGGACTGCCTGCCTGTTATGACCCATGCCCGTGACTTCGACTCTGCCTTTGGAATTTCCTTTAATAAATCTCGCTCTCCTCAGCGTTTGTGTCCGCCTTCCTGTTCTGCCCAGCGCAGTTCGTTACATGGGGTCAGATTGACCCCAAGGACGAATCGTGATATTATATTCGAGGACAATAATACTTACATGTATGCTGCTGTGACCTTCTGGTGGTGAGAATGCAGGCATCAGATGTGTAAAAGGGACAGAAATTGTATCCTGACAGTCACAGTTGTTAAAAATCAAAAGTTCCCAAAGCAAAGCCTTGAGAATCTGTACAAAATGCTTGGGTTCATTTTTTACCCCACTTAGGGAAAGCTGGGGTAGTGACACAAAAACTGCAATATCTTAAAATGTATAAAAACATTAAAAAAAAAATTAAATGGCCTCAAGTCACAAACATGTTTTATGAGGAATACGTGGAATATGGAAGTGTAAAAACTTTTCATTTCAGAGATTTTGAAGAAAAACAAGGTGGGGTCAAAAATGTTTGACTCCACCTTTGCATCCTAGGGTTAAAACAAATATATATAATTTATCCAATTTTTTTTATCTACTTACATTTTGACATTCGACATCTAAACAATTACAGAAATATAAGCAAATAAATTATTCACCCTTGTCTATTCAATCTGTGTTGGAAGGTGAGGGGTTAAGTGGAAGCCTGTGAGCCTGTGTCTCCCCCTATCAGGACTGTGATGCCCACTGTTCGTTTACAGAGGGCCAGGCCGTTATAATTCAGCAATACCAGTTTCAAATGACAGTATAATTGACCAATCATATCTTCCCTCTTAGTGGGCGGGCTTAACTGTATGATAATTTCCACCCGCTGTGGTGACGCTAGCTGTCGTTAGCGTACCACTGCTAGCTAGTTTCGATTCAGTCCTTTGATGCCCTCGTGCGCGTTGTTTACATATTCCGCTTCCGAGGAACACGGAGCTGTGAACCTTATTTTGTTGGAACCTTATTTTCCTTAAGTTATCTAGTACAGATATTATTGTTTATTGCGTTTCTAAAGCTGTACTGTCGTCTCAGTTTTTTATTTATTTATTTATTGCAGTTAATTAGGAAAGAAAAAATTTTTTGGGGGGGGGGGGGTTGGGAGCGGGCCCAGGTTTAATGGTCACGGTTCGCTACTGATGCATGAGAACATTACAACTAAACAAACCACATAAACCTAACGGGGAGAATCATAACACAAAGGGAGAAACGACTAAAGGGGCAGCGGGGCACAAACAACACCAAACCTTGAACGAATAACTAAACGGATAACAATAGAATAAACAACCAATAACCATGAACGGTAGGAAAACTAACATACACAATGAATACACGAGAGTTAAGCGGAGCGGAGCAAAGTGCCAAGGGGAGGGAAACATAAACTAACAACGATGACTAGAAGCGAAACCAAGAACATGAACAGGCGTAAGGAGTACTAGAAATATAACTGAACAGAGAAGCAAAGGAGGACTCAGGTACAATGACCGATGACAAGGGCTAGAACGGAGGGGTTTAAATACACAGAAAACATGGAGGTGAAATGAGACGCAGGTGGGAAAATTAAGGACATGGGTGTGGGCCTGAAATTCATTTTTCAAAATGAGTGGGTATTCCCCCCTTAAATGTGTCACATAAGGGATTTCTACATTTTGGGGGGGGATACTACTGGTGAGCTTAAATACAGGTCTTGCTGTGCTTCAACAAGATATACATTGAACTATATACATTGTAACGTGTCTCTTGGTTCTTCTCAACCCTGATCTGTCCTCTCCTTGGTCTTTCTTTCGTTGTTTTCTTTCTTCGTATGGGTTGTGTTATTTGATGTTAGTATTGCCATTCGCTATTTCTTGTCGTTCCTGTTAATTTTGTCACAGCTGATTTAGCTGTCATTGTAGTTCTGTTTGTTCATGCCCAAGTTTAATACCGTCTATTAACACTAGAAGGGCCGCGCCTCATTTACATATTTATACCTAGAAGCGCGGAGGGCCGGTTATCTGACCGCTTTCACCATCTCCTACTAGCGCCGTGTTCTTTTCACCTACTTAAAGCGCACCTTGGGCGGTCAAAAGACTGCTGAGTCTTTATACAGGGAAGCTGGTACTGACACATAATTAACACTAGATGGCGTTTTGCAGAAAAGGAAGAATGAGCCGCCCAAACAAAATATTCGTAATGATGACATTTGCACGTAACATCAATATGGTAACAAATTAATGTGACTAAATAACTTTTTAGAATCAGTGCCTTGTGACCTTGTTCTCAGTAGCTTCCCCATTGCCAGTTTCATATTGCATTTCCTTGTTTGCGAAAACGTAAATGCAAAATATAGTTTCAGTTTTGTTTCTTGGTTAGTGTAATAGTTTGCTTGGTTAGTGTAATAGTTTGCTTATTTGTCTGTGTGTTATTCTGTTGGCATATATGTCACTATATTATCATGTTCCTTCGCCACACCACTAGCCCACTGGCCTGCACCCCCCACTGTGAAGCGTTCACGTCTTTTGTCTTGCTAATGCTACTGACTGCGCTGCAGCCTTCCACCCCAACATCCACAGAAAGCTTGTTCAATACTCCAAAGTGTACCAAAGTGAAGCCCGCAGACCGAGCTAAAGCAAGTTTATTTGTATACTCAATGTTACGCCATTTCAAGATTTAATGTCTAAAAGTTGTGTATGTTAGTGAATTGCAGGCTATGGTGAACATAACAAATCTACAAATAAACGTCTATAATGTTTTGTGTTAGACCAGTGTTTCTCAAAGTGTGGGGCGCATGGGTATTGCAGGTGGGGCGTAAGCAATTGGAAGAAATGAACCTTTCTAAAGCCTGGTTTATACTTTCACGAGTGACCGTAGTGACTCCGCCCACCTCGCACGACCCCAGTGTTCTCCGAAACGATATGTGGTAAAGAAACACCCCTCAACAATAGGGGAAGGGACATTTACATGATGAATTTTAATGTTGCTTTGTGTTTCAGGTTTGAAAGTGCTGAAATTTAGTCTAAAGTTCTTGAAAATGCTTGAAATTGTAACTACTTCGTTTCACAACAAATATCTGTCTGACTGAACAGTTCTCCTGTATTACGTTACAAATATCTGTCTGACTGAACAGTTCTCCTGTATTACGTTAGCCTTTTGTAATTCCAGGGCGAAACATGAGAGAACGTGAAGACGTTAAGATTGGGCGTTTTGAAAATAAACAACATTATTAAATAATGTGATTAAAAGCGAATTATTTTGAATAATTTCATGTATATGTATAAATATTTTACTTATTTACGTTTAACGTGCTGGGATATATTGAAATGGACCTTGAAAATGACGTACATGTGCTTTAATTCCACCTTATAAAGGTGTATGAACACTGCAAACACGACTTTGTTGATTGCGCTGAGGTTACAAAATTCGAGAGGTGCACGACCTCGCAAATCGACAGCGCGAGGCCCTCGCCATTTTCGGTTGCGATGCGTCAAGTATAAACCAGGCTTAAACCAGTCGTTTTAATGCCTGTTCGGTTTTTATAAGCCCCGGATGTTTAACGTTCGCCCCCTGTCAACAAATTACGTTCGCCACACGTTCCGTCCTGTCTACAAATTATGTTCGCCACGCCACCCCCCTACCCCCTCCGTCCCGTCCCGTCTACAAATTACGTTTGCCACCCGCACCCCCCCGGTCAACAAATTACGTTCGCCATCCGTTCGTGGTGGGGTTTCACCTTCTTCTGAGGTGGGCAAAACGCAAAATTATTAAAATGATACGAATGGCTTCACGAATATAGTTGCCTCTCTCCTCTCCAATGTTCACTTTTTTATCTCGCCGTATTGTGTTGCCGTTTCAAATGAGGTGTTTGATCGGTGAATAGCCGATGTGTGATCCCACGTCCTAACGACCATGTTATCACCGAGCGTTATCACCATTTGGTGATTTACATGTAGCTTATATTGCATAAGTTTTGTTCCCCACCTCAAATTAAGTTCCATTTATCTAGTGAATTGTGAACTTGAGAATAAACCTCTGTCACTGTGGTTAATGTTCATGCACTGTTTGAACAATATTTGTGCATTTATTGCAGCTTGAATAAGTGTTAAGAACAGCACGTGACCTCCCGGATCATTCTCTACACCTGCTGCTCGTTATCTCACCATTTCACGAATACTTAAGCTTCCCCCTCTCACTTCCTGGTTGTGAAGTATGGTTGGCATGCCACTTTTTTTTTTTTTTTTTTTTTTTTTTTTTTTTACCTTTATTTAACCAGGAAAGACTCATTGAGATTTAAAACCTCTTTTCCAAGAGTGTCCTGGCCAAGACAGCCACATAAAACATTTAAAATACAACAACAGATACACAAAAACATAGACAAGAAATGTCATACAGTTAAATATTAGTACAATTACAGAAGCCAAATGATCTGTTTTGTCTGTCCTTTAAAATTGATTTAAAATTCCCCAGAGTGATGAGAGAAGATAACTTTAATTCCTTCTGCAAGTTGTTCCAGGCGGAAGGGGCAGAATATTTAAAAGCCTTTTTACCCAGTTCTGTTCTGACCTTTGGGACCTGCATCAAAATGATGTCCTGAGAGCGCAGGCCGAAATGGCTGATGGGTCTAGTCAGAAGTGAGCATAAATAAGAAGGATGGTGCCCAAGAATGCATTTGTAGATGAAAAACAGCCAATGAGACAGTCTACGATTAGTCAGAGACGGAATTTTTGCATTTGCATACAAGGTACAGTGATGGGTTTTATAGCAGCAGTTAGTCATGAAACGCAGGGCGCAATGATAGACAGCATCCAATTTTTTTAATTGTCGGGCTGAGGCATTCATAAATAGCATATCTCCATAATCCAATAGAGGTAGAATGGTTGACATAATCAGATGCCTTCTGACTTGTTGTGAGAAACAATTTTTATTTCTAAAAAAGAATCCCAATTTAAGTTTTATCTTTGAAGCCAAATTATCAATGTGAGTTTTGAAAGACAGATTCTCATCAATCAAAATACCTAAATATTTGTAGTGTCTGACAACTTCAATTTCGACCCCTTGAGCAGTTACCAAGCTGGGGAGTAAAGGTGGGAGCTGCTTACCATTTGAAAATATCATAGCCTTTGATTTCTCTGCATTGAGGACTAACTTTAGCCCAGCCAGACGAGACTGAACAATGTCAAAAGCAGATTGCAGAAGTTTAAAAGCTTGTGAGACTGATGAGGATGAACAATAAATAACAGTATCATCAGCATAAAGATGAGATTCAGCAGCAGGCAGGTTATCACATAAATTATTAACATAAATAGTAAACAACAAAGGCCCTAGTAAGGAGCCTTGAGGCACTCCCTTTGAAACGGGAAGAAGGGAGGAACTAAGCCCATCAGCTTGAACACATTGAGTTCTACCAGATAAATAGTTGGAAAACCAATTAACAGTCTGGGCAGATAATCCCATTTTGTAAAGTTCATTCATCAAAATGTTATGATCAACAGTGTCAAATGCTTTAGATAAATCAACAAATAGGGCTGCACAGTATTTTCGACCATCCAGGGCATCTATGATGTCATTTACCACTTTAAGAACAGCAGTTATAGTACTGTGCTTTTTCCTAAAACCTGACTGGTTCCGCGAGAGCATACCTGTTGAATCGAAAAATGTCTTCAGCTGTTCTAAAACCATTTTTTCTAAAACTTTGGAAAGTACACACAGTTTAGAAATGGGTCGGTAGTTATCGACTACAGATGGATCTCCACCTTTCAGCAAAGGAAGAACATAAGCAGACTTCCATATACTGGGAATCTTATTTTCAATATAAGTTCGGTTAAAAATGTAACATAGAGGTTCTGCTATGAAGTCCGCAGCTGATCTTAAAAAGAAAGGCTCAAGTTTGTCCGGTCCAGCAGATTTACTAAGATCTAACTGTTTTAAAGACCTATTAACCTCAGCTACAACAAAGGGGGACAAATTAAACCCTTGAGCCATGTCATTCAAGTGTACTTGAGGAGAATCATCCTGCAAATTTAATTTTTGTGGTGGCAATGATCCAAATAAAGATCCAGAGGAAATAAAATGTTCATTAAAACAGTTAAGAATAGATGCTTTGTCAGTTACATTTTGATAATTCTTAATAATACAAGTTGGTAAATTATTTATTATTTCATCTCCAAATGAAGATTTAATCACTCTCCAAAATTTCTTAGGATCATTTAAATTTATATAAGTTTTATCAACATAATACTGGGATTTTGCCTTTTTAACAAGGAAAGTAAAACGATTCCTTAGTTGTTTGAATGCCAGCCAGTCTTCCTGGGATTTAGAATGCCTGGCTTTAGCCCAAGCTTTGTTTCGATCTTTTAACACTAGAGCTCCTAGAGAAGCGAAAAATTTCACAGGGCTTGGTAGGGTCCATGTAGCCCACTCCCCTGCTGTGAAGGGATTAACGCCCATTGTCTTGGTAATGCGGTGGAAGCGGCTCACCCCCAGCTCATACGCCTGCCAAAGCACAAGCTGGCTCACCCCCAAGCTCATATGACCAAAACACCAAACGTGATACTTCACGAAAAAGTTGAAGTTACAAGCAGACTGTATGTTACCGATACTACAACAAACCGCAGAAAATTTGTAGACTCGTGTTTCAAAAGTTACAATTCAATCGCACGTAGAGACGACAGTTTCTCGAATGAGTCCCGTCAAACAATAAAAAAAAATAAAAATGTTTGAATCTTGCTCTTTGTATATTTCATATACTATACTATATAATATTTGTTGTAATCAAACACTTTCTGTTTCCGCGTTTGAATTCGCGTTTGAAAAGCTAAGAAATTATATGGCGCAATTAGCTTGATGCTAATGTTATATAGGAAATCCCATATCATTGCTAGCGAAAATTAGCATGGTCGCGTTGCATCACTGCATCACTGATAAATGTTGTGATCTAAACAGCAGGCTGGAAAAGGAGAGGAAAAGACAGGAAAACAAATTCATGTGCTCTCTATCTATCTATCTATCTATCTATCTATATTTGTGTTAGAAGCATTTGATAGAAGCATTTGTGTTTCTGCTTGTTTGTGATCTAAACAGCAGGCTTGAATCTTGCTCTTTGTACATTTCTCATACTATCTATCTATCTATCTATCTATCTATCTATCTATCTATCTATATTTGTGTTAGAAGCATTTGATAGAAGCATTTGTGTTTCTGCTTGTTTGTGATCTAAACAGCAGGCTTGAATCTTGCTCTTTGTACATTTCTTATACTATCTATCTATCTATCTATCTATCTATCTATCTATCTATCTATCTATCTATCTATCTATCTATATTTGTGTTAGAAGCATTTGGTAGAAGCATTTGTGTTTCTGCGTGTTTGTGATCTGTGATCTGTGACTTCTGGGTGCAGAGACTTTCTGGGTGAGGCTGCTGCCTCAGTCTTGCTCTGTGAATTAACATAATAAAGGGTGATGTTTGGCTTTGCTAATTGCTGGCAAGAAGGAGAAGAAGGAGGGGTGATGTCCTCAGAATCCTGAATTCTCAGGAGCCCTAGTGTTAACAGATTTGACAGCTCGGCAGAGAACCATGGGTTATTTCTACCTTTTACACGAAATTTGCGGAAAGGGGCATGTTTGTTAATAAAAAAATAAAAAGCACTATAAAAGTATTCCCAAGCCAATTCTACATCGTCAAAGAGCAATATTCTTGACCAATCAAAGAGCCACAGATCATGATGGAAAGCCTGCTCACAAAAATGCTTCATATCTCTCTTCAGAATGAACCGAGGACTTGATTTCATGAGCTTGGCTCGTCTGACAATGGCTATAGCACAGTGGTCACTTATATCATTTGCAAATACTCCAACATTTGAAATCTTATGTGGAAAATTTGTTAAAAGCAAATCTAAAAGAGAGGATTTTTCTGGAAATTTAATGTTTGGATGAGTTGCCTCATTACCAAGCGTTATATCTCTGTGATTGTTCTGACCTCTGCTCTCGTTCGAGACCTCATTCCCAGCCTAGCCCTCGTGTACCTTCAGCCCTCTGTCTACCCGGCGTGACCTTGGACCGTACTGACCTCGACTACAGCACCCATACACTATACACGAACAGTGGAGTTATTCCTCTATTAGAGTGCTCTGTATTCATGTTACAAATAAAGACAACCATATTCCGCAATTGGATCCTTGTCTGCCTGGTTGGTTCGTTACAATCAGTTTCGTTCCCCACCTCAAGTCAAGTTCCCTTTGTTTTGATTTGTGTGTCAGCTTCACACAACTCAACATTCAAAACACAGCTTAGGTCAGTGGTTCCCAAAGTGGGGGGCGCGCCCCCTAGGTGGGGCGCGGAGCTATTGCAGGGGGGGGGGGGGGGGGGGGGGGGCGGAGCTTGGAAGTAAAACGTGCACATGTGTCAATATTAGGGATGCACCGATTCCGATATTAATATCTGAAAAAATTCTAGATCGGGTATCGGTGACAATGTGACCGATCCATAAAAACAGATCTATTCAGTCTAATTCTATGCTTGTAACACTTTTCGGAGTTAATTCAACCTTAAATATCCACTCTGTCCCGGATAGAAGTGAACTTGGACAGTTAACAGGCGAGTGAAACGCAAAGCACACAGAGGAGAGGTGAATCACTGACTCGTACTCCCGCTGGTGCTATTCCACTTAGTCCGTTTATTTGCTGGTTGACCAAAATAAACCTGGGCTCCAGCACTACTTGACTGTTCATACATGAACTGGTGAGTTGTCCAAAGCTCATTGAATGCGTTACTTACAGAAATAAAATAAAGATAAAATAAAGAGCAGTGGTCTGAGTCGGTCTACGGCAGAAAGCTAAAAAAACAACAATATTCCATACGCGCGCTCAACTCGCTCCCTTAAAGAGACAGTACACATATTTCTGGCTGTTACATGCTTTGTGCTCTGCGTGATGTCTGCGCTAGCAAACTAGCCGCATATGTATTGCTGTTTCTCCTATTTCATCTCCTTATTTATTTTAAATTATATTTTAAATTCTTGAACCATTTCAAAGGTTTCTTGCAGTTTATTTTTTTTCATGTTTGACCAAAGTTGTGAACCTATTGTTTTTGTAAGTTTCAGGTTCTTTGGTACTATTTATTTTACATTCAATGTTATATTCATAATTGCACTGACTGAACAAATGCAAGTTGTGTTGTTTTTACATATTTATATGTGTGTTTAAGTGTGCTATACTGGTGCAGAGTTTTCAATAAACTTGTAATTCAGTATGTCTGTGTTAAAAAAAAATGTTTTAAGTCAATTCAGCACTGTTTTACTCTTATCAGATCGGTATCGGATCAGTATCAGCCGATACTAAGCCTCAGATATCTGAATCGGTATCGGAAGTGAAAAACGTGAATCGATGAACCCCTAGTCAATATGGGGGGGCGCAAAAATATTCTCATCTACTAAAGGGGGGCACGGCAGAAAAAGTTTGGGAACCACTGGCTTAGGTGCAGTCTTTGCACATTTGCCACAGACCAGTCGCTTACATGTCTGGCAGATGTCATACGTTTTGTTCCCTAAACATCTGCCGACTTGGCATTGTTTACTTTTTGAGGGCGGAAAAGGTGCTTCAGGTAAAATTCGCTTTTGTGCCACTGCCCTAGCCGCTTTCGCCATTTTCTGCTGTGCACACAGCTCCTTTACCAACTCAAAAATAAACCTTTGTCTGCTCAGGTTAATGTTCATGCACTGTTTGAACAATATGTGCATTTATTGCAGCCAGGTCTAGAAGGTTGTAGAAAACTACGACAGGCCAACGACGAGTGCCTCCCTTCACCGAATACAGTCGTGCCATTTGATCCATAACATCAACGCCACATTTAGTCCTGTTGTAATAGGAAACAGTTTCAGGCAGTTTCTTTGCGCCATTATCAGTTGAAACTGTCTGATGCATTGAGCTCAGGATGCTCAGGATGTTTTTTTTTAGGTTTTGCCTGGTAAATCGTTAGTTATTTTTCCAGACCACACCTTGCTGGAAAATCTTGTACACTGTGCCTGTGTACATGGGGGCATCTCACGTCTGATTTTATTCATCGTACCAACAATAGTGGTTTTGTTTGCCAAAAGGGTGTTTGCAAGTGCCAATGAAGTGAAGAAATTGTCATTACATTTCTTCCTTTACCCGTGAAAGGCTCCATCAAATGCAACACAATATTTTCAGACAATCGTTGACCAGCCGGCCTGCTTTAATCTTTCCCTAGATATGGAATGGCGTTCAGCATATATTTTGTTTCAAAATCAGCGGCCACCCAGAACTTAATACCAAATTTATCAGGTTTATTGGCCATGTACTGAGTGAAATGACAGCGAGCTTTAGTTGGGAACAGTTGCTAATCAACAGTTATGTTCTCACTGGGCGTGTAAGAAGCAATACTGTTTTTCACAAATTTATCAAATATCTCCGAGATCATAGCAAATTTATCAGTCGCAAGGCGGGCAGCCCTTGTGCTCTTGTCATCAAAGCGCAGATAGTGCATAATATCTCTGAATGTCTGTCTAGACCAGGTATCACCAAATGGCGGACCGCGGTCCGGATCCGGACCCGAACGCCGTCCTGTCCGGACCCAATCACATTCCTGATTAACTGGATACGGACCCAAATGCCAAAAAAAATTTAACGGGAGACTATATTTTAAACCGGAGAATTTATTTTCAGACGAGTGTTACGTTCACCACCCATTTGAGTGTTACGTTCGTCCCTCCCCGCTCAACAACTTTCGTTCACAACCCCCCCCCGCCCCCGCCACCGCGGACCCGGACCTAAGGTCTGAGCTATCTGCCAAAAATGGACCGCGGAAAGATTTAATTGATTACCCCTGGTCTAGACATTGTCTCTTTGAAAATGGGATTTCCAAAGTCAGCAGACCAGTATTCATCAAGTTTCATGCTTTTACCGGCTGTTATACCTCTCAAATAAACGAGACCCGAGACCCGCTGTCAGTTCATCAGCTGTTAGTTTGAACTGAGCGTTATTTCGTTCAGCCTCTGCCTCTGTGTATTTCAGAATTGCACCCCACATTTCTGTGTCAATCAAACACAGTAAGCTGGTGAGTGGACCTTTAATTTTGTCCTTGGCATAACACGTAGGCCCTGGGGTTCTCTCACAATATTGCACTCTTGTGCTCTACCCCGAGGTTTGCCAGCAGTTTGTTCAAACTACACCGTATCGTCTTTGGCCTGAAATGAGTCAGATTCAAGATTCAGATCCATTTCACTTTCGCCCTCTCCATCCGACACCTCACATTGTTCGCCCTCCGATTCCATCTCATCAATATTGCACAGCATGTCCACTACTTGCTTTGGGGTGTACGTGATTCTAATGCCCAAACTGAGGAGTCACCCAAACTGTTTTGCTGTTCAATCACCCAAACCGAACTTTCAAGCAAACTGTGTTGCTGTTCAAACGCCAAAACCGAGCTTTCAAGCAAACTACATTGCTGTTCGATCGGCCAAGCAGTTTTCACTCCAACTGTGTAGCCGTGCCCCGACTAATTTATAGCTCGCGTTGCCTCACTGTTTCACTGTTTTAGTCCTTGTCTGTGCGCTGAGGTGGCGATTAAGTGCAGTGTTGATCTCCTGCAGATGAACAGGGATGCAATGAGAGTCTTGACCTGCTGCTGTGGTTGAGCTCGTTAACGGGTTAGGGTCGACAAACAGTTCTGTGTTACAGACACAGCACACTGCTATTAGCTGCCATTAGTGGATGAACATATGGCTGCTAAAATCTCCAGTGAAGATGCTGGGGTGGGAAACATATGTGTGACTTCACAGAGGAGGACACAGAAAAAAAAATAAACATTTGAGCATTTTACCATTGTGCATCAGGGTCCAGTCCATCTGCTCTTCAAATTTTCCCACTTCCCATTATCAAAACACATGTATTAGTGAAGTGTGTGTGTGTGTGTGTGTGTGTGTGTGTGTATAGTATGGGTCCTATATCACCTAGAACAGCGGTTCCCAACCTTTTTTGGCACCACAGACCGGTTACACGTCAGACAACATTTTCACGAACCGGCCTTTAAAGTGTGGGGGGGTAAATACTATGAAATAAAACGACTAGCATAAAAACAAATATAAACCGCATTAAAATAAAACACCAGATGTATCGACGGATGTAACTGGGAGAGAATCCCAATTTTTAAAATATTTTTCAAAAAATTCACCCAGACTCGATAAAATATATTAATCTTTTTTTTCTGTGCGGCCTGGTACCAAATGGCCCGGTGGTTGGTGATTGCTGACCTAGAATACCTATAGGTATGCTATCCAACATCCATAAATCAGTATGTGCACCTCACAGAACCACCCCTGCCCCACAATCACAACATCTGCATGACTAGACCATGCTACAGGACCTTCCCGCGTGTTCACCCCACCATGGTAGAAGTTCAGCAGTGGGTGTTGAGCACATCCACAGCACGATGCCCTGATGGGAAAAACGACAACATTTCAATGTTTACTCACATCCTACTCTTTTAACTCTCACCTTCAAGCTTGCTGGGAAGAATAGCTTTGTTCTGTAAAACCCAAATGGCTTTGACTCAACCCTCCCTCATGGCCCACAAACATGCAGATGCATTTATAACTATTTTTGTTATGCTAATGTGGAGAGGTACGGAGCCCGTAAGGTCACATCATGTAAAAAATATAATAACGCGTGGCCACGACTTACTAACGTGTGCGAACGAGATATTTAAGGCGTGGGAACGAGATAATTAACGTGTGAGAACGAGATAATTAAGGCGTGGGAACGAGATACTAATGTCGCCTTTTACGCGCGGCAACAAAGTTTATTTTTTCACAGCAAAGCAAGCAGATCCCAGGGTTGTTCGTGAACTGACTGCCAAGGAGGGGATGTACACTAACTGCCTGCCCAAGGAAGGTAAACCTGGCTTTATATAAAGTAATACTTAATTATCTCGTTTGCACGCGTTAATTATCTCGTTCGCACGCGTTAGTAAGTCGTGGCCACCCGTTAGTAAGGCATTCGCACGCATTAGTAAGTCGTGGCCACGCGTTATTATTTTTTTACATGATGTCACCTTACGGGCTCCGTAGAGAGGAGCTCACATTGTGCTTGAAACAAAACAAATTGAGACAGTTCTGGAAATTCAGTTGGAAGCACAACCATCTGCGCATCAGGTGTGTTTTAGAGAGAAAAAAAGGCAGGAAAGAAACAGAAGAGAAAGACAATAAGTAAAAAGAGCAAAAGAGAAATGCTGAGAAAATACAGAAAAATAGGTAAGAGAAAAAAAATCAAAGAAATGGACCATAAAGCAGAGATGAGACAGACAGAGAGAGGGGACAGACAGATAGAGAGGGAGAGTTAGAGAGGGAAAGGAGTGCATGCTGAGTGGAGCTGCTTCCTCCTCCAGGGGTCAGCTAGAACTTGAGAGGTGTGAAAACACAGAGCAGGGCAGAAAATCACTAACCACCACATCTTAATATCTCACTCTCTAACACACACACACACACACACACACACACACACACACACACTCCTTAACACAAGATCTGACAGCAGAGGAGCCAGACAATGTGTCACCAGTGTGTGAGAGAGCCTGAAGCTCAGAGAGCAGCTCTGAGCTCCCGCAGAAACACACATACCAAGCCCTGGACTCCAAGCACAGTACAGTCTGGAAGACACAGTCATGACCAATGGTCTGAACAGCTGTTGCCAATACCTTAATGATCGCTTCCTGTAACCAAACATAAACTATTCCTCTAACTTAACCTAGCATACTTCACATATACTTAACATATAACATTTCCTTAGGTATACCCTGATCCAAAATATATGCTGAACGCAATTCCCTATCTGGGGAAAGATGAAAGCAGGTAGGCTGGTCAACGGTTGTCTGAAAATATTGTGTTGCGTTTGATGGTGCCTTTGATGGGTAAAGGAAGAAATGTAACGACTGACAGTTTCTTCACTAAGCGAACAAAACCACTATTGTTGGTATGATTAATAAAATCAGATGTGAGATGCAACCAAGGTGTTGCAGGCTGGAAAAATAAATGATTACCAGGCATAACCTGGTAACATCCTGAGCATCATGAGCTCAATGCATCAGACAGTTTCAACTGATAATGGTGCAAAGAAACTGCCTGAAACTGTTTCCTATTACAACACGACTAAATGTGGCGTTGATGTTATGGATCAAATGGCACAACTGTATTTGGTGAAGGAAAACACCCGTCGTTGGCCTGTAGCGGTGAACAAAACGTATGACATCTGCCAGACGTGTAAGCGATGGTCTGTGGCAAAGACTGTACCTAAGCAACTATGGTCTATGTGCAAAGACTGCACCTAAGCTGTGTTTTGAATGTTGAGTTGAGTTGGGACTAAACTTATGTAATATACACTAAAGAGAGACGGGAAGCACCCGTCATTGGACTGTAGCGGTGTTCTACAACCTCCTAAGCCTGGCTGTAATAAATGCACAAACAGTGCATGAACGTTAATTGGAGCAACGGAGGTTTATTCTCGAGTTTACGAAACTTATGCAATATAAGCTAAATGTAAATCGCCGAATGGTGATAATGCTGCTTGTGAACCTCCACATACTGTGATGGAAACATCATCAAACAACTGGTGACACATTCGTTAGGATGTGGGATCACACATTGGCTATTCACCGATCAAACACCTCTCCATTTGAAATGGCAACATAATACGGCGAGAGCACATTATAGAGAGGAGAGAGGCAACTATATTCATGAAGCCATCTCACATCGCATTGTATCATTTTAATAATTTTGGGTTTTGTTACGCAAAGGTACATAGCCTACCTTTTATAATTATATTTTTGTAATTCATTTTGCCTATTTGTGCTTTTTGTAATGCGCTCCACACTTTGAGAAACACTGGTCTAACACAAAACATTATAGACATTTATTTGTAGATTTGTTATGTTCACCATAGCCTGCAATACACTAACATCTACAACTTTTAGACATTAAAACTTGAAATGGTGTAACATTCATTGAGTATACAAATAAACTTGCTTTGGCTCAGTCTACGTGCTTCACTTGTACTTTGAGTAGCCTACTGAACAAGCTTTCTGTGGATGTGGGGGTTGAAGGCTCCAGCGCAGTCTGTTGCATTAGCAAGACAAAAGACGTTAACGCTTCACAGTGGGGGATGCAGGCCAGTGGGTTAGAGGTGTGTCGTACGAACATGTTAATCTAGTGACATATATGCCAACAGAATAACACACAGACAAGTAAGCTATTTAAAACTAGTAAACTATTACACTAACCAAGCAAACTATTACACTAACCAAGAAACAAAACTAAAACAATATTTTGCATTTACATTTTCGCAAATGTAATATGAAAATAAACAAAACTGACAATGGGGAAGCTACTGAGAACAAGGTCACAAGGCACTCATTTTAAAAGGTTATTTAGTCACATTAATTTGTTAACATATTGACGTTACGTGCAAATGTCACCATTACGAATATTTTGTTTGGGCGGCTCATTCTTCCTTTTGTGCAAAACGCCATCTAGCGTTAATTATGTGTCAGTACCAGCTCCCCTGTGTAAAGACTCAGTGGTCTTTTGACCGCCCAAGGTGCGCTTTAAGTAGGTGAAAACAACACGGCGCTAGTAGTAGGTGGTGAAACCGGTCAGATAACCGGCCCTCTGCGCTTCTAGGTATAAGTATGTAAATGAGGCGTGGCGCTTCTATTGTTAACTCTGTTAACTGTTAACTTCACAAGGTCCATGCACTGACCAGGGGGAATCAGACTAAGGCAAAAGCGCACCCATGACATGCGCTGCTATGGTATAGGCTTGCCTGTGAACTCTGGTGTCTGGATGTGCAACCTGCAAGAAAAAAAGGGACTGTGTCCAAGATGCAGTCAGCTTGGGTGGGATCTTGCAGGGTGCTCTCATGCCTGGGGGATGTGTTGTACAGGCTCCGCTGGGGCCCACAGCACCTCATTGTACACCGCGACCGCTTAACTCCATACCGCCCGAAACTGTTTGGCACTGGACATTGTCCGGACTGTCTTGCCCCTGTTGCTCCCCCTGTTGATTCTCCCGCTGTCCCCCGTGGCCATTGCCTGTGTTCACCTGTTTTACTGGGGGGAAGGGGGAGGGGGGAGGTCATGTAACATTGGCTCTGTGGTAGTGGCAGGGTGACATCACTATCCATGAGCCCCTGTGATTCCCTAGCAATGTTCTCTGTTTTTAATGTCATATTTATGTAATACTGGTGGCTGTTATTCCTTTAAGTCACGTATGTTGTTAGTTTAGGTTGCCCCGTATTATTTAATATATGTGTATATTTATGAGTCTCCCTACCGTGTCTTAGTAATGTGAGTATGTTGATGCTATGCCCTCGTGTTTCATTTGATAATCAGTCTGGTTCTGTGTAATTGCTCCCTTCCTGATGCAATTTCACTGTTTAGGTGAGAATAAAGTCATGTCTACCTGTTGTCAAGTTGACATGGACCTCTTTGCTGCATCTCCCTTCCACACCTACGCCAATATGTTGTCTAATATTCTCTATTTTATTTTCAAAAAAATCCATAAAGACATTACTAGTGAGGTCTCATGGAATCTGAGGTTCAACGTCTGCTTGATTTTTTGTAAGTTTAGAAATAGTACTAAAAAGGAATCTAGGATTGGTTTTATTATTCTCAATCAATGAGGCTAATTATACTGAGCGTGCTTTAGTGCGTGCCCTCCTGTATTCAATAAGTCTATCTTTCCAGGTACATTGGAACACTTTCAGCTTAGTAGATCACCATTTCCGCTCTAATTTACGTGCTATTTGTTTTATGTTTCGAGTTTGGTCGGTATACCACGGGGTATACCACCAATTTTAACACAGGTACAAGTCTCAGACATCCAATCACACACACACCAGCGATGCTAATGTTGTATAATTAAACGGGTCTAGCGTTGTACATTGGATGAACTCGTTGCAATACTTGATGCAAGCTTCACGCAGCAAAACAACATCGTTCCTGCCATAAACATACAGCTCCTTTTTGAAGTCAAACACACCAGCAGAGGCTATGTTGTACCATTCGTCAAAGTCTTTTCTGTCTTTGTCATTCATTGTGTCATAACCATAAAAACTCTTTTCAAGGTATGCCCCCACATAGTTCTCGTTTTGTTTTAAATTGAATTTGTGTGGAAAATGCCCTTTTGTCAGAGCATGTTAGATTAAAGGCTGCTGTGGTTTTAGCCAAGCGCATTGGAATGAAAGAATATGAGTCTATGTATGTGACGCTGGGGCTGTGGCGAAGGATGAGACATGGAAATCCTTCTGACTGACGTCACGGTTGCTTTTATTTACAGATAAGCGCATATAGCGCACGAAAAACACAAGAAGCCTTCACACAACGTGTAAACATTAGACAACGACAAGCACAGGACACTGCGCGAGCGCACATTAAATAGACAAACCACATTAGCCCCATGTGATTACGAGACGATTCACAGGTGAGACTGATTATCACTCGACATAACCCTAACCACGGGAATCCACTGACGCAGACAAAGCACGTGGACAACGTTGACACATGGACACGTGGACACATGCCCAAAAGGGAGGGGCCGGGGTCCTCAACGTGACAGACGCCCCCTCCAAGGGCACTACCCATCCCGGGGTGCCAACAGGACCGAGTGCCCCGAACCCACGACGATGGGCGGATTCGACGCGCTCAGTCCTGCGTCTGGGAGGTGACTGCCCCTGGCGAAGCGTCCGTCACGAATTGCCTAGCACACCCTCCCTGGGAAGACCGGGGAAAAAACGTTAGACACAGGCACGGTCACAAACACACAAACAGGCACGCTTACGCACATAGACACAAACGGGAAGAGGGGGTTTGGTACATAAATGGGAAGATTAACAAACACTGGTACACACACATATGACATAGGCGCCAGGCTTCGCGCCAGGAGGAGAGCGAGTAGGGGAGAGAGGTCCGGAGCTGCTGGCGCTGCGTTGGGCAGTCCCCCTCCTGCCTTCGCTGCGAACCCTCCGCCGGGTGCAGCGTGGCTGGCGGACGTGCCAGGTGCAGCGCGGCTGTAGGACGTGCCAGGTGCAGTGTGGCTGTCGGGCGTACCAGGCGCAGCGCGGCTGGCGGACGTACCAGGCGCAGCGCGAGGGAGCTCCTCCTCATAGTCCATTGGCTCCTCCTCGCCCTCCAGGACCCCCTCCATGGACTCAGCCGGACTCTCACCCCGGGAATAGTCCATGGGGCTGGCCCTGGAAGATCTGGAGGACGCGGTCTCTCCAGGAGTCCTCCTCTCTTTGACGGTTCTCACGGAGGAGGAAAGGCTCTCCTCCTCGTCCTCCATGTAGGAGTCGCTCTCGGGTATTCCCGAGCCCACAGACGGGGAATAGACCTCTACTCCGTACTCCACTGTGGACCTGTCGTCCTCCGACGGAGGGTAATGGTCCCGCTCCTCCTCACCCTCCTGGCCCTTGGGATAGAGACCCACAGGCGGAGGGAGGTAGTCCTCCTCCTCTGACTCCTCCTCCTCTTCGCCGTAGTCTACGGTGGTGTCGGTGTAGACGGAGGGAGGGTAATCCTCTTCCTCCTCCCCCTCCCCAACATAGTCCACGGTGGGAGCGGAGTAGATGGATGGAGGGTAATCCTCCTCCTCCTCTGACTCCTCCTCGGAGTCCTCCCCGAATTCGCTCTCTGGGGTGGACTCCGTAGCACCGAAGACGCAGGAGTCCTCCCAAAAGGGAGGGGCCGGGGTCCTCAACGTGACAATGTAATGTTGTTTATATGCATCATCATACATGGAAATCAGTCTACACCTCATCATAGTGATTTTCACAACAATCCCCACTCTAGAAAAATATTCCAATAATAGGAAATTGTCAAAAACGGCCGCATTGTGAGCCAGCCATGTGTACCCACCATATTTGGGGTTTCTAAACTTTTTGATGAGTCGGTCTATGCAGTCAGATCCTTCTGCTGTGAATTCGGTACCATAAAATGTAATAGCACAGACAAAATTTGCTTCGTGCTTTCCTTTTTCAAAACGTGTCTCAAAGTAAAAAAATATGTAAGAATCGCTGGGCTCTTTAAATTTGCTAGGTTTTAAGTAACACACATGCTTGGTGTCTGATATTAAATCTTCACCTCAATGAACACAACGACCTGACACACACTTGTGGGGTTTTGGCTTTGTTAAACTAACATGATAACGACGTCCATATTTTTTTTGCTATACTTGGTTACATTGCATGAAGATGCCATCGCATTTGCATTAGACAGTCGTTTCTGTTTCTTATGTTGTTCATAACAGTATGTGGACTTGCAGTAAGGCGAACAGTCGTTACAATATTTGACATCTTCAGACAAAGATGAGCATGAGACATTGCGTGAACGCACATTAAATAGGTGAATAACACATTCCCCTGTGATCACGAGACAAGGCACAGGTGAGACTAACGAACACGCTCACAAACAACCCACACCCACGGAACTACAAAGATGGACATAACTACGCACAGACAATGTAATGACACCCGCAAGGAGGGGTCTGGAGCTGTCACCATGACAGAAATCCCCACCAGGGGCTCACTACTCCTGGAGCGTCCCGCACAGCTGGAAAGCCCCGAACCTATACCGACGGGCAGGTCCGGAGCCGCCGGGACCACAAGACTCCGAGAGCCGTCTCCCTTGATGGTGGGACCAGCTGCGAGCCACTCTAGAACACCCTTCCTGGGAAGACAGGGGAAAATACATTGAACACGGGCACAGTCACAAACACACACACCGGCACATGAAACACAAGAGGCACAAGACAAGAGGGAAAAGGGGATTTGGGAGAAACAACGGGACTGACACACACACAGGCACGGGCAGCCACGAGATCGCTCTCCCTGCTTGTAGGAGCGCGGCCAGCGGCGCGATCCCTCCCAGGGCTGCAGGTGGAACCAGAGGCGGAGTACCCCTGGACCTCGGGACCGATCCTCCTGCGCGTGCAGCGCTGCTTGGCGCTCCAGGAGAACTCACGCCCGTTTGCCTCATTCTGGGCACGTCAGACTTCTTCCTGGGCGCTGGCGGAGGGTCTGCTTGACGCCGCTCGCTCTCAGCAGCACGAGGCGCCTCTGGGGGCACCCCAGGAGATGGAGGCACTCTCCGTGGCAGCGCCTCCATCTCCTCTTCCTCCTCCGAGACTCCCAGGCTCTATAGTTGGTGGCCATTCACATTTAATACATTCTTAGTCCAGCTGGCTAAATTTAGGCATAATTATGTGAATGCCAGCAGCTTCCTTTTTTCAAGATAACAAAACATGTAATCGGGTTTTTCTAGTATCCGCATGTTTATACTAAGAAAAGGATATATGCTTTTCACCTGTGACAACAGTGAAGAGACGAAGCTTGGTAAAGGCTTGTTTGCCTTTCCCCCCCTTCATGTTGAAATTGGCCATGACCTCATTTGTCATCAACCTATGGACAGAAAAAGGGTGAATGTCTTCAAAAGTCAACAGGTTTTGTTATGTACTGTAACTGACATTTAATTGACAATGAAATAAAAGCTTACTTCTCCATAACCCTCTTCACATTGTCTTTTAAGTGTACTCCTCCCACCTTGGACAAGCCATTAATCTGAAATTAGAGGAATAAAAATCAAAAATAGTATATCCCCATTAACATACAGTGACAAACAATGAACAATAGAAATAATCATTATAATCAGAGGCGATCTTTGCATAGAGGCGTGGCTAGGCAATTGCCTTGGGCTCCTCCCTCTGCAGCCCACTGTAGGGGCCCCCTGACTAGCTAACTTATTTCTCGCATATTAATGTTGATGGACCCCCAAATTGCCAAAAAAGTCCGTCACTAAATAAATGTAAGTAAATATTATAATCATTTACACTACAGTAAGTATGGTCTTACCAGTTTCTGCTTTTCCTCAAGGGATTCAAGAGATTTGTCAAGGAGGTTTAGGGCTGTCAAGGAGGTTCAAGTGTTGAAGCCTGTGCAGGAATCTTTGAGTCTTCGCACCTTTGTGCAACTCCAGACTGTGTCTTCAAATTGCGGACTTCCTCACGGATATCGACAAGCAGCTCCATGACTTTTCTCTGAAATTCTAATGCATTGAAAAAAAAAATTATCAAAATTTGAAATATTATCAAGGCACAGTCTTGTGCTGCCATTCAGTGCTCAGCAGAGATCTATAGTAACAAAGTAGAACTACTTCGCTACTGTACTTAAGTACTAAAATGCTGTATCTGTACTTTACTGGAGTATTATTTTTACATTTTATTTTTAAAATAGTACTTAATTTAACATTTTAAATTAAATGGATGAAGTCTGCTGTACAGAGCATATTGCTTCTGTAGATTGCTGAACAAAATGTGATTTTGATCTTCTTTGTTCTTTTTTCTGAGACTGGCCTCCATGGCAAGATGATCTAGTCTCCATTTCTGAGGTGGGCTCCTGAATTTGCAGAGGAGCTAATAGAATCATAGAGGAAATTTAATAACAGACAAATACTTCAGGTCATTTTAGGACTCATTTATGGATAACTTATTTCTCTAACACAAAATACCATTGCAGGTAAATAAAAGTCAATTTTCCTTTTCCTTGTAGTAAGAGCAATACTCATTCTTCAAAATGAAGTATATACTGTACTCTGAGCAGCAACCCAATGCTCTTTTGCTTACTGGTAATTAATTTCAGTATTTACCCACTAAATGCAAACGCACAGCTCTGAGGGGAACTACTGTGTAGTGACAGTAACAAAACTGTTACACATATTAGCAAACTGAGGCTGGAATCAAACACTGAATCTCAAATTAATGTGTTGTGTTTGCGCATCTCACTTGCATATACAACTCTATGTATATGAACCCAGATAATCACTTTAAGACCAAATATTTCTAAAATTCAATTTAAGATACAGACCTGAAGAAACCCTTGATCTAAGGTGAGGTGAGGAAGAAGGAGAACCCTGTTCACTTGAAGTCTGTTTCCTCCTAATGGGTGTAAATGGAGAGCCAGAACTTGATGATGACGATGACGAGTTTGCCTTTTTGGAGTATAGTGTAGATTTTCTCTCTTGAAGAGGTTCCAGTTTCCTTGGAGGAGCAGGGAGTTCTAGCTCTGGTAACAAATAATCTTATGTCTCAATTGATGTATTGTCAAACAAAAACAAAGGCAATATGTATGTAATCTGTCACATTTTTTTGTTGTTTTCATTTATATGCCCTTATGACAACAAAAAAGCTAACCTTTATTACTCTTGGGATGTTGACCATTTCCTTGATAAACATTGTCAAATTCTACCTCACTGTCAGAAGCATAATCTAATTCAGGGGTCACCAACATGGTGCCCGCGGGCACCAGGTAGCCCGCAAGGACATCATGAGTCGCCCGCGGGCCTGTTCAAAAGCATCTTTTATTTATATTTTTCGCTACTATTAGAGATTGTCCGCGGTTGCTGTGTGGCTACTAGCTAGCCGGCTATGTAAATAATGTACTCGTTAATGTTGCCGTGTGGTACTTGCCGCCACACCCCCCCCCCCCCCCCCCCCCAACAATTATAATACGCCGTATGTATCAAACTGGTAGCCCTCCGCAATAATTGGTATCCAAGAGGTAGCTCCCAGTTTGAAAAAGGTTGGTGACCCCTGATCTAATTCAATAGACAAATTACGCAAAAGATTATATGCAATTGATGAAGGAAATACCACTGCTCACAATGAAAAAAAAAAATTAAGATGTCAAATAAATAAGGCAAAGATCAGGAAGATAACTACTAGAAATTGATAGATACCGTTGTAGAGGATGACAGATAAGACAGCGAGAGATACATGTATGCATAGATGGATGCAAAAAAAACCTACCTGTCAAACAATCCTCAAACGTCTTAGTTTTTCTTCTTCTCTTTGCTTCCATAGGACTTTCTTCAACTTCTGCACTACTTGTGAAGTCACAATTGTCACATTCGTTGAAGTCATCTATGTCACAAATAAGAACAAACAGCAAAGCAACAAGTCTGTTAATGCATAACACTGATATGGCAGGTTTATCTTGTGACAAAGCATGTAACAGGCATAAACAGGGGCTGAAATTCTTTTTTCCCCCTGTCATGAATGCCCTCCTGTCCCACCTCCATTCTGGGTTTTCCCTTCAAGTCTCCCTGTTCCCTAATCCTGCCCATGTTTTTTTCTAGTCTCTCTTGTTTTCGTTAGCCATGTGCCTGTGTTTTGTTTATTTATTTATTTATTTATTTATTTTACAGTTCACACCCTCGTTGTTTCAGATTGTTTTTTGTAACTACCACATAATTTAAGGTGGGCTGTAGAGGCAAATTTTGTAACTGACTAAAGAATGTTATTTTTTGTAAAACTTAGGCCCTGTTAACATGTAACTGTACCTACAAGATTTCATCTTCTCTTTTAGAAGGGGAAAATTTCTCCAACCATCAGATGGTTTGCGACGGTCATTCCGATACCTTGTTGCATTTGTAGCATTTGGCCAGTACAGTAACATGTTTTGTGTGTCTAACCAGCTGTCTGGCACTGTTCCTTCTTGCCTTTTCTTCTCTTGCCACACTGCTCTAACCCAAGCCATCCTGAAACACCACAAACTGGCATAAATTAAAACATGAATTTAAAAACAGAAATAAATGTATAGATAATTCAAAGCAAACATTCTTTGTTGCTAAGAAAATAAATACTGCCATTACAGTTTCTCAAAAACAGGCTAATCTATGGCATAATGTCACTTCCCATAAAACAAAAATATAAACAACTTTTTACATAAAAAAAATACTAGGGATATATATAAAACAGGGGGAACCGTCGCACTGGGGCACAACCTCTCTCCAAACCCTTCGTGGGGGACACCTCCGCACTGTAATCCGGCCCTTGGGGTGAGCGGAACTGGAGCACACCCGACGCAAAACCCAGGCGCATCAGGTTTCCAAACCCCTCCACAGACCAGGCTTCCTCTCCTCGGGTCGTTAAGATCAAATCCGCCCATTCGAGTGCCTTGTCGTATAGGAGAGATCTCATAAATAACACCAATACGTTCTCAGGTGGTTCGGGGCAGGTAAGCAACCGAATGTAAGAATTACATTGGAGGATAAAATGGTCTGCAGATGTATATAGGCCATTGTATGTGTCCGGGCAACGGGCCAATGAAGGAAGGGAAATGGGGTTACCGCGAGAGTCCTTATCTAAACACAACTGTAGGTTCTCAATTTCTCTTAGAAGTTTGCGACTACTGCTACGGTGTACACTAAAACACTCCGGGGACGACTCTACCTGCTGCGTCACTTTTTCGGGGTCGGTCATTCTGTAAGGTTTGCGACGGGCAGGCATGACGCAAGTGCAGATATTTAGGGCTTTTAATGAAAGAGAGTAACAAAACTGACTAAGACACAGAAGGCAGAGGGAGCAATGCAAACTAATGGGGAGAGGACATCAACAACAACAGGTAAGCTAAACAACCGGGAACATGAACACATGAGAACATACAAACTAACGAACACATGAGCAGTCAATGGATACAGGGGCAACGAGATACAAGAAACACTAAGACACAACAGTATAACCAAACAGACAATGATGGAACGAACCACCTACAAATACTAAGGACAGGGAACATACAATGAAAACACAAACGCTAAATACAGGGCACAAGACTAACAAACGAGACCACAAGAAAGGACAGAACTGGTCTAAGAGAGAACGGGAACAGAGGAGAAGCGAGGGATTACCGTACAGGGAATGACCGACAAGGGAGTAAAACACTAGGGGGTTTTTATACACAGAGACAAGACGGTGAAACAAGACTCAGGTGTACGAGACTGACGACGGGGGCGTGACAGAGGGAGGAACGAATGGGAGCGGGGAGCTAGGCGGGACCAGGGAGGAGGGAGGGGCTGGACGTGATAAGGTGGCTGGCCCAGGATGGATCGCTTGTCTCTCCTCATCTCATTATTCCTCAAGCAGGCGGGCAGCCATGTAGAGAAATGAAACAGGGAAAAGTGTCAGACTGTGTAGATAATTTTCCAAAGGAAATGCAGATATGTCATTGAGAGAACACTGGAAATGTCTAGTGTCATCTGACAGATGTTTCAAGTTATGAACATTATACACCAAAAATGATGTTGTGTATATATGCTTGCAGTTGTCTACAAAATAGTTTAATAGCTGTTGAGCATAGTCCATGTAAGCAGCACGCTTCCTCTCACAGGAGTCCGGAAGAATTGATACAGCTACTGTTAGACACAAAAAATGCTCATACACATTGCTGTGCAACACCTTTTTCAAAACTACAGGTCCAGTATAGAGAAGGAATTACCTAAACTGTGTAGCTTTCCATCAATCTAGTTCTGTTAGTGGTCTGGGTTGCCGAGCAAATTAAATTGGCAGCTTTCCAGATAGAGACACAAGAAGAGTTGAAATCTCACCTACTTGTCTAACTGGCAGTCTACATTCAGGTGGTCCTTGTTTTAAAAAGCACAGCAGTCTTTTCACAACCACAAGACATACTAAATGCATATAGTCCAGAGGAAAATCTCTCGAGCAGGAGCATCACACACAAAAGCTTTGATCCGCACATGGATTATTTTGCTATCTACTGTGATCAGAGGTGGGTAGGAACGCGTTACATTTACTCGGAAGGTTTTTCTGTCACTTTCTTGCTACGGTGGAGAAAGTTTGCGTATGTGATCATGTGATTGACCGGCTTCATTTAATTGGTCACTCATACTCGGGCGACGAGACGTTGGTCAGTCTTCTCACTCAAAAGACGAATTATTTACAAAACAAAAGTAACGGTAGCGCGCGGCACAAATCCGATTGTAACGGAGTAAAAGTCGCATTTTTCTCACCACATATTTACTCAAGTAAAAGTAGAAGTTTTTCATATTAAAACTACTCCTACAAGTACATTTTTGTCCAAAAATCTACTTGAGTAAATGTAACGGAGTAAATGTAACGCGTTCCTACCCACCTCTGCAGTTATATAATGCGCCAGTTGTCAGATGTGTCTGCCAAAATGTGTGACATTTCAGCCTACAAGAACTCAACATCACATTTGAGGAAACACGATGCGATAAGTTTGCCATATGTATAATTTTGTGTAATGTTATATCTGATGTATACGTTTGTATGATGTAATTAATAAATGTAACGCAGTGCAATACTAAAAACCAATTCACACTCTGAGTGTACACACTAGCAATATAGGATGATTTAGTTGAACCAAAGTTTGCTACAAATTGATTCAGTTAGCGTCAAGTTGTAGCTACACGTATTGGCTGACAGTCTCATCAGTTAGTGCCTTTGTGGAACACAATAAAGTTACACAGGCCTAATAATTAGGAACAAACAAAAATACAAATTATTTATAATAAATTATTTTTGTTATAAATCATTAAAAGTCATTGTTTCCAGTAATTCAATTTCCCATAATGTCATTTATTGACATGAGACAGTACTCATGCATTTACTCACTACTTGAGTAGCTTTTTATCAAAGTACTTTTTTACTTTTACTCAAGTAAATTTTTGGATGCATACTTTTACTTGAGTAACATTGTTGAATACTTTACCCACCTCTGACTGTGATTTGCTTTCTCTGCAGTTCTGCATATTCCGCTAAAAAGTCTTCAAGAAAATCATCAACAGAGCTAGGTTTTGATCTGCCATAAAAAAACTGCCACTACAAATGGTTCAAAATCACCAAAACAACAGAGGATTGGCCATAACTGGGCATTGGATGATTTGAAAAAAGGAACTCCATCAATGTTCACCAATAGATCCACAAAGTTTGAATGTTTCAATCCCCAAGTAAACATACTGTCCGCCACATTTGTCCTCAGTCTGGATTCGGTGGGGTGTTTTCAATAATGTCCTAGAATCCTTTGGTACTTCTAAACCTTCATCCCTCAAAATACCCAGCAGTTCATCAATTTGGCTTCTTCCACATGTACTTCTTGTAGCCCAAGAAGCAAGCTTTTCCTGAAAGGTTACCTCATCTTCTTTGGCAGATTGAGTGTGTTCTTCAGAATCAGTTGACACATTTGCTCTATATCCAAAATCTGAATCTGCATCACCAGGTTCAACTGTTTCATTTGAGGTACCGTTTCCCTCTGGTGTCAAAACTTCATTTTCTACATCACACTGATTGAAATCTAAATTTTCAGGGCAATCATCTTCACTACTACATTCCAGGGCAATTGCTGCAGCTTCTGAGCGAATTTTTTGCCAGCGTCTCAGATAAGACATGCCATTTTCTACAAAAATGACAAATCCAGTAGTTAGGTTTACAACAAAACTACAGTTTCAGAATTCAAGTGTTAAATTAACCAACAAACCCATAAAATGTAAACAGGTTAATATATTTTTTTGAGAATATTTACCCTTGTCTACCAGTAACAGCATTTGAAAGTCCATATTTATTCAAAGACATAATAGACATAAGGCTGCTGCAATTTGGCTACATAATAACAGCAATAAGTAGTGTTTATTAGTACTTTTACTTTAATAAAATAAACCAACACCAATCCATTTTTAACATTTGTATTACAAGAAATAGAAAAACAAAGACCTGTAGTACAATGGACGTACTGTAAAAAAAAATCTAATCCATTGAACACGCCATTTGCAAAATGCCCGGCGCAAAGTTGAGAGGCACTCTGATAAAAACTACACTTTCATACATTTTGGCGGGAAATGAGCTCTACGGCCTGACGCTGTTGGGAAAAATGGTTGCTGTCCTGGCTGTGCAGAGACTCGGTCCATGCAAAACGCGTGAAAGTATTTGAACTTACCCACCGCCAAGTTAACAACTTAAAGCTACCCACAGCATCACTCAACACTAACAGATTTGAATGAACTTCATAGCACAATTCACACTTTTTCTTTTTTCATTTCCCATTACATTGTTTTAACTACCACAGTAAAATCATCCCACCTTCCATAATGCAATTTGCACCATTCACAGAGGCTTCTGTTATTTTGTCTTGAGCAATATGAGAACTCTGGCAAAAGCCACAGTGAATTTATTCCTATTGTTGATTTTACAAACTACACCCGACCAAATTTTACATTATTCTTATGCAAGCCTTGCAATACCATGAAGTCAAACTTTAGCTAGCTAATATATTAGCTAATAGCTATAGCTATTTTAGGCTATGAATGGCACCAGTTAACCAAAAAGCAACTGCTGAGAACTAAAGAATCACATAAAACGCTAGCTCAATAGCCATGTCCCATAAAATAAAAACCCATGACCAAAATGAATTTATATATTTTCCTCACCTTCGTTCACCTTCACTGTCCACAAACTCAGAACTCAGCTACCGTGAACTGTGCGTGAAGTCCGACAGGCGCACCTTAGTCCTGTATCTTTCTGCCGCATGACTTCAGAGTGACGGGACTAGTTTTGTTGCCTGACAACTGACATTGCTTTCAAATGTTTTAAATTAGATGTCAAACATCCAAGTCAAGTATAATAATATTATATAATCTTATACATACATATATTAATATCAGTATTTGATTATGTTAAAATGTCACGTCTAGCAGAAGTTATGATTCCGACGTTTACCAGATGTTGGGTTTTGGTTAACATAACCCACAACTAATTGTTTGTATTTTACATAAATTTGACATAAGACTGCGATGTTTGAGTGACGGTGGATTTTGGTTACATATCATTACGACACAAAAACAACAAAATACAAGCGTGTAATGATGTTAGAATGTAACGTCGAGTAGACGTTAAGATTCCGACGTTTACCAGACGCTGGGTTTTGGTTAACATAACCCAACACTAATTGTTGGTATTTTACATAATTTGACATAAGAATGTGATGTTTGAGTGATGGTGGATTTTGGTTACATATCATTACGACACAAAAACAACAAAATACAAGCGTGTAATGATGTTAGAATGTAACGTCGAGTAGACGTTAAGATTCCGACGTTTACCAGATGCTGGGTTTTGTTTAACATAACCCACAACTAATTGTTGGTATTTTACGTCAATTTCACATCAGGATATGTTTGGAAGATGGGGGATTTAGGTTAGATAACATCATGACTTAAAACCAACAAAATATCCGCATCATATGTCGTCACAATTCTACGTCAAATAGACGTTAATATTATCCTGACGTAAATTTTTTGTCATCCGACGTCATGACCAACAGTCAACCAAAAATCAACGTCTGGTGACGTTGGTGGCCAGCTGGGAGTCTTCAGTAGCTCAACAAACCAACCAACGATCCCCAGATTAGGGTCAACACTGACCTCGTACACCGACGTTGTCCAAATCTGTGAATAGATTTAAGTTGTTAAACATGTATGCATACAACAAAATGTTATAAACAAAGCCATAGTGTTTTATTTTGTGGTTTCCTTACCATTTGTTTTGTAGTTGTCTTCCAACCTAACCCGCTTTCTACATGGACCGTCAGAGCCGAAATTTACTCGTTTTCCACGTGGATCGGAACCCCTGAGGTCTCTTGGGGTGACCCCCGGACTGCTTGTTAAACAATGCTTAAATGCAGGGCACCCGTTTTTGCTGGTCACGATGTCCTTCAGGCCTGCAGAGGTGCTGGGGGCCGCATTGAACCCGACTGTGGGGTTCCCCATGAACCCTAACCCTAGACGCATGCCAGGCAACCTGATGCCCCAGACGCATACTGGCCACCCTGCCTTATCCCACACACGTGGCATCCACCTTGACCTCAATTATACATGCCAATCACCAAGACTGAACCCCACCTGATTTATGCCAGCCACCATGACTCCAGGAATAACAAAGATCACACTGCAAACTGAAAACATATATGGATGTATTTTACAGATAATTATATTCTCCCCACGTAATGAAGACAAAATAGTTCCTGTCACTCTCAAACCATTGCTGTAACATTGGGGTGGTTGCATAATCAGGGGGCGGACGCACTGGCGCTGGAGAGCGGGACTCAAGGCTAACCGAAGTAGCCATACTTGCTAGCCGTGTTGTGCCTGCACGGAGCACACTGCTTTTACATGGCATGGTCAACACTAGAACAAACACACAGACTCCTGACTACACAAAAGAGTATGCGGCACTAAACCAGGTGAACTCAAATTAACTATATTTACTAGAAGCACACAATGACTATGAACATACTCAACAAACCAAAACACAAGACGAAAGGCAAGACACCGCGAAACAGAACCATATTAAACAGAAATGAGGGACCATAGAATACATACAATACAATCAGACAACGGGAACACAGAACGTGCGGGCTACTTTAAACTAAGCACAAACTCGCCGGACAAATACACAGTTGGACAACAACATAAGGAAACATGACTAAACAGAAAACCAACCATATACAACACAAAGCAATAACGTGCCAACTCTGAGACTAACCATATACAACACCAGGCAAATTGAAACACAACAAAGGGAAATGTGACGAAACAGAAACAAATCTTACACACTGAAACTTGAACAAAGCACACACAGCAAACTAACATGAAGAATGACACTCAAATCATAGCACAAGCAAGACCTAGAGTATAATATTCGAACTGAAGTACAAGCAAGACTTAACCTTCAACATTGACCCACCCGGATTACCTGAAACACAAGGAATAAATACAAACCTTGCATGTGAGAACAGAGGTGTGAGCTTTCCCAGCTGTGTAGCTGTGGGAGGAGTGAAGGCTAGTGTACCATGTGGGTCTTGCTAAGGGCTGTGGTCCCTCCGATTAAAATGAGCAAAGCACACATGAGGTCCAACGGCCTGGGAGGTCAGTTGAGTTTGCTGTGTAAATTTTTAGATGAGCTCTGAGAAAATGAGGGCCACTATTTACCCAGTAGGCCTCTATACCTCATATTCCCCCCCAGCCTTTGGTGTGTTGGTTTGCTGTCACAATAGGGATGTGGCAAAAAGCTTTGTTTTTTTTTATTATGTGGCAAAGTATGAACAATGTATATTTTCTAATTGAATCGTGGTTGAATTTAACAATTCATTGTTCAATACATTTACAGACATCTAATTATTTAATCTCGTTTCTGTTTTTTTCCCTCTGTTTTTTCTCCCTCTGCTTTGTCTCCCCTGTTTTTCATGGCTACCGCTGAGGAATGAGCTCTTGTCAAGCTCGGTTCGGAGCTGGAAAAGTTGGGTCAGCAGATCCAGCGTCTCCAGGAGAAGCAAGCGGAGCTCACCCAGGAGAAGACCAGGCTCGAGGCTGCCCATGACGCCCACTCCCTCGTCGCAGCAGCTCAGCGTGACCGCTATCCTGACCCGGGCACCAGACTGGGAGCGCCAGCGAGGACACAGAAGGCAGCCGGCGTCGTCACCCCTACCTCAACCCGAACTTCTCCTGTGCAAATCGGTTCAAAGTGCTCAGCTCCGGGTCCTCCACCTCGCCCTCACCTCCGCATCCGACACCACCCTCACCAGCGCCGAAGAAGAAAATGGGCAGTATCCTTGTTATCGGCGATTCCATAACTAGACACCTGAAACACCTGCCAGGTACAAAAAGAAACCCCACTGTGTCCTGTTTTCCAGGTGCTCGTGTCCTGGACGTGGCCAGGCGGCTTCCCTCGGCGCTGAAGCAGCAAGACGAATTCGGCACTGTCGTCCTTCACGTGGGGGCTGTCGACACCTTCGCCCGGCACAGCGAGATCCTCAGCTCACTTCTGGACACCGCACGGAAGAAGACATCGGCCAGAGTCGTCGTCTCCGGGCCGCTTCCAACGTTCCGGCAAGGCTGCGAGTCATTCAGTTGTCTTTTCTGTCTCCACAGCTGGCTCCGGGACACCTGTGGCAGCATCGGCATGGACTACATTGACAACTGGGAGAGTTTCCGGGAGCGTCCATCTCTCTACCTCCGAGATGGACTTCACCCCAGTCGCCTAGGCTCGGCAGTCATCCCCAGGAACATCGAGGATGTGCTACACTGGGACTGACCAGCCACAACAAACCACGCAAATCAGCTAAGTAGAACTTACTTCCCTACCTACCTAACCACTGAGACTGTGTCTGTTAGCCGTGGCAGGTATAGGAATAACCAGTAGCAAACCATGACCTTTTTTTTTTTTTTTTTTTTTATAAATGGCCCACCTCCACCCCCCCATCTTTGGAGGACAACTTTGTTTTTATGTACAGTTCAAATGACAATTATAACAATTATAACAATATGCAAAGTGATCATTATTGGGGTTAGGTGGACCAAGAAAAGAGGGGGAGAGAAAGAATAGAAAGGGAAAAGACAGAAGGGCAGGGGAAAAAAAATAAAAATAATTATATATAAAGAAAAAGAAAAAAAACCCAACCAGCTCGAATGACCACAGCAAAGTAAAGCAGAAAGTGTACCAAAGACATTTAGCACAAATGACGTGATGTATGTGTGAGTGTGTGTTTGTGTAACCTAGTTGTGCAACATAGGATAAATGTACGGAATGTACAACTGTTAACAGGTTGCTTTCCATCTTATTTTAAACACGCCACTGTTCAGCCTCTTTTAAAGAAATCAAATTTAGACCCGGCTGTGCTTAAGAACTATAGGCCTATATCTAAGCTTCCTTTCTTATCCAAAATTTTAGAGAAGGTGGTGGCAAACCAACTGATTACAGTTTTAGAAAATCACAATTGCTACGACTCTTTACAATCTGGGTTTCGGAAGAGGCATTCTACAGAGACTGCTCTCCTGAGGGTCTCAAATGATCTTTTAATGTCTGCTGATGTTGGTGACTGCTCTGTGTTGGTGCTGCTGGATCTCAGTTCTGCGTTTGATACCATTGATCATGAAATACTGATAAATAGGTTACGTGACTGGGTGGGCATATCTGGAACAGCACTTGATTGGTTTATTTCTTATCTCACTGGGAGAAGTTTCTCAGTTACGATGGGAGATTACACGTCTGAGGCAACCCCATTAACCTGTGGGGTTCCACAGGGTTCAGTTTTAGGGCCTTTGTTGTTTTCTTTGTATATGTTACCTTTGGGGCAGATTTTAAATAGTTTTAATATTTCCTATCATTTATTTGCTGATGATATTCAGCTTTATTTCTCTTTTAAACCAAGTGAGGTTCATAGTTTGTCTAGGCTATTAGATTGTCTTCAATCAATCAGAGAATGGACCTCAAATAACTTCCTACAGCTAAATGACAACAAGACTGAGGTATTGATCATTGCTCCTGATAGGCTTAGTCAAACGATTAAGCAAAATCTTGGGCTTCTTTCCTCTGCTGTCCACACTAGCCTCCGAAATCTGGGAGTTATCTTCGATCAGTCTTTAGCATTTGATTCTCATGTTAAACAGCTGTCAAGATCCTGTTTCTTCCACTTGAGAAATATCAGTAAACTGAGATCTATGGTTTCAACAGCAGATCTAGAGATGCTGATCCATGCGTTTATTTCATCTCGCATAGACTACTGTAATGCCTTGTTTTCATCTCTCAGTGTATCAGCTCGTGGACGTTTACAGATAATTCAAAACGCTGCAGCGAGGTTACTGACCAAGTCAAGCAGACGGTCTCACATAACACCCATTTTAAAATCCTTACACTGGCTTCCTGTAGAATTCAGGATCCAGTTCAAGATTTTAACTTTAACATACAGAGCACTACACAACACAGCTCCTGTGTATGTCGCTGACCTGCTCCACCCCTACACTTCATCACGATTACTCAGGTCAAACAACCTGAGTTTACTGTCTGTGCCACGCTCATGTCTAAAGACTCGTGGAGACCGAGCATTTAAGGTGGTTGCTCCAAAACTGTGGAACACACTTCCTCCACATTTAAGATCAGCTGACACTGTAGATACTTTTAAAAAACAGCTAAAGACTTTCCTTTTTACGCAGGCGTTTAGTTAGTGGTGGAGGTTGCAGCCGTTGACCTTGTACACTGTATTTTATTTCTGTTTTATAGTGTGTGTTTTTGTGTCTTTGATTTATTTTATTTTATTTTCCGTTGTAAAGCACTTTGTGGCTTGTGCCTGTGAAAAGTGCTATATAAATGTATTTTACTTACTTACTTACTTACTTACTTACCAGCAAGGGTAGAAAGCTGCGACAACATTCCCATAAGACCCCACAGCCAAGGAGTGCAGGTCCAGGGGAACCAGAGGAAACAGAGCCCCCCCAGGATTCCCACCCCCCCCCCCCCCCCCACCATGGGCCGGTAGCAAAGCCCCAGCCCACCCCCCCAGCCAGGAAAAGCACCCACCACCCGGCAGGGCCCCCCTCCCACCGAGGAGCCCCGAGCCGCCCCGGACCACAACCGCCCAGGAGAGCAGACCAGGAGGAGCGGAGCAGTAACCACAGGGGATCAGCCGGGAGTGGACCGGGCCCGACCAGCCCCCGACCCAGAACCAGTCGTCCTCGCTCATACACTCAAACTCCTGTATGCATTTGCCCCTATACACCAACACAACTCCTTATATACACCCCTACCATGCCCACACCCATCCCCATACACATACACACACGTGCCCCCAAACTCACCTTCACATGTAGACCCTCACACATATACACCTACATGCACATGCACATTCATCCCAACATGACTTCCTCCACACATCCGACCACACCCATATACACTCTTGCGCACATGAGCCTACCCCCAAATATGCCCACACCCCAATATATACACATGTACCCATATATTCCCCCCAACATGTACTCATTCACCTACCTGTATAAAAAGATAGGACAAAGACACACATACTTCCAAACCAACACACCCTCCGCGGCGGGGGCAAATAGCTAGCTGGCTCATTGAGCACCGAGCTTCACTGCCCCACCGGCTTGAGGCAGGGAGCGGTCGACCCGGGGAGACCGGGCGGGCAGCTCCCTCCGTCACTGCATCCAAGCCCAGATCCCCACCGCTCCCACCACAGAGAACAGCCGGTCTGGACATCCACATACACCTAAACACATATTCTCTTTCACATACGTATACACCCACACACATTCATCTCTTATATATATCTCCATACAACATATAAACCCCCACATGTTTGTCCCATATACATTGTGACCATTAAACCCGAGCCCGCTACACCCCCACCCCAAATTATTATTTTTTCCTCTCCTAATAAACTGCATTAAAGAATAAAGAAAAAACCGAGACGACAGTATAGCTTTAGAAATGCAATAAACAATAACATTTGTACTAGATAACTTGTTAAGCAAAATACGTTTCCAAACAAAATAAGGTTTCACAGCTCCGTGGTTCGCGGAAGCGGAATATGTAAATGAGGACGTCAAAGGAATGAATCGAAACTAGCTAGCGGTGTCGCTAACGACAGCTAGCGTCGCCACAGCGGGCAGAAATTATCATACAGTTAAGCCCACCCACTAAGAGGGAAGACATGATTGGTCAATTTTACTGTCATTTGAAACTGGTATTGCACTGAATTATAACTACCAGGCCCCCTGTAAATGAACAGCGGGCATCACAGTCCTGATAGAGGGAGACACAGGCTCACAGGCTTCCACTTAACCCCTCACCTTCCAACACAGATTGAATAGACACGGTTGAATAATTTATTTGCTTATATTTTTGTAATTGTTTAGATGTTGATTGTAAAACTGTAAGTAGATAAAATAAAATTGGATAATTATATATATAATGTTTTAAGAATATTTTAGGCCCTCTGAGAGGGTGTAGAGGGCCCTGACGGTTCCCCACTGGGAATAACAGGGCGATATGTTTTAAAAATCTAATTAAAATTAAATTAAATAATCAACATGAAGTGAGCAGCAATATTAAGCTAAGGCTAGGACTTCTAAACATTAGATCGCTTGCATCAAAAGCTGTGATAGTAAATGAAATAATCTCAGATAACAGACTAAATGCACTCTGTTTAACAGAGACATGGGCTAGAGTAGAGTAGCCACAATATATGACACAGATATAGGTCTTACTATAAAACCAACCACCTCTAGTAACTCATTCGAGGCTTTGATAGGTGAAATAGGCAATAATCCCATAGGCAATAAAACAAAGCTTAAACTAGTGACCATCTATCGACCGCCGGGTCCTTACTCAGAATTTCTTCAGAAACTTTTCCATTGAAAAATTTGTAATTGTGGGTGATTTCAACATTCATTATGAAAATGAATCAGACCCACTGAAGACCGCGTTCGATTCCATCCTAGACTCAGTAGGTATAGCGCAAAATGTGACAGGGCCTATTCACCGCTGTAAACACACCTTAGACTTAATACTTACTTACGGGTTAAACATAGAACATTTGGCAATCATCCCCCAAAATGACCCAAAATTTCAGATCATTCCCTACTGATATATGAAATAGCTTTATATGATTTACATCAGATGCGCCATACAAAAACCACACGCACTATCACATCCGACACCGCAGCAACATTTATAAACATACTGCCAGAGCTACCAAACACTATACCACTGCAGCCCAATGAACTAGAACAGGCTACACAACAATTTTATTCCACACTCGCCAATACCTTAGACAGTGTAGCTCCAGTTAAAACAAAATTAACTAGGGAGAAAAAGCTTGCACCATGGTAGGGCGACCACACTCGTCTTCTAAAATAGGCAGCTGGAGCAGCGGAGCGCAAATGGAGATTCACCTCACTAGAAGTGTTTAGAATCGCATGGAAAGACACCATAGTCAAATATAAACATACCCTAATTAAAAGCTAGAGCCTCATATTATTCGACACTAATAGAAAACAACAAAAATAATCTTAGATTTCTCTTCGCGACCGTATCAAAACTAACAAGAAATATCAACGACACTAGTTCTAATACAGCACTTACACACACTAGTGATGAGTTTTTAAACTTTTTAAATAATAAAATAGACAATATCTGACTACAGAGTCATAATACATCACAGCCTATCCTCCAATCCAACCCCAGTAGTATAGGTATTATTAACTACGCACACGAAAATATTACTGAGCTAAATGGCTTCGATTCCATATTGCAAAAAGAGCTCACAACACTAACTAATTCGTCTAAGCCTACATCATGCATATTCGACCCAGTTCCAACCCGTCTATTCAAAGACCTACTCCCAGCTATTGCAGGGCCCTTACTTAATATGATTAACTCTTCCCTTAACCTAGGATATGTACCCAAACAATTAAAATGCGCCGTAATTAGACCCTTGATTAAAAAACAGAATCTCGATCCACAGATTTTAGCCAACTATAGACCAATTTCTAATAATAATAGTGAATGATTTACTTATATCGTCCGACAATGGGCTTGTCTCGTTCCTTATACTGTTAGATCTTAGTGCAGCTTTTGATACTGTAGACCACAACATTTTGCTGGATCGAATAGAAAACTCGGTAGGTATTAAAGGAGTTGCACTCTCCTGGTTTAGATCTTATTTGACCGACCGCTTCCAATGTGTAAATGTTAATAATAAAACCTCTAAATCTGTGCAGGTTAAATATGGTGTCCCACAAGGGACAGTCCTAGGACCACTTCTATTTACACTTTACATGTTACCCTTAGGCGAGATTATGCATAAGCACAACATCAGTTTCCACACCTACGCAGACGACACCCAACTATATTTATCAGCAAAACCCGATGATTTAGGTGTAAACAGTAAAATCAAGAAGTGTGTAGAAGAGATAAAACATTGGATGGCGTTTCTAGCACTAAATCCGGATAAAACAGAGCTAATAATAGTTGGGTCAAGGGCAGCAGGGGACAAGATACGTAATGTAGCATTGAATCTACATTCTTTTACTATAACCCCCAGTGCAGAGGTAAAGAACTTGGGCGTCACATTAGACCCAGATCTCTCGTTCGATACACACATTAATAATGTAACTAGGGTAGTGTTCTTTCACTTATGCAACATTGCTAAAATTAGAAACTTATTAAATACTAGTGATGCGGAAAAACTAATCCATGCATTCATATCCTGTCGTCTAGATAATTGCAATAGTCTTCCAGCTGGATGTTCTGGTAAATCAAACAAACTCCAGCTGGTTCAGAACGCAGCAGCGCGAGTTCCAACAAAAGCTAAAAAATTTGATCACATTAGTCCCGTACTATTGTCAATTAAAAATACTTTTATTAACATATAAAACACTGCATGGCCTAGTTCCAGAGTATCTTAGTGAACTTTTTGATCATTACAACCCAGCACGTTCACTTAGTTCGCAGGACGCAGGGTTATTAACTGTTCCTAGGATCAAAAAGAAGAGCCTTTTCTTTTAAAGCTCCACAACTGTGGAATAATCTTCCTGCCTCTATTCGGGACTCAGACACGGTCTCAATGTTTAAATCTCAACTAAAAACTTATCTGTTTACTTTGGCCTTTGAATAATCTGTTACATATTTACCACATCACATATATTTTTTCTCCAAGGTTCAGCTGGGGAGTAACACTGCAGTCGGAGCCTATAATATCAGTATCATCGCCCCGACACGGAATGAAAACCTGGCATTCAACACAAGACATTTACATTAACAATATCAACACCCAGAACTGTCATTCTAGTTACCTTATACTTAGTCTCATTGTGTGATTTGTGTGTGACTTGTGTATTCGTCTGTATAGTTTGGTTTTGTGTAATTTGTGTGTTAACGGGCCGCCCAGTGGGGGATGGGTTCCCTTTTGAGTCTTGGCCCTCCCAAGGTTTCTTCCTAATCCCCACCATCATAGGGAGTTTTTCCTTGCCACTGTTGCCTCTGGCTTGCTCATTAAGGATTTGGACCCATAGTATTGTTGTCACATTGAGGACCCCGGCCCCTCCCTTTTGGGCGTGTGTCTACGTTGTCTACGTCTACTCGTCTGCGTCTGTGGATCTCCGTGGTTGTGGTTGTGTCTTGTGATAATCCGTCTCACCTGTGGCTCGTCTCGTAATCACGCGGGGCTTATGTGGTTTGTCTATTTAATGTGCGCTCGCGCAGTGTCCTGTGCTCGTCGTTGTCTAAAGTCTAATAAATTTGATTTGATTGTATAAATTATTCACTGGAAATGAAGCTTTGAACTGTAGTTTATGTTTATGTTTAAATACATGTTAAATACAAGAACAAAAATACTGTGTGTTCTGTGTTTGGTTGGTGTAGGTGCTACACAGTTCTGTGTGTTTGGTTGCTGTAAGTGTTAAACAGTTCTGTGTGATTTGTTAGTGTTGGCATATTTTATTCAATAGCCATCAGTATTAGTGACATTAAACTCACCAATTAACAATATACTAAATTCATTCAAGGAATGGAAGATTCTTGTAATATTAAATGTGACGTTCTGGACAGACCTTTACTGACTTGAGCTGTTGTAGAAGATCCAATTTTGTGTAACTGCTTGAAGTGTATGTGTGAAAGCTATTAAATAATGTCTGTCTGTCTTTTGTAGTAGTAGATAAATGTGGAAGATAAATAATGTCTAGGAGCACTGACAGGGTGATGGTGTAGGAAAACACTGCCTGGGTTCACTTCAGTTCCCAAGGACAAAACATACTGCATAATTTACCCCTCAATATATAAGAAGGGCATTCTCACAAACTGACACACAAGGAACCATTAAACTTCCTACTGCTGGCCGTGTGAACAGGGTAATGATTGATTAAATGTAGCGCCTACCTCTAAAAATGTCCACTCTACAGCATTCCATACCAAACCTAATCAAACACATCTTATCCAGCTAATCAAGATCTTCCGAAGAGCCTGATTAGCTGGCTGAAGTGTGGCAGCATTGGGTGGGAGGGCACCTCTGCAGGACATGGTCTTCAGCACTTAGAGGTCTTCAGCACTGAGAAGTCAAAACAGCATTTTATGTGATTACCATGAATTCAAGCTTTCAGTGAGGTTGATGTTTTCTCTTTCAGAATTTTCGAAATCTCTTTTCAGAGACTTTGCTTATTTATTTTTAAATTAATTTATTCATGTATTTCTTTTCTGTCTCAGAATGTCTGCTGACTGTCTTTTCCACTAATCAACTATGTTCATGTCCAGGGGCTTGGCGCCAGGGGTACTGTCACCAAGGCAACATCACCAAACTGACACACTGATTGAATCGATGGGGTGAAGGCCTCCACTGAGGAATTGGGTGTCAAGGGGGTCTATGCTGTTCCGAGGATATGCGGCACTCTCTCTCTCTGCGCTTGGTGAGTTTGATAGCTCATTATGGTGCTGCTAATCACTCAGGAACAGAGAGATGGGGAAAGCTACAGGGAAGGATAACAGTGTTGCTTAGATACTGCCCTTCAGTCTGTGATTGTATTTCAGAAGTAAGAATGTAAAGATGTTTCACCTGAGAATATGAGCATTTCACTTCTTTTAGAATATGTCTACACCCCACTACAGTAATAGTCATAAAGAAACCCAAACTCCTATACAGTACACAGTTAAATCCAGCTACACTTAGGGTGCCTCACTAATAGCAGTAGATAATATGTCAGCATATGAACAAACACAGACAACATAGCAGACCATTACCATTAGAAAACGTTTGCGTTCAGGATGAGTCCCACAGGGTGACCCTCGTAACAGTTGGTTTGAACTGCTTTGTTTCTGCATGTCAGTTGTCTTCCTTCAGTCATTCATGGTTGTAATCATTATCAATGAAGATTCAGATACCTTATTTGGATGGTCAGGTAGTCAGAAGTGGCCCAGAGCTCAAGTCAATTAATCTTTTTTTTTTTTTTTTTTTTTTGGCTATGCAAAGACAGACTACGACTGGTAATTTTATTTATTTTTATGATAAAATACCTTTACAATAACAAAACATACAAAATCACAAATAGTGAATGATAGTCATGGAGCATTTCAGTATTGTGAACAGCTACAAAGAGTCACTTAACCTGGCTCAGTACAACAGCAGAGGCAGAGAGAAATACTGCTGGTTCAGTATATATGTCATGGTCTAATGTTTGTAACATAATGGTGAGCACTAGAACTGTTATTCTATGAACATCAGAATGTGTTAGCCCTCTATGGCATGGTGTTGCCCTCAGGCAACAAACCACTATTTCTCCCCCCACACTGCCTCTTTAAATTTTTTTTGGTAAAACATCACATTTTAAATCAGCTGATAAGTCTGGCACCAATAAAAATTGGTCTGGGTGTGGGTGTGTCTTTCACCTGGGGGTGGAGCACTCCTTTTTTGGAGCATAGCATGCTTGGACACACTGCTAGCAAAAGGTAAGATCAATATCACTTTTTCACATGTTTAAATGTTTTAAATTTGTATTAAAAAATATCTGTGATGTGCAGGAATATGTGAAAAAGCATATTTGATTGAGTAAAGACACTTTTTCTCTTTATCTATATTCTAAAATGTAGGTTTTTCATTCGTTGCCTCAGGGCAACATTGCACAGTTAGACCACTTTAGTTTGTACAATGACATGTTCATGGATGGAGATGTGCAGGGACTCACAGTTATTTATATAACATTGTTTTTGCTGTCCTATCAACCATTACTCACAGGAAAAGGATGCAAGAACATGTTATGGGTGTAAGGAACATGATCCATCAGTTAGGGTCAAACCTTAGGACAGTGAGGACAGTGAGATTGAGGACAGTGACGGGGAAAATTTGGATGATGATGGTCCAGTCATACTGAACATACTGTATGTAATGTGTGTGTGTGTGTGTATGAATGTGTGTGTGTGTGTGTGTGTGTGTGTGCGCATCAGCGGGCTATGACAGTTGTATATGACCTATTGTAATTTTATGCTTTATGGTTTCTTTTGAAAACAGATGAAAATGAAGATGATAATGATGTATCAGAGGAAGGTGTTTCAAACATACCTTGGTGGAGAACACACCACAGTCCCAACATCACTAATTTGCAGGCCAGCCTTCCAAAATCAGACAATATTGTGTCCCTATATCAACACTTCCAGATATTTTTTCTGAAGGCATTCTGGAAGTTATTATAGAGCAGTCAAATTTACAGGGGTTGGACAATGAAACTGAAACACCTGGTTTTAGACCATAATAATCTATTAGTATGGTGTAGGGCTTCCTTTTGCAGCCAATACAGCGCCAATTCATCTTAGGAATTACATATACACGTCCTGTACAGTGGTCAAAGGGACTTTAATCCATTCTTCTAGTGGCCAGGTAACTACATGATGCTGGTGGAGGAAAAGGTTTCCTGACTCTCCTCCAAAACACCCCAAAGTGGCTCAACAATATTTAGATTTGGTGACTGTGCAGGCCATGGGAGATGTTCAACTTCACTTTCATGTTCATCAAACCAATCTTTCACCAGTCTTGCTGTGTGTATTGGTGCATTGTCATCCTGATACATGGCACCGTCTTCAGGATACAATGTTTGAACCACTGGATGCCCATGCATTGCAATATTTTGAGCAAAACTGTGCTCTTACCCTGCTAATTGAACCTTCACTGCTCTTACTGGTGCAATGTGCAATTAATGAAGGTTGACCACCAGGCTGGTCCAATTTAGCCATGAAACCTTCCACACTAAAATGAAAGGTGTTTCAGTTGAATTGTCCAACCCCTGTATATGCCATTCAGTGTGATACCAACAAACCCTTAACCTCACTACTAAAGAACTGGAGTAGTTCTTGGGTACAGCAGTGCTTTGTGCTTTCCAAAAAAGGGAAACATTGATTCAATCTGTACCCCACAGGAACAAACATTCAGAAACACAAACACACATTGCAGCTAATTTCTAACCCACAGATTGATAAACCATTTGTGGAATTTGTGAAATAAAACTTCTAATGTGATTAATACTTCTTTGTACCTCATTACACTTATATGAAAATTACAGAAAACCTTGGCGTTTTAGTACCCTCATAGCATCTTGTTGCCCTGAGGCAACAAACCAAAATCTGGGGGCAGGAGGGTGGGGGGGCAAATTTTATTATTTATATATTATAAGGGACCCCTAATCTAGCAAATACTAGAATGAAAAAAATTTTTCCTCCTAAAATAAAAATTCATGCCATAGAGGGTTAGTATATTATAATCAGGCAGTTATTGATACACTATGCTTATTAGTGTATGTCAGTAAAAAATCAAATATTGAATAAAAGTGCAAAATGTCAGCAGATTGCTCCATCTGTGCCTTGAATAATTCTTTTTTTTTTCACGTATATTTTTATTGAACTGAGCAGATACTTAAAAGACAAGTATCAGACAGCGTTTTTGCATTACAATTTTTCAAAACAAAAACAATCAATAACACAAAAAACCAACAACCCCCCCCCCCCCCCAAAAAAAAAAAAAAAAAACAACAGAAACAACGCAGCAGGGGAGATCATGTACCGATTCTATTATCAGTTCAATTAAAGTATTGTAATTTTACTTAATCCTGGTTGATTGTTAGTACTGGGCTCCAAATTTTGTAAAAATTTTCAGTTGATCCTCTAAGAGAGTACTTAATCTTTTCTAATTTAAGAAATAGTAAAAGGTCTCTAAGCCAGTGTATGAATTCAGGTGGATAAGCCGATTTCCAATCTAGCAAAATTCTTCTCCGTGCTAGAAGAGTAGCAAAGGCAAAGACATCTCTTTCTTTGTTACTAACTGGGGCAACATCTTCCAGGATGACAAAGATAGTTGTTACCACATTGGGTTGCACATCAGTGTCCAGTGCTTCTGATAAGAAATAAAAAATGGCTGTCCAGAACTCTGACAGTCTGGGACATGCCCAGAACATGTGTGTCAAATCAGCCTTGGCGACGTGACAACGATCACACGTATCACAAATGTTGGGATAAATTTTAGCCAATTTAACTTTACTATAATGTACTCTGTGTAGCACTTTGAACTGGATTAAACTGAGTCGAGCACAGGAGGATGTTCCGTTGACTCTAGCTAGTGCACTATCCCAGGTTTGGTCGGATATCTCCATTCCAATCTCCTTCTCCCACTCCAAGCGCACCCTTTCCTGTAATGAGTTTTTTAAAGATAAAATAATATTGTATATACATGAGACCAGACCTCTGGATTCTGGTGAGATCTCTAAAACCATATCTAGTCCAGATCTTGGAGGCAAATATGGAAAAGTTGAACATTCTTTATGGATGAAATGCCGTAGTTGGAAATAACGAAATAAACTAGCGTTGGAGAGCTTACATTTAGCAGAGAGATCTGTGAAGCTGGCAAAAATGTCTTCTAAAAACAAGTCACTGAATTTGGTTAAACTGAGCTTCTGCCAGTGTGCATAGGTAGAATCTAACTTCGTTGGAGGGAATTGATGATTATTGCATATTAGGGCCTGTAACGAAAGGTCTAAGAGTTTAAAATTTCGACGAAATTGTGTCCAGATTTTTTGAGTGTTTTTAACAACTGGACATGTAGTGTACTGTGCAATAGGAAGAGGTAATTTGGAGGTAACTAGCGCAGCAAGAGATGTTGCAGAGCATGCGCTGGATTCCATTTTACACCACTCTGCCTGTGGAGATTCCATCCAAAGTATTATTTTTTGTAGATTTGCTGCCCAATAATAAGACAAAGTTTGGGAGTGCTAATCCACCCTGAGACCTAGGTTTTTGGAGAAGCTCTTTGTGTACTCTGGGGACTTTACCACACCATAAAAATGATATGACCATTTTATCGATCATTTGAAAAAACGATTTTGAGAGAAAAATTGGGAGACTCTGAAACAGGTATAAAAACCTACAGTTGTGATCAAATTTATTCAACCCCCAATGCTGCGAAGGGTTTTATGGAATTCAGTGCACATTTGTAATTGTGTTCATAATGAAATCTTACAAGGACTTGGTAAAGAACTAAATGCAACTAAGATAGCATCAATTTTTTTTTGTCATAAAGTATTAAATGGCCTTTTTGTGATTTCTTCATTGACACAATTATTCAACCCCTTTACGACTACCACTCCTAAGAACAGAGGTTCATTCCAGTGTTTTCCATCAGGCATTGAAAACATCTGTGGATGTCAACGAGCAGCAATCAAGCATGATAAGCACAAATTAGGCAGATTTAAAAGGACTGTGATACTCAGCTCCTTCTAGACATCTACTGGTGTGTTTCCAAGCATGGTGAAGGCAAGAGAATGGTCCCAGAAGACAAGAGAAGAGGTTATTGCTCTTCACAAGAATGGCAATGGATATAAAAAGATTGCGAAGTTGTTAAATATTCCAAGAGACACTATCGGAAGTATCATTCGCAAGTTCAAGTTAAAGGGCACAGTGGAAACGTTACCTGGTCGTGGCAGAAAGAAGATCCTGACCGCGACTGCTGTGCGCTACCTGAAGCGTAATGTGGAGAAAAATCCCCGCGTGACTGCTAAGGAACTGAAAAAAGACCTGTCAGATGTGGGCACTGAAGTTTCAGCTCAGACAATAAGGCGCGCACTGCATAACGAAGACCTCCATGCCAGAACGCCCAGACGCACCCCCTTGCTGACTCCAAAGAACAAGAAAAGTCGACTGCAGTATGCCAAAAGTCATGTGGACAAGCCACAAAGGTTTTGGGACAGTGTACTGTGGTCAGATGAAACTAAATTAGAACTGTTTGGGACAATGGACCAGCGCTATGTTTGGAGAAGGAAGAACCAGGCTTATGAACAAAAGAACACCTTGCCTACTGTGAAGCATGGCGGGGGGTCAATTATGCTTTGGGGCTGTTTTGCTTCTAATGGTACAGGAAAGCTTCAACGTGTGCAGGGTACCATGAATTCCCTTCAGTACCAGGAGATCTTGGAGGAAAATGTGATGGAGTCAGTCACAAACCTGCGGCTTGGGAGACGTTGGACCTTCCAACAGGACAATGATCCGAAGCACACATCCAAGTCCACTAGAGCATGGTTGAACATGAAAGGCTGGAACATTCTAGAGTGGCCATCGCAATCACCAGACTTAAATCCAATTGAGAACCTCTGGTGGGACCTAAAGAAGGCAGTTGCAGTGCGCAAGCCTAAGAATGTGACTGAACTGGAGGCTTTTGCCCATGAAGAATGGGCTAAGATACCCATAGGTCGCTGCAAGACACTTGTGTCAAGCTATGCTTCACGCTTGAAAGCTATCATAACTGGAAAAGGATGTTGTACTAAGTACTAAAAAATAATGTCACTAGGGGGTTGAATAAAACTGATAATGATGTGAGCACAGTAAAGACATTTGTGGTTATTCCATCATAAATATTATGTTATGTTTGTCTAATTTATAAGTGCCTCTTTGATATAATTGTAAATAAGATGACTGAAATGATCAAAATCAATGTCAAACTGGCCAAAACACTTTATTTCAGTGGGGGTTGAATAAATTTGATCACAACTGTAGGCAGTACATTCATTTTGACACAGTTGATTCTACTTGCAAGAGTTAATTGTAACATGTTCCATTTCTGAAAATCAAGTTTGAGCTTATTAAGCAAAGGTATGAAATTATTTGCATAAAGGCTGGCCATGGTAGGTGTAATGTTAATCCCCAGATATCTGAATCCTGATTTGTTTATTTGGAAAGGCATGTCTGAGCTTGTTAGTGTCAAAGCTGGACCATTTAGAGGAAAGCATGTACTCTTTGATAAATTTAGTTTATATCCTGAAAAACTACCAAATATATTTAATATTTGGACTAAATTTTGAATAACTTTTACGGGGTCTGAAATAAATAATAAGAGATTGTCAGCATAAAGGCTTACTTTGTGTTCCATGCCTCTTCTACAAATTCCATGGACAGATTCAGAAGCTTTCAACATAATAGATAAGGGCTCAATAGCCAGGGCAAAAAGGAGCGGGCTAAGCGGACATCCCTGTCTGGTGCCTCTCCCGAGAGGGAAAGCTTGAGAGCGTGATTTGTTCGTAATTATTGAAGCCTTTGGTGCAGTGTATAATAGACGGATCCATGAAAGAATTTTTGGTCCGAAGTTAAATCTTTCCAAAACGGTGAACAAATAGTTCCACTCCACTCTGTCAAAGGCCTTTTCTGCGTCTAAAGACACAACTATTTCGGGAATATCTGAGGATGCAGTGGAGTGAATAACTCCCAAGAGCCTGCGGATATTAGTAAAGGAATGACGGTTTTTCATGAACCCGGTCTGGTCTGAAGAAATCAATTCATGCATTATGGTCTCTATCCTAGAAGCTATGACCTTTGCAAATATTTTGACATCCGTATTTAAAAGTGATATTGGTCTATATGAGCCGCATTCCAGAGAGTCTTAGATTTTAGAAGAAGCGTGATTGATGCTTCAGTGAGAGTTTGAGGTAAAAATCCTTGGCTTTGAGAATGCTCAAACATTTCTAGAAGAAGGGGGGCTAATTTAGTTGAGATTTTTTTTTAAAAATTCGACTGGGAAGCCATCCGGGCCCGGCGCCTTGCCACTTTGCATTGCTGTTATGGATGCCAAAATATCATCAAGCTCTAAGGGTCTATCCAGTGTTTCCTTAACATCTAAATCAATTTTAGGGATATTTAAATTGTTTAAAAAATTAAGCATAGTTGAATTATCCTTGGGGAATTCAGAAGAATATAGATTTGAATAATATTTATGAAAAGTGGAATTAATTTCACTTGGATCTACCGTGAGGTCTCCAGATGTGTTACGAATCTGTGGAATAATTCTAGAAGCAGATTTACATTTTAACTGCTGAGCTAAGAGCCGACCTGGCTTCTCACCATGTTCATACAAGTACCCGCGTAAGCGAAGTAAATTTTGTTCTGTTTTCTCTGTGGATATTAAATTGTATTGTGTTTGAAGACTCAACCTTTCCTTGTAAAGTTCTGGTGAAGGGGATATAGAGTATTGGTGATCCAACTGTTTTATTGCTTCAACAAGTTCTCTCTGCCTAGAGCATCTTGCCCTATAAAGTGAAATACTATAGGATATAATTTCCCCTCTGATTACTACCTTAAGTGTCTCCCACAATGTAGAGGACGAAACAGAATCTGATTTGTTGGTTAACAGAAAGTCGTCAATTTTACCAGATATCAACGTGCAAAAGCTTTTATCTGCTAGCAAAGTCGTGTCGAATCGCCAAGGCTGACGGTTTGTTTGATGATGTGTAAAGGCCATATCCAATATGACTGGTGCATGGTGTGATTCTATTATAGCTGAGTATTCTGTATTTCTAACTGCAGGGAGAAGAACCTCATCAATAAAAAAGTAGTCAATTCTTGAGTATGAATGGTGTATATGCGAAAAATAGGAATATTCCTTATTATGAGGATAAAAAAACCTCCATGGATCTATACAACCAGACTGCATCATAAACGCTGCCAAGGCTTGAGCCATTCTTGAACTGTAAGACACCTTAATATTTGACTTGTCCAATACTGGATCAATCACACAGTTCAAATCCCCACCAAGAATCAAGCGGTGTGTATTTAAGTTTGGAAGTAAAGAAATAATCTTACTGATAAAATGCACATCATCCCAGTTGGGTGCGTATATGTTAACAAGGGCTACAGGAGTCTGGAACAGGATTCCAGATACAATAACAAATCTTCCTTGAGGGTCCGAGATTACTTTGGTGGAAGAAAACTGAATATTTTTATGAATTAATATTGCAGCACCTCTCGCTCTAGTATTAAAACCAGAATGAAAGATCTGTCCTACCCATTGTTTTTTAAGCTTGTTATGATCTATTACTCGTAAATGTGTTTCCTGTAAAAAAATTCTCAGTTTTTAATTTTTTTAAGTGTGTAAATATCTTAGCCCTTTTAATTGGACCCCCAAGACCTTTAACATTCCAAGTAACAAAGCGAATTGGAGAGGCCTCAGCTCTGTTCATAACGAAATTATCACCTGTTATTATAATTGTTGGTGCTAGCTATCCACGTAGAACATGGATAATATGTAAAGATAATTAACTTAGTTATTTTTAGGTAGGAATGCAAACGTTCATCCATAACAAATATCTCCCTCTGCGTGCAAATAAAAACAATAAACCACAAAGCAGTAAACATCAAATATAAAAAGAGAAAAACCCCTAAACAACTGAAATACTATTATTCCCCCTAAATTGGGCTTGCGAACCAAGCCCAACAGCTGTTCCCCTATGAGTTGCCTGACTTCCAACTGGTTAATAGTTGTCAACTCCGATAATAGGGGATTCCTGAAAAATTCTCAGGTACTTTACCATTTGACAGCTAAAACACAAATATTATCCAAAAAATATGGAATACAAAAAAAAAGAAAAAAAGAAACCAATCGCCCATAGTGTCTGTGTACTTTGTAAATAGTCTTATTGAAAAACAAATGTCCATCCACAAACCAAGGGTGGATCTAAGGCATTAACTCAGTCAATATTAAAACTTCAGATGGAGAATGCTGTGTACAAACAGAAAATATCAACTGAAGTGTCTATCGTACGCTTAAACAAGAAGAACTCACTCAAGGCTGGAAAAAAAATATTCCATACCATGAGCGAAGGTTTTATTCCTGCCCAATCACGCGCTGATTGTAGAAAGTGCTGGCTTCTTCTGGTGTTTCAAAAAGCAAAGTTTCACCACTGAACGTAACCTGGAGGCGAGCTGGGTGTAGCAGGCGAAATCGGATGTCTTTCTCATAGAGCGCCTGCTTAATTTCTTTAAAAGCAGCGCGCTTCTGAACAAGTGCAACACTCAAGTCTGGATAAATCCTTAGCGCGGATACTTTATAGGTCAGCTTATGTTGTCTAGCCCAACAGAGAACTCGTTCCCGCTCCTGAAATCTGTGAAAACACACAATGAATGGCCTCGGTGGTTTCCCTTGTGCTGGCTTGGGGCCAAGAGAGCGGTGTGCTCGCTCCAACTCCGGTGGTTTATCAAGCACGTTTGTGCCCATGACCTCCATCAGCATGTTGGATAGGAAAGTTACTGGATTCTGACCACCTTCACTGCCTTCAGGAACGTTAACAATCCGCAGATTCGCTCGACGGGATCTGTTTTCAAGGTCGTCCAGCCGGTCAAGTAGGGACGCGTTTTGAGCCTGCAGAGATTGGATGGTACTTTCTGCTACGGTAAGCCGTTCAAAGTTTTCACCCGCAATGGACTCCGCTGTAATCAGTCGGCTCTGGAAGGTGTTCACTGTTTCCCGTAATGCATCCACCGACACTTGCAGTGGTTTCACGGAGTCATGGATGAGGGCAGTCATGTCTTCCAAGAGTCCCTGTCGTTGTTTAGTCAGTTCAGAAACTAACTGACTCATGGTGAGAGTCTCTGCGGAGTCCTTCTCCATGGGCTGGCTCTTCGTGTCGTGCGTTGAGGTAGCCGCCATTGAGGCTAATTTGTTTGCGAGGCTGGTGTTGGACCGCGTTGCAGGCTGAACACCCGTTTGCTTTTGCTTTGAGCCACTCATTGCGGTCCGATAGGTTGATTAATCCATTATAATTAAGTTTTAATTTCCAAGTGGAAGTAAAGTGCGATATAATAGCTGTTTAAATCAAAGTTTATCAGGAGAGCCCCAAGTTCACGTCCGTCTTCTTACATGATCGAACCGGAAGTCCTCAATTAATCAATTAATCATTTTAACTTTTTTATAATATTTATCTTGCTTGTCATCCATATATGGTAGTGTTTGTTGCTGTTAAACCATCTGTCATGTAACAACCTGAGTAACCCCCATTTCTGCAGTATATGACAATGAAGTGGATTTTAAGAGCAGCTGTAGCCACACACACACACACACACACACACACACACACACACACACACACACACACACACATAAAGGAGCTGGTATTCAGAGCAGGTTCTTTTACCAGCCTCAGAGTGCCACTGTACAGACTCCTTCCCCTGTGAAAAACAACAGCAGAATATCAGTAGGAGAGTGAGAGCAGAGAGTGTTGTGATGTGGGTCTTACGGAGTGTACAGTGAAAGAGAGAGTGAGGGTGAGGGTTGAGGATGAGGAGTGAGACTTATGGTAGGGAGCACACAAACATCCTGGGTAAGATGTGTTGTGCCTGCATTAGGGGTGAATGCGACAGTACTGAAGCAATGAGCAGATGGGGGAGCAGCAGGTGTCATTGTGGTGTGGGACCTCTGCTCTTTCACCAGCTGTGATAGTGACTGACAGCGAGGGGAATTCAGCTGACAGGAAAAAAGCCTTCAGACTCCACCCCCCAAGCGCGCATGCATCTGTGTGTGCGTGCACACACAAAGACTAGCACAAGCAGTGAGATCCATCAAAGCTCGCTCTGTCTCAGAACTGTCTCCTCTTGTCTCTCTGTCTATCCCTTCCTCCTTCTCTCTATCTCTCCCTCACTGTTTCTGCCTCTCTCTGGTTATCACCATGCAGATGTTTTGTGTCCATCAGGATAAGCTCACCTCTCATCATGCACTAGGGGAATTAGAGCTGATGAATAGAATTTTATCCACCAAATTAGCAAAGACAAACAATCTGAGGTGTGTGTCTATGCTGATAACACCCACACTGACATACCTTCCTCTCTCCTGACCACCTTTGTTGAAGTATGCAGGCCAGCTTTTCACCTAAGAAGGTAAAAGGGGTGGGTGTATGTGTGTGTGGGGGGGTGTCTCCATACAATAGTGTGAAGTAAATACAGGCATACACACACACATACAGACCCAAACACACAAGCTCACATGTTGTATTGGTGTGGGTAGCCTGCATGTGATTCTTGGGGCATCACGGTGTAGTCATTGTCAGGAGTGAAAAGAAAAGTTCCGATGTCCCTTTTAAAAATCATCTACACTATAATACTGTATACCTTAAACATGTCTCACTTGTACCTACAAGTATCTCCAATAATGTTACTATGTTAAACAAGAAAATTGATTTGGAAGGGTTAACACTTTGTAGAGTTTGTATTACTTGAGTATTAGACGATTAGTTGAGACTAAGTTGTCTGGTAATACACTCAGGTACATTTAATTTTGTGTTAACCTAATCACTGTGTATACTTGGCTTCCCAGAACCACTTGGGATCATAGAATATCTGATCCACTTACAAAATAATTGCTTGAATTGTAAAATATGTTATAGAGATTATGACTGCAACTCGCATCTAGGACACAGATGTTTCTGCCTTTTTAAAGTAGGCTATGACAGGGTTCTTATGGGGGAAATTAAAGTTAAAGTGTGATAAAACTTCCCCCATAAGAATGCTGCCATACTTTAGTCTTCAAATCATCTATAAGTCAGATGAGTGATGTGTTTTCTTGCAAGTTGTAAATATCCAGTTCCCAGAGTCGTGTTGAGGATTCAAACAAACCAGAATTAAATGAGGCTTTGTGGCTACAAATACTAATACTACTAATAATAGTAATTTTAATAGTAATAGTATATACCAGTAACACACACAATACCAATACTTTGAATCTATCAACAGGTCAGCTTTTTGAAACGCAGCTCGAGCTGCGGAGTGAGTAGGCGGCCACAAATGCTGAGAAGAGAGGAATTTCATAATCAAAGTCATAGTTACAGGCAGGGGTCATAACGGGTGAGCCATCCAGATTAGACAAATACATGGGCATAACTAAACAGGGGAAATGAAAACAACAAGGCAGGGAAACTAAAAACAGAGCAGAACACGAAAATAACAGAGCACAAAAGAACAAACTCACGAAATGGCAGCGATCAAAAGAATACAAAGATCCACAATTGATCCACAAAAACTAGACACAGGTGGAGACACTGATGACATGGGTGTGGCAGACGGGGGGAAACCATGGAGACAGACATGTAGGGCACAACACAGACATATACACATAGATATAAATAACCGAACAATAAAACAGAAAAAAAAAAATATATATATATATATACAGTGCCTTGCGAAAGTATTCACCCCCCTTTACATTTTTCACATTTTGTTACCTCACAACCTGGAATTCAAAGGGAATATTTGAGGGTCTGCATCATTTAATTTACAGACCATGCCTACAATTTTCAACATTTAACATTTTTTTTATTGTGAAGCAAACAACAAATAGGACAAAATAACTGAAAGCATCAGTGTGCATAACTATTCACCCCCGTAAGTCAGTACTTTGTAGAGCCACCTTTTACAGCAATTACAGCTGCAAGTCGCTTTGAATAAGTCTCTATGAGTTTGCCACATCTTGCCACTGGAATTTTTGCCCATTCCTCATGGCAAAACTGCTCCAGCTCCTTCAAGTTAGATGGTTTTCGTTGGTGAACAGCAATCTTCAAGTCTGACCACAGATTCTCAATTGGATTAAGGTCTGGGCTTTGACTAGGCCATTCCAATATGTTTACATGTTTCCTCTTAAACCACTCAAGTGTTGCTTTAGCAGTATGCTTCGGGTCATTGTCCTGTTGGAAGGCAAATCTCCGCCCTAGTCTCAAATCACTGACAAACGTAAACAGGTTTTGCTCAAGAATATCCCTGTATTTAGCACCATCCATCTTCCCCTCGACTCGGACCAGTTTTCCAGTCCCTGCTGCTGAAAAACATCCCCACAGCATGATGCTTCCACCACCATGTTTCACTGTGGGGATGGTGTTCTTGGGGTGATGAGATGTGTTGGGTTTGCGCCAGACATAGCGTTTTCCTTGGTGGCCAAAAAGTTCAATTTTGGTTTCATCTGACCACAGTACCTTCCTCCATACAGTTTGGGAGTCTCCCACATGTCTTTTTGCAAACTCGAAACGAGCCTTCCTATTTTTGCCTGTAAGTAAAGGTTTTTTTCTGGCCACTCTTCCATAAAGCCCAGCTCTATGGAGTGTACGGATTATTGTGGTCATATGGACAGATACTCCAGTCTCTGCTTGGGAACTCTGCAGCTCCTTCAGGGTTACCTTTGGTCTCTGTGCTGCCTCTCTGATTAATGCCCTCCTTGACCGGGCTGAGAGTTTTGGTGGGCGGCCCTCTCTTGGCAGGTTTGTTGTGGTACCATGTTCTTTCCATTTGATGATGATGGATTTGATGGTGCTCTGGGGGATCATCAGAGATTTGGATATTTTTTTATAACCCAACCCTGACTTATACTTCTCTACAACTTTATCCCTGACTTGCTTGGAGAGCTCCTTGGTCTTCATGGTGTTGTTTGGTTAGCTTAATGGTGTTGCAGCCTCTGGGGCCTTTCAGAAAAGGTGTGTATATACTGACAGATCATGTGACACTTAGATTGCACACAGGTGGCCTTCATTTCACTAAGTATGTGACTTCTGAAGGTAATTGGTGAGTAATTGCACCAAAAAAAATTAAAAAAAAATTGAGAAAATCATTTTGTCTGACTTTTAAAGAATTTATTTGCAAATAATGGTGGAAAATAAGTATTTGATCACCTACAAACAAGCAAGATTTCTGGCTGTCACAGACCTGTAACTTCTTTTTTAAGAGGCTCCTCTTTCCCCCACTCATTACCTGTATTAATGGCACCTATTTGAAGTTGTTAACAGTATAAAAGACACCTGCCCACAACATCAAACAGTCACACTCTAATCTCCACTATGGTGAAGACGAAAGAGCTGTCGGAGGACACCAGAAACCGAATTGTAGGCTGGGAAGACTCAATCTGCAATAGGCAAGCAGCTTGGTGTGAAGAAATCTACTGTGGGAGCAATAATCAGAAAATGGAAGACCTACAAGACCACTACTAATCTCCCTCGATCTGGGGCTCCACGCAAGATCTCAGCCCGTGGGGTCAAAATGATCACAAGAACAGTGAGGAAAAATCCCAGAACCACAAGGGGGGATCTAGTGAATGACCTGCAGAAAGCTGGGACCAACTTTACAAAGGCTACCATCAGCAACACACTACGACGCCAGGGACTCCGATCTTGCAGTGCCAGACGTGTCCCCCTGCTTAAGCCAGGCACGTCTGAAGTTTGCTAGAGAGCATTTGGATGTTCCAGAAGAGTATTGGGAGAATGTCATATGGTCAGATGAAACCAAAGTAGAACTATTTGGTAAAAACACAACTCGTCATGTTTGTAGGACAGTGAATGCTGAGTTGCATCCAAAGAACACCATACCAACTGTCAAGCATGGGGGTGGCAACATCATGCTTTGGGGCTGTTTCTCTGCATAGGGACCAGGACGACTGGTCCGTGTACATGAAAGAATGAATGGGGCCATGTATTGTGAGATTTTGGGTGCAAACCTCCTTCCATCAGCAAGGGCAATGAAGATGAAACGTGAGGAGATCTGCATGGAGGAATGGGCCAACATACCAGCAACAGTGTGTGCCAACCTTGTGAAGACTTACAGAAAACGTTTGACCTCTGTCATTGCCAACAGAGGATATACAACAAAGTATTGAGATGAACTTTTGTTATTGACCAAATACTTATTTTCCACCATTATTTGCAAATAAATTCTTTAAAAGTCAGACAAAATGATTTTCTCAATTTTTTTTCACATTTTGTCTCTCATAGTTGAGGTCTACCTATGATATCAATTACAGGCCTCTCTCATCTTTTTAAGTGGGAGAACTTGCACAATTGGTGACTGACTAAATACTTATTTTCCCCACTGTAAGTGTCCTAAAATCCAAAATCTTTGGATTGTTTTTTGATTTCCGATGCTGACGCTGCTTCCTGCCGACGCTGCTGCGGAGCGAATTTTGAAATTGTTTTTCTAAAGTGTACTAATCTGTTTACGTGCTAATCTTTATTTTTTGCCTTCCTAGATAATTTTTTTACAGATAGTACTTCCACCGTCAAGACGGGCAGTTGAATATTCCGGCCGCTGATCAACTTTCTGCTTCTAAAAATCAGCTAGCGTAAGTTTGTATAAATCGGCTAGACACGGTAAGTGTTTTGATTTATTCATGGCTGGTGTTGGTTTGTTTCCTTGTTCGGAGTGTGGCATGTTTAGTCTAGACCCTTTCGCCACTGATAGTAATAGTGATAGTATTTGTGAGAGGTGCCAGTTAGTTACTTCTCTTGTGGCGAAAGTGGAAAGTTTAGAGCGCCGCGTCCACTCATTATTGAGGGATAGAGAGACAGGGACAGGGTCTGTAGTAGGTGTGGACGCGCCAGGGAGAACTAGCGCCTCCGCGACTCCGGCGATAGAGCCCTCACAGCGGGGCAAATGGGTGACGTCTCGGCGGCGTAGTCGGAGAGCGAGGGCTGCAGCTACTGCTAACGCCAGCGCTAGCCCACCAGAGCACCACTCACCGGTTCACGTGTCCAACAGGTTTGCCCCGCTCAGTGCTACACCCGCTGAGGAGACTCTGGTCATAGGAGACTCTATAGTCCGACACGTGAAAGTCGCTATTCCTGTAGGGGCACCAGCGGTTACAGTCAGCTGTTTACCGGGAGCCAGAGCGCCGGACATTAGTGGCAACCTTAGACTGTTAGCTCATAGGAGGTTTTCTAGGATAGTGATTCATGTAGGGGCCAACGATATACGTCTGCGGCAGTCAGAGGTGACTAAGGCTAATGTTAAAGAGGTGGTTAAATTAGCCCAGACGATGTCCGATGCCGTAATCTGCTCTGGCCCCATCCCAATGCGGCGCGGTGATGAGCAGTACAGCAGGCTCATGTCGCTAAACCGCTGGATGTCCAAGTGGTGCTCCGAAAATCAAGTGGGCTTTATTAATAATTGGGAAGAGTTTGAGGGCAAGCCTGGTCTTTTAGGCAGGGACGGTGTCCACCCCACCCGGGATGGCGCTGCCCTGTTATCTTGCAGCATAGCCCGTAGTCTGTTAGTTAGTGGGCAGTGTAGCACTAGGAGCTGCTGACTAACCAGAGTCGCGACCAGGCCGCAGACTAACGGGCTAAACCGTCTGTCTGCGAGCTGCTTAGAGGCGTCACCAAGATCCCATAGGATTGAGACTGTGTCTGTGCCCCGGGTTAAATTAAATCATAAGAAAATAGTCCGTCCTAAGTTTTTAACTAATATTCAAACTTCACATCCAATTATTACCTATATGACCGATCTGAAAATTGGATTAATTAATATTCGATCACTCAACTCTAAAGCAGTTTTTATGAATGAACTTATAACTGACCAGAAAATTGATATTCTATGTCTAACTGAAACGTGGATTCAATCTGGTGACTATTTATCTCTAAACGAAGCCACTCCTGTGGGATATAGTTATATACATAAACCTAGATTGTCAGGCAGAGGAGGAGGAATATGTATAATATATCATGATTGTTTAGAAATTCATCAGAAATACTTGGATATCTTTAATTCATTTGAGATGCTGTCTATTAATGTAATTAGTCCATCTGAAAATAAAAGTTCATTTTCCCTAACAAATGTATATAGACCATCAGGGCCTTACTCAAATTTCTTAAAAGATTTCACAGATTTTACAGCAAATGTAGCAGTTAGTAGTGACAAAATAATAATGGTAGGAGACTTTAGCATACATTTTGATAATGCGGAGGATCCACTGACAAGGGCTTTTACTTCTATATTGAACTCTGTTGGCATTACACAAAACGTTGTAGGACCCACACACTATCAAAATCATACCCTAGATTTAATCTTAACGTTGGGTATTGACGTAGATAATATAAATATACTCCCGCAAACCGTAGCTATCTCTGATCACTATTTAGTCAAATTTGAGATTCATCTTAACATAAAAACCCGCCCGTCTCCTCGGCAGTGTATAAAGCGCTCGATAAATTCATTAACAGCAACACAGTTTATTGAAGCCCTCCCTGATTTAACTGCTCTAGCCCACTCGCCATCCTATCCAGGAGAGTTAGATAGTCTAACCAACTGCATAGAGAATACCTGCAGATCAGCTCTAGACATAGTAGCTCCACTCAAATATAAAAAGACTAGATCTAAAAAACTCGCTCCGTGGTACACTGACCAAACTAGAAACTTAAAACAAATAGCACGTAAATTAGAGCGTAAATGGCGATCTACTAAGTTGGAAGTATTCTACTGTGCCTGGAAGGATAGCATCATTGACTACAAACGGGCACTCGCTAAAGCACGCTCAGCATACCTAGCCTCACTGATAGAGAAAAATAAAAACAATCCTAGATTTCTTTTTAATACTATTTCCAAACTTACAAAAAATCAAGCAGGCGCAGAACCTCAGATTCCAGTAAACCTCACTAGTAATGTATTTATAGATTTTTTTGATAATAAAATAGAGAATATTAGACAAAATATAAAACCTTTTATTAGTAATACAACTGGTATGTCATCTGGTTTGGTTGACATCGATTTAAATCGCATACTGGGAGAAAAACTTGATGCTTTTCATCCACTCCCACAATCAGAATTAGAGAAAATAATTTCTTCCTTAAATTGTGCTACCTGCACACTAGACTCGGTTCCCTCAAAGTTATTAAAAGAGGTATTACCAGCGGTAACTGAACCTCTTCTAACTATAGTTAACTCATCCATTACAATAGGTCACATGCCCAAATCATGCAAGTTAGCAATTATCAAACCTTTGATCAAGAAACCAAATCTTGATCCTACTGTACTATCTAATTATAGACCCATTTCAAACACATCATTTATATCTAAGATCATAGAAAAAGCTGTTGCCCAGCAATTATGCCTATATCTGCATAGGCATCACATATTTGAAAAGTTCCAATCTGGTTTTAGGCCCCATCACAGTACTGAAACAGCATTAGTTAAAGTAACAAATGACCTCCTCCTTGCTTCAGATCAAGGCTATGTATCGCTGTTAGTGCTTCTTGATCTTAGTGCAGCTTTCGACACAATTGATCATAGGATCTTGCTAGAAAGGTTAGAACGCTGGGTTGGAGTCTCTGGCACTGCCCTTTCATGGTTTCATTCTTACTTAACAAATCGCTATCAGTTTGTAGAGCTCAATAATATTCCATCCAAACGTACAAAAGTTAAATATGGGGTCCCGCAAGGCTCCATTCTAGGACCACTATTATTTACATTATATATGCTACCATTGGGCACAGTTATAAACAAACATAGTGTAAATTTTCACTGCTATGCAGATGACACTCAACTTTACATATCAGCCAAACCTGATGACAAACTCAGTTTAAGAAAAATTGAGGCCTGTGTAAGAGATATTAAATGCTGGATGTCTCTAAACTTCCTCCAACTTAATGAGGACAAAACAGAAGTTCTCCTTCTGGGCCCTAAGGCCTCAAAACAGAAAATTCCAGATCTAATGCCTAATCTCGCAGGCTACCCCATTACACCTGGCACAGTAGCCAAAAACCTAGGCGTCATACTCGACTCTGACCTATCATTTGATAAATACATAGATAATACTACTAGGATAGCTTTTCTACATCTCCGTAACATTGCTAAATTAAGAAATGCATTATCACAGGATGATGCGGAAAAATTGGTGCACGCCTTTGTTAGCTCTAGATTAGACTACTGCAATGCACTACTGTCAGGATGTTCAAATAGGAATCTAAATAAACTTCAAATAGTTCAAAATGCCGCAGCCAGGGTTCTGACCAGAACTAGAAAATTTCAGCATATCAGTCCAGTCCTATCAGCCCTGCATTGGCTCCCAGTTAAATTCCGTATTGACTTTTAAATTCTTTTATTAACTTATAAAGCATTGCACGGGCTTGCTCCTGAGTACCTTCAGGAACTTATTTCCTATTACGAACCCCCACGCCCACTAAGATCACAGGGTGCTGGTCTTTTATTAGTTCCAAAAATTAATAAGGTAACAGCAGGGGGAAGAGCCTTTTCTTGTAAGGCCCCCCAGCTTTGGAATAATCTTCCTAAATGCGTCCAGGACTCCGACACAGTCACAATCTTTAAGTCTAGGTTGAAAACCCACTTATTTAGTTTAGCGTTTGATAATTAATATCCCCCCTTAGATAAAAGTACAGATCCAGGGGTTCATAGACGAAGGGTTTTATGGTAGACTGGGGCGCTGGTGCTGTCGTCCTGTCACTGCTCGTGGTCACTCAAGTTTGTTGACAGTGCAGTGGACGGATGCCATTGTCTCAGAATGCCCCCAAGCCTATGTTACCTTCTGGTTCTGCCTTTTTAGCTAGGCTGTAATAATTTAACTAAATGCCGGAGTTGCTGTTTATAATTTTACCTGTCCTGTATATGTCCTCATACAGAGCTAATTTTCCCTGTTTCATTTCTCCACATGGCTGCCCGCCTGCTTGAGGAATAATGAGATGAGGAGACCAGCGATCCATCCTGAGCCAGCCACCTCCTGCCTAACCGGATGCATACATCATGATGGACATTATTACATATTTTTCCTTTTCTTTCTCTTCTTTCTGTCTAAATTGTTGTTGTTGTTGTCATGGTGACCGGTGTCGGCCAGAGGAGGATGGGTTCCCCCCCTGAGTCTTGGTTCCTCTCAAGGTTTCTTCCTCATGCAAAAAACTAGGGAGTTTTTCCTTGCCACTGTCGCCCTTGGCTTGCTCACTGGGGGCTAGGACTCGGCACTTGTAAAGCTGCTTTGTGACAACAACTGTTGTAAAAAGCGCTATATAAATAAAATTTGATTGATTGATTGATTGATTTCACACTCTGTAGAGTATTATAAGACTTTGCTTGACATGATAATATGAAAATCCTAGGAGGAGTATGAAAAGTGATGATTTCAAACTATTATTAACTGTAAATAAACTGTGCATTTTTAATAGGACATGTAATGGAAAAGTTGTTCTCACTACTGCAAGGAATCAAAAGAGTCCAATTGCATGTTCCCAAGTGGAATTATGTAGGGGATATACTTGCTTTTTTTGCAATAGTGCCCCCCAGTGGCCAATCGACACCCGGCTGGAGTATGTCATAGGGGGTGCGCACTTGCCCACACCCAAGATGTTTCGTGCAGATCGACCAATGGTAAGCCTGTCAAACCTGTGCTGATCACTGATTGGCCGATTACAGCAGCCATTTTGGAAGTATGGCGTGTCTGCTTTAGGACCTGGTTCCCATAGGCCCATAGATGTCTGCCAAGTTTCATGTGGATCGGCCAATCTGAGTGCATGGGGCAAATCTGTGCATGTTATAGCGCCCCCTAGCAGGTGAGGTATGGCAACCTCTGCGAGCTGCCCCAGACCCTCAGAGGGAAGCTGTCTGTGAAGTGTCATCTCATTGCATGCAATTTTTCTGCAGTTAGAGCTTCATATGCGCAAAATTTACTATTGAGTTTACACCCTCTCGTTTGATTGGCTTATACTGACTAGGTAGTGATGAAATTAGCATTTTTGCTGGATAGATTTTAAAGTTCGGACTCTTCTGAACGTTTTGATACCACACATGTGCATGTGTGTAAAAAATCCAGGGACTAGTTTGCGCTCAAAGATGTGCGCGATTTTGCACATTATGCAAATCAGAAGTGGAATTTCGTTTCTAGGACCTACGGTGTAGGAGATATGGACCAAAACGCAAAATGCTGTGCTATACCGCCACCATCAGGCCAATGTGGGTCATTGTCTGGGTTTCCCTCTGGTGCACCTGTCTGCCAAGTTTGGTGTTTCTGGGCCTTACGGTCTAGGCTGCAGTATGCGTTTTACAGCCTGAAAAATAATAATAATAATAAGAAGAAAAACTCTAGCAATTACAATAGGGTTCCCACACTATGTGTGTGAACCCTAATAAGGTAAAACAAATCAGAGCTATTTTGACTAATGAAAATGCTATTTTCTGCAGTGTGAGATTTCCTAAATATTCAATATGCCACTATAATTCAAATATTATGTTTGTGTCAATTTCACATTATTTCAACCTTTCTCAAATAAAATCTCAAACATATGCTCCTGAGATGAGCAGACTTCTTCTTGCAAGAGAGTTTGCAGTGTCATGAGGCAGCCAAAGGTGTGTATTGAAAGGTCTGTCAACAGCAACCACCCACAGCACACGCCTCATTTACATAACACTGGAGGTAAGAAGGGCTTATCACACCTGCCAAGAGAGCAAGAGAAATATGTCATTTGACATAAGTTGGGAGTCTAGTTGGGAGTCTGTCTAAAGACGAGGGTTTGGTAGTTCTAGTGTTAATTTGCACTGCAACAAAAGTGTCCAAACCTCTTTAGGCCAATTCAGTGTAGTAGCAATACGCTCAAATATGCTAAAATAGGTATCAACCTCAGTTTCCCTAAAATTCGGTACTAAAGCAATATATTTACTCACATCAAACGTAGGTTGACCGCCAGTAGGATGAGCAGAAACAGAAGCGGTCAATCCTGTTGTGGGAGATGACGCTGGGGAAGAAGGAGTTAACTGTGCGATGTCTGGCTGAACTACGGGAGGAGAAGCGATCTTCATCGCCTGCAGTTCTAACTCCCGTAATTGTATCTCGCGGTCTACCTCAATCTCCATCTTCCGAACAGCCAACCTAAAATCCATTTCCGCTTGACGTTCCTGTGCTTTCTCCTGGGCCTGCAATTGAAGATGCACAACACGAACCTTAACACGGGCCTTATCACATGATCCCAACAGCAAGGAAGAATGTGGATCAAAACGAGGCAAAGTTACTCTACTAGCTGCTTCTGGCGTAATGTGCTCTTCGACTAAAACAAGCGTAATCACCTTCAGTAATCAGTCCTCTCCATAACGGTAGTGTGAACAGACGGATGACTACCCACAACACGCAACTCCCTTAATTTAACAACAATTGTATTTCTGATGTCTGCCTTGGTAGCCTGTTTAACAACCTGAATTCGATAGTGTGCAGCAATCGCCAATAAATCATCCTTACAGAATTTCTCAATGTCCTCAAAATTAGGAGCAGCAACAAACGCCTGCAAAGTGAAAGCTGCGGCCGCCATACCGCTACTTTACATGCACAGTTCCAACTCCACTAACCGCGACTTTTAGATAACCCAGAAAGATATATCCTGAACAACTCTATCCCCATAAGTCCCAAAGAGCCCCCATATGTTACGACCCCACAATGTCATGGGTCTAGGTTTGGGGTGTGGGGTAGTAGCATGTGCATAGTGGACAAGATATATATATACACATGTATATACATATACATACATACATACACACACATACATATACACACACACACATACACACTTGCATATGTAGATTATAAATTAAAAGCCAATTTAAAAAGGTGGGTTTTAAGCATTTTTTTGAAAGCAGATAATTCAGAGCAGTTCAGTATTGGATTGGGTAGAGAATTCCACAAGGAGGGCGCAGCTACGGAGAAGGCTCTGTCACCCCAGGTCCGGTGCTTAGTCCTAGTGGGTACAGCCAATAGGTTGGCATCAGAGGAACGAATGCAACGAGAAGGAGTGTACTGATGAAGCAGGTCAGAGATGTAGGATGGTGCCTGGTTATGGAGAGCTTTGCAGGTGAGTAGAAGAATTTTAAACTGAATACGCTGTGCAACAGGAAGCCAATGGAGTTTCTGAAGGACAGGTGTAATGTGATCACGTGATGAGACTTGCAGCTGAGTTCTGTATATACTGAAGTTTATTTAAAATTTTACTGGACATGATTAACTATATAAACCCCTAAACCAACAAACCAAGGAAAGGAGCAGTAGACGGCACCAAAGAAAAGAAACAAACAAAACATACTACACTAAACTAACAAAGCAAGACACACAACTTACTAACAGAAATAAGGAAAATATATCTACTGCTCTAACTAATCTCAAACAAAATTACATACGCGGTGCCGGCCTCTATGCTGGTGTTTCTAACAAGTCAAACCTGCGTGAGTATTTATATAAGTGCGCACATGCTGCTATGCTCTTACTCCGTGGTGGCGGTTTTTACAACTCAATTCATGACAAGTCATGACAAAAAGATATTACACAAACCCTAACTTCTCACATGTGAATCATGAGCTACAGTTTCTCAATGGCCACACACACACACACACACACACACACACACACACACACACACACACAACCATAAATGCAGAAAAGCTCATGCCGCCTCTCAGCGACCTCCAGCAACACCGCCATGCAGATTATGAAGCCGAAGATCCGCCCTCATCTAAATCGCGATCTCTGATTGGCCGACAGAATCCACCAGTAATGAGGCAATCCACCTGTTAAAAATTAACCAAAAGAGAAAACAACCTCCCCAAAATCCACAGTACACGTAACATACATTTAAAATAGCATGTCTAATTCCGAATATGGGACCATGAAGCCAACTTAACCACAGTTACAAGGAAGAGAAAGACATCAGGCATGTTGGACGACAGAGATCCTAAATAACAGCTGACCTGATGTGAGTGTTGCAATTGCAATAGTTTGTATATTATTATGGAGCCTAGAAAAAGTTATTGGTGCCTGATTTTTTCCTTTTAGGACCTACTGGCTCCTTGAGTAATTTTTTGTCTGGAGCCCAGCATGCGAACCAAACTTTTTGCCATGGTAACCACCAATTGTTTACTCTTTTAATTTGTTATAATTGTATTGTATAAAACTGGGTCGCGACTTAATGAAAATGAGAAAATGTGGGTCCCGGGCTGAGACCAGTTGAGAACCCCTGATCTACAACAAGGAGCTCAAATTGGTTCTTCACTTCTACAGCGTATTCTGATGGGATCTGGTTGATGTCGAACTTTGGGGCAGAAGGCAGTCTTTGGATGTTGCAGAATTTCAGCTTTACTTTGCTGATGATTGGCCCCACAGTCTGCCCCTGGGTATGTCTTCACTAGGATGGAGGTTCCCCATTTTTGCTGGCATAGAATATAATCAATCTGGTTGCAATGTTGATCACCAGGCATCATCCATGTATACAGTCACCGTTTGGGCTGCTTGAACCAAGTGTTCTTAGACCTTGTTCTTGGCAGAATTGGCAGAAAGTGATCTCCAGCTTTCTCTCTCCCAGTCTGTTGCTACCTATTATATTTGACTCTGTTCTGTGCCTACCTTGGAATTAAAGTCTCCGATGATGTATACCTTGTCCTTTCTTGGTGTCAGATTTATTGCCCATTGAATCTCTGTGTAAAAACGTTCAATCTCCTCTTCTTCTGAACCACTGACTGGAGCATAGACTTGCATGACGGTAATATTGCGTCCCAGGCCTCTGAATCATGAGGCTAGTATTCGATCACTGACTGGATAGTAAACATCTAGGGCCTTGGCAGTCCACTTTGACAGAATGAATCCAACTCATCTGCGGCTGATGTTCGAATTGCCAGAATAATAGAAATAATTATTTCCAGAGTTGAAGTAGCCACTGTACTCGCCAGTGTACGTCACTCACTACTAGGATATCAATGTTCAGCCTGGTCATTTCTCTCTTGACACTTTCGAGTTTGCCTATATTTAGTCCATTTACATTCCACGTTCCAATTTTCATAGTCTGTTTCCAGCACAGAGAAGTCCATTCACCAAGGGCCACATCGGCATATAGGTGCCCATATGGGTTTGGCCTGTCCACATCATCACTGCTCTGGTTAATTGGAAAATCTCAATTTTCCTCAGTAGCTGTTAGAGTACCTTACATTCAGGGGGTCCCACCATGTCTATATCATTGTTTGAACTAAGATCCATTGAGTATGAAGGCAGAATACTGGGGTAGGTCTTTGCCCAGGCCAGAGCCGTTTTGCCATCATTATTCAGTGATGTTCAAAGAGGGGGGCAGCACAGTAGAGATGGTGAAAACTGTGAGAAATGTAAGAAGCACCTGGACTGGTGAGCCTTCTCCACTGCATTTAGTAATTGGCACCATGTTTTGTGGCTAGTCCTGACATGGAGGGGAACAGCCCCAGAAATCAGGTGTTCAGTGACACCCGAAACAACCTCCCCATGCCACACCCCAAAAACACCCTGGGCACCCTCTGTACTGCCCACGCTGGACATGGCCAAGGCCGACACCTGGGGCTTAAACTACCCACTGAGAGAGAGAAAGAGGAGAGACAGAGAGAGGGGGAGAGAGAGAGAGAGAGAGAGAGAGAGAGAGAGAGACAGAGTGCATGTAGGCCCTGGTGCATAAGCTAGTAAATGTCAGGTCCAGTATGTCATACAGAGAAAACATGAAAAAACCAGATAGGAAGTTAATGAGGGTTCTTGAGAAATGTTGAATCAATACAGACTCAAATCTATTTTGTTTGCCTCCACCCCATGCTTACTGCTGTGTGTGTGTGTGTGTGTGTGTGTGTGCACATATGGATGTATGCTGACCTGGATACACTATAGAAATATCAATCAGTTCCTGTCAAGCAACCTAGTATGAAGAACTAATGATATATGAAAAATAATCAACCAACATCACACACTGCACTGACATCAACCAGCAACACAAACTCATTTTCACCACGGGCCACATCAGCATAATCGTTACCCATGGAGGACCATATGTAACTTATAAATGTACCTACTCTTTAATGCTAAATACCACTGAATTTATTACTTAATCAAGTTACAAATAATACAGATACTATCTGTAAAATAAATATATATGTCACGTTGAGGACCCCAGCCCCTCCCTTTTGGGCGTGTGTCAACGTTGTCTACGTGCTTTGTCTGCGTCAGTGGATATTCGTGGTTCGGGTTATGTCGTGTGATTAATAAGTCTCACCTGTGAATCGTCTCGTGATCACGTGGGGCTAATGTGGTTTGTCTATTTAATGTGCGCTCGCGCAGTGTCCTGTGCTCGTCGTTGTCTAAGTCTGCACGTGGCTGTGTATGTTTGATGTTTAACGTGCGCTATTGCGCAACAGTCTGACAATAAATTGTGACGTTTGTAACGAAAAAACGGATTCTGTGTCTCGTCCGTCTGTCGTCGCCCAGCGTCACAGAACGACGAGCTTCGAAGAGACACTAAAATGCCGGGCTACAAGGGCAAGCCTAAGAAGGGCAAGAAGCCCAGTAAGCGGCACCACCATCCTTCCTCCTCTCCCCCGCGCCGCAGAGACGCGCCGACGCTGTCGCAAATGGAGGAGGACCCGGTATGCGCCCTTCAGCTGGCCTCAGCCCGGAAGGTCGAGGAAGGGGACCCCGAGCTGGCGGAGCTCTTCCGCCAGGGCGCGGTCAGGATTTGGAGGGAGCGCCACTCCCCTCCTTCCCAAGACCTCTCGCCTCTGGGGGTGGGTGTCTGCGCGATCGATACCACGGCATCCACCCCAGAGAACGAGTTCGATGACGGGGAGTCCGAGGAGGAGGATTACCTCCCTTCGGCCATGGGCCCCTCTCCAGCCATGGACCACGGTGAGGAGGAGGCGGAGGACCCGGCTCCCTCTGTCTGTCACGCCCCCACGGTGGATTATGGAGGGGGGCGACGAGGGAGCTCGCCCACCGTCTAAGTACGACACGTCCACCGTATACTACGGCGAAGAGGAGCAGGCAGACTATCCCTCGTCTGAGTATGACGCGCCCACCGTATACTACGGTGAAGAGGAGCAGGCGGATTATTCCCCGTCCGAGTATGACGCGCCCACCATATACTACGGTGAGGAGGAGCAGGAGGACTATCCCCCATCCGTGTATGACGCGCCCACCGTATACTACGGTGAAGAATAGCAGGCGGATTATTCCCCATCCGAGTATGACGCGCCCACCGTAGACTACGGTGAGGAGGAGCAGGAGGACTATCCCCCGTCCGTGTGCTCGGGAGTGTCCGAGCAAACGGACTGCGATCTCTGCACGGAGGAGGAGGGTTCCTACACAGAGGACGAAGAGGAGAGCCTTCCTTCCTCCGTGGGAACCGTAAAGGGGCGATGGACACCTGGGGAGAACGCGTCCTCCACACCTTCCAGGGCAAGCCCCATGGACTATTCCCGGGGTGAGAGTCCGGTGGAGTCCATGGAAGGGATCCTAGAGGGTGAGGAACCCATGGAGACCGACGGGGGACTCCCAGGCGATGCACCAGGCGCGTCCGCCAGACGTGCGGCGCCAGGCGCGTCCGCCAGACGTGCGGCACCAGGTGCGTCCGCCAGCCACGCGGCACCTGACGGAGGGTCTGCAGCAAAGGCAGGCGGGGGGCTGCCCACTGCAGCACCCGCAGCTCTCGATCCCTCTCCGCTCCTCGCACTCCTCCTGGCGCGAAGCATGGCGCCTGTTATGTGTTTGTCTGTGCCAGTGTTCGTCAGTCTTCCCGTATGTCTGCCAAACCCCCTGTTCCCGTTTGTGCCTCTGTGTGTGAGTATGCCAGTCTGTGTGTTTGTTTCTGTTCTGTTTAATGTGTCTCCCGTCTTTTCCCCCGTCTTCCCAGGGAGGGTGTTCTAGGCAGTCCGTGGCGGACGCTTCACCAAGGGCGGTCACCTCCCAGACGCAGGACTGAGCGCGTCGGATCCGCCCATCGTCGTGGGTTCGGGGCACTTGGTCCTGTTGGCACCCCGGGATGGGTAGTGCCCTTGGAGGGGGCGTCTGTCACGTTGAGGACCCCGGCCCCTCCCTTTTGGGCGTGTGTCAACGTTGTCTACGTGCTTTGTCTGCGTCAGTGGATATTCGTGGTTCGGGTTATTTAATGTGCGCTCGCGCAGTGTCCTGTGCTCGTCGTTGTCTAAGTCTGCACGTGGCTGTGTATGTTTGATGTTTGACGTGCGCTATTGCGCAACAGTCTGACAATAAATTGTGACGTTTGTAACGAAAAAACGGATTCTGTGTCTCGTCCGTCTGTCGTCGCCCAGCGTCACAATATATTATTAAATAAAATAATTTATATAATATAAAATAAATATGTATATGTAAAACAAATATATATATATTTGCATAAATGTAAAAGAATTTTTTTTTGCTTGTTGCTGTTATTATAACATAAATCCTTTAAATTTGTTAGGTTATGAAACCCACATTACTCCATCAATCAACAATCAAACTATCCAAGTGAATAAAGAAAAATTGATCAAATATATCACATTTACTTTGTTCAAAACTTGAAATATTAAATAACTGAAAATAGTGTTTGTGCTTCAAAAATGCTCCCTCTGAAAAAGACTTTGTGGTGAACACATTCTGTTGCGATTGCAGTTTGCTTTTTAATTCTTTGACAATTTGTTGTTTTTCTTGATGGCTAATTTTGGCATACTTAGCTCCGTGTTTGGTCGCAAAATGCCATCGTATATTGTACTCTTTGACAACCGCCACCACTTCATACCCGTTTTTCAATAATATGATTAAAAAGCCACATAGTAGCATAACAAAATAACTAACACACTTAACAACTTGACCCTGACAAAATACAGGAAACTGGAAAGCTACTGAAACCTACATTGTTCACTCAGTGAGTAACCTCTGCAGCTTTTCTTTTCTTCTCTCTCAGCTCTCTTTTTTACATTTTGTAGTTTGTTTAGACCCTGGCTTAGACTGCTCCATCTTTATGGCAATGCAGACTTATTTTTTCATGTTTCAGTAGTGTGAACCGTGTCGAGGAGGGATCACATGATGAGTTAGACCCTCAGCAGTGTCAGTGTCCAACTGGCGTCTCTCTCTTGACTTGTCACTTGTGGGATACAAACAGGGAGATATAATTAATGTGGCATTAGTATGGATAAGGCTACTCGTGACTACTTGTATTAATAAGTGACACAGGTGCTGTATGTTTTCGTAGTCCGGCCCGGATTTTCTGGGACAACTTGGTTTTTTTTTTCTGATCTCTGCTGCATACCGTCAGCCCGCATCAGCTGGCCCAGTCCGCGGGTCAGGTTTGCCTGACTGGAGCAGGGGAGAGGTAATAGGCAGCGTGACTACGGGCCGGGGCCGCAGTGCGCGGCAATGGCTCCTCCACGGGCTGAGTTAAATCACCGGCGGACGGTGGCCCACTAACCCATTGGCTCACCGGGGAAATCCCCGGTAGTAATGTATGCCAGTCCGCCCCTGCTGCAGTGCAATGTTCACCTATTTATTACAATAATGTTCCTAAGAATTATTTCCCTGACTCACTCTGTCTATACCAGTACAAGAAAACTTTGCAATTTAATGTACATTCAGTGCAAAATTCCAATCACAGCCAATTCAAAACCAAAACAGCATAGATTCCTGGCCTGTTACCTTCCTCAGCCTCACATTCTAACTGAACCTTTTTCAAAGCGTCTTTATGCATCAGTTGGTATATAGTAGTCTACTTAGATCTACCTTTTGCACTGGCTACAGTCTGGCAGCTTTAGGTCTAGTTACATGCCTAGAGCCTGATCTGAGAGAATTAGGACTGGCTGTAGATCTTTTGTTTGCCACCGATATCAGGCTGCAAGAGAGAAATGTAATAGCTTTAGTTCTGGCTGTGTACCACCCCCTTTCTCAGTAATGGAGTTCTGTCTTACTAAATGTCAGCTTACTGATAGGGGTCAGTAGGGTATTAAGAGCAATTGTATCTCTCTCTCCCCCTTCTCTACCACCCTGCCTCCAGTATGTTAAAGTCCATCACACTCTACCACTGAGAATGTCTTCACAGGCCCACCTGTATCTGACTACTGCCCAGTCAACCATCCACAGTCTTACAACTCAATCAACCAGAGAAAGAGAGAGGGAGAGAGAAAAGATGAGTGAGAAAGAGAGAACTCTTTTAAGTTTGGCTATCCATCTGAAGAGAGACAAACAAACTTGCAGGCATCATGAGTTTCAAAGGGACCTAGTATTAGCACATTTCGACAACCCTTTTTTATTAACATCAGCACTTGTTTCTGTCTGCTTAGTCTGTGGGCTCCAAAGTGAAGGCCTCAGCAAAAATCCGTTTAAACACAGCAAAAGCATCACTGGTCCAGCTGTTTCTGAAAACCAGATGTTCCGGTGAGCTCTATTGTTCTGGTGAGCTATGCCAGCACACAGAACACACTTGTTGTAAATTGCTTCAAAAATACTGCAAATCATGCTTGATCTCAGCTGGTATTGATGCTGAATGTAGGTAGATAATTAGCTAGCATTTTGTTGGTCGTTGGTCCCAACACCTGTCCCCTCAATTTTAACAGCACCATAGTATCACACACTACCACACATGCATATACACCAACACCTACACACAACACAGCACTGGGGGTGGAGGGGTGGGAAGGCCTTCCTTCACCTGTTTCCTGCTCCCTGCCGGGGCGGGGGTGGGTCGCATAATAAAAAAAAATTTAAAAAAAGCTAGCATTTTTATTATCCAAGCACAGCTGGAACCAAATACGGTTTCAGCTACATTATTGGGAATCAATACCATTTTGGTTTGATAGCGGGAGTGACAGGTGATAAATAATTGATCATGACAGAATGTCAGAAATATGACATCATCCTTGCTGAGATCACTACTTAATATTTCATTCCGATACAGAAGACCAGAGTGTCAATGTCTGTCCACTACCAAGAGCTGGATTGATCATTTATCAAAAGCTAATATATATAATTTATCTTTTTATTGATTTCTTTTTCTCTGTTTCATTGAGAATATATTTAGCAGCTGTTTGAGGAATACTCTGACAAAACTGAAATAATATCTGAATTTTCAGTTTGCACACAATTGGCTTATTTTTTTTACAAAATGTTCTGACACCTAATATTTCACTCACATTCACATGCTGAATCTGTGAGGGTGATGGAATAATTTGCATTCTCAAAACTTCATTCCCAACAAACCAGTCAACTGTGATTAAGAGAATGTTGCGTATGACACAGATTGAGACATAATGACTCAGTAAATAATGTTTTTATCTGTAATGCATGCAGCGTCAGGGAGCGATAGGGCAGACACAAACACTGAAAAGATTTATTAAATTGCAATCCATACTCAGGGTTGTACAAACAAGCTGAAGTAAAATCCTTCAGGGAGTCTGTCATAGAAACATAACCAACACAAAGAGAAATACTGCAATACAGAATACAGAAACCGTAATATAACACAGAAGCACAAACACAAAGTATACAGAGCTGTAAGTGAAACAACATAGGCCTACTACAATTGACAATAAACAGCTATGTACAAAACCAAGCACAGGGTATATATACCATACTAAACAAGAAACACCTGAATATGCAAACGAGGGGGACGGGTTACAAAACATGAGGAGTGAAGGACTATGAATGACGGGACCACATGGCTACAAAAACAAAACATATATGACTGACAGCTAACAGTGACATTATCATCTTATTATTGATACTTGCATTGATACTTTTGTTAATGCAACAAAAATAGGCATTGTTGATTGGGAAATAAAATATTACTTTGTCCCACTACCCACAAGCCCCCAAACTAATACAAACCTACATATACAATCTATAACACAATCCCTCCAGCTATTTATCAGTATTTCCTTTGCAAAGCAAAGGAGCCCCGGAGACGAACTCAAGGTAATATGAAGTAATAATTTAATAATAATATGATGTACAAAAGTACACTGTCACGTTACGGTCCCCGAACCCTTCCTTTGGGGCGTGTGTTAACGTGGTCTGCGTCTATTCGTCTGCGTCAGTGTAGCTCCGTGGGTGCGGGTGCGTCTTGTCATTATCCGTCTCACCTGTGGCTCGTCTCGTCATCACGTGGGGTTGATGTGGTCTGTCTATTTAATGTGCGTTCGCGCAGTGTCTTGTGCTCGTCGTTGTCTAAGTCTACACGTTTCAGTGTGAGTGGTCTATGTTTTACGTGCGCTGTCTTGCGCAATAGTTGTAGAAAATAAACGTGACGTCTGCTAAAGCAAGGATCTGTGTCTCGTCCTTCGCCTCGCACCCATCGTCACATACACTGCATGTCCAGCTTTGATGGAAGCACGAGCAAGAGATGCAAAGTTAACCAGAAGCACTTTAGCTGTCGGCTCAGTGAGTTTGAAATGTGCTAGAACTTGCTGTGTTTAAGTCACGTACATCAGAGCCCTAACCCATACTCCTGAATTATTTGGTAAGTGCTGAAAGACCTAATCAGAAATCTATGGTTCATGCATCTGAATCCGTCAGCATTTCGTCAAGGTCTCTGACTGGGGACCTTAATGTGGGCTGCCCCATGGTGCCTGACTAAAATCAAATCGTATTTTGTCCTTCTTCAACCTCACTCACTGCATCTCACTCAGTAAATGTATACTTTTCCTTTTTTTTCTTCAGGATACCCGATGTTCATAAAGTGCCACAAATGGACATGATTTAGTGATTAATGTCTAAAATTTAAGAGAAAATGAATCATTCCCCACAGTGATCAGTGTTGTAATCTATTAATTAATTAAGCAGAAGCCTAGAGTCTTACTTATCATTGGGGTTAGATATACACCCTGCATATGACCAGAGAAAAGGAAGGTAAAAAATGGTCACAGAAAACCTGTAGATGAGAGTCAGAGAGAGGGAGACAGAGAGAGAGAGGGAGAGAGAGAGAGAACAAGAGAGTGAGGGAGAGAGAGAGACAGAGAGAGAGAGGGAGAGAGAGAGAACAAGAGAGTGAGGGAGAGAGAGAGAGACAGCATGAGAGAGAGAGAGAGAACAAGAGAGTGAGGGAGAGAGAGAGAGACAGAGAGAGAGAGGGAGAGAGAGAGAACAAGAGAGTGAGGAAGAGAGAGAGAGACAGCATGAGAGAGAGAGAGTGTGGGAGAGAGAAAGTAATGTTGTTCTTATTGATTATTTAGCAAAAAATATTTTGTTTCAGTGGAACCTGCTGGTTACTGTCGTTTTTGCCACTATTTGCAGGCATTACATCACCCATTGGAGCAGAGGGTCTATAAATATCTTCTGTGCCGAGCCTGTGCCTGGGCTTAGAGAGTTCCAGCATGAACAAAAGAGCAGACACAGTGAAGTGAGAGGAAGAGCCTCTGCCCAGCTTTCAGTCTAAGGGTCAGACACACACATACACACATGTATGCACACCCACACACTCTCTGAGAAAGCGATTCAAAGGGCAGGGCATTACAATGTGTGTGCAATCATTTTTAATAATTATCTGTGTTTACAGTGTAGTAGATTATTCAGACTCTCATCTCATGGATCAGAAGTATCTCAGATTTACACTCACCAGCCACTTTATTAGGTAAACCTTGCTAGTACCGGGTTAGACCCCCTTTTGCCTTCAAAACCGCCTTAATCCTTCGTGGCATAGATTCAACAAGGTCCCGGAAACATTCCTCAGAGAGTCTGGTCCATATTGACATGATAGCATCACGCAGTTGCTGCAGATTTGTCAGCTGGACATCCATGATGCAAATCTCCCATTCCACCACATCCCAAAGGTGCTCTATTGGATTGAGATGTGGTGACTGTAGAGGCCGTTCGAGTGCAGTGAACTTATCGTCCTGTTCAAGAACCCAGTCTGAGATGATTTGCGCTTTATGACGTGGTGCATTATCCTGCTGGAAGTAGCCATCAGAAGGTCATAAAGGGATGGACATGGTCAGCAACAATACTCAGGTAGACTGTGGCATTGACACAATGCTCAATTGGTACTAAAGGGCCCAAAGTGTGCCAGGAAAATATCCCCCACACCATTGCACCACCACCACCAGCCTGAACTGTTGATACAAGGCAGGAAGGATCCATGCTTTCATGTTGTTGACACCAAATTCTGACCCTACCATCCGAATGTCAGAATTCGAGACTCATCATACCAGGCAACGGTTTTACAATCTTCTATTGTCCGATTTTGGTGAGCCTGGGCAAATTGTCCTCAGTTTTCTGTTCTTGGCTGACAGGAGTGGCACCCGGTGTGGTCTTCTGCTGCTGGTCTTCTGCTGCCCATCCGCCTCAAGGTTCAACATATTGTGCGTTCAGAGATGCTCTTCTGCAAGCCTCGGTTATAACGACTGGTTATTTGAGTTACTGTTGCCGTTCTATCAGCTCAAACCAGTCTGGCTATTCTCCTCTGAACTCTGACATCAGCAAGGCAGCCACAGAACTGCTGCTCACTGGATATTTTCTCTTTTTCGGACCATTCTCTGTAAATCCTAGAGATGGTTGAACGTGAAAATCCCAGTAGATCAGCAGTTTCTGAAAAACTCAGGACCAGTCTGTGTTACACCATTAACCATGCCACATTAAAAGTCACCTAAATCTCTTTTCTTCCCCATTCTGATGCTCGGTTTGCACTGCAGCAGACTATCTTGGCCTTGTCTACATGACTAAATGCATTGAGTTGCTGCCATGTGATTGGCTGATTCGACGTTTGTGTTAATGAGCAGTTGGAAAGGTGTACCTAATAAACACTAGGTTAGTGTAGTTACTGTTCAAAGTCAGACACTGTTGAAATGGGAAACTTACCTCTCCTCCTTCTCTGTCCACTCCTGTCCTCCTGTCCTTCCCTCTTTCTATGTCCTCCTCTCTCAGCATCCCAGAAGCCTTATCTTTAGCAGTGTCGGTCCTTACAGCTTATAAGAGTTCATGTCTGTCTGCTTCAGGATGAACACTTCAGGATGGTGTGGAGGACTCGCTCAAAAACTGAAATGTTTTAATGGTTGCAAAACTAATTGAAGCATGTAGAAATTGGTTTGCGATTTATTTCTAACCAGCACTCAAGAAAAAGAAAATCTTCTTTAATCATACAGGCTTGCATGTGTGTGCGTGCTTGTGTTTTAAACATTCTCATCAAAATAAATTAGATCATTTCTGTAATTAATCAATTGCTGGCATTTTCTCCACTAATTAATGAGAACAGAAGTCCATTACCTGGGGCTGGGAGATACAGATGTACCACTGCACCCACTCTTCACATGTGTATGTGAGCTGGGTTTCTCTTTAACACAACTCAAGGGGTAACAGAATCAGGAATAGCACACAACACTTCACTGATGAATGTCCCAGATCTGCTTCCCAACCAGGCCCAAACAACCTGTGCAAAGTCAACTATGATTAATGCAATTGATAGGCATGACACTGATTGAGATATATTGATTTTCAGTAAATAACTTCTTTGTTTGGGTTCTTTCTTTTTTGTTAAACTGTGATTATATTTTAGCTAGAAACGAGAAATCCCCCAGGGTTTGAGCAAAAATGTGATTCTGAAACCTATTTACAGTTCCCTCCCTGCCAGGGGGGCACTGGCTTTACACCCGCTGTGTGCTGCTAGTATTGGCGTCTTGGGTTTATTCAAAGAGTACAGCTTAATTTCCCGTGGCCATTGATCCGAGCACTGACACGGGTGCTGAAAAAGCCTATTGATTCAGACTTTCACTATGCAACTCAACCTCTGTCCCAGGAATCGCATCTCACCAGAGTGTGTGGGAGTCTGGGCACTGTTTGTGAGTACGTGTTAGGCTCCGTGTGTGTGTGTGTGTGTGTGTGTGTGATTCCATGTGCTTGTGTGTGCAAAACAGCTCAGTTTTTTGTTCTAAAACTTACTTTTGTTTTATCTTCTTCACCCTTGAATCACAAATGCAAATCATTTCCCCTCCAGAGACACCAAAAAGAAGCTTGAGAACTAGAAAAGCCGCTTTTCCTGGCAGAAGGTCAAAGGTCACTGACAGCCCAGCCCCGTTTTGGTGCCACAAGCACAGGGCTCAGCTTTCAGAACCTGGAATGATTCTGAACCTTCTGTGCATCTAAGGGGGAGGGGGGTTGCATGTCTGATCTACAGGCACAGCTATTGGCTGCTTTTGCTGCCAGATCATATCTTCACTTTGAGCCAAATAACTCTTAATGGAACCCATCTACACATGCAGATGTCTTACTGTTTGTACTGTGCAGTACAACTCTGTGTGTGTGTGTGTGTGTGTGTGTGTGTGTGTGTGTGTGTGTGTGTGTGTGTGTGTGCATGGGCAGTGGAAAACATTTCCAGTCAGTTGACACTCAGTGAGAGACCTGAAACGCTCATTGTCTTTCAAACGTTAATGCACTTCATGCATTAACATTAAGTGTTAATGCACTTCATGTCAGGTCAGCATTCATGGGGACAACTCACTTTGCATGTCTAAATGCACAAACCTGATGAACAAACCTTACGAGGACTTGTTCGTGTAAGGAGGAGAGTCACTTTGATTAGGCTAAGGCGTTGCACCCAGGCAGAGACAGATCAGCCGGCTCTGGTAACACAGGTGCTTATTAAAGCTCCCTGTGATAATGAGCTCTTATCTTTGTATGTCAGAGTAACACAGATTGTGACCTTCGGCTGCTGCTAATGATCTTCCACAGACAGGCAGTAGAGTGGGAGGGGATGGAGTGAACCTCAGACACCATTTACTAAAAAGAGCCACACTTAACCTCTGCACAGCCCCCACAGGGAAGCACTGCTCCGCCGAATGCCCCACTCTCACTCTCGCCTTCCACTTTCAGCTCAGCCTGTATTTCATTATCTGTCTCTATATTTTTCTACTTCTATTGAATGTTTCTAGCATTTTCACAACCTCCATCTGCCCATTCTTGTTTTTTTAACTCTTTCTGAACAGCCATCTGTCTCTCAGTCACTTTTTGTCCTTTATTTCTTTTTTTTATTCTCACTTTCTTTCTCCTCTTTCCTGCTGTCTGACCCTCTCATAGGGACAGATTTTTATCACGAACCGAATATAGCAGCACACAAGCATATCAGTCCTGTAATCCAGGACAGCAGTCACTGGCAGAAATGTCACTGCACCATAAAATGGTCACCTTATCACCACGGCAACTAATGACAGTCAGAGCACATGCAGTGGGACTGGGTGCTCTTAAAAGAAGTATTTTAGAGATAGCTAATAAACCTTCCCCCACATAGTTTTATTTAGAATATTTCTGTTGACTCAGGAAGACCTTGGCTGGTTTTGCATGTCATACGTTCAGTTCGTATTGTACTAAAGAATTCCAGTTATCTTTATATAATTTTTGTACAGTTCACTTGTTTTTCTACAAAGCTGTTGACATGTTTAGTGTTTTTTCATAAATATGATGTACTATACTTCATGTAATAACCATGTAATTATAGATAAACAGGCACTACTCATTACTTTGAGAAAACCATCTCTGCAGTGAGGCATGGTGATGGCAGCATGTTGCTACGGGAGTGTGTCTCAGCAGCAGGGACAAGTGACAACTGAGGGACAGAATGCGGCCAAATACAAGAAAATCCTTAAAGGAAACCTCTCCAGAGTGCGAGCAAACTCAGACTGGGGCAACTGTTGTTCTTTCAATATGACAATGAGCTGAATCGTACAGCCAAGACGCCACTGAGGGGATTCAGGGCAAGCCTCTAAACGGCGCTATGCAGCTCAGCCAAAGCTCCATCAGACATCTTGGGAGAAACCTGGAGATAGCAGCTCAGAGGCTCACCATCCAGCCAAGCGGAGCTTGAGAGAATCTGCTATGAATTATGGGATAAACTACACAAATCCAGGTATACAAAACTTGCAGAAGCATTGCTGTAATGGTTTCCAAACAGACTTCTAGAAAGTACTTGAAGGGTCTGAGTTCTTTAGTGAATAATAAAGATTTAGATTTGTAGATTGATGATTAAAAATCTATTCAAAATCAAATTACTATGAATATGCAATCGCGTGGTCCAAAGTCATAACAGGGAAGCAGAGTCCAGGAGGTACCAAGGGGCTAGACCATGGCTTAAAGTTCTCCATCACCACGACGGATTTCCGTCATTTGATTTTTTGGGGGAAAAAATTCGTAAAATCTTCATAAACCACACGCTTGCACGTGCTATCTGTTTTGAGGCCGAAATATGATCCTGTCACTGGATCATCAGCGCTGGATGGATGACGGCGGTGTCATTTGATTGACTTGCGGGTCATCCCGCCTTCTGATTTTAGGACATTACGTAGAAAAGTTACCTCCCTCCCGCCTTAAGTCCAGTTTGTTTTCAACTTGTTTGGTTGTGCCGAAGACATTGCTCTGATTCAATCGACATAAACATCATGCAGGCGGTTCCCGGGTTACCGAGGTTACGAGGTTCCCGAGTTACGTTTTTTCATGGTTACACTGTAAAAAGTGGGACTGGGGTAAATTAATGTTTACTAAATAATTAAAAGTTACCAACACATAATAAAAAGGATATATGTAGTTAGAAATCAAATTGAGTCTAATTCTACAAATGTAATGTGTTTATTAATTGTATTTTACACAATTTTGCTTTAATAAAATTAACTGTGACACAGTAGAATTTACTTCAATTTTATCGGTTAATTCAAGGATACAGAAAATTGATAGATTTTACTCATTAAGTGGTTGTTGTTTTCAATTAGCTTACACTTCTGCCCACTTTTCACCTCATGGACTCCTGACACCACATTTTGAGCTATTGTCCTCCATCTTTTTGTCCTCCAGCTAAAAACCGTAAGACCTTTTTAAAATATAACATTAATTAATGTTATAGCTCTGCAGTAAGTCAAAGAATTTCGCTTCATAGTGCTTTGTAGTTTTTTTATAGCTTAGAAGCATGGCATTGACTAAAATGGTGATCAGCCCACATTTGCACTTACTCTAGCAGCCCTGCTAACCTCTGATAGATAAGACATGGAAGTCTTTGCTAGCTCCAAAACAAACTAGTTTTCTTTAGCTGCTAACACTAGCTGGCTATAGTTGAGCATAGTCTGTTTGATAGACTTCATATAAGGTCTCTTGTAGCCCTAGCAGGCTAAGAGAGCCATATAGTGCACAGCTATCATTATTATCTGTTTATACTAAGATGATGTATTACATCAAATCAAATCAAATCAAATTTTATTTATATAGCGCTTTTTACAACAGTTGTCACAAAGCAGCTTTACAAGTGCCGAGTCCTAGCACCCAGTGAGCAAGCCAAAGGCGACAGTGGCAAGGAAAAACTCCCTAATTACATTTTATTATATATTATAAATATATTATATTTTTCTATGTAGCACTTACTGGTTTTCTAAATACCCAAGTACAGTATAGTAGCTATATAATTTGATAACAGGAAATTTTTTTAAATGTAATGGCTTCGATGTAGCTTAGCAAGCTAGATAGTACCTTGTTATAAAGCCTATACATATTTAAAATTACTGTTTCCGAAAAAGCCTGTTGAGTTGCAGAAGCGCAAACAGAAACAGCATGCAACACAATAGTGTTTTTATTCTAATTAATATTTTATTCATTCATCGTTTTTTTGAGCGTCTGTAACGTATAGAACACGCTGAGAGGGATCCTGATGCGGAATAACACGTTCTTTATTTGAATAACTCTGTACAACAAGCCACACGATGAGCAAAGTGATGTATGGCAGGTGTAGAGCAGTAGCGTGGGAGCGGTGGTCAGTGCGGTCCAGGGTCGAGAGGCGAGGGCAGAGTCCGGGAGGTATCCAGGGATCAGGCAGGAGACGTGGTCTAGGGGACAAGCAGAGTTCGGCACACAGAGAGACAATCAGGAATAACGGCTTGGTATGCAACGACATGAGGCAATACTTCGCAACCAGGAAGTGAAGTCTGGGTGCTTAAGTATGCCCGGAATGTGGGCGTGGTGGTGAGACAGGTGAACGTGATTATGTTATCTGCTATTCCTGACAGCGTCTGTTAACAACAGTTAATAGTTGATTGACTATCTTACTGGCCTGTTTTTAAGTGGTCTGACACTACAATAGCTACCTTGTTTTGTACTAACCTCCTCAGTCCCGAGAGAGGACACGTCAAAACCAAATGATTTCATATTTATGAAACATAAATATGTTTGCTGCAGCCATTTAAAAGTCACAATACAATTTTTTTTATTGCATACAGATTTTAAAATATTCAGTGTCCAGTATATCAGACATTTGGAATTAAGGGCATAGACTCCGCATGAGTTTGAAAACATCCAATATTACTACTGTCACGTTACGGTCCCCGACCCCTCCCTTTTGGGCGTGTGTTTACATCGTCTGCGTCAGTGGATCTCCATGGGTGCGGTTGCGTCCTGTGATAATCCGTCTCACCTGTGGCTCGTCATTCATGTATCTGTATGTTGGAATGTTATACGTGCGCTGTCTGCACTATAATTGTAATAAAAAGTGACATCTGCGAAGAGGATTCTGTCTCGTCCGTTGCCTTCTGCGGATCATTTCAGAACGACGAGCCAATCTAAGGAGACAGAATGCCAGGCTACGCCACCTGGGCAAAGAAGGGCAAAAGACCCAGTAAGCGACACCATGCCACCTCCCCTGTCCAGCATCGCAAGGCCACGGTGACTCCCGAGATGATGGAGCAGGACCCCGTGTGTGCCTTCATGCTCCGTCAGGCTCGGGAGTCTGACTGCCCGGAGAGGGCGGAGTACCTCTGCGAGACCGCAATGCGGATGTTGAAGGAGCGTCACCCCTCTCCCTCCAGAGACCTCTGCGGGTAGGCTCCCTTGAGCTCTGCTCCATGGAGAAGACCCCCGAGAGCGAGTTCGAGGGGGCAGACTCTCCAGGCGAGGAGGAGGAGGAAGAAGAGGACCATCCACCTTCTATATGCTCCGCGCCCACCGTGGATTACGGTGAGGGTGAGGAGGAGGAAGAGGACTACGCTCCGTCTGTGTGCTCCGTTCCCACCGTAGATTACGGTGAGGAGGAGGAGGAGGAAGAGGACTACCCTCCGTCCGTGTGCTCTGCTCCCACCGTGGATTACAATGAGGAGGAGGAAGAGGACTACCCTCCGTCCATGTGCTCGGGTGGCTCCGAGCGTGGGGACGGTGAGTCATACACGAAGGAGGAGGAGGAAGAAAGTCCGTCCCCTTCAGAGCTCTCTGCCAGGACCATGAGGAGGAGGAACAGTCCGGAGGTGGGCGTATCCCCCGAATGCTCCACCGGAAGCGACATGAACTACTCCTGGGGTGACAGCCTGGAGGAGCCCATGAATTGGAGTCTGGGCAGTGAGGAGGAGATGGAGGTCGAGGAAGATGCTCCCGCTGCCAGGTCTAGAGGGCGATCGCTAGGCGGAGGGGGATTACCGAGTGGGCAGAGAGGAGAGAGAGAGCACGAGTGGAGGTCTCCTGCGTCCGCCGCGCCGCACCCGGTGGAGGGTTTACGGCGAGGGCGGGAAGAGGACCGCAGCGCCTGCAGCTCCCGGTTTCTCTCCGCTGGCCGCTCTCCTCCTGGCGCCATTTAAATGTTTGTCTGTCCCTGTGTTCGTGAATATTCCCGTATGTCTGTCTAATCCCCTTTTCCCTTTCGTGCCTCTGTGTGTTAATGTTCCTGTTTGTGTGTTTGTAAACGTCCCGTTATGTGTGTCTAACGTCTTTTCCCCGGTCTTCCCAGGGAGGGTGTTCTAGGCTGTTCTTTGGCGGACTTTCCACCGAGGGCAGTCATCTCCCAGACGCTTCGGATCCGCCCATCGACGTGGGTTTGGGGCACTTGGTCCTGTTGGCACCCCGGGACGGGTAGTGCCCTTGGTGGGGGCATCTGTCACGTTACGGTACCCGACCCCTCCCTTTTGGGCGTGTGTTTACGTCGTCTGCGTTTACTCGTCTGCATCAGTGGATCTCCGTGGGTGCGGTTGCGTCCTGTGATAATCCGTATCACCTGTGGCTCATCTCATCATCACGTGGGGTTTATGTAGTTTGTCGTTCGCGCAGTGTCTTGTGCTTGTCGTTGTTTGAGTCATTCATGTGTCTGTATGTTTGAATGTTATACGTGCGCTGTCTGTGCTATAATTGTAATAAAAAGTGACGTCTGCGAAGAGGATTCTGTCTCGTCCATTGCCTTCCGTGCATCGTTACACACTAACACAGGCTCCAGAGCAAATGCATTTTCTATGTTAAGTGTTAGGGGAATCATGTAATACATTTTTACAAATTACATACTAATAAGGAAGTACATATAAACATTTTGTATTTCATTAAAATTTGTATGAAAAAAATAGAATAGAATAAAAAATAGAATTACTAAAAACTTCAGTCAAAATATTCAGCATGTTAGTTTTGCTCACATTTACCTTTCCCTTTCTATTTACACAATTCATTTTAGAATAAACATTTTTTCCAGCAACATTTGTAACTTTTTGTTACTCGTTTTCTGTTACTTTCTTTAATGGGACCTTTTGTGAAACTCATAAAAGCAGTTTCGGGGTCAGCTTGAATACACAGGAAAACATTGCATTTTGAGCATTTCATGTGTGATTTTTTCTTGCAACCAGGGTTCCTGCACCTTTGAAAGCTGGTGCTTTCCTTACCCACCACTGGCAAATGCTCTGCCCCACTCTGTCTAACATCCCAGTTTGGCACAGGCTGACGTGCATTGTGCATGGAGACAGATGGCAGAAGAGGAGCTGTGAGCTCATCCGTGCTCCTCCTCTTTTGACCCCTACTGAACACCAGACATTCTCCAACATAAAGACAGAAATCCAACAGATGTGTTGGTGTCTTTTTTGGTGTCTTTTTTGGCAATGCCAAAGTATTCACAATCCTGACCATATTCAATCCACGAATTCACAAGGGCCAAATCCACAAAATGAAAAAATACACGCACTGGCTACTTCTTGGTTTGAGTGCTAATCCTGTAATAGGAAATCATTCGATCACAGAGGTCTACTCCACCCATATTTTGGTTGTATGCACCAACAATGTGTGGCCTTTTAACATCTATGTAGGTTTTTTCTTTTTTGGAGTAGCGCCGAATTGTAATGTTTGGTTGTGATCCATGGATTGTGGATGCCATTACAACAGACCTGTTGTCCATCCATTTTACAACACAACATTTTATTGTGCCTTACCAGTTCACAGTAGGAACCACGGACTTCCTTTTTCAGTGTACTGTCAGTGGGCAGGTGTTGTTGTATTGGTAACCTGTTTGTCATGATGGTACCTGTTGCCCTTTTTCTCTTAACCTGTCAAGCAGTGGGATGCTTGTGAATTACCTGTCAAAGTACAACTCTGTACCCACAGGCAGACTTTGCACAAGTTTCATGACAACTGAGCCACATATGCCAATGGTTTTATCTGGGTTAGCAGGCCAGGTTGTTGCACCTTGATAGATAAAAAATCTAATACACATCCTATGGGTGAAGCTAGAATGTAATTCTTCAAGCCAACTGGTTTTGGCTTGCCTGGGAGATATTGTCGAAGAGCTGTGGCCCCAGAGAAGGGAATCATTTGCTCATCTATTGCAACTTTTTTTGGCCTTGGTAACTTCAGGCAATTTGTAGACCCTGTCCCTTGGGATCTGAGTAACAGCTGGAATTTGTACTACTGGTTTCTAACACAATCTAATGCGTGGTAACCGCAAGCATCCCATCACAATGTGTGACCCAACTAGTTGTCTGATTTCAGACTGTGATGTTTTGAGCCGTGTACCATTTTGCAAAGCTCGTATGTTAGTTTGATCACTAACTAGACCCCAAAACTCATCATCAAAGTACTGTTGAAAGTAGTTCTGAGGTGTCCAGTGTTCTCTGTCTGCATCAGGTGTGTACTGTGGATCCACATATGCTGGAACATCAAAAGGTTTGAATGCTGCATGTTTGAATAAGTGCCTTGATTGTCCAGACAGTTCAGTTTCCTGTAAAATATTTCAATATGCTTACAATTAACAAAACTGAACAATAATTAAAATTACAATGCCTTTTATTTTAACATTAAGCTAAGTTTTATTTAGGTTAACTCTTCCTTTTCATCTGGCATGTCATCAATCACTGGAGTCCCTATCACTTCCCCTATCCTGTGTACCGGTATATTCATCCTCGCTACTCTCAACACTGCAGTCACTATCATCTAGTAACTGAAGAACATCTTCTACTGTTAGGCCTAAACATACATGAGTAGATAAAATGTAAGGTAAAATGTGCTGTGATGTTTGTTTTACTGCTCTTTCCACACTTTATTTTCCTTTTACTTCTTTAGGGTGACACTATTTACATGTTCTTGTTTTAATAATGTAACTGTCACGTAGGGCTACGCCCCCTCTCCTAGCTGTCACTCCGGTTTCCCTTGTTCCCTTGTTCCTGGGGCGAGTGGCTACTGCGTCCCCCCAAAAAATTCTTGGGGGGCCTTCGGGGAGCAGCTTCCGGGATAGGCGGAGGGAGGTCCTCTTCCACGGGGTCCGGGTTGAGCCTGGAAGAACACACAGACATACAAGCCCCTCGGTGGCTCTCTCTGCGATGGCTCCACCCCCTCTGAGGCGTCGGGAGCTCGCAGTAGCTATCGAGAGCCAACCGAGGGTTAAGCCAACGCTCGTCTGTGCGCTCGTTCCGTCTGCCCGCTGCTTGCACCACAGGTTGCTCATCCCTGTGGTGTTCGCCAAGCTGGGCAGACTCACAGCGCTCAATAGGAGACTTCCTTGTTCCCACAGCGCCAGGGGTATTCCTGTCTCTGGTTTGTTCGAGCTGTAACACAGGAGTCTCGAACCGAATTAAAACAACCAACATCTCGTTACAGTGAACGAACTCACCAGAGTCTCGCTCTCTCGCTGTGTCCTTGGTAGATCCGTGGTTATGTAACGCAGCTCGCGCTGCGGAGCGAGAGGACGGACACAAGTGCTGAGAAGAGCGAGATTTATTACAGGGCATACCATCATCGGAGTCGGATAACCAGTCCGGGTTCATAACGGGAGGGCAGTCAGAGTAACAAAGGTACACAGGCATACTAAACACGACGGGGAAACACAGACAAACTCACGAGCAAGATGAAACAGCGAACAGCAATCACAAACCAATAGCATGAACAAAGCACAACCAATAGATACACAAAACCACGGATAACTAGACTGGGGAAATGCTGGGACTTATATACAATGAAACTAAACTAGGGACAGGTGATGGCAATGACACGGGGGCAAACAAGGAATCACGGAGACAAACGAGCAGGGCGGGATAAACAGGCATGGAACACAGACACAAGGGAACCCGGAGTGACAGCTAAGGGAGGGGGCGAGGCCATACGTGACAATTACCTTAGGATTTGGACTATGGGATGGCAGTGTAAGAGCCATTGAAGATTACAAGAAGAACGGAACACTTCTAACTTCCTCAAAGGTCAAGGCTAGAGAAATTGGCTGAAACTGTATATTCATATACAGCCTATCCGTCAAGTGCACAGATCAGTGATGTTGCTGAAGCACTGGTTCAGAAATATCCTTGCCTCAAGGAACCTGGCTCTTTCTCTGGTTACTATGGCTGGCAACAAAGCATATGGTCAATTATCGCACCAAACTTCGAAGCTTTGGTGTTCCTGAGGTGATATGCAATGCAGTAAAGCACTAGAGGCCTGCTGATCAGAAGTCTGCAAAGAATGTAAAAAAGCCCAGAAAAGCAGAGGTAAACTACCTGCTCCCTTACCCAGCAGGAGAGGACGAAGAAAGTCAAGAAAACTAAAGAATTCAGTTGCTCACTGAATTAAAGGAAAGGGAAAATGACACACTGATTTAAAAAAATGGCCAAAACATTTTACGCACAGAAGACACAAAATCATCAACCAGACACCCAGCATAGAAGACATTGAAGCCAGATGGCCTGCTCTGTTTAAGGCATCTCATGTGAGTTCCAGTGTTGCTTAGACTTGCATGTTGTTAAAATATATTCATAGTCCAAGTATAACGACCGCAGTAAAAAAACATTCTCAAAACAATATTTATAATTGTACTATTTGAGGTTCTAATTCTATTGTTTGTCTTTCAGCTCCAGGATGAGTTTCACAGAATCACAGTGAAACAGTGCACGTTAAGTCAAAGTTAATGTCCTAGCTGGATGAATATACTCCAAACCCTTCTGGCACTCTTCCATTCCAAGGGTGGAGCCCTAGGGTTGAGGTTATCCTACACAAGGTATCCTTTAATTATTTCTCAGTTTGTTAATAACTAACTTAAACTGGAGGAATATAATTTGCAAATTGGTTAATTCTACGGCATGAATTTAAATAGTTTATACAAAACTTAGTTGCCGAATGGTTAATGGGACGTGTGTTGTGAAAAGCGCTATATAAATAAATTTGAATAGATTTGATTTGATTTAATGTGGGGCATCTGGTAAATATATATTTTTTTGATTATATTAAAAAATATTTTGGAGCTGTGTTTGCGTAATCTGTGTATGCATATGCCTACTGTGTCAGGGACACCAGCCAAATGGGTATGCATGTAGGTCCTTTGAGGTTGAAGCTGCTACAGTGATAGAAAGTTGCCTTTGCAAAACTATTATTGATCATAAACCACAAAGTATCCTTGATTGATTTACATATGCTGCGATTTTCTTTACATTTTTACTGTAAAATAACAGCATATGATAATGACAAATAAGGATTGTTATCATTTCAGGCTCCCAGCCATCCTTGCATTAACATGACCAGAGAAGTTGGTCATGTCATTCGGTACTTGATGGTGTACCTCACGGAATCGACAGATCAGCTCTTAAAAGAGTATGAGAAAAGTTGATATACATGTAAAAAGGGAAAATTGTCATATCTCTCTTTTCTTATGTCAACTGATATGTCTTTGGAAGGTCAACACCAATTAGTTTTTAAATACTGTCCACACTCTGTCCACTCTCTTAGTCACTCCTACTTATGTTCATCTCCCAGAGATGTTCAGAAATGTTCAGTTAGGACCTTCTGCTTTGGCTATTTCAGGATGCTGATGGAGACAGTGTGTCACAAGACCTTGCAGTACAAAAGATGAAAATCAAGATGGAAACATCCAAGGGTACTGCAGACTTTGGTTTTGTGTTAGAAGGTGTGAAAGTTCTGACTGATCTGGTTAACTTTGCAAGGGCTTGCTCCATGCTTGTTGTATTTGCATATGCATTGGATTTTGCTTATCCCACGGAGCTCAGGTACACATTCGAAGTCTTTCAAAAACTCCTACTTTAACGGGACTGTTTAAAGCTCTCTCCAAAAGAGAGCTTAAGAAAATTGACTGGTAAGAGCTACCAGCTACTAGATTAAGAAAAGGGATCTGTAGAGTGTAAAAGTTGAGTCACTAAATGTTTGATTATGTTTAATTAATTAGTTAATCACATGTTCCTTGTAGTCCAAATAACCATACTAATGAGGCTACTTGTTTTTGATTTTATATTGGCACAGATAAATATTCATATGTGATGTGATAGCATTGTGTAAATTTATCAACTTAGTTAATCTCAGTTGTTTCTTGCAGTCCAAATAATCATACACATTTGTGGGAAGAGCCTTTGTTTTTTATTTAATTTTGGTACACACAGCTGTACATTTTGAAGAATCCAATTTTAGCAAGGCAAAAAAGAAGAAAGATAAATTGTCTGATATTTAGTTGTCTTTTACTGGCATGGCTCTGTAGATTTCAATCAGTGATTGTAATACGGGTTTTCATATTTGTAAGAAATAAAAATGCCTTGAACTTTCAAAATATTGTTTTTTTTTGCAGTGTATATGTGTCTAAATAAATAATAATAAAAAGTATAGTAATTAAAAGTATAAATTATTTTATTTAGTAAATCCAAATCATTTTTACTCAGGCATTTACTAAGCTTATATTAATTTCACACAGATAATTAGTAAATGTTAATCAATTTTCTACAGATATTGAGTAAATATAAATTAAATTCAACAGCAACTTAATAAATATTAATATACTTTCCATAATTAATTAGTTTGGGTTTAATAAATATGTTTGAGTTACATTAACTCAAAAATTGCCATGCTATTACTAAATCCAACACATTTTGCTCTGCTGCTTTTATTAGCATGTGCTTGTTTTTTTTTGCTTAAATTTAGTTAATTTATTAAAATTTTAATTTAAAATTAGTTAATACTTTTTAATCAAAGTTTAACTAATTAAACTCTACTCAATTACATTACGTGTCACTTTGTTGCCATATTTTTAATTAAACACTGTTCACATTTTTCAGTGTACAATACATCTCCCATTTACTGTATAAAGCCTTGTTTGGACTTAAGTGGTTCTGTGTCATAAACGGAACTTAGTGTTTGGTGTGCGTGATGGAAGAATACACGGATACATGGCTCGGGACCGAAGAGGACGGAGTCAGGATAGGTGTACAGTATGTACGTTTGTTCTGACTTTAACCGAAAATCGGTTTACGATGCTTGTGTAGGAATGGATCGATGTCGCAACCTGGCAACCGTCTGTATTTCAAACATCGGAAGAGCTTCTGAGGTACACTGTAAAAAATGAAGTGCTTAAAAAAATGAAGGAGGGTTGGAAATTAAGATGAACATACTTCGTTTTTTTAATCAACACAACTAAATAAATTCAAAGTTTAGTCATTCACATTTAAGTTGTCAGAACAAATTTCTTTAAATTCAACCAACATAGAAAGATCCATGCAAACTATTGCCTCAATTTTTTTGCTTTTGTATTTCTTAAAATATTAACAGATAATTAGCATGAAAAGAGCAAAGAACTCTGGGAAATGCAGTATATTTACACATCATAAAACAAAGGAAAATAAAATATATAGGGTCTTTAAGGGTCCTGTATTTATATAGGATTTCTTAATGCTGCACCTAGTGGCACATTTTAGTGAATTACAACATACATGCACAAAAGGACCGAACTAAAGACGAGTTAATGAGCTAATAAGTTTAACCATTTGTGATGGGTTACGTTAAGGGAAAACAATAAATGTGGACCAGGTTTGAGAATTAGTTAGTGGTTTTAAATCATTAATCACTTAAAATGACACAAATCACTATCACGTATGTGTAACGTCTGCTCCGCCCCAACCTATGTGAGATCTCTGTTTCCCTTAGTTTTGTTTTTTAAGTTGAATCTCCATAGTGTTCTCCTGTCACGACCCCCTTGATCCCTCCACCCATTATTAGTCTTGATCAGCTGTTTACGTTTAACTCCTTGATGTGTTTGGTTTATATTTCTGAGTGCCTAGTTCTTCCTTGTGAGTCAATTTGGTTAATGTACTGTTACGAGAGTTGTATGTTCTGTTCCCTGTGTTTGTTATTAGATCTGCCCTTGGTTTTTCTCCTTGATCGTTGTATGTTCAGCATTTGGTATATTCTGTTAAATCTGTTCCTAGTTGTCTCCTTGTCTATCATATGTTTAGTTGTTGTGCTCTTTATTGAGTCTTCTCGTTATTGTCTCTTGATCGTTTGTTCGTAAGGTTAGTTGTTTGCCTGGTCTGTTTGGCGTTATTCTGGTTTATTGTATTTTCCATTTTGAGTGTGTTTGTTTACTGTGCAATAACGCGTTCGTCTTTTGTGTATCCTCTGCTGTGTCTGAGAGGTGTTAACTAATTAGTCTGTGTACTAGTATACACTACAGGAGTTTTACTACTGCATTCGCAGTGTTTCGTTGTCTGGACGCTCTGAGTGTTTATGTAAATGTAATGCCTCGCCATTCAAGAGCGATTCGAGCTGATCTGGTTAGGAGACAGGAGGTAACTCCTGCTCCTTCCAATAAACCTGACTCTCAGCAGCATTTGTGTCCTTCTCCTAGTTCTTGTGCATTACAGTATGCATTTTATGTACGTAATCAAATTATTACTGACATTCTGAGAAACACTGATCATATTGTACATGTGGAGTTGGATCACCAGCAAAATGGCACTGCCAAACTACGTATCAACCCCCCTCCACACAGCAAGTCAGCTAACTATCATTTAGCTATTCAGCCCACTATAATTTAGCAATTCAGCATGCCAGATTTTCAGCTTGTTATCAACATAGCATGGCCAAAATAGTTATTGCACTAGCATCTAGCTATTCATCTCGCTAGCATCTAGCTACCTAACTGCCAATCTTTGAATCAGGACTTCCCAAATTACATTTATCCAGATAAAAGCATATTTATATATAGCGATATAGGTAAACCTCTCTGATTAAGGTACCTACAAGCACAAACAAAGCATGACGTTTAAGGGTATTACCCTGATAAAATGAGCAGTAAATTGGGGGTATACCAAAAAGTCAAACAAGCCCAAATAACATTAACCTCAAGAAGCCAGTTGTGGCTTTAATGCGGATGTAATCTGCAAATATACTATTACAATGATCTTTTACATGTAAATAATGTTTTGACATGTTAAAAGAGATGAGAAACTTACCTTAAATATAAAGTGTATGATGGTGCCCGTTTTGCAGATTGCCGCTCTTTCTGATTTGAAATGAATGAAATTAAGTTCTCCCAACGTAATGTTACTCAGAAATATTGAAAATTTAAGTAGATGCCGATGAGATTATTGAGTTCAGTTTATACTGTAAAACTGTACGTTCAATGAATATGAAAATGTTTAGGAACAACATGGGCCTATCTTTATTATGTAAGTTTTAAGTACAATTTTGAGTATCATTTACTTTCAGTCAGCATAAATTTTTACAGTGTAGATGTAAGATAAATGCAGTATTTTATCTTTATTCTGATGAAGTTAAATTTATATCATGAAATATAAGAAAGTGTTTTTTGAGCCGGTGCATGTGGTCAGACGATCTGGTTCATCATGGCCAGCCGTAACTTGCGGCGTAAGGCGTAATACATGAACAAAAGCACATAAGTTATGTCCTAATAAACCAACACAAAATATTTATTAAATATTTTATATATTACAATTAATACTTGCAATTCTTTTAAACTTTATTTGCATAGTTTGAGTTGTCTTGTATCTGATGATTTTAATAACAGTAATAAATGAATAAATAATGAATTAATCATGCCTACATGCCTGTTTTTAACATAGTGTCTGTCACGTTGTGGGGGGGCCCCCTGCCTGTCGCCCCCGGTTACAGCGGCAGCGGTCCTGTTTTTGGTCACGTGATGTTCGTCCCTCAGGTGGGCGGGACCCGTGATCCGTCTCACCTGAGGGTCGTTTGTTCGTCTATATATGTCTTGTCTTTGTACCAGTTGACTGCTGGTTATTATATTATTATTTTCGTTATTATTTTTTGAGGGCAGGCCTGGCCTTTTGAAGCGAGACGGTATTCACCCCTCTTGGGAGGGTGCTGCTCTCATTTCTCGTAGCATATCTGCTAGGCTTAATAGTGGTAGTGTAGGTGTAGTTAATGGGGATTGACAAACCAGAGCCGAGGCCAGGCAGCAGACAAACAGGCTAAACCGACTGTCTGTGAGCTGCAAAGAGACATCACCTAGGTCACACCAGATTGAAACTGTGTCTGTTCCTCGAGTACCAAAAAATAATTCTCGTAAAGTTAGTAGACAAAATTTAATCAATGTTAAATTCAACTATGCTCCCTCAGAGAGCAGTTTAAATCTGAAACTAGGACTACTAAATATTAGATCCCTGTCATCTAAAGCATTGCTTGTTAATGAAATGATTACCGATCATGATCTATGCATGCTTTGCTTGACGGAAACCTGGACCCGACCAGACGACTATATGGCCCTAAATGAAGCTTCTCCCTCTGGCTATAGATATGTCCATAACCCCCGTCCAAATGGTTGAGGAGGTGGGGTCGCCACAATATATGACTCTGATAGGCATTTCTCAAAAATTTGGCTTCAAGTTTAATTCTTTTGAACACCTCATCCTCACTGTATCAAATGTTTCAAATTTAACAAGCAACAAAGTGTCACAGTCTTTTATGTTAATTACTATTTACCGCCCCCCTGGTTCATACTCTGAGTTCTTGCAGGGGTTTTCAGACTTCCTGTCTCATGTAGTGCTATCAGCCGATAAGGTGATTATAGTGGGTGATTTTAATATCCATTTTGAAAATCTGTGTGACTCTTTTAGCATTCATTTTCAAGCAATTCTTGATTCAATGGGTATCACTCAGAATGTGGTGGGTCCTACGCATAACTGTAGTCATACTTTAGACTTGGTCTTGTCATTTGGTATTGACATATCCAGTTTAGCAATTCTTCCTCAGAGTGAGGCTGTTTCTGACCACAGCCTCATAACGTACGAGTTGTGTTTAACTGACTGTGTTCATCGGCCACCCCGCTATCAAATTAAACGAGCTATAACACCCAGCACCATAGCCGCGCTCACTGATATTTTACCGGGTCTGACAAACACTGATCCACTTGTAGATAGATTAGTCTGCCGGAGCCACATGCTGATCACTGGCACGTGAGCTACGTACATTTAAATCAATGGTGGTTTAAATTCATGTCCACTCAGTCTGTATTATCTATCTTCTTGCATGGCTCTACCCAAGAGGATTGGATACAGGCACCTGCAGGCACCTGGGGGATGGTCTGGCTGCCGGTGGATGTGCTGATACCAGGGTTCTCCTGGGGAGTAACACTGCAGTCGGAGCCTACAATACCAGCATCACTGCTCCGACACGGAATGAAAGCCTGGCTTTCATCAACAGACATTTACAGTGACAATATCAAAACCCAGAACTTTCAATTCTACCTTTTACCTAGTCTGATTGTGTGAATTGTGTGTGACTTGTGTATTTGTGTGTTAACGGGCCGCCCAATGGAGGATGGCTTCCCTTTTGAGTCTTGGTTCTCCCGAGGTTTCTTCCTATTTCCCACCATCATAGGGAGTTTTTCCTCGCCACTGTCGCCTTTGGCTTGCTCATTAGGGTTCTGGACCCATAGTATTGTTAACCTTTTAAATCCTGTAAAGCGCGTTGTGAAAAGCGCTATACAAATAAACTTTGATTTGATTTATAATAATAATAATAATAACATTTTATTTAAGAAGCGCCTTTCAGGAAACCCAAGGACACTGTACAGGTAATAAAAGCATAGAAAAGTAAAAAGTAGATCAAAATACAGTATTACAGAACTAAAATGACCAATAAAATAACCAATAAAACAAATTAAAACAAATATTGCTTAGCTGTAGGCTATCTGGAAGAGGTGAGTTTTCAAATGAGCTTTGAATGCTGAGAGGGATGAACAAGAGCGCAGGTCGAGTGGCAGACTGTTCCAGGGCTTTGGACCAACCACACTGAAGGCTCGATCACCAACAGTGCACAACTTGGTGCTGGGCACCTGAAGTAGATGCCGCTCGGATGAGCGGAAGGTGCGCACTGGAGTGTAGGACTGAAGCAGACCACCTAGATAAGATGGTTATGGAGCTATTATAGTGTCACCAGAACCTGAACCTAAAATCATTATTACTTGAAAAAACAGTCTGTAAAATCCTCGCAGGCATGCAAAAATTCGAGTTAAAATTCAGGTTCAGGTCGAAATTCAGGTTCGGGTCGCAATTCAGGTTCGGGTCAAAATTCAGGTTCGGGTCGTAATTCAGGTTCGGGTCGAAATTCAGGTTCGGGTCGTAATTCAGGTTTGGGTCGAAATTCAGGTTCAGGTTGAAATTCAGGTTCAGGTTGAAATGCGGTTCATCCGGGATACGTAGGATGAGCAAACAAACTCAGAGCTAATCGAACTGCATTTAGCCAATCACAAAACATATCAGAGGTCATTAAGAGGCGCGTCTTTCTGCTAAATTTCATGTAAGAGTGCGGTCCCTGTTTGGCGTGTAAGTAGCATGTAAGCAGCACGAAAGTGACCACTGTGCCACCCAGAAATGGCACCTTGTGGCAGCTGCCACATAATCGTGGCACTTAGTGTGACCAGTGCTGCGTGACTGTGGTCTCCGTTGTCCAGAAACGCCGCCTGCCTCTGCTGACAGACATCTAAAGACTCTTGGGTGACTCTGCGTATCGGCCACTCGCTTAAAATCATCCCGACGAGCTCCGAATCGCCATTTGTTGAAATGAAGATGGTTCATAACTTTTGTTTAAAAATTATGTTGAGTGAAATACTAGCCGACATCCAGCTAGACAGCTCTATATTACTAGTTCAGAATACTGTTTAGCGATAACGTCGAATTAAGATTATAGGAGGGTACGTGAATCTACAGTGGTAGACCGTTAACGACAGCACTAAATTTAAAGGGTTTATTATTATAGATGTATGGTTATCAGTGAATGTTCCTACACGCCATCAGCGTCATTTAAACCTCTGCGAGCGAATGGCATCGCATTTAGTATTTATGCAATTTGTAGTATATTTCGCTTTGTATTGGTTTCTATTGTTAGTCTAGATTGCGTCTGTTACAACCCCACGATGTCATGGGTCTAGGTTTGGGGTGTGTGGGATAGTAGCATGTGCGTAGTGGACAAGATGAAATTAAAGAAGAACGCGAAAACCAGACGGATACGTAAGAAAACTCTTTACTGCAGAGTGGTAATGGGTAGAAGAGCCTTTTCTACGCAGCAAAACACTGAACAGACACGTACGTACAAAAATACACGATTGACCATAAACCAACCAAGGAAAGGAGCAGTAGACGGAACCAAAGAAAAGAAACAAACAAAATATACTACACTAAGTTAACAAAGCAAGACTCACACCTTACTAACATAAATAAAGAAAATATATCTACGACGATAATCTCAAACAAATATACATACACGGTGCCCGCCTCTATACTGGTGTTTCTTATAAAACATCCCTGCATGGGTGTCTATAATTGTGCACATGCTACTACGTTCTTACTCCATGGTGGCGATTTTCACAACGCTATTCATGACAATTCATGACAAAAGCTATCGCACAAACCCTCACCTCTCACATGAGAATCATGAGCTACAGTTTCTCAAAAGTCACACACACAACCGTAAAGGCAGTAAATGCTCGCATCGCCTCCCGGCAACTTCCAGCAACTCCGTCATGCAGATTATGAAGCCGAATATCCTCCCCCTCATCCAAATCACGATCTTCGATTGGCCGACAGAATCCACCCGTACCGAGGCAATCCACCTGTTAAACCAAAATTAACCGAAAGAGAAAATAACCTCCCCAAAATCCACAGTTCACGTAACACCGCAGCATCAGCCATCAACCACCGAGCGGCTACTGCCACTCATTGTCTACCACTAATCTAAATTCATTATAAAAAAAATTACAAGCGCATGTTGAATGAAATTTGACTTTTATTAGTAACATTCTCTAAACGTGAGTTTTCAATGGAAAAAGTCACACCGCCAACTGATAAAATCCATATCCAATATTAACTATACAGTCATTGTCCTTCAGTTAACTTCTGTTTACCCTCCACTGTCTGCAGGCATTGTTGCATATATTTTGCAATTAGTAAATCAATATAGGCCTACAATTAAGACAGTAAAAAGTCCAAAAAGTACGAGAATGAGTTATAGGCTACTGACTGTTGTCATTACACGAATGCAGATGGACATTTCTCACAGGTAATGGGGAACTTCCCGTTTCTTCTTTCACAAACGAATGTGTTAATTTATGTTGCCTAACAAAACGTATACAACAGAAAACGTTGTATGTGACCTGGCTGGTGGGGACGGGAGAAGAAGTCTATCTGTGAGCGTGTGTGCTGTGCTGAAGACGCTTCCTTCCACTCGCTGAACTGAACTGCTGCTGCAGCGCATCTGGTGTTAAAGGAAGAGAGAGGTCGGGTGTGTGCGAGGTGGTGGCGCATTACAGGGCATTGTTTTTAATCGCTCAGGTTTTCAAAAGATCATTTCAAACCGACCTCAGTAAAATGATAATAATAAAAAACGAAGTTTCAAAAGGGCACTTTCGTTGATAAAGGGCAGAGTTGGGGTCTAATTGTGCACGCCACTGTGCATGGGTAAGTTTGAGTGTTTTCGTGTTTATCTGTACTCGTTCTCTGGTATGTTCGCTTTAGTCATCCGTGTAGCGGACCACTTGGATTAATCACACAAACAATGCTCGGAGCTTCGACTGGTGTATCTTTATTCTCTCCTCCTTTCGCCACCGACATTTGACACCGTGAAAACTACAAAATGTGGCAAAAAATAAACAATAAACACAAATGCCCTAGCACCATACCTCACAGATAATGTGTAGAACAGGGTCCAAACTTTAAATACATCACTCCTAGCAAACTTGCACATGAACTCAACTTTATGTTATGAGCCGCAGCTCTTACTGAACAAAACAACAATCACATCTCCCTTCGTTTTAAATTAAATAAATCACTCTTTTGGATTAATACAATTTTTCTTCCTACCTCCTTCTGCTTCCAAGGGCGCTAAGTTTGAACTTTGTTTTACATTTGACATACAACAACACAAAAAAAACAAAGCCAACTACAGTAAAATATCTTCCACAAGTGTCAACAAGGAATATAACAAGTAATTCGTTTGTTCTTGTGTTTTTTCAAACTCTGGAGCAACGTACATGAACGCGCACAGAAGAACTCGCGCTGAAGAGCTCGCGCTGAAAGTCTTAAGTATTTATTTTCTTAAGACGCTTTCTTGGAGTTGGACAGTCTTCTTCTAGATATGCCTTATATTGACCCCTTTTTTTAGCCATCCTGAAATGAAAAAAACAAAACAACCAAAAAAACATGCAATTATACAATTAATTGCTTGTTTGTAATTCTTTCTGTTCCTATTTGAGATTTGTAACAACACAAACTATATACTTCAGAAACATATACCAATAGGGATCATGACTGAGATATATTCATTATGTTATGTATATACACACACAAACAAACAAACAAACACACACACATGAAGGGATCTACATATTATTGGTCTTTGTATAACTGTATCGGAAAAATAGGCTATGACCTTTCAATTTCAATATCATTATCATTAGAATTAAAACGGTTACAAAATACTATCTAAATGATCAAAACAAGTCTATATATAGGCTTCCATGTGTAGTTCCATATGTAGTTGTTTACACTATATTATCTTCATATTCATTTTACTGCTGGAAAATGAACTTACCTGTTAAGCGCTGTGCAGACTGAATGCAGGAATAGCGCCAGAGAACTGTTTAAATTTAGTGCCAAAAATCAGCCAATCAGGTTCAGCCTCAGTGTTCGTGGAACTTGGGAAGTTTGTCCAGTGCTGCAACTCAACCGTTAGCACTTCAGTAATGCTCGGAAAATTCGCGTTATTTTATTTTCAGGACATATCTGTGGAGGTTGAGAGCTCAGATATAATAGTGAAATCGAACACGCCACTGTCTCAGGTCACTGCTTGCCCAGATTTAACCAGTGAGGATGGCTGGATAGAGGTAAAATGGCCCATCAGAAAAGGAAGGAGGAAGACTGAAACACATGCCGCAAAAATACTGATGTTTGGAGGTAAGTGTAGCTAAATGATGGTGTGATTACTTTGTATAGTATTTGTCGTTATACATTTGGAATCATGCCTGCAGTCTATGGGGTTAGCCAACTAACGCTAGCTAGTTGAACAAATTGAGTTAGCTAGCTAGCTGGCTAGTTAAAACATGCCAGTTAACTCGCTAAGCTCACTAGCGTTAGCTAATTACATCTAAAACTGCACTGCTTTCTGTAGTGCACTGCCACCAGTAACATTAGTCTTAAAAGAAAAAAGTTTCTGTCTGCAGAAACCAGCATAAAAACTGGCATACCCAAAAAGGTTTGTAATTTTTTATTATTATTTTTTATTTATACTTAAACCAGTTTGTTAAGAGTGTTTTGACCTATTCATAACTCACAAAGTACTGCTTAACTTGAAGCATTTAACCTTAAAACTATAGATGCTGCCAAATTTCCTTTAAACAGTCATTCTGATTTACTATTGAAACTGTTTCTAATTTTCCAAAACAGGTATATAATAAAAATCATCAGCAAAATAAGACACAATTTTGTGTGTTTCTCTATATCAATTGAGCTTAGCAGTTTACAAAGAACTTTAAGAATGGCAATGTTGCGCCGGGTTCCCAAAGGCCTTCTTGGTCTCTAAACTTACAAACAAGTTTTAAGTAATTCTTTGTTGACTCCACCTCACCATCTGCATTGGAAAGACATCACAGGTCGAAAAACCGAACCACTGATTCACGTACATTTAACCATTAATTTCATTAGGTTGTGATGCTGCCCACTGCACCATGATAAATCTAGGAACATTCTAACCACATAAGTCGAGCTGCTGTTTACCTAAAAGTATGACTTTTTCAAAACATAAATATTGATTGTCATGACATTCTACTCATTTTCAAAAAACATAGTTCTATAGACCATGTGAATAAGATTGCCCACCCCTGATTTAAGGTTTTCTGTTTCAGGTTGTGCTTCCCAGTTCAACTGTTAAAGTTTCGAAGAGACACACTTGTCAGTTTATGCGCAAGAATTGGCCGTCCTGGTGTTTGGAAAGGAAATACTTGCAAAGTCTTCAATTACAGGGAAGCACAGCCATGCCTTTTAAAGATCTTCCTGAAAAGGCCCAGCTTGATCCAGAGAAGGTCAATGCACTGATTGGTATGTTAAATTTACAATATTTTTTTACAAAGACTTTTATACTTAATCTGTTAATTTTTTCTTACTTAATTTGGGGCAGAATGAGCAATTCATTATGTAAACAGAATTTTTGCCAAATACTTGTTGAAGACTTTAAAAAGTATCTGGTGCAGGTAACTTTTTAAAGGACATTTAGCCAAATATGAGCCTAGGTGTGTTATGTAAACATTTTGATCTTGTGGTTATGTAAGAAAACCCTGTGAGACAAATCTTTTTCTTTTCTACGAATGAAATTGAGTATGTTGTAACCAGGCATGAAAATCTGTTTTGAAGTTGAAAAGGGTGACCTACGTGAATCGTGTAGATCCGATGAGTTTTTTGTTTGGGGGGGGGGGGGGGGGGGGAGATTATATTTTAATTATCATATTGACTTAATTAGCAAACAGAGCACTTCCGAAATTGGCTATTTCAATGACAGTGGCCAGCAGTTTCCGCCCAGAACCTTCATAGAGGCCAAATAGCGTTTCAATCTTACCAACGTTCTTCATTCATGTTATTTATTTACTGCTAAGCAGGACGAGAAGCAGGACCTAGTGCTACACCGCGGACAAGTCAGAAGAGCGTACATTTACCACTACATTTACCAGATCGTACATTTACCACTACATTTACCAGATCGTACATTTTTAATTGGGTGGATTTAATTGGGTTATTAATGGTTTCAATCGTTTTCATATTTTGCGGTAAAACAAAGTTACTGCCGTTCGCTACAGCGTTGAACACTGTCAGATCTAACCACAAGCTCTTGTGATAATAGGCCCATCTATCTACCTATTTAAGTTCGCGTCAACCCCGTGTAGTTAACGGTGACATAAAATAAGAAACAAGATTTTTTTCTAGTGTGTCTGTAGTTGTAACTGGTAAATCCAGGGACGTGTGAGGATCACATTCGCACCAGGGCTGAAAAGGTTGAAGATGAAGTTGTAAACTCTTGTCGTTTGAGTCTACCCTGTGTTTTAGCTCATGTTAGAAAATAAAAACACGTAAACCTGGTATTTTTACAATCATTTTCGCCGCTGATGTATGTATTGGTTCATTAAGACGTAATGGTTTTGACTGAGCCATCCGGAATGGCAAAAGCGGCTTCTTGCGTTTACGGATTGCGTTTACATTGAATCCATTGACATGACAGTCAAAAAAAAAATTTTTTATGGATTTTACTATATTTTACGGAGCCCGTAAGGTGACATCATGTAAAAAATAAATAAATAACGCGTGGGAACGAGATACTAACGTCGCCTTACGAGCTCCGTAATATTTGGCATCACCTGTCGCTGTATCCCCGTACACCAGCAGCCACCCACAACCCCCCCCCCCCCGTCCCCGTCGCAGTATACCCATGACGTCACATGTCAACGCCCCGTCGCCGTATCCCCATGACGTCACATGCCCCGCCCCCCGGTCTTCTCACCTTTTTAACCCCTGACTCATTTTCATGCCTGGTTGTAACTTTTCTGCCCCAGAAAAAATGTTCAAGGTGATTGTATGTAAACCTCTGTAGCGACTGTGTGACGGGCAGGGGTGAGCAACTTAAAAAGGAAGCGATCACGCCAAGTCTCAGGGAAATAGGATGGTTTAATAGAAAGTGTGCAAACCAAAAACCCGTGCATTGTTCCAAATGAAGGAATAATAACCAGCAATCAACTGGTACAAAGACAAGACATATATAGACGAACAAACGACCCTCAGGTGAGACGGATCACGGGTCCCGCCCACCTGAGGGACGAACATCACGTGACCAAAAACAGGACATCTGTCGCTGTAAACGGGGGCGACCGGCAGGGGGCCCCCCCACAACGTGACAGACTGTATATTGCAGGGATCACTTTTTTTTTAAACAAATCTGTGTATTAGAATTTATAACAGTCTAGGACTGTAATTTTGCCTTTGAAAATTGTCATTGTCCTGATATATAAATGCAACATTTTAATACATTTTCAGTTTTAGAAAATAATAATATCTAACTAGTCTAATAGGTAACAAGATCAAGCTAAACATAAAAATGAGCTGTTTGCTTATTTTGAGCTATGAAATCCAACACGTTAGATTATGTAGTGATGTCGGATGTGAGTTAACATGGACTGCCTGCTCATTTGTCTGATCTTACATTGTATACATTTTGTGTTGCACCACATAGTGTGCATTATTAGCATATTTTTAAACTCTTAAACTTGGGATGGCTAAACCTAATTCTAGAGTATGTTATTTTAAAGTAGAGACTTTGACTTTCTTCCCACAGATTGTGTGATAGGACAGTTTCCAGGAACTACAGTCCAAGATGTTAAAAACATCTTAAGGCGAAAGTGCAATAATGAGTTACAACAGAAAGAAGGCTGTGCAAGTGTGAAGGGTTACTCTACAAGTACAACAATATAATAGTTACATATTTAAATATGTTCTGTTCTGGTTTTCTGTGTTTCACAATAATGTTTTAAGAATTGTGTGGTGCAGCTATATATATATAGCTCAAAAAAAATAAAGGGAACACTAAAATAACACATCCTAGATCTCAATTAATAAAAATCTTTGAAATCAGTTGAAAATCTCTCATTTCTACCTGTTGTCTGTTCCATTTGCACAAGAGCAGTTGAAAAGTTGAAATTGATTCACAATCAGTGTTGCTTCCTATCTGTGGATGACTTGGAGTTACATTGTGTTAAGTGTTCCCTGTATTTTTTTGAGCAGTATATATATATATATATATATATATATATATATATATATATATATAATGACAGTAAATAGATTATCTGAATTTTGATTTTGGCAGAAGTAAAAAAGAAATGTTTAAATAAAGTGTTCTGCATTCATTACACTCCTGTATGTGTTTTATATCACAGTTTTGTTCGAAGGTTGCATATTGACATACAACTTTGTATGTCAGTTACAGTTTTTTACTGTTTTCCACTGTAATGTGAATCTGGCTCTTTACAATGTGTCATTAGGAATGCTCCAGAATAACTACACAATGTGTATTATAACAAAATTGGAATTCTATGACAGTAGAACAGTACTACAGTCAGCATTATAGAAGTATGTGTCTTATCTTACTGGAAGTGTACTTGAAGTTGATGACTAGACCTACATTACATTTATTAGAATTAAATGATTTGTACTACAGTAAATTATTAGGAGTACATTAATTATACCACAGTTAGTGTATTAGGAGTACATTAATTATACCACAGTTAGTGTATTAGAAGTATATTACTTATCCCACCTAAAGTGTACTAGAATTATATGAATCACACTAAAGTAAGTGTATTAGAAGTACCTGACTTATTCTACAGAAAGTATACTAGGAGTACATTACTTGTACTAATAATAGTGTAATAGAAGCGCACGACATCCTACAGAAAGTGTATGTCAATTATACTTCAGTATATTAGGATTACATTACCTATACTAAAGTAAGTATATCACAAGATTAATTTAATCACACTTAATGTTTTTAATTTTCTGTTGGACAGCTCACACAAATATACTTAAATTATATTAAATAGTGGCGAAAATAACATATGTGTCACGGAACAGCTCCGGACCCCTCCCTGTGGGCGTGTGTCTACGTCGTCTGCGTCTTGCCGTCTGCGTCTGTGGCTCCTCGTGGGTGTGGTTGTGTCTGCGTGTGTTCATTCGTCCCACCTGTGGCCCGTCTCGTAATCACTCGGGGCTCATGTAGTTTGTCTATTTAATGTGCGTTCGCGCAGTGTCGTGTGCTTGTCGTTGTCTTTAGTTTGCACGTTACATGTGTGTGAGTTTTCAGTGTTTTCTGTGCGCGTATTGCGCAACCCCAAACGTTAATAAAGCAGTGACGTTGGCTGCGTATGCAAGGATCCGTGTCTCGTCCTTCACACTGCACCCCAGCGTTACAGAACGACAAGCCACGTTGAGACACCAGGACAATGCCCGGCTATAAGCCCAAGTCCAAGAAGGGGAAGAAGAAACCCAGCAAGCGGCATCACCGCACTTCGCCCTCGTCTTCACGAGGAAGCTCGCCCATACGGGTCGGCGTCCTCGAGTGGCACGTGACGGGTACGCCACCAGAGGGTGACCGTGGAGTGGAGGAACACCAGCCCCCGCGGGACAAGAGCACGCCTACGCTGGCGCAGCTGGAGGGGGACCCGGTATGTGCGTCCCTGCTGCGTCATGCTCGGAAGCACCTGAACCCCGAGGCGGCGGAGGGGCTCCGCCAGGAGGCGGTGCGAATATGGAGGGTGTATCACCCCTCGTCCTCCAGGGAGCCCTCACCCCTGCGGGTCCACGCCGTTGAGCTCTGCGGGTTGATGAGGGACCCCGAGAGCGAGCTGGAGGAGGGGGACTCCTCGGGCGGGGAGTCGGAGCCGGACTACGGTGGAGGGGACTACCCTCCGTCGTTGGACGGTGTCTCCACCGTGGACTACGGTGGAGGGGACTACCCTCCGTCATTGGACGACGTCTCCACCGTGGACTACGGTGGAGAGGACTACCCCCCGTCATTAGACGACGTCTCCACCGTGGACTACGGTGGAGAGGACTATCCTCCGTCATTGGACGACGCCTCCACCGTGGACTACGAAGGAGACTACCCTCCGTCCGAGGGCTCCGGTAGCGGAGAGGACGAGGAGAGCCTCCCCCCCTCTGAACTTTTGGTCGAGACCACGAAGGGGAAGTGGACCCCCTCTTCCGACCGCTCCAGTTACAGCGAGATGGACTGTGCCCGGGGTGACAGCCCGGAGCGACCCATGGACTGGAGCCAAGGAGAAGAGGGGGAGGATATGGAGACCGAGGGGGACCGTCCGCACAGCCCGTTCGGCACGACCGCCAGCAGCGCTGCGTCCGACGCGTCCTTCAGCCGCGCAGCACCCGGCACGTCAGCCGGCCGCGCAGCACCCGGCACGTCAGCCGGCCGCGCAGCACCCGGCACGTCAGCCGGCCGCGCAGCACCCGGCACGTCAGCCGGCCGCGCAGCACCCGGCACGTCAGCCGGCCGCGCAGCACCCAGTGGAGGAGCTGCAGCTACGGCTGGAGGTGGAAAGGTGCCCGCAGCTCCCGATCTCTCGCTCCTCTGGGCTCTCGTCTTGGCGCGTAGTTGGGCGCCTGTTTCATGTTTGTGTGTGCCTGTGTTCGTAAGTCTTCCCGTATGTGTCCCCAATCCGTTATTCCCTTTCGTGCCTCTGTGTGTCAGTGTTCCAGTCTGTGTGTTGGTGAACGTCCCGTTGAGTGTGTCTAACGTGTTTTCCCCCGTCTTCCCAGGGAGGGTGTTTTAGGGGGTTCGTGGCGGTCCTGCCGTCGGGGGTGACGGCTCTCGGAGGCTCGTAGACCAGCGGCTCCGGACCTGCCCGTCGGTGTAGGTTCGGGGCATTCCTGCTGCGCCGGACGCTCCGGGAGTAGCGAGCCCCTGGTGGCGGGTTCTGTCACGGAACAGCTCCGGACCCCTCCCTGTGGGCGTGTGTCTACGTCGTCTGCGTCTTGCCGTCTGCGTCTGTGGCTCCTCGTGGGTGTGGTTGTGTCTGCGTGTGTTCATTCGTCCCACCTGTGGCCCGTCTCGTAATCACTCGGGGCTCATGTAGTTTGTCTATTTAATGTGCGTTCGCGCAGTGTCGTGTGCTTGTCGTTGTCTTTAGTTTGCACGTTACATGTGTGTGAGTTTTCAGTGTTTTCTGTGCGCGTATTGTGCAACCCCAAACGTTAATAAAGCAGTGACGTTGGCTGCGTATGCAAGGATCCGTGTCTCGTCCTTCACACTGCACCCCAGCGTTACAATATGACTAGTATATTTAGTATACACTTAGTGCAGATTTATATCACTTTAATTACAAATAAGTAGTAATTAAGTACAAATTAGTAGTTCCAAAATAGCACAACTTAAGTACATATATATTTCAGCATAATTTTATTATACTTTTTTTCACAAGGGTGCACAGCCATGCAGTGATTTGAACACCAGTAGATTTGATTTGATCTTTTTGCTATGACACCTGTTAATCCACCCTTGGGCTGGTTTTCCTCTTTGAATACAGCAGTAAATTCATTCTACTGGAAAGGTAAAAAACCCTGGATCAAATTAACCACCCTTCAAAAACCAAAACAATATGGTGGGCTAGATGCTCCAAACTTTTACCATTATTTTCTCTCACACCAGTTACAGTATATTTGTCAATGGACCAATAACTCAAATCCTACTTGGCTAGACATAGAACAAACCTTTTGCAAAGATCTGACTCTTCGAGACATTATTTTTATAGACAAATCAATCAGAACCCATGAATGCTTCCAATACAACACTAATCTCTCTGCCTGGTGGAAAGCTTGCCTCAACTTTCAACTCACTCCGTGTAAATCCACCCCTATTTGGCATAACCCTATGTTTACTTTTAACAATAAACCCATCATCTTTGCAACATGGAAAAGGAGAGGAATAACCAGCCTAGGGGACCTCTTTAGTGATGGCTCTCTCAAGACCTTCGACCTTCTGAAACAGACATATAACCTACCACCAAACTGCCAATTTCAATATTTACAACTCAAAGAGGCTATTAAAAAGGTCATTGATATCTACAATTTTCAACCACCAACTTCGTCTTTATTATTAAAATTAAACTCACTCAAACCCAAGAAACTACTCCAGGGTTGCCAACTTTTGAAGATCGCTTGGAGTGAGATTTGAACCTGGAGGGGGTGGCGAACGTAAGTTGTGGACGGGGGGGGGACGGGGGGGGGGGGGGGGGGTTTGGGGGGTGGTGAACGTAAAATGGACAAATTAAGTATTATATCGCAATCTATCGATTGCCGGTGGTTGGCGCCAGAGCGAACTAGTAACTCAGGGGGGGGGGGGGGGGGGGGTTTGGGGGGTGGTGAACGTAAAATGGACAAATTAAGTATTATATCGCAATCTATCGATCGCCGGTGGTTGGCGCCAGAGCGAACTAGTAACTCATTGAATCATAGATGTGGATCAGATGTAAATAAACTAGATATTTTTTTCCGTAAGCTTTTACGTTCTCCCCGTCACTCGTTACTCCATTACACTAGGACTTCCATGGTTTAAACTGCACAACGCCATTATAAACTGGATCACTGACCGGTTGGTAAGGTGGGTCACGCCCCTCCACAGGGTTTGGTACCCCCCAGGGTGCTGGTGCAGTCGACCAGCACAGAGAGTCCCAACATGGCAGCCAGTCAGAGTATTCCTCCGCAATACCGAGACTTAGGAGAGGTATTCAGCATGGCCAAAGCTACATGTCTCCGTCCCTATTGTCCATAGGATTGTAGCATCACTCTGAAGGAAGGCACCACTCCTCCCCGTGGCAGAGTTTACTCTCTCTCCCAAGAAGAAGAGTGTGTGACGGGTCAGTACATTATAGAGGCTATCGCTCAGGGTTACATCACTCCTTCAACCTTGCCCGCTTCAGCCAGCGTCTTCTTCGTAAAGAAGAAAGATGGAGGTTTGAGGCCATGCATAGATTATCGAGGGCTCAATTCCCTCTTGTTGAATTATTCCTACTCGCAGCCTTTAGAACCCTCAGCACTGGAGCAGTTGTGGTCTGCGAATTGGTTTACTAAATTAGATCCACACAGCACCTATAACCTCATCCGCATCTGCAAAGGGGATAAGTGGAAGATGGCTTTTAGTACCACCACTGGGCACTACGAGTACCGGGTCCTGCCTTACGGCTTGGCCTCCGCCCCGTCGTACTTCCAGGCATTCATTAACGAGGTCCTAAATGAGTACTTGAATAGATGCGTCGTCAATTACATCGACAACATCCTTATCTATTCAAACACCCTGGACCAACATGTGCAGTATGTACGAGCGGTCCTGGGCACACTCTTGCGCAATCATTTGTATTGCCAGCTAGAGAGTTCCACCTACAGGCTGTGAACTTCCTAGGTTACACCATTAGGCCGAGCTCTGTACATATGCAACCGGGCAAGGTGGAGGCTGTGGTCGGATGGATGCAGCCTCACACATGGTGCGAGCTACAATGGTTTATTGGCTTCGCAAACTTTTACATGCGGTTCATCCATTTGTTAGTCTGATTGCGAAGCTTCTGACTGACCTGTTGCTTGGGGGAGCTAAAAATCTAAAGTGGACTGAGGCAGCGGAGATATTAAACAGGCTTTCGTTACAGCTTCCGTTTTACAGCAGCCTGATACTAAACAACCCTTTATAGTGGAGGTGGATGCTTCTTATGTCAGAGTAGGTGCCGTGTTATCACAGCGTTTCAAGAAGCACGGTATGCTACGCCCAATAGCGTTCTAATCCAAGAAGCTGACAGTGGCGGAGTGCAATTACGAAGTCGGTGACAGGGAGCTGTTAGCAATGCGGCTAACGTTTGAAGAGTGGAGGCACTGGTTGGAGGGAGCTAAACACCCTTTTATGGTCATTACAGATCATAAAAACCTGGGGTATTTAAAGAGCACAAAGCAAATGAACACGCGTCAGGCGAGGTGGTCGTTTTTCTTTTCTCACTTCAAATTCCAGGTGATCTACCGGCTCGAAGAACACTCGCGCTGATGCCCTGTCTCCCTCCTTTCCCGGAAGTGTGGAGTCTACCAGTGACGAGCCAGTGTTGTCTCCTGAATGCTTTGTGGGTGTTATTGACTGGGAGATCGATAGATCCATCGTTGCCGCCAATCCGCATCCGAGTTGTTCACCCCACCACAAGTATGTCCCTCCTGCGCACTGCATTGATTAGCTGGGTACACAATTTAGTAAGAACAGGGCATCCTGGGACCACCAAAACCGCTCAGCTGCTTAGTGCACGATATTGGTGGCACGGGTTACATTGCGACGTGCTAGCACATGTAGCCTCCTGCCCAGACTATGCGTGTAGCAAGGTCCCGCGCACTGCCCCTACAGGTAAGCTGCTTCCTCTGCCCGTTCCAGAGAAGCCTCGGACACATCTCACCCTGGACTTTGTAACCGATGTCCCTCCTTCGATCGCTTTTCCAAGATGGTGCGGTTCGTGCCTCTGCCCAGCCTGCCCACTGCGTGGGAGACTGCGGATCTCCTATTCTGGCATGTGTTCCAGCAATTCGGCCATCATGTCGGACAGGGGACCACAGCTCACCTCACGTGTGTGGCGGGAGTTCCCCTCAAAGTTGAATATCATGGTGAGCCTTACATCTGGTTCATCCGCAGGCTAACGGGCAGGTGGAGCAAAAGAACCAGGAACTAGGGAGATTCCTGAGAGTGTATTGTAGTGAGCACAACGACACCTGGTGCTAACTTCTACCATGGGCGGAGTATGCGCAAAACTCCCTTGTCCAGGCCAGCACAGGTTTAACTCCATTTGAGTGTGTGTTTGGTCGCCAGCCACCCCTTTACCCATGGAATGCTCTTGTATCGGACCAGCCAGCCATAGAGGAGTGGTGCAAAAAGAGTGAAAGGGTGTGGGCAGACACCCATATGAGGCTGAAGGAAGCAGTCTGATGCTTTAAGCTGAAGGCAGACCACAGGATGAGTGAGGTGCCCTTCTACCAGGTCGGAGACAGGGTCTGGGTCTCCATGGGAGATGGGAGACTGGGACCGCAAGGTAAGCTAGGGGATCATTACACCATTCCCTATGTGATCACCAGACGTTTTAACCCTGTGACCTACAGAGTCAGAGTACCACCACGTCTCCCGGGCTTTCCAAGTAGCTACACACTGCTGTGCTCAAGGAAGAGACTCCTTGAGTTCCTTCAGCAGCATTATGCACTTGATACACAAGGTGTGTACAAAGGCTGTGAGTGCGGATTGCCTTTGGCTAACTTAGACTATACATGCCTGGGGCATGGTTGTAACATTGCACCATTGGTTTTTTTAATTTTATATTTATATAGGCAATGTAGGCTATAGTATAATACAACTTTTTTCTAAACACTGATTCAAATATGTTGGAATTATGATTCTAATACGTTTTGCTGGAGCCAAAGCAAAATCCACAGGGTAAGCATAGGTCTGGAGATTAGCGTGCTTGAGGGTAATTTTAAATTATAAATGTACCTTCATATCATGGGATTGTTTACGCACAGATGTGTTCTAATAAGCAGAAGTTAGATGATCTTTTTGAAGTAATTTGTTCCAGTGAATATGTTATTTATTTCCTCCCTGGTTGATTAGATTGACAAATTATCTTTAGCATGAAGGTCAGGAGATTCTGTCAATGGGTGTGAAAGACTAAAACTTGGGTAACTAGCTCTTGCTGGGATGCAAATTTATTGTTGAATTTCTCAAGCCCCTCATACTTTTTCTGTCTCATGGGACAGTTGCTTGCACCCCAAAGTGTGAATAATTTAGGTGTTCTTTAATACTTTTGTGACACACTTACTTTGCATGTGTGTGAGGTATCCCAGATTAGCAGGGCTGAATTGGGTGGTCATGTGTGCCAGCTGTGATAGGTGTGTGTGTGTGTGTGTGCGTGTGTGTGTGTGTGTGTGTGTGTGTGTGTGTGTGTGTGTGTGTGTGTGTGTGTGTGTAAGGAATGAATAATAAGATGATTATATAATGCCCAACAAGGTCTCAAAAAGATTGGGGCAACTTTACAAGTCTAACTTTGTAAATCTCTTTACAGTTAAGAAAAACAAGTGAATTCAGCACAGAGGCACTAATCACAGCATCACCAGAGGGAGCATTGGGTCAGTAGAGTCAGGGTTTATCACACCAGACAAAACCCATGATGCTGAATGTTTAAAGAGGTCTCTAAGACAATCTTGCACCTAGCAGCAGGATGAAAGATGCTGGTGGGGAAAGCCTCTGAATACCTAAACAAACCAACCAATCAGCATGACAGAAGACTAAACATAGAAATCAGCAGTGGTACTACACTATACAAAAGTGATGCAGACATCCAAATGTATATGTTGGAATAATCAGGGGCTGAATTAAAAGAAGAAATAGAAAAATGGAAATTTAACACCAAGGTTGTCCCAGTGGTGATACGGACACTTGAGGCTATGACCCCTAAGATGGAGGGGCAGTTCCAACAGATCCCAGGAATGACATCAGTCCAGAAAAGCAGAATCCTCAGAACAGCAAAAACACTGCAGTACTCTCAGATTCTCATGCCTCTACAAGAAGGCCTGATGGACATGACTACCAGGGAAAAACAAACATTTGGTATATTTAGATTACAAATAGGGCTGGGTATTGATTCAAATTCCAAGAATCGATCCGATTCCGATTCTGAAGATTAAGAATCGATTTTTTTCTATTTAATCCGATTTAATTGATTCGATCTGATGCGATCCAATTCGGGGTTTAGTGTTATTAAAAATGTATTCGAGCTGTTTCCTGACTGTGTACAGAAGCAACATGTTAAAACTAGTATTTTATCGATATTAATCAGCAAATAGTTACTGGTAGTTGGTAGTTACTGATGGCTGGAAGACTGGTGAAAAGGGTCATCATAAATCTACCTTCAAGAAAGGTAATCCAGGACAATAAACAGAGGACATCTTTGAGGTGTCTATATCTGCAACAGTTGGCTCCTACTGGGACACTAACCAGTGCATTATTATTATTATGATTGAAATAATTAAGAATTCACCCATAAGCTGTTGCTACCAAATGCATTTTTATTTTTAAAGTGCTCACACTTAATAAACTGAAAGTATAAAATGTAAACGTGTATTTTTCTTTAAAGTGAGAATATAAGAACAGAACTCTCACGTTACGGTCCCCGACCCCTCCGTTTTGGGCGCGTTAACTTCGTCTACGTCGGTGTATCTCCGTGGGTGTGGGTGCCTTGTGATAGTCCTCACCTGTGGCTCGTCTCGTCATCACGTGGGGTTTATGTGGTTTGTCTAATTTGCGCTCGCTTCTGTCTCGTCCATCGCCTTGCGCCCAACGTTACAAGAACATTTTAAACTTTTTTTTAACTGTAAAAACACTGGGTAAACGGTCAGTGACACGGACTAACTGTAAATAGTCACTGACACTGGATAAACTGTCCTTCTGTTTTTAGATTTCCGATTTGACTATCGTCGTTACCGGCACTGTCCGACGCCAAGTCGTTTTACAGTTAGTTAGACCGAGCACGCCTGCGTGAATTCAGTGACGAGGCGGGGGTAAAAGTTCACTAAAAAATCGATCTTTGGACGTACGAATCGATAATCAGATCATCATATGCGAATCGATTCTGAATCGGAAAATCGATTTTTTCAACACAGGCCTAATTACAAACTATAAATTGTAGTGAAGTACACAAAGTTTTGAGAGAAACTGGATGTTTTGGACAGAGGTCCATCAGCTGTGCAAGCAAGTGCTTCAGTGCACACAATAGAGTAAAAAGGTACACAAGAAACTTCAGTTTTAATATCTCTCCCCCCTCTGTCACTCTCTCTATTTTTGTGCATATGTGTGTGTATGTATGTATAAGATTTCTATGTATATATGATCTATTTTAGTTTAGTTTTAGAAGCTATCACATGTTATCATGTTGAGGCATGAGTATGGAAGGAGAGGTGGAGTCAGCTAATATTAGCTAATTATACCCTATATATGTGGAGCCAAATCTAAACAGTAGGATTGGGTGGCAGAAATGATCCAGTGTAATTCTGTACAATACACACACTAAATAACTGCTCCCTCATCAAGCTGGAAGCATTCAAGAACACCCAGATCATGTCCACTAGTACATGTAATGTTGACATGTTATCTAGTAAGCAATCTGAAAACACAGTAAAGGGAAAAATCCTCATTAATTCAGCACCTTGAATATTTGGGGATCCGGCACCTGCTACCACCACAGGCCATTTATACATGCACGGGAGTCTGTGTGTGTGTGTGTGTGTGTGTGTGTGTGTGTGTGTGTGTGTGTACATGAAAGATGAAAGTCCACACACAGCTGTGTTTAGGGACATTTGCTCTGCAGGTAAGCAGGCTGTAGGCAGGGAAGGAAGGAAATTAGCGAGGCGTCTGGGCCAGGACTCACCTGAGCACACCGCCCTGCCTTCCGTCCTATCCTCTGCCCCTGCAGATCGGGCAGCCGGTGCCTGTATGGCCTGCCCCCCTAACCCTCTGCACACACACACTCATTCACTGACATTTACACTAAAGCACGCATATGAACACACACACACACACACACCTATGAACACAGCATACACAGCATGAACACATCATATGGCCACATATATGCAAACTAGTGGTGGGACTTTAACTCGTTAATTTCGATTAATTAATTACAGGGAAATTAACGAACTAAAAAAATTAACGCATGAGACACTTTTGCACCGTGGAATGTTTCTTAGTGCACGAGTTCCAGGCATACAGATTATATGGACACACAATAAGATGAGCATGATGGAGATGATTGAAGAGGCTACGCTGGTGGATGGGAAATTTAAATATAAGAAACTTCCAGATGGAAGTACAAACATAAATAGTATTATTTACACTTTATGTAGGAAGGAGTTCGCTTATCACAGGAGCACTTCCACCCTTCGTTACCACCTCAACGCAAAACATGTTGGGGCTAACGCCAGGGGCGATTTTAGGATCTGGTCTTTAGGGGTGCCCAGCCCCCAGTGCTCACGACAGAGGCACATTTTTTCTCACCAATTGAGGCAAACTAGTACATTTATAAATTTTGGAGCCATATTAGTTTTGCTTTGAGTTGTGTTTTCCCCTTCAACATTCAATCTTGACTTCATTTCAAAAGACTGTGGCTTCACAGGGATAACAGAGAGCCTGAGACAAATATTGAAGATAACTCAACATTTATTTTGGGAGTAAAGAAAAACAAATGCTAGAAAAAATCAAAAATTCTTATCAGAGAAAAAAAGATTTATTGCCTTAAAATGACTTAATTTTACTTGTTAAGATTTTTTTTTTGCAGTGAAGAAACATACCTTCTCACCCCAGCTCAGGTGCTGGCTGCCTCGCAGATCCAGAAATGTAGAATGTGAACAGCTAGTTTACGACCAGAACAAAATGCCAAGCTGTAGACAATTCTAGCAGCAAGCAGTCGCGTGAATGTGCCAACCAATCAGAAGACATATAGTTGATAAGTGGACTGGTCACAAGCCTCGTTTTGAAGCAGGGTTGCCAGATTGGCCAGTCGAACCAAAGTATTGCGCAGGTGCAGAGCAAGTTTTTTGCATAATATATTTAAAAAATGTGTTGAGACAGGGGGTGCTGAGCAACCTCACGGTGGTGCTCTAGCACCAATAAAAATACCCTAGCCTCGCCCCTGGCTAACGCACAGGTCAGTAATGATAACTTAGCTGCTAAATGTATTCCTAGTACGAGCAAACAGTGTCGCCAGTCAACACTCGACCACATGTCGAACAAAAGAATAAAGAACAAAATGTCAAAGTCCACGTCGGACAAATTGACCAATTCACTGGCGAGATGGATTGCTGTGGACTGTAGACCGCTCTCTGTGGTCGAAGGCTTAAGTAAGGGCGTACTCACACTAGGCTCTGTGATCCGGGCCCGGTTCCCTGCAGAAGCACGGTTCGTTTGGCTAGTGTGATCGCTCCAACCGGGCCCGGATCAGTTAACCGTGCTCGGGCCCGCTTGAAGAGGTGGGCCAGGGCACGATTCGCGTGGGCCTGCTTGGTGCCTCGTCTGATTGGTTCATTTCGCTGGAACTCAAACATGACGTCAGTGATGCGACGCTCACGTTAAACAGTCATAGCGGCAAAGCGATTAGCAGACAATCGTTGTGTTAAATTATCGATAAATCTGTGCTTGCGCTGTGTTTCTGCACTCCCAAAACCACTCCAAAATTACAATAAAAACAGAATCGTGAACTCCACAGTGTTGTGCGAGCCCGCTTTTTTTCCAAATAAAGTCACGTTGTAATGACGTTAGCGTGCTCGGGCCGGCTTGATAAAGCCAGTGTGAGTGCAGGCCAGAGGGGGAGTGGTGGGGGGGGGGTTAACCGGGCCCCAGCACGGAACCAGCAAACCGTGCTTAGTGTGAGTACGCCCTAAGACGCGGCAAGTTTAAACGCCTCCGCCATTTGTGGAGTCGCGCCCTACAGTTAGGAGTGCTGCAAATTGCGTCAACTGATGCAAGTTACAAACTGCCGTCCAGAAAGACAATGTCGAAGAAACTCCAGCAGCTGTATGATGAGGAAAGAGAAGTAAAACGGGTTATTGTGAAGAGCGCCACAAATGTCGCTCTGACTGGGCATCAGTGGACCTTCTGTTAGCAACAAGAATGATCTTGGTGTGACAGCTCATATTGTAGATGATGAATGGAAGATCCAGTCATTTGCTTTGAACATGCAGAAGACCACTTCTAGGCACTATGGAGATGCCTGTGCAGAGGACTTTATCGCTGTGACAGAGGCCTGGGAAATTAAAAAAAATCTAAAATGGTATTAAAAACATCTTCTGATTTACTTCTTATTCTTCCAATATCCAGAGCAAAACTCCCAAAATTAAACAACATTTTTGGTCAGAATTTCCAGTGTTCTGAAAACTGTTTGCTCTGTTTTCTGCACTCATCTAGTGTAGTAGTGTAGTAGACTGGTGGAAAAATAAACAAGATGTTGAAGTTTATGCTTAAGTTCATTGATTCATTCATCATTCAAACTTAAATTAATATTTCTCATGTTAAATACTGAAATGCGATTAAAATGTGATTAATTTCGATTAATTAATTACAACGCTTCGAATTAATTCGATTATTTTTTAAATCGCGTCCCACCCCTAATGCAAACACATGTAAATATGCATAAAAGTGCACAGTGCATACACACAGATACTGAAAAAGTGCATTTGTGTGCACATACACTAAAACACTTATACACACATGCACCTGCTGCGTACTGAATCACCATTCCATTTCCATTCCAGCTTCTTGGAAAAGTTGCCTTCCTGTTCCACTACCATATACTGAAGGTAAGGAGTGTGTATGTTTGTGTGAGTGAGCAGTTGGAAGCCAGCCTTGTGTACTGTGGCAGGATACAGTGGAGCATGACAGCACTACCAGATTCTCTCCCCATGACAACTCAACACACCAGAACACTCCCTCTCCGTGTCTGGGACTGTCTGCTTTTGGAAACTTCAGTCAGGATAATTTGATTATATTCCAAGAATATAATTATTTTCCAAAGAGAGTTGTTGTGGCCCATTATGTTGGTGTCACCTGTTTCACAGGTGAATGCATTTGCTAAATCAAAACTAATCCAGGTTTAATATGAACCATTGATTTAAATCCTTTGAACCTATTACAGCTCCAGAGGCATCCTGAAGGTGGCGAAAACATTTAGAATCTGCTAAATCTCTTAAACTTAACCTTGCAATAAACAATGCTATAATTCTTCATGCAATAAAACACACCGAAGAGAATCCATGCAGAGACAGAGAGAGGAGACACACTGGTGGGTGAAAGGATAAAGAGTGAAGTGAAAAGAGTAGGAGAGTGTGGGGAAGACAGAAAGAAAGGGGGGACTTAGATAGTAGAATGAGAGGTCATCTCTGTGTGGAACACTGGAGCTCGTACAGACCTGTCAGAGTCTGAAAGTCTGATGAGACAGTGCCTCAATTTAGCAAAATGGAGGGAGGGAGTGTGGGAGGTTGGGGGGGGGGGTGTTGGGGACGACATTGGAGAGAATGGAACAGGTGAAGCCGAAGTCAGGAGTAGTTCCAATTAAGATCTGTGATCAGATAAAGAGTGTGAGATGTGTCTGGTGTGGTGTATGTGTATTCCTGTCTGTAATTAATGCTACATGTTTTGTGGCATGCAGAGGGTATAGGTCACCACAATGACAGCAACAATGTCTGGGGACAGGTGTGGTGCTGTGTGGTAAGGGATTATGGGAAATGGAGTTCAGCAGTAAGGTCAGTGATCAATGAGGAAGGCTGCACAGTGATGGCCAGACGTGCATCCCGCAGGAACAGCCCGGTAGTTGCTACTGGAAACTGTCTATGTCTTCGCTCTAGGCAAGGACAGCAAGGCTGATCGAAAATTTTATGCCCCCCTTTCTCTCTGCCTTTAACAGCAAGTTGATTCGATTTTCCTTAAGTATGCAATTGTCTGCTGTCCTGTGAAACTACAATGCAGCAATAATTTAGGTTAACCAGCTATGTAAGAAGAGCACTACATGACTGCTCCCACTTTAGATGCATGGCTCACATAACTATTCAGTGCAGACATGACTATGCAGCGCAGACGTGACTCCAGTGCAGATGTGATTGTACAGAGCAGATGTGACAGTGCAGTACAGTGGTAGTGCAAGGGTAAATAGTAAGCTCAAGGCTAGTTAGTGGTAGGGCTCTCTGTGCTTCCTGCTGGAAACTAAAGCAGGTTGTGAGCAATAGCACTTGAGCCAGCAACCTCATCCTCAACAGCAACCTATCTGTGAAGGCAGGTTTGTCCTTTAGTCTCCGTGCTCTCTCAAATATCCCATACGGCTGTGTAATATATTCAACTGACTCATTATTAATTAAATCCAGCAACCCAGTTGCTCTAAGTGTTTGCTTAATGGGCAGTTATCTGGTATGAAACAGCAAGTCTCATTGATTGTAGGGGCCCTAGCATTGAACATCTCTCCGTCACCCACGGTGATCAGGAGCAAAGAGAAACCTGATATGGAATGCAGCGCAGTGCAGTCGCAACAGCCTCCGGCCTGTGATTGGCTCCTCACAGCTTCTTCACACAGTAACCCAGTTAGTGCTAGTGAGGCCAAAATGAGTAGGGAGGGGGGTGTGAGTGGGAGAGGTAGAGGGAGGAGACTAGATTAAGGGAAGAGAGGGAAGGGAAGTGGAGGGGAGTGAGAAAGGGGAGATGGGGGAAGGTAGTACAAAGTGTGGGCAGAGGAGAGGAGAGAGGGGAGAAGTGCAAGTGTGGAAAAGGAGAGGGGAGAGATGGGGAAGGATGAGAATGGCAGGATTTGTTTACAGTAACCTGTGAGTTTGGCCTAGGCAGGGCAGCCTTTGCAGTAATGTGATCCAGGTCTGTAAGGCACAACAGACCCCTATTCTGCAGAAAAACCAGTCCCACTCCACATCTCACTGAACCACTGAAGGCTTACTTTCCCAAAGAAAGGGTTGTACATCCTTATGCATTCAGTTTCTGTGGGTAGAGGGCAAATAACACAGTTTAGTCACACGATTTCTCAGTTTACAAGCATCAGACCTTATAATATCCAATTAAGCGCCTCAGTGTTTCAACCTCAGGGTGATTTTCTTTTTTAGTCATGGCATACTGTATACTAAACCCTGTACATCGCAGGGTGAGAAATCTGTTAAAATTTTTCTTATCTCTCTCTCATCTCTTACTTGAAGAAAAAATACAGTAGGCTACATAAGATCGGCGTTCCATGTAGTATACTTTATCCTTTGAGTGAGAACAGTTTAGCTTTGCCACAAAGCTTTAGTTAAATTCGCCAGTTCATTTAATTGCTTTTAAAAAGCCCCTCAGCAAAATAAAGACTGTATTATTTCCAGTACGCGTTAGCCATGATTGATGCTGTGCTGGGTTCTCTTCATTCCTTTTTTGTACGCAAACAGACTGGTCGCAGACTGGGGCAAACGAATGAGCCCTAAGTTAAAGCATGTGTTAATGGGCGACACGCTTGCGCATGACTGAGCGGTTCACTCATTGAAGTTTCCTTTCTGCGAAAGGCAGAAAATGGAAACCCTTTTCGCTTCATATTAAAGAGCAGAAAACAAAAGCAGAGCGTTTAGTCCATTGAGTGCCGTGATTAGAATGCAGCTCGGTGTGCTGCCCTGGGGCTCAAAAGCGGCTGTTCTCTAGAGCTAAGACGTGCACGCTGTTGCAGTTTAGCAAAATGATAGCCTTTTTATCTAATGAAACTATATGTCGCGCTTAATACAGTATCCCCGAAATAATAAAAAATTGGGACATTTTGTAGTTTATAAATCCCAGTGGGGAGCGAGGATAAAAATAACTACATTGGGTCAATGCAGAGCAAGACAAGCAAAAGGAAACTAATCAACAGTTCTGTTATTTCATTAGTCACACTCATCCACAGGGACCTCACCATGGGATCTCGTGGCATTTCAGCCACTGTAACTGCTGATCATATCAACTGCAACCAAGACACGGCAGCCACTCTAAACACAAAGCAAAGTAAATTCCTGAAATTATTGTACTGTTCTGATAGCTTACTGATGCTGAAATTAACCCATGATTTTCCTCATAGCTTTTTAATGTCTTATTTTCACTGTCTTCACTACTTTTCCCTCTGAAACAAAAATAAGGCAGGTTTTTGGGGGATTTTATGCTGTCACAACACAGATAAATTTACAATATTTGTTTCTCCAATGATTAGGTTGGCCATCCATCCATCATCTGTACCGCTTAATCCTGCTAGTCGGGATCACGGGGGGGGGGGGGGGGGGGCATACACCATGGGCAGGTCGGCAGTCCACCACAAGGCCAACACACACACATGGGCAATTTAGAGTGATCAAATAACCTGCCGTGCTGTGGGAGGAAACCAGAGTACCCAGAGAAAACCCACGCAGGCACAGGGAGAACATGCAAATGCCACACAGAGCAGCCCAGCCCGGGAATCGAACCCAGACCACCTTGCTGTGAGGCAACAGTGCTAAACACCACACCATGCCACCCCACGATTACGTTGTCAGTTTGATAAAGGGTGGACAGATGCCTTCCGTCGAAACGGTCCAGCTGGAACCAGTTGGGAATAAAGGTAGGCCAAGTTGTTGTTGTCGTTGTTATTGTCAGCCTGAATCGAGTTTTGCCAGCACGAAGCTACATTCTCTGTGTTCTGGATGTTACACCAAACCCATGAGGCATGGAAATGAACCAAAGAAGAGAGAGAGAAGTGACTACTGGCATAGTCAAGGTTCGCTGAATAGGAGGCTGGGACATACTGACAAGATAGGCTCCATGCTCGGTCACATAAAAGACTATCAATAATTGAGGTTGCTCTCCTCCTCCTCACTGTAGGTTGAGCTCTCTGTCTCCATCTATAGGCCTATACACACACACACACACAAACCTTCATTGGAACTGGGCAAAATTATGCTGAGGTTGCATGCTATCAATCGAAAGTTCCAGAGGCATTCTGGACATAGGCATTCTGAAAAGTATAAAGCAATACAAAAGGGCCTGTTTACACACAAGCCACAAAATTACAGAAGCATTAATGAGCCTTTGTGATGCATGAATGTGTGTATGTTTGTATGCCCAGTGGTGCTCTGTCACTAGGGTCTGTCCTCCTTCCCCTTCCTGCATCCAATTCAGTCCCCCAGGGGGCTGTGGATTCCGGTAGAGAGTATTCCGTGCGCAATTCTCACTAGTGTGTGATTGATCGTGTAAGATTTGTACCTGTGTTAAAATTGTAAATCGAACTTGGGTATCTTGAAAGGCACTATATAAATTCAGCATTCATTCATGTGATGCACACATGAGACTTTTAGGACGCTGTTTGCATTTATTAAAGCAAAGCCATAATTGTGTTTTAGTGCGCCCATTCACATCACTTTTAAATGGCAGAAATACATCTGTAATTGCAGCAAAGCTTTTCGTTTTGGAGCTGGAGAAAACGTTTAAAATTTGTCTACATTAAAGATGGAGCTTTGTTGTTTTCCGCCTCAGGCATTTTATAGGAATGCAGTTAATCTGAACCTTTAGCCTAAACACCTTTGCTAATTAGCCCTTCGTAAGCTCACTCTGTTCCGTGCCTTCAATAAAGCATCAGGACTAAAAGGCGTCAGGGGCGAGGTGAGCAGGCAAGAGATCCAGAGGAACCAAGCCGGCCAAAAGCCACCTTACTGATTACAACACTGCTAGCAGGTTGCTAGCTTGTTGCTTAACCACAGCGCCGCCTGGCAGTGTTGGTTTGAGGGTGTGACAGGCTGTCTCTCTCTCTCTCTTTATTTTTCTCTCAGTCACTCTCTGTCTCTCTCTATCTCACTTTCTCTACCTCTCTCTCCCACACACACACAGGCAACTGTGAAGTGGAGTGATCTATGTGTTTTGTAGCATAGTCCGCACTGGCCCCTAATGACATCCATCTGGATCTGGCTTGGATTCCCTATGGAACTGCTGAGAGCTGGTTGTTTGCTTGCACCTCACTGGAAGACAGAAGACTGTAAATTACATCTCATTTTGTGTCTGTGGTTATTTGATTGGCAAGAAGGAAATGACTGGCTTATCATCTTGGCTTTCAATGGTAAAACCTTTTAGAAGTGAATCCATACCAAACAAAGCACAGCAAGCACTTCATGCCTATTACCGCAAAAACCAAGAGATTTCCATCCAGAAGTGTTAAGAGACTTCATATGTGCCATGTTGTAGACAGCTCTGGCTCGAATGAACCTACATCAGACACAGGAAAAATGAGGCATAATTGAACTTCATCTACAGTTTTAGTCCTGTGATTGGTTCCAGATTGGTTCTAAATTTGCCTCTAAACTTGCAATCAGATGAATGATTTTGAGTTGAACGATCCTGGGTTAGGTGATCATAAAGGTGTGAAGAAAACAGTTTTATCAGATTTCCATCTTGGTGGATCTATGTATGCTTTCACAGCTATTCGTCCTGAGGTCCACGTCAATTTACATGAACAGAAGTAGTTAAGTTATAGGTTCCAAAGTTTTAAAGAAGAAAATCGGAATAAAAGTTTGTGTGTGTGTGTGTGATCATACCTGCACTTTGGACTAAAAACCGATCACCCATACTGCAGGCACAACACGGTAATGCTATATCCGTTCATCCAAGGCACCATAGCACAGAACTCCAAGCTTTTTGGCCAAAATGGCAGACGTGTGCCTACAGATTATTGCTGTGTAATGAGACCAAGCTGTGAGCTTTGGGAGATTAGTAATTTAGCGCAATAGTTGTCACTGTGTGAGCTTTTTTCACACCCGTTTCACTGACCACAGCAGAAGCCACTTGGACTCAGTAACAGTTTTAACTGGGGGTTAATTTGAAGCATGTGTGGTACGCCAGGGGGGTGATCACTACCCTGAATGCCTGATGCTCAAGAAAGAGTGAGCTTGCAGCTTTAGTTAGATGCTTTGTTATTTATTATATGCTTTATTATTCTTACACACATTTGCAATTTGCAAGCCTACTTCTAACCTAGAACAGAAGTAGAGGAAGATTAGAGTGGAGGTGTAAAGGTATGGTTCTTTATATGAGAAAGTGTATGGGATTTTATTTAAGAGTGTACAGGGTTCATTATGGGGAGAGTGAGTGCATGGGTGTAAGGGAGTGTAAGAGGGAGTGTATGTTCATTGTACATTCAGTATATGTTTATAAAGGGAGAGTGTATGTTTATAAAGGGAGTGAGTGTATGTTTGTACAGGGAGTGAGTGTATGTTTATACAAGGAGAGAGTGAATGTGTTTATATAAGGAGGGTGAATGTTTATAAAGGGATTAAAAGTGTATGTTTATAACACCCCCGGTTCTGGATTGCTTTGCTTGGGGGGGCAGTAAAACATAATGAGGGGGCATGTTGATAGTTATGTTTTTGAAGCCAGAAATATATTCAAGGCTTGATTGTGCATGAATGATGACAGCCAAACTATTGATACTGGCTTAAAGTGATGTATTAGGTAAAGAAATAGAAATGCCTGTTTTCAAACTTAAACTTAAAACCCAATGATTAAAAAATACATGTTATGTAAATGCAGAAAAAAGATGATCTGTTTGTATTTCATTTCAATATGCCCCCGTAATTAAATTGCCATTACTAATAGAACTCTATTTCTTGAAAGGCTTTAATACAGGGCCGGAGTGGGCCCCTTTTTCAGCCCGGGAGTTTCATGCCCAAATCCGGCCCAAAATAATTTTTCCCTCCCAATCGGCCCAAACTAGAGATTGATATGAGCCAGCCCATCGGGAATCCTCCCGAATCTCCTGATTAGCCACTCCGGCTCTGCTTTAATATAAATTTAAGACAAAGCTGACAAATGTACCTACACACAGACTGAGAATATTCAAACGTGGAAAAAGTATTAAAGTTTTTATTGATGCACAGTATAACAATACTGGCTGTGATGGCGAGGAGTCGTTTAAACCATGAGCCGCTATGGCTAGTGCAGGGGAAAGAGCATAGTCAGCTAAAGCTAGGCTTAAGCCTGGTTAAAGCTTGGTTTATACTTGATTCGAGAGGTGCACGACAGCGCGCGAGGCCGTCGCGCACGGGCGGAGCCACCACGATGACGTCATTTTCCTTCGGCCCCGCGCGCTGTCATGCACCTCTCGAACTTTGTAACTTCTCGCGCGCCGCGCTTCAGCACAATGAACAGTCATGTTTGCAGGGTTCATACACCTTTAGCCTACACAGTTGCGGCCTCTGACAAATATCTCAGGGGGGGCAATTGTTGTGATGACATCCAAGGTGACCATTTTAGTGGGTAAATAAGAAACAGTGACTTAACCAATGAAAATATAATCATAAATATATATTTCTCTTTACATTATAGACTGTAGGGGAGACCGGGGTAAGTTGAGCCACCCATTGTTTCTAAGAAACGTTGTTGTTTTTCTAATAAAGTTGTTCACCTTGTTAACCTGACATTCTTTTGTGCTGGCTCAATTTACCCCGCATAGTGGCTCAACTTACCCCGTGCACGGGGTAAGTTGAGCCGCTTGAAAAAAAAATTTGAAGAGGCAATATCTCTCTAAGAATTAAAGCTTATCAATTGGTTTTTGCTCAGATAGTAGCAGTACACTTTGAACTTTGGTATAGTGTGTTAACTGGATGCAAAAATGGCTTCAACATGTAGCTATGATGAAAAATGTAAAAAGTGGCTCAACTTACCCCGGTCTCCCCTACAGTATTACAGTAACTGAGATTGTCATCTCTCAATTTGCCCTCACAAACAACTTTAAACATGGAGAGAGGCCAGATTTAACATTAAATAAATAAAGTGAATCTTTCCCACTCACAATAATTTCTGTATTCCTCAGACAGCATTTTAGTTTAGCCTGCTAAACAGCAGGCTAGTTAGCCTGCTAGCCATGTTTTCCCTTGATACCAGTTTCGCGGTTATATTATTTTCTCCCTTTGTGGACACTACACTTAATGTTTAAATTTGGTCTCGGTGGCCCTAATTCCTTAGATGCTAGTTTATCTTGATTATTACGACGACAGAATGGCACTTCTCTGAATGAGTTGTTGTGAGTTGAAGGAACGCTGGCCGTGTTGAGCAGATTATTTTCCGTACGTTAAGTCTGACGCAAGCACGTAAGGGCAAGCCCTCCCGGAACCCATAGACATTGCATTGCAGCGCCTACACTTTAGAAAAAAAAAACATTTAACATGAGAGTCTACGAGAGCAGTCGGGGCGATTTTCAGTTAGACTCAAATCGCCCCAAAAGGGGCGGTACTACAGGGAATGCACCTCAATGCTGATTGGACAATGACATTCAGAGGCAGGACATGCTGTCCAGAACAGGCATAGCTAATTAAATACAGTGATAGAATGTGAGAAAAAAAAAACGTCCTTTTCATCCTTTCGTGGTGCGTCGCCCAATCGCTCTAATGAACAAACCGCCTCTGCCTTTACAAGGTGGAATTAAAGCACTTGTACGTCACTTTCAAGGTCCATTTCAATATTTCCCAGCACGTTAAACTTAATTTAAAATATTTATACATATACTCGAAATGATTAGAAATAATTCGCTTTTTTATCACATTTTCAAAACACCCAAACTTCACGTTCTCTCATGTTTCGTCCTGGAATTACAAGAGGCTCGTATTTGTTAACATAATACAAGAGAGCTTTTCAGTCAGACAGATATTTGTTGTGAAACGAAGTAGTTACAATTTAAAGCACTTTAGCCTAAATTCCAGCACTTTTCAAATCTGAAACACATTAAAATTTGTCAGGTAAATGTTCCTTTCCCAGTTTTTGAGGGGTGTTTCTTTATAATACCATATATAGTTTTGGAGACCACTGCAAAGAATGTGACGCAGCAATTATAAACGCCTCCACCGTTCGCGCAGGTTTAGACTAACCGGCAGTTAGTAACCGCTAACAGCTAATAAAATAATTTAAGCAACATCTATGTAAGAGGTAAGTAACATTAAAGCAACGAAGAACCACAGTTAAGCAAATACCACCATGTGAAAGTCAGTTTAAACGCAGATGAGTGTTTACCAGTATACCTGCCTTTCGCTCACACTAACAGAACATATACTGCCGAACTGAACTATTTGGGGCGGTCTGCCGACTTTTATATGACTCAAAGAGCCAATCAGGAATAAGCAAGGAAATATCTTCACGCTGTAAAGCAGTGGTGGCCAACCCGTCAGAGACCAAGAGCCACTTTTTTTTATTGTGTTACGGCAAAGAGCCACATCATACATATGGGCACACTTGAACATCACCAGGGTTGCCAAGATCACTTTTTGAAATTGTTGGGGGGGTGGCGAGTGTAAATTATTAGCGGGGGCGGGGGCGGGGGGGGGGATGTAAAATGGACACAAATTAAGTATTAAGTAAAAAACAAACTTCGATATAAACATAAGGCGTGATATGCTTCAGGACTTTGTCACGTTTGGAGCACACTATGAGCTCTCTTATGTACACAACTGTTGTTTTCTAAGTAAAAAGTGGATAAACTCCGTTATCAACACTCTTTACAACGCCACTGACCTGCGCTCACCTTTAGGAAGAAGAGAACACAGTGGCAGTAGTTTTGAAGCTCCCTCAGTCGTGTGCGGCGCCTTTGCTGCACCTTGTATGTGGTTTATTCCAAGACGTGTGACAGAAGCGTCTCACCAAAGAGACTCAAAGCAAAGTCACAATAGCACAGACACTTCATGCCGCTAGTCTCCCGTTTTCCATTACGCCGGTTTTAAAAGTATTAGCAGCTCGCTAGGCTTGTAAACAAACCACGCAGCACGAAGATGTAGCAGTGTGTCGCCCTCAGAGCTGATGAAGTAAACAGGCCACAGCACAGACCGTTAGTGCAGGTGAGAGCGCGGACCGGCTGGGGAGCCGCATGAAACCAGGCAAAGAGCCGCAGGTTGGCCACTCCTGCTGTAAAGCAAAATGCATTTTTGTGATTGGTTCAGAGATAATTAAAAAAATAGCCGTTGCTTGCATTGTGCTTGAGGGGGGCAAAGACCCCGGCCCTGGTTTATAAAGAGAGTGAGAGTGTGAATATCAATAAAGGGATAGTGTGATTGTCAATAAAGGGAGAGTGTATGTCAATAAAGGGTAATAAAGAGAGTATGTTTATAAAGGGAGAGTATTTTTATAAATGGAGAGTGTATGCTAATAACGGGATATTGTATGTTTCTAAAGGGAGAGTGTATGTTTATAAAGGGAGTGAGAGTATGTTTATAGAGAGAGAGTGAATGTTTTTAAAGGGAGAGTGTAAGTTTATAAGGGGAGAGAGTGAATGTTTATAAAGGCACTGAGAGTGTATGTTTATACAGGGAGTGAGTGTATGTTTATAAAGGGGGAGAGAGTGTATGTTTATACAGGGAGAGAGAATGTATGTTTATTAGGGGTGGGCATAGATAAATTTTTTAAATCTAGATTAATCTCACTGAAATCTTGAAATGAATCTAGATTAATCTATATTAAAATGGCTCATATGCATGCTACCCAAGTAATGACTAAAAGTCAGTTTTTGAGATAGGGTTTCTTAATACAGAGGGTGCATTAGACCAGGGGCTCATCTCCTGTTTCCAGAATGCATCAATGACTGCTTGAGAAAGCTGTTCTACTTTGATACTTGAAGAAAAAAAAACATGCTCAATAAAATGTAGGCTACGCGTGTTCAACGGTTTATTCAGTTAAACATGAATTTGTAAGCCTACATACTGTACATTAAAAGGGGTTGAACATGTTTATTCAGCTAAACATGATATTTGAAATGTAAGCCAACATTTAGTACATTTAACCTCATGGACGTAATTTTGGGGGGGGGGGGGGGGGGACTTTTTCAAAAGCCGTTTTTGGTCCTCTGCAGTTTTAACGGTTAAAAAGAAATATTTAAATAGCGAATCTAGCGCTAGGACCATGAAGAAAACGCCCGCTCCGAGCTCCGCTCCGGTAACACTTTACGTTCCTAAAAATGATTTTTCTATAAAGCAAACCTGGCGACTTTGTGACTCCATCCATGTAAACACACGTCCGATTTGTAATTCACAGGTTTGAAAACTCGTTCTCGCCCCTACTGTGCAATTTGGTTAGGAATACAGCTGAGGTAAACTATCATGTTGAAAGTCATCATAGTTTGCTTACCCATTTTGACCCAGTTCCCAACCGAACTTTAAGAATAGATTAATGGCGATAATTTTTATATCGCCCGATAAGAGTATCAAATTAACGAACGCCGTTAACGGCCCACCACTAATGTTTATACAGAGAGAGTGAATGTTAATAAAGGGTGAGAGAGTGTATGTTTATACAGGGAGAGTGAATATTTACAAAGGGTGAGAGAGTGTATGTGTAACGAATCAAGGGGGCGGGTGCGACGCAAACGCAGGTATTATAATAATTTATTAAATAAAACAGCCAACAGACCACACAAAGGAAAATGACTAGACAAAGGTAAGTAAACTACGGCAAACATGCGAAAGACCTATAACAAAGCAGACAGAGTTCAAACACGCCACGACAGACCTCTATAAACATAGAACCACAAAACGTGGACACTACTTAAACAGGACAGAAACACAGCACAGAATCACATACCTACATCCAGAAGCATGAAACACAATCGCTAGAAACAGTAACAACAGACACTGACCAATACACCTAAGCCTAGAACACAATTGCTAGAAACATTAACAACAGACACCTTGAAACGGGCGGAATAGACCAGCGAACACAGACACATACACGCAGGCACACACACGAATATAGAAGAAGAAAACACGCTAGTACAAACTAAACCTACAGGGGAAACAAACTGACGGGGAGTAGTGTAAGAAGGAATTACCGGAATATTAAACAAAGAAACCAAACTCAAACAGGGAAGACAAACCGTAACTAATCCGACCAACACGAGGGGGACGCGAACAAGAATGCACAGGCTACAGGAAGCATAAGGAAGAACATATGCAGGGCAAACACAATGACCGACAAGGAGGACTGAAACTGAAGGGAATATATACACCAAGGCAGGGGAGCAAACGAGACACAGGTGCAGGCACTGAAGACAGGGGTGTGACACAGAGGGAAACCAAGGAAATGGGGAAACTAGGCGGGACCAGGGAGGAGGGCGGAGCTGGACGTGACAGTATGTTTATACAGGGAGTGAGAGTGTATGGCTGTGTTCAAAATAGACTACTACATACTGGATACTGCATACTGGACTCAGTATATACTGGATACTGCATACTGGTCCTCGTAGTAGTATGCAGTACAGTTTCCAGTATGCGACAAAAGCAAAGCACACTATGGGGTCACGTAAACGTAGCGTTGCATGATGGGATGCAGTACACCACGAAGATAGCTCTGTTCGCGTACTGGAATATTTTGCGGAAGTAGTAGGTCATCCGGGTATGTTTCGCGTACTGGAAATTTTCATTTTGGTCACATACTGCATACGACATACTGATTTGGGGCTCGATCAGTATGCCAGTAGTATGTAGTAGGCTATTTCGAACACAGCCTATGTTTATAAAGGCAATGAGAGTGTATGTTTATACAGGGAGAGTGTGAATGTTTATACAGGGAGAGTGGAGACCAGAGGTAACAAGCAAACAAACCATGAGTTTGAAAGTACTATTTTAACACCAACAAACAATGCACAAACCATGGACATGGAAAACCGAAGCATTTCAGAAAACTTTAATGAAAGAGAACAGGGCAGGGCAGAGGATCGACTTACATACAATGGCTGACGCTGATAGACAGGGCAGAGGGAAGTAAATACACCGAAATAGGGAAGTGAAACGAGACACAGGTGGGAACAATGAGTACAGGGGCGTGACAGACAGAAGGGAAACTATGGAGACCGGGAAACAAGGTGGGGCTTAGACGGACACAGGACAGGGTGTTGTGTCGTTTGCGAACAATTCATTTGAATGAACGAATCATTTGAGTGAACGTACTGAATCAAATCACTTCCTAAGCTGATTCGTTCTTTTCTCAGTTCAGTAGTTGAGCTCAGCAGCGACCGTGCAGGCCAACAGGAGAACTGCTGTGTGGTCTGTGAATCACTGAATCACCAGCGAATCTGGTGGCGGAGATTCTCATTGCGAGGGAACTGAGCATGCTCAGTGATTCGTTCAATAAACATACTGTCACCATGATTCACATTCGACCTGCCACCCAGAGAACTGTTGCTGAGAATGTGATTCACGTTTGCGATGCCACTCACTTACATTTTATTTTTGATTGCACATTTAAGTTGATATTTTCTTCTGAATTTACAGTTTTTATACAGTTTAATTTAGCTCTTAATTTAATTTTCATTTTGCAATCAAAGTTGTAGGTTAGTTCATACTTGTGACGGGCAGGGATGAGCAACTAAAAGGAAGCGATCACGCCAGGTCTCAGGGAAAAAGGATGGTTTAATAGAAAGTGTGCAAACCTAAAACCCGTGCAATATCTCCAAATTAAGGATATAATGACCAGCGGTCAACTGGTACAAAGACAAGACATATATAGGCAACCAAACGACCCTCAGGTGAGACGGATCATGGGCTCCGCCCACCTGAGGGACGCACATGACTTCACCAGACAACAACAACAACAGCCGCTGTGGACGGAGGCGGCCGGTAGGGGGCCGCCTCACCGTGACAGACCCCCCCACCAAGCCGCACTCCCCTCCACTGGGTGTGTGGCACACAGCGGCTGCACACAAAACAGGAAGGCAGAGACAGGCAGGAACACACCTCCTGCCGTCCAGGAGCTGGAACATAAAACACAAAACATTAGGCAGCTCACCTCCCCGGGCGGGACCCTGGACCGACCGGGCCGTTAACAACACAAAACCACGCCCCGGTCGGTCACAGGGCCCTCACGCCCTAACCAGCGTTTAGCCAGAGAGCCTCAAGGGTGTGCGGACGAGGAGCTACGACTCCTTTGTCGTCCTTAGTGTGTGTTTGGGTGCAGGTTACCTCCCCGAGGCGTGGCTACTTCTCCTCCTGGACCTACCTCCTCCCAGATCTGACCCCGGCCCTTGGCTAGGGGTCACCCCAGCCTCCTGGGGAGCCAACCCCTCCCGGGGCCCCTCATCACACGGTGGACTCCTCCACCCAACCCAGGAGTGCCAGAGACCGAGGCCCAGAGCACCCCCGACGCGGGCTAGGGAGCAGGGGTGAGCAACTAAAAGGAAGCGATCACGCCAGGCTTCAGGGAAAAAGGATGGTTTAGTAGAAAGTGTGCAAACCTAAAACCCGTGCAATATCTCCAAATTAAGGATATAATGACCAGCGGTCAACTGGTACAAAGACAAGACATATATAGGCAACCAAACGACCCTCAGGTGAGACGGATCACGGGCTCCGCCCACCTGAGGGACGCACATGACGTCACCAGACAACAACAACAACAGCCGCTGTGGACGGAGGCGGCCGGTAGGGGGCCGCCTCACCGTGACAATACTTATTTTTTGTATTATGTTACAGTGATCCCGCACCACTTTGCGCTTCAGCTTCACTCTTTTTATGAGATATTAATCGGGAAAAATTATTAACGGGTTAACAGGTAATTAACAGGTAATTATATTTTATGATTTTTTACATGAAAAAAATCCCATAATGTATAAAAATATATTCTAAATTGTAACACAGCATAAGCTGAGGAGCGAGGGCCGGACACAAATGCTGAGAAGAGCGAGATTTATTAAAGGACATTCCATCATTGTCGTCGCCAAAACAATCCAGGGTCATAATAGGAGGGCAGTCAGAGTAACAGGCATAAACAGGCATGATGAACACAGGGAAACACTAACCAGGCAGGGAGACACAGAGCACAAGAACAACGGGCGGCAGTAATAACAACTAGAGAATACAACGAACGAACACACCAGGAACAACCAAGAGAGAACGAAAATAACCGTCAAAGGACAAGAGAGACTCAGGGGCTATATACACAGAACTGAGAACAAGGAACAGGTGACGACAATGACACGGGGCATGGTAATTAACAGGGAATCACAGAGACAAACAAGCAGGGCGGGATGAACAGGCAAGGAACACAGACACAAGGGAACCCGGAGTGACAGCTAAGGGAGGGGGGCGCGGCCATACGTGACATTACCCCCCCTCAAAGCGTGCCACTCTGGGGCACGCAAGGGCACAGGACAGGAACCAGACTAGGACAGGACAGGGAACCAAGGGACATGACGAGGGACAGCAGACACGGGGCAGGACACTACAGGACAGACCGGAGGGACAGGACCAGACAAAACAGGACATGGGACCTGGAGCATGGCAGGGACCGGAGACAGGGAGACTGGCCAAGCGGAGGGCTGGGGCATGGCAGTACACACAGGACCAGAAACAAGGGGAGACCGGACAGGACCAGGGCGAGGCACAGGAGCGGGGCTGGACAAGACAGGACCAGGAACAGATACGGGAGTGGGGCCAGGGGACAGGGCAGAGGCATACACTGAGGCAAAGACGCTATGGACAACAGAGACCGGGACAGGAACAAAGTGGGTGACCACTTGGGGAACAGACATGGGGACCGGGATAGAGACGACACCACTAGACACAGACACAGGAACATGAACTCGAACAGATACAACCACGGGGACGGGAACCAACACAAAACCAGGGACAGGACCAGGGAGCAAGGGGAACACGGGCAACAAAACATAAGAGGCACAGGGTCAATGCCCACTAGAGGGCAGTACAGTCTCCGGGGTAACACATGTGGCCGGCTGGCGGGCAGCAGGAACAGGAGCGGCCGGCTGGCGGGCAGCGGGAACAGGAGCGGCCGGCAGGTGGGCAGCGGGAACAGGAGCGGCCGGTAGGCGGGCAGCGGGAACAGGAGCCTGCGTGGTCTTCCTCCTTCCCCGGTCTGGTCTGCGCCTGGAAGAACATACAGACACAACTGCTTCTCGGTGGCTTTCGTGGTGACTCCGCCTTGTCGGAGGCATCGGGAGTTCACCATGACTTTTGAAAGCCAACCGTAGTTGCATAGTGCATATTTATTCTCATATTTACGAGAACCAGCATTGCTTGCCTGAGACGCTACTTGCCTACATGAGACTGCAAACAACACACGACTGGTTGCTTGCTGGACAAGCACAGATGCATAGAACAGTGTGGGAATGGTTATAAAGGGAATAGGAAAGGTTTATGTAACGTAAAGGTGTGGGGAAGGTTTATAAAGACTTAATATAAATACTTCTAAATAAATATATCGTTTTTACTTTGTGGATTTTCGGTTATCGCGGGTGGTTCTGGAATCTCCCGCGATAAATGGGGGATTACTGTATTTGTAATGTGATTTATATTTCCTATAATAAACCCAACATTTAGTCTCCTGGTCCCACAGGCCGTGAACTAAACTGAAACATGAACCGTTCAGCCGTGTATCAGTTAGATGGCTCCTGCCAAGCACTGAACGACTCGGTGAACGAATCTTTTGAACGAATCTTTTTAGTGAAGTGATGATTCAGTTAATCTAAAAATGCTGCTGTGCCCATCACTAGGACAGGGGCGGAGCTAGACGTGAATGGAATGACGGGAAATTGGAAATAAAGTAGGAGGGGAAAGTCACACTCATTTAGCCTTCACTCTGGTTAAAGCACAATGAGAAAATATAAACACATACACACACACACACACACACACACACACACACCCTGCCTGACCTTAGACGCACTCAAATAGCCTTCACTTTGATTAAAGTGCAATGAAAAAGCACACACACACATGCTGGCCTTGGTCATACTCCTTCACTCTGGTTAAAGGACAATGCGAAAACACACACACAATCATTGGCTGCCCTTAGTCACACTCATATAGACTTCATGCCAGTAAGAGCACAAAGAGCTTTGTATAAAAGGCTGTTATGACTCGGGTGTGTTCATTATATACCATTATATACCAAACACAATCATGTTTTACTCATATATGCAAATTTGAAAGCATTTCTATTCAGGAAACAAGTTCTACCTATGCACAGGTTCATAATGTGAAGAAAGATTATTGAAATACTCAACTACTGTGCCTTTAAAGTGGTTTGTACCATTTGTTTTACATGCGTTGCACTTTGAAGGTGCAGAATTTTTTTTTACTGTGACACACAATGAGCTGTAAGTCTCTTGGAGCATGTCTCTGTTAGCTTAACACATCTAGCCATTCTGACTTTTCACCAATCTTCAAGTGAAAACTGCCCCAGTAGTCAATGTGTAACTTCAGCAGTGTATTTAGGGACACTGTCCTGGGGACAGTATTGGGGGGTACAGTGCCTAGCACGATGCTGCCACCACTCTGATAATGGTGTTTGTAGGGTGATTGGAAGTGTTGGTTTTGTACCACACATAGCCTTTCCTATGGGAGTCAGATTTTCTGACCAGAGAACCTTCTTCAATGGGTTCCTGTAGGCTTTGCCTCTGCCTTGTCCATCTGTGCTGTTGCTTTGGTATCTCTGTAGTGTCTGTGGTGTATTTCCTCCCTTGGCTGCTCTGGGACTTTGGTGAGTGGCCTTCTCTTCAGGCTCATAATTGTGCCATATTCTTTTAACTTGGTTATTGGATTTAATGGTGCTCTGTGAGACCTTCACAGTATGAGATTTGCCAATGTATGCCAATCCAGCTCTACATTTCTCCATGACTTTGACCTGTTTGGTCTTCATGTTGTGTAATGGTGTTGGTGAGATAAGTAACAGTCCTTAACAAAGACCCACAGGTCTTTACAAAGACCCACACACCTTAACAATACCCAAACACCTTACGAAGACCCACACACTACAGACGTTTCTATATGACTATCTGATTATTTTCCACTAACATGACATGACATATTCATGATGTTTTTGGGATCAAAATGATAATAAACCAACAAGAAAAACACACACAAGTTTATTTTCAAGCGGCAATTCCATGTGCCAAGTTGTGTAGCTGATGTGATATTCCCATCTGTTTCAGGGTGCTTGATTATAGTTGGTGTTATATATCTCCCAGGAGCAGCCGAGCTCCAATAGCACAAGAAAGACAGAGTGACAAAGACAAGCACCTGAACTTAACTCGCTCTCTCGTTACATGTGGGAAGCCTCCAGTGGAAACAGGCACATTTTTACTCCAGATTTATTGTTCCTCACTCTTATCAAACATGAATTGTGTGTGTGAGTATGTTTGTAAATTCAGACAGTCAGAGCAGGAGAAATAGTTTACTTATGGAGAATTTGCTTCCATCACAAAAGCAGTTAAAAAGGCAATAAAGAGCATTAGATATATTAACTGACTTATTCTGGATATAAAGTGTTGGTGGATTATTTGTGAAATAATATTTTTTTACTAACTATTTCAACAAAAATAAAAATACAAATATATATTTAAATATATATTTTTCATATGCTATAGCTCTATTTTTTTCTTTTATTACATTTTTTCTATTTGATATGTTTATTTGTCTTAGTTTGAGAATATGTGCACAGGATGAGTGTGCAGACAGTTACAGTGTGAGTGAGCAGACAGTTACTACAGTGTGAGTGTACTGACAGTTGCTACAATGTGCTTATAATTTAGGCATGGTGACTCATAATGATGATGTAAGCTCAGAGACAAAGGACAAACCCTCCTCTCCTCCCTCCTCCCATCCTCCTCTCTCCTCTCCTTTCCCCTCTCCTCCCCTCCTCCTCTTCCCGCCTGCCCTTCACTCTCTTCCCACATCCACTCCCCTCTCCTCGCTCCTTTGCCCTCTCCTCCCCTCCTCCAAATGTTGCCAGGCATCTTCTCAACCATTTAAATAAAATCAATAAATAAATCAATCAGAGAGGCCCAACAAGACAGAGTCAAACAATGCCCCCTCCCTTTCTATAAGTCATTGTGACGTGCTGCATACATCATAGCACTTACACCTTACAGGTCACATGACCATGACCAAGGTCATGTGAGTGTGTTAATGCGTGGGAGTGTGCACCTTATTTCACTTCTTAAAGGGGGGAGGGGGGGGGGGGGCTTTCTTTGTGTTTGTTCTTTTCTAAAGGAATATCAAAACATGCAGTTTGGCAGAGGGGAATCGTGCTAGCCTGGCATGTGCCTGTGTGTGTGTGTGTGTGTGTGTGTGTGTGTGTGTGTGTGTGTGTGTGTATACATGTACACCATCCGAGGCTCTGCTGAGCATGGTGTAAAGCATAAGAAAACAACAGTAGACACTGACGTGCTCTGGAATAAGAAAGTTCAACTTAATAAAGAAAAACTGCAATTGTTTCAGAGATAATTCTGAGATACATAAACCACTCTAAGCACTCTAAGATCCTCTAGGAACATAGCTTACTTTTCCTCTCTCTCTCTCCAGGTTTATCTTCGGTCCTTCTTCTTCAGATTTTAGCATGGTGATAACAGCGTTCACTTGTGGGGGATCCCACCAGACAATTAGTCTGGTTTTCCACAGTGTGTGTGCACATGTTAATCACATAAATGCCATTACATGGCAATTTAAAGCCTTGTTTATTTTCATCAGGTTTGGGTTTGTTTGCTTCTGCCTTATCTCTTACATTCCATCCTCGCATTTTCAGCCCCGTGTGTGTGTGTGTGTGTGTGTGTGTAGAGCGAGCAGTGTCAGACAGTAGAGAGAATATAGCAGATTGTTCAAAGAGATTGCACTCGGGGTGGGGGGTGTGCTAGAGGAAGATTTGGCTAGTCTTCATCACAGAAACAGACTATACAGGCCCAGGACAAAAGGAGAGGGTAGAGCAGTCCATGTCCTTCTCTGTCCTAGACATTTATTAGACCCACCTCCTCCCTGTGCCCGAGCCTGTCTGCTTCCCCTCTAGCTTCCTGCAGCTGGCTAATGGCAGAATTAGCAGCAGGGAGAACATAAGGCTCGTCCAATTCACGCTGGTTACGGCCTACTCCGAGCAGAACCAGGCACTTCAGCATCCACAGCAGGTCTCTGCCGTCTCTTGGGCTCCTCCTGCCAGCATTAGGTCAAAATGGACGTAATGGACACGGTTGTTCCTACCAAGATCTTTCCCTGGACGGATGAGGCCGAAGCAGCCATGGTAACACGGGATAGACGTAAACAAGTAGAAATGGCTTCTGCTGTGGAAATGGCCTCTTGATAATGGAATCAAAATGAGAGGCTCATTTGAAGGCATACTTAACCCTGGTCTGAGAGATGCTGACGTGTAGTCAAAAAAATGGCAACCATGAAACCCAGCATGGCAGCAGAAATCAGAAATGATTCATCGTGACATCAGGTCGCGACTTTTTAATGAATTCAGAAAAACAGCAGTAGTTTCATACCACTGTTCTATTTCAGAAAGGTCACTCGTGCCTGCCCTACAGGTTGGCTGAACAGTTAAGCTGAATTTGATAATAATAATAATACTATTTTATTTGAATTTGAATTTTATAATAATAAAAAACCTTCCTATGAATTCTACTTCCTGCTTTCTAGACACTTTTCTGCTAGCTCTGCTTGTTCTGTACAGTTATTTAATTTATTTGAGTTATTTTTACAAGTTAAAGGGATTCATTACTCATTACTTTACTTGGTAAGCTTTTTTATTCATCTATAAAGGATCGTTTAGCATTTTTTGACATTCTGACAGTCAGACACTGCGAGTGAGCTGTTTTTTGCGCCTCAACCTTGCAAGTGAGTGGTTTTTGTGCACCGTTTCTATTGGTGGCTGGTATTGTTTCCAGCTGTGAAATACCTGCCAGAACTTCTTGGGTGTCAATTTTGCATTTTGGAATTTTAATTTGGATATTTGAGCCTTGTGTGCCCGGTGCTTTTAATCAGAGTTGTATAGTAACCAGTGTTGTGAATAACACTGTTAAAAATAACGGCGTTAGGTAACGGCGTCATTTTGTCAGTAACGGGATAATATATATTTAATTAATTTTCCTGTGGTTACAATGCCGTTGACGTTACTGATCATTAAAAGCGGTGCGTTACTATATATTAATATACTAACAGTAATCCAAGCGGACCGCTGCCCAGGCTAGTGAGGAGTAACAGATCTCGATAGGTCACAGTTCTCGGTGTAACACCTATTTAACTTAACAAGTCAGTAAGCGTTATGGCTAAGGCAGCGTTATGGTAGCCACTCAGACCCAGTGTTTTTACACGCATGCCGAAGCACTCCAGTGACACACGACACGGACACAAATGGAGAAGAGGCAGAAATGGCGAGTCAGGAGCAAGCCGAGAAAAAATTTGCATTTTCAAGGTGGCGATATAAACATTATTTAAGAAAATTATTATTTAATTAAATTATCATTATTTAAGTTCCTGAATGTCTACCAGACTGGGTATTTGATTTATTTAATTAAGAATAGTGTCACGTTACGGTCCCTGAACCCTCCCTTTGGGGCGTGTTAACGTCGTTTGCGTCTAATCGTCTGCGTCAGTGGATCTCCGTGGGTGCGGGTGGGTCTTGTGATTATCGGCTCGTCTCGTCATCACGTGGGGTTAATGTGGTCTGTCTATTTTATGTGCGTTCGCGCAGTGTCTTGTGCTCGTCGTTGTCTGAGTCTACACGTAGTGTGTGCATGTCTGTCTTCTCGTGCGCTATTGCGCAATCGATGTTACTCAATAAACGTAACGTTGTTGGTCTGAAACCAGCGGACTTGTGTCTCATCCGTCTCTCTGGCGCCACCATTACAAATAGAGGTTTTATTGTTAAGTTTACTTTTGTGTGAACAAACCAGTTGTCTCAGGTTGAGAGAATTTAATTTAATTTGATAGATGTAAATGCACTTTATATAGTGTAACTGTTTACTTTTGCTTTTTTAAAATTTATTAATTTTTTTTTACAAAGATTTGGGATTTTAAAGGATTTTATCCTGCACTGGTCTGTGGATGTGCAATAAATATCAAAAGTTAAACACCTTTCTGATCTACTCATTTCAACTGACTGTGAAAACTGCTTTTTCAAAAAAATCCTTATTCATTGGCATATAACTTTTTTTAAACTGTAACGCAAATAGTTATTTCCCTGGTAACGAGTTACTTTTATTATAGAATAATTCAGTTACTAACTCAGTTACTTTTTTGAACAAGTAGTGAGTAACTATAACTAATTACTTTTTTAAGTAACGTTCCCAACACTGATAGTAACAAAGTAGAACTACTTCACTACTGTAATTAAGTACTAAAATGCTGTATCTGGTAAACTCCAGGAGATTGTTGAGGTTCTGCAACACTACAGTCTGCAGTCTTGTAGGAACTCACCTACTCCTGCACACTCAGTGAATTCTCAGGTCTGACACACTGGAACCCATGCACGTAGTCAGTGTTACATTCCAGTTCTTTTAAATAGCCAGTGGCATGGCTCTCAGAATCGAAATAAAAATGTAATCAGAAGAAAACATAGTAGTACAAAACATTGTAACAAACAAAATTTGCTCCCAGTGAAATGCAAAAGTGATGTGTTTGATCAGCGTAGCTTACATCAAGTGTTCAAAGTCTCCTTACTAAATGTCCGCTCACTCACAAACAAGTCTTTTATAATAGCTAAATTAATTGAAGATTATTGTCTGGACTTTCTTTTTCTGACGGAGACTTAGCTTTATAGCAATGGTGCAATAGTGCTAAATGAAGCTTCGCCTCCCGACTTTTAACTATTTTAATGTCTCTTGAGTAAATAAGAGAGGTGGTGGTGTTGCATGTTTTTACCAAAAAGCATTCTACTGTAAGCAGATCTCATTAGGGGAACATCCTACGTTTGAATATCTGGCAGTACAACTCAACAGTACTTATTCAGTTCTTTTGATTGTGCGCATGCGAGAACGATGCATGCAGCCTTTTACAGTAGCTCCGTTTGCGTTTCTTTCTAAAGTTTTCTTTTCACTTTATTTATTGTGTATCTATTTCAGTTACTATTGACATTTAACTCTGTGAAATATGCTTGTGGGGAGAGTTTTTGTTTCTATTTTCGTCTGGATTTTTATCTTTTCATTCTCCACGGCGCAGCATGGACCCATTGTTTATACGAGGGATCAGCTGATCACACTGAAACCGGCAAACATGGCCACTAGGGATAATAATAACAATATTCCCCGTGAGCTTTGGAGACGGACACACAGGGGATGCAGAGGAGGAAAGAAACAATGAACTGGAAAAGCGAGGGCGAAACGGAAAATGTGTTTGTAGAGAAGCGCATATAAACCGCATCTTCCCTCGCTCATCATGGGTAATGTGAGATCACTGAACAATAAGATGGATGAACTATCAGCGCTAGCCAGGAGTCAAAAGGAGTACCGGGAATGTAGTTTAATGTGCTTTACTGAAACATGGCTACACCAGGACATTCCTCTACACCATGGACTTCAGCTACTGCACAGAGACCTGCCACCTCCAGAAGTTTTCTGATGACTCTGCAATGGTTGGATGTATCAGCAGGGGTGAGGAGGATGAGTACAGGGCAACGGTGAAGGACTTTGTCACATGGTGTGAGCTGAACCATCTACAGCTCAATGTGACAAGACTAAAGCAGTGGTTCCCAAACTTTTTCTGCCGTGCCCCCCTTTAGTAGATGAGAATATTTTTGCGCCCCCCCCCCCCCCCCCCCCCCCATATTGATTAGGGATGTACCGATTCACGTTTTTCACTTCCGATACCGATTCAGATATCTGAGGCTTAGTATCGGCGATAGAGTAAAACTGTGCTGAATCGACTTAAAACATTTTTTTTTTAAACACAGACATACTGAATTAGAAGTTTATTGAAAACTCTGTACCAGTATAGCACACTTAAACACACACAAAAACATGTAAAAACAACACAACTTGCATTTGTTCAGTCAGTGCAATTATGAATATAACATTGAATGTAAAATAAATAATACCAAAGAACCTGAAACTTACAAAAACAATAGGTTCACAACTTTGGTCAAACATGAAAAAAATAAACTGCAAGAAACCTTTTAAATGGTTCAAGAATTCTAAATATAATTTAAAATAAATAAGGAGATGAAATAAGAGAAACAGCAATTCATATGCGGCTAGTTTGCAAGCGCAGACATCACGCAGAGCACAAAGCATGTAACGGCCAGAAATATGTGTACTGTCTCTTTAAGGGAGCGAGTTGAGTGCGCGTATGGAATATTGTTGACTCAGACCACTGCTCTTTATTTTATCATTATTTCATTTCTGTAAGTAACGCATTCAATGAGCTTTGGGCAACTCACCAGTTCATGTATGAACAGTCAAGTAGTGCTGGAGCCCAGGTTTAATTTGATCAACCAGCAAATAAACGGACTAAGTGGAATAGCACCAGCGCGAGTACGAGTCAGTGATTCACCTCTCCTCTGTGTGCTTCGCGTTTCACTGTTAACTGTTCACTGTTAACTGTCCAGGTTCACTTCTATCCGGGACAGAGTGGATATTTAAGGTTGAACTAACTCCGAAAAGCAAGCAATACAAGCATAGAATTAGACTGAATAGATCTGTTTTTATGGATCGGTCACATTGTCACCGATACCCGATCTAGAATTGTTTCAGATATTAATATCGGAATCGGTGCATCCCGTTTTACTTCCAAGCTCCGCGCCCCCCCTGCAATAGCTCCGCGCCCCACCTAGGGGGCGCGCCCCCCACTTTGGGAACCACTGGACTAAAGAACTAGTGGTGGATCTAAGGAGGAGCAAAGCACCGGTGACCCCTGTGTCCATCAATGGGGTCAGTGTGGACACTGTTGTGGACTATAAATATCTAGGGGTCCACATCGATAATAAACTGGACTGGGCTAAGAACACTGACGCCCTTTACAAAAAGGGACAAAGTCGTCTTTACTTTTTGAGGCACCTGAGGTCCTTTAACATCTGTCAGGTCATGCTAAAAATCTTTTATGAGTCTGTGGTGGCGAGTGCTATCCTCTATGCAGTCACGTGCTGGGGTAGCAGACTGAGGAGGGAGGACGCCAACAGACTCAATAAATTAATACGCAGGGCCGGTGATGTAGTGGGTGTGGAGCTGGACTCTTTGGATGCAGTCTCTGATAGAAGGATGCTCTCTAGACTGCATGCCATTATGGACAATGTCTCCTATCCACTACACAATCTAGTGATGAGACATAGGAGCACATTTAGTGCTCGTCTCATCACACCAAAATGTACCACAGAGCGACACAGGAGGTCATTCCTACCTGAGGCCATGAAGCTCTATAACTCCTCCCTCAATACATGACAATACAGGACACTACTGTTTATTATCTGTTTATTATCAGTTTATTTTTATTTTATTGTTAATTTTATTTTATTTTATCACATATGTGCAATACCTACTTATTTTACATTTTATTTTAAATTCAATATTAGGATGTTTATTCTTTATTTATTACATTTTATGTGCAATACCTACTTATTTTACATTTTATTTGTCAGGAATGTCACCTGATAGCCATTAAGGACTCAGCTGTTCCTCATCACCACGCCCACATTCCAGGCATTCATATACACCGTCATCACAACACCTCGTCGCGAAGTATTGCCAACCATGTTGCATACCGAGCGTTATCATACTCTGCTGTTTCTCCTGTGTACCAACCTCTGCCTGTTCCCTTGACCCCATCTCCTGCCTAGCCCTCAGGTACCGTACAGACTCTGCCTTCCCGTTACGACCTCGGACCGGATAGACCACTCTCAACATACGGCATTAGATCAACTCCGTTTATGCATTAACATCTCGCATTCTCTGGTTGTATCTATCTGCCAAATAAAAAGCATTGTGCTTTTGCATGAGGATCCCTCTCTGTCTCTTCCAAACATTACAAAATACTTCGCCTATATCATGGATTCTGCAGAAGCTCAAGCCTAGCAGCCATAGCAGCCAGCATCGCGGCGTTGAAGGAGGAAATCACACTACTTACCGAGACGACTCGTAACCAAGGGATTAGCATCCTGGCTCTCTCTGAGACCCTCCATCAAGCCACAAGCTGCTGTAAACGTGGATAAAGTCCCGACACGCCCCTCTCTGGAGTCGTACCTGAACAGTACCTGGAGTATAAGGACGTCTATAACAAGACTCAGGCCAGTCTATTACCCCCTCACAGACCTAGCGACTGCGCCATCGACTTTCTCCCTGGGTCGTCTTTACCCAAGAGATCTAAGCCATACCCTCTCTCCCGTCCCGAAGATGCTGCGATGGAGTCTTACATCAGTGAAGCACTGCAGAAGGGGTTCATCCGCCCATCGACGTCCCCAGTAGCAACCGGGTTCTTCGTGGAGAAGAAGGGGAGTGGACTACGTCCCTGTATTGATTACCGTGCGCTTAATGCTGTCACCTTGAAGTTCGCTTACCCCCTTCCTTTTATATCTGCTTCCCAAGAGCGATTGATGGGGGCGACTGTGTTCACTATACTGGACCTGAGGAGCGCTTACAATCTGATACACATACGGGAGGGGGATGAATGGACAACTGCCTTCGTAACTGCTCGAGGTCACTATGAATACCTGGTGATGCCCTATGGGCTGTCAAACAGTCCGTCAGTATTCCAAGCCTTTATGGACATATCTTCCGTGAGATGATAGATTGTTTTGTCTTTGTTTACATCAGAGGTGGGGACTCGAGTCACATGACTTGGACTCGAGTCAGACTCGAGTCATTAATATTAAGACTTTTGACTTGACTTGAAAAAATATTCAGAGACTTAGACTTGACTTGGACTTTTACACCAATAACTTGGGACTTGAATTGGACTTGAACCTGTTTACTTGCAAAGACTTGATTTTTTTTTTACCCCAAATTTAAATTTTAAAACGCATATTAATATTTATAAAGTGCGCCCCATTAATTTCATTTCCGTCCTTCTGACGCAGACCAGTCCTCTGCTTTTCCACACTCTGTACGTGTGTGTGTGCGTGAGCTGCAGCACAACCAATCAAATGGGGGGTTGGCGAACGTAAATTTTTACCGGGCGGGGTGTAAAATGGACACAAATTAAGTATTATATCGCGGTCGATCGATCGCCAGTGGTTGGTGCCAGAGCGAACTAGTAACTCATTTAATCATAGATGTGGATCAGAGGTAAATAAACTAGATTTTTTTCCGGCGTGAGAAATCGGATGTGTGGCGTGAGAGCGTGTGAAGACGGTCAAATGCGTGTGTCTCACGCTTAATGCGTGAGAGTTGGCAACCCTGGGTTCTGTATCTGAACTCGGGGAAGAGAGCCTCTCTCTGTCACCATCATAATATCTAGTTCTATCTCAGCATGGATTGTGTATTTGAAGACATCTACGTCGAGAAAAAAATATATTGACAAAAGTGGAGCGAGTTTTCAGCTATGGGGACATCATTCATCATGCACAAATGACATACAGACTTTTGGCCAGCAAATGCAATGCAGAATAGTTTACTGAAATGTCTAAAGTTGCAGATTCCTGTTAATTGTTCAGTTCTTATATTTGTTTGTCTTGTGTCACTCACACATGTTCTCCAAGAAACCAGATAAGAGAAGAGAGGGAAAATGCTGGTTCTTTGTATTGTACTGTGAAAATATCAGCACTTTTTATTTGAACATGGAGTTCTACTTATGACTTTTTCACAGAATATTTATTTCTGGTAAATTGTAGTTTAAAGTATGAATATTTTTGCAGCTAAGTTTAACAAATTGAACTGTGCAATAAAGAGGTGTAATTTTAATTTTTTTTTATACTTCGTGTTTTCAGTTGCACATGTTTTATCAAGATTTGAGGAGAATACAGATTTAAAAAAGAACGCATATTTACATTTAAAATATACCTGCAACATTGGTAAAAAAAAAAAAAAGACTCGAAAGGACTTGAAATTCCAAGTTTCAGACTTGGGACTTGACTTGACTGTTGCCTGTCTTGACTCGAGACTTGACTTGACTTGAGTGTCTTTGCTTGAGACTTGACTCGGGACTTGAGGTATAAAGACTTGGACTTACTTGAGACTTGCAAAACACTGACTTGGTCCCACCTCTGGTTTACATTGACGACATCCTGAATTATTCTCCCTCAGTCACCGAGCACGTCCAACACGTCTCCGCTGTCCTGCAACGCCTACGGGAGAATAAACTGTATGTGAAACCTGAGAAGTGCGAGTTCCACATTTCCACTGTCTCGTTCCTAGGCTGTACTCTCTTGCCGGGCCAAATGCGTATGGATGCTGATAAGGTGGATGCAGTGACTAACTGGCCAGTGCCTTGTTCGACGAAAGAACTGCAACGGTTCCTGGGATTCGCGAACTTCTGCCGTCGATTCATTAGGAGCTTCGGTTCGATAGCGGCCCCTCTCACCGACCTCCTGAAAGGGGGGAAGAAGACGCGCTTCGTGTGGTCCTCCAAAGAGCATCAAGCGTTCAACACGTTGAAAACTGCGTTCACCAGTGCACCCATATTGCACCTCCCGGATCCCAAACTCCAGTTTATCGTCAAGGTGGATGCATCGGAAGTGGGTGTGGGCGCTGTTCTATCCCAACGACAAGGAGAACCCCCTATACTGTTTCCCTGCGCTTACTTCTCAAAGAAGTTGAAACCGGCAGAAGTTAACTACGATAGAGAACTCCTGGCTATGAAACTAGCGCTAGAACAGTGGCGTCATTGGCTGGAGGGCTCCGAACATCCGTTTATAGTGTATACTGACCATAAGAACCTAGAGTATGTGAAGTCCGTCAGACGTTTGAATCCGCGTCAGGCAAGGTGGGCTCTGTTTTTCTCCCGGTTTAAATTCTCAGTGTGTTACAGGCCCGGTTCCAAGAATACCAAGGCGGATGCTCTGTCTCGGATCCACGACAGATCACCGAGCAATGAGGCGCCGGTGCATATTCTTAAGGACTCCTGCTTCCTCGACCTCATAAGATGGGATGTGCAGGACGACTTGAATGTGGCTTTACTCACTGACCCCAGTCCCGAAGACTGTCCCGAGGGTAAGCAATACATCCCGGTGTCGTTGCGAGGGCGAATCCTCCAGCTCACCCATGACACGGCAAGGACTGGACACCTGGGCATCACTCGTACTCGCCACCTCATCGCTCGGAAGTATTGGTGGCCATCGTGGGAGGACGACATTCGCGACTATGTACTCGCCTGCGAGATATATGCGCTCAGTCACGTACTCCACGCACCTTACCCACCGGTAAACTCCTCCCGTTGCCTATCCCACGTTGGCCATGGTCACACATAACGGTCGACTTTGTCACCGATCTGCCTGTCTCAGGAGGCAATACCGTAATCTTTGTTGTAGTGGACAGGTTTTCGAAAATGTGTCGTCTGATTCCTCGCCCCAAGTTACCCACAGCCATGGAAACAGCATCGGACATCTTCCACTACGTCTTCTGGATCTATGGGCTCCCAGAAGACATCCTGTCCGATCGAGGGGTTCAGTTCACCTCGCCTGGACCCCATTCTGCAAACTGCTCGGAGTGACAGCCAGCCTGACGTCAGGATATCATCCCCAGTCCAATGGTGAGGTGGAGTGGTACAACCAAGAACTGGGTTGGTTTCTTCGCCAGTACTGCGCATCTCAGAGAGACTGGCATAAATATCTCCCCTGGGCAGAGTATGCATGTAACTCCATAATACACTCCTCAACCAAACTCCTTTCCAAATTGTCTACGGCTATCAACCCCCGTTTTTCCCATGGGATAAGACGCCCTCTGATATCCCTACTCTAGACGAGTGGCTGACGCGCAGTGCTCGTACCTGGGAACAAGCTCACGTTCAGTTGAGACGTGCCCTCCATACCCGCCGCATGAATGCTGATCGCCGTCGTCTCCCAGCCCTGATCTATCACCCTGGTCAGCGAGTATGGCTCTCCACTAAGAATCTCAACCTGCATCAGCCCTGCCGTAAACTCAGTCAACGTTACATCGGACCATTTAAAGTGCTGAAGAGGGTTAACCCCTTTTCACACCAAATGGTTGGATGGTTTTGTAGTGGGCTTTGTAGCTGGGTAGTATGATTGCTGTGCTACCTGTTTGTAGTGTTGTCCCTGTAGGTGAGCAGCTACCCCTCCAATCCTCCCATGTGTCTGATGTTATTTGCTTTAATAAACCCTCAAGTACGTTATTGCTCTTCTGTGGTGTTGTCAACTTACTGGTGTCCGAACCTTGTATTACACTATGGTGTAGTTAAAATTGAGGGGACAGGTGCTAGGACAAACGAGGGCATGGTCCCAGGCTTGGGTCCAGAGGAAATGGTCTTCTGGAAGAGGAGAGACAGCTTGCTAGCTGGCTCATTGGGCACAGAGCTTCACTACCCCCCCCCCCCCACTCGAGGCAGGGAGTGGTCGACCCGGGGAGACTAGAGGGACAGCCCACTCCGTCACCGCGTCCAAGCCCAGACCTCCACCACCCCCACCGCAGAGAGTAGTCAGTACTCGTTAATTAAATAATACGACTCTCAGCTGTTTGCTGTTAGTCGTAGCAAAGTTCGCGTGCTCTCAATAAAGAAAACCGGGGAGAGAGAAATGGCGGAGCCTCTTTAATAGGTCTAACCTCGGTGTCGGTCAAACCAGAAAGAGAGCAATGGTGGCTGATCAGGGTATTTAAACACCTGGACTGTAGACACACCCTTTATTCCGTCAAAGCAAACTTGTTCCATGTGTTGCCAGTGGTACTGCCACCTGCTAATTTAGCATGGTACCTACACAGGTCCTTTTTTGCTTTCCAATTGTTAAGAATGGTTTTCTTGGCGATGCATAGGGCAGTGAGAACTATGTGGGATGTGATTGCCTCCATAGCCAATTCACTGACGCTCTAGGATGTACAGTCTGGGGGATGTTGGGATGCAGCATTTAAGCCACGTGGACAAGTCTACACATATTTTCTGCCAGAACTCCTGGACAGGCCTACAATCCCATATAGCATGCATATTGTTATCAATTATATTGCCTGTACAGTGGGTGCAAATGTTTGACTGTGCTAGGCCCATTTGGAACATCCTTTGTCCTATATAGTGTGTTCTATGAAGGACTTTGTATTGTATAAGTTGTAAGTTGGGGCTTTTACTTATTTTTAAGATATTTGTACATATGTCTGTCCAAAAATGTTGATCTGGATTAATAGATAGATCTCGTTCCCATTTGGCCATCGGAAGAGAGATTGAGTCATAAAATTTTAACAATAATTTATACAGTTTTGATAATAATTTAGGGGTAAATAGATTTAAAAATTCAGTTACCCATGCTGATATTTCTAAATTCAGTTGATTGCGGTTGAATCTCTGTTGAATTATGGATTTTAATTGTTGATATTCAAGAAATCTACTGTTGTTTATTCCATACTCTGATATGGACACAGACATCCAGTCCCTGTGGCATTCTACGTTTCCTGTGACGACACTCCTGTTTCCTGTTTCACCGGCGCACGACAGCACGCTCGCACGCAAACGCGGATTCACATATCACATTAGCATAGCTTAGCTATAGCCTAATACACTTACATTAAACACTACAATTCTAAATCAGTATAATACACTTACCGACATCTGATTTTTTTTTTCTCGTTTCTGTTTTCTCCCCGTCTCTTTCTTTCTCCCTCTGTTTTCTCCCCCTGTTTCTTTCTTTCTCCCTCTGTTTTGTCTCCCCTGTTTTTCATGGCTACCGCGGAGGAACGGGCTCTCGTCAAGCTCGGCTCGGAGCTGGACAAGTTGGGTCGGCAGATCCAGCGTCTTCTGGAGAAGCAAGCGGAACTCACCCAGGAGAAGACCAGGCTCGAGGCCGCCCGCGACGCAGCCTACTCGGCCGTCTCCACTCCCTCATCACGGCGGCTCAGCGCGACCGCCATCTTGACCCGGGCACCAGGCTGGGAGCGCCAGCGAGGACGCGGAAGGCAGCCGGCGTCATCACCCCTACCTCAGCCGGACTTCTCCTCTGCGAATCCGTTCGAGGTGCTCAGCTCCAGGTCCTCCGCCTCGCCCTCACCCCTGCGTCCGACACCACCCTCACCAGCGCCGGCACCGAAGAAGAATAAGGGCGGTATCCTTGTTATCGGTGACTCGATAACACGACAAGTAAAGATTAGCCTGCCAGGCGCTAAAAGAACCCCCACTGTGTCATGTTTTCCAGGCGCTCGTGTCCTGGACGTGGCCAGGCGGCTTCCCTCGGCGCTGAAGCAGCGAGACGACTTCGGCACCGTCGTCCTTCACGTGGGGGCTGTCGACACCTTCGCCCGGCGCAGCGAGATCCTAAAGGAGCACTACCGATCGCTTCTGGACACCGCGCGGAAGAAGACGTCGGCCAGGCTTGTTGTCTCCGGTCCGCTTCCAACGTTCCGGCGAGGGTGCGAGTTATTTAGCCGTCTTTTCTGTCTCCACAGCTGGCTCCAGGACACCTGTAGCAGTGCCGGCGTGGACTACATCGACAACTGGGAGAGTTTCCGAGAGCGTCCATCACTCTACCGCCGAGATGGACTTCACCCCAGTCGCCTAGGCTCGGCAGTCCTCTCCAGGAACATCGAGGACGTGCTACGCCAGGCCTGACCAGCCACAACAAACCACGCAAATCAGCTAAGTAGAACTTCCCTAACTACCAAACCATTGAGACTGTGTCTGTTAGCCGTGGCAGGTATAAGAATAACAGGGCGATATGTTTTAAAAATCTAATTAAAATTAAATTAAATAATCAACATGAAGTGAGCAGCAATATTAAGCTAAGGCTAGGACTTTTAATCATTAGATCGCTTGCATCAAAAGCTGTGATAGTAAACAAAATAATCTCAGATAACAGACTAAATGCACTCTGTTTAACAGAAACATGGGCTAGAGTAGACGAATATGTAAGTTTTAATGAAGCAGCTCCTCCTGGATACAGTTATGTTCATCAGCCCCGTATCACAGGGCGTGGAGGTGGAGTAGCCACAATATATGACACAGATATAGGTTTTACAGTAAAACCAACCACCTCTATTAACTCATTTGAGGCTTTGATAGGTGAAATAGGCAATAATCTTATAGGCAATAAAACAAAGCTTAAATTAGTGACCATCTATCGACCGCCGGGTCCCTACTCAGAATTTCTTCAGGAATTTGCTGAGTTTCTTTCGGAACTAGTCTTAACCATTGAGAGATTTGTAATTGTGGGTGATTTCAACATTCATTATGAAAATGAATCAGACCCACTTAAAATTGCGTTCGACTCCATACTAGATTCAGTAGGTATAGCCCAAAATGTGACAGGGCCTACCCACCACTGTAAACACACCTTAGACTTAATACTTACTTACGGATTAAACATAGAACATTTGGCAGTCATCCCCCAAAATGACGCCATTTCAGATCATTCCTTACTAATATATGAAATGACTTTATACAATGTACATCAGATGCACCATACAAAAACCACGCGCACTATCACATCCGACACTGCAGCAACATTTATAAACTTACTGCCGGAGCTACCGAACACTATGCCACTGCAGCCCAATGAATTGGAACAGGCAACACAACAGTTTTATTCCACACTCAGCAATACCTTAGACAGTGTAGCTCCAATTAAAACAAAATTAATTAGGGAGAAAAAGCTTGCACCATGGTATGACGAACACACTCGTCTTCTAAAACAGGCAGCTCAAGCAGCGGAGCGAAAATGGAAATCCACCTCAATAGAAGTGTTTAGAATCACATGGAAAGACGCCATAGTCAAATATAAACATGCCCTAATAAAAGCTAGAGCCACATACTATTCGACAATAATAGAAAACAACAAGAATAACCCTAGATTTCTCTTCGCGACCGTATCAAAACTAACAAGAAATATCAACGACACTAGTTCTAACACAGCACTTACACACACTAGCGATGAATTTTTAAACTTTTTCAATAATAAAATAGATAATATCCGACTACAGAGTCATAATACATCGCAGCCTAACCTCCAATCCAACCCCAGTAGTTTAGTTATTAGTAACTATGCATCCAAAAATATTACTGAGCTAAATATCTTCGATCCTATATCGCAAAAAGAGCTCACAACTGATTAATTTGTCTAAGCCTACATCATGTATATTTGACCCAGTTCCAACCCGTCTATTTAAAGACCTACTCCCAGCCATTGCAGGGCCCTTACTTAATATGATTAACTCCTCCCTTAACCTAGGTTACATGCCCAAAAAATTAAAATGCGCCGTAATTAGACCCTTGATTAAAAAACAGAATCTCGATCCGCAGATTCTAGCTAACTATAGACCCATTTCTAATCTCCCATTTATCTCTAAAATTTTAGAAAAAGCAGTTTCCAATCAGTTAAACCACTATCTCCAATCAAATAGTATCCATGAAAAGTTCCAATCAGGATTTAGACCAAACCACAGCACTGAAACAGCTTTACTCAGGGTAGTGAATGATCTTCTAATATCGGCCGATAATGGGCTTGTCTCGTTCCTTATACTGTTAGATCTTAGTGCAGCTTTTGATACTGTAGACCACAACATTTTGCTGGATAGACTAGAAAACACGGTAGGTATTAAAGGAGTCGCACTCTCCTGGTTTAGATCATATTTAACTGACCGCTTCCAATGTGTAAGTGTTAATAATAAAACCTCTAAATCTGAGCAGGTTAAATATGGTGTCCCACAAGGGACAGTCCTAGGACCACTTCTATTCACACTGTACATGTTACCCTTAGGCGAGATTATGCATAAGCATGACAACAGTTTCCATTCCTACGCAGATGACATTCAGCTATATTTATCGGCAAAACCCGATGATTTAGGCGCAAACAGTAAGATTGAGAAATGTGTAGAAGAGATAAAACATTGGATGGCGTGTAACTTTCTAGCACTAAATCCCGATAAAACAGAATTAATAATAGTTGGGTCTAGGGCTGCGAGAGACAAGATACATAATGTAGCATTGAATCTACATTCTTTTACTATAACCCCCAGCGCAGAGGTAAAGAACTTGGGCGTCACAATAGACCCAGATCTCTCGTTCGATACACATATTAATAATATAACTAGGGTAGCATTCTTTCACTTGCGCAACATTGCCAAAATTAGAAACATATTAAATATTAGTGATGCAGAAAAACTAATCCATGCATTCATTTAGATTATTGCAACAGTCTCCTAGCTGGATGCTCTGGTAAATCCATAAACAAACTCCAGCTGGTTCAGAACGCAGCAGCACGAGTTTTAACAAAAACTAAAAAGTTTGATCACATTAGTCCCGTACTATCGTCATTACACTGGCTGCCAATTAGATTCCGTATTGACTATAAAATACTTTTATTAACATATAAAACGCTGCATGGCTTAGCTCCAGACTATCTTAGTGAACTTATTGAACAATATAACCCAGCGCGTTCACTTCGCTCGCAGGACGCAGGGTTATTAACTGTTCCTAGGATCAAAAAGATCACAGCAGGTGGAAGAGCTTTTTCTTTTAAAGCTCCACAATTGTGGAATAATCTTCCTGCCTCTATTCGGGACTCAGACACAGTCTCAATGTTTAAAACTCGATTAAAGACTCATCTGTTTAGTTTGGCCTTTGATTAATCTGTTACATAGTTACTACATCTCGTATCTTTTCTCCGAGGTTCACCTGGAGAGTAACATTGCAGTCGGAGCCTACAATACCAGCATCGCTGCTCCGACATGGAATGAAAGCCTGGCGTTCATCAACAGACATTTACAGTGACAATATCAAAACCCAGAACTTTCATTTTTACCTTTACTTAGTCTGATTGTGTGATTTGTGTATGACTTGTGTATTTGTCTGTATTTTGTGTAATTTGTGTGTTAACGGGCCGCCCAATGGATGATGGGTTCCCTTTTGAGTCTTGGTTCTCCCGAGGTTTCTTCCTAATCCCCACCATCATAGGAAGTTTTTCCTTGCCACTGTCGCCTTTGGCTTGCTCATTAGGGTTCTGGACCCATAGTATTGTTAACCTTTTAAATCCTGTAAAGCGCTTTGTGACAACATGTGTTGTGAAAAGCGCTATACAAATAAACTTTGATTTGATTTGATATAAGTTCCTGAAATGTGACAAAGTTTCCATATTTAATAACATGTTCTACTTTTTTTATTCCCTTATCATACCATGATGTAAAATGTAGTACTTTCTTGTTCTGACAGATGTCTTGATTGTTCCAAATGGGTGTTAGTTTGCATGGGATGAGTGGGGACCGAGTTAATTTTAGGAATTCCCACCAGGCTGTCAGTGAAGTATTTATACTAAGGCTTTTAAAACAGTCCTGATGCTTAATATTAGAGCTAATATAAGGTAGGTCTGAGAGTTTTATTTTCCCGCAGAATGCTTGTTCTAGGTCCAACCATGGGCTGTCTATTAAGTCGTATTTGATCCATTTTAAAATGAACTGTAATCTATTGGCTAAGAAATATTGATAAAAATTTGGTAGTTCTAAGCCACCCTTGAGTTTTGGCTTTTGCAAGGTTTTCAGACTTATTCTTGATGGCTTGTTTTTCCATTGAGATGTTTGAGTCTTAAGGATTTAAACCAGGCAGAGGGTTTATTTGGGATTAGTGAGAATAAGTAATTGATTTTGGGTAGAACCATCATTTTAATGGTAGCTACTCTCCCCATGAGTGATATAGTTATAGCGTTCCAGCGTGTGAGATCATCTTCTATTGTTTTTAATAGAGGGATATGATTTAACTGCACTAAGTTTAAAAGTTTAGCAGAGACATGTATGCCTAAATATCTAATATTACCTGATTGTACACTAAAAAATGAAGTGTTAAAATTACTTAAAAAATTAAAGCAAGTGTTTGCATGGATCTTTTTGAGTTTAATTAACTTGCTGTAGTATTAAGTAAATGTAACCCATCTAAGTCACTTAAATACACTTAAATAAATTATAACAGTATAACTAAAATTAATATGTTGAGTTAACTTAAATATTTTGAGTTGACGGAGGGTTGGAAATTAAGTTGAACATACTTAGTTTTTTTAAATAAACACAACTAAATAAATTCAAAGTTTAGTCATTCAAATTTAAGTTGTCAGAACTAATTTATTTTAATTCTACCAACAAAGAAAGATCCATGCAAACACTTGCCTTAATTTTTTTGCTTTTGTATTACTTAAAATATAAGCCCCCTTAACTGCCACTCAAATAAATCAATTTCCAGACATCAAATACAATTTTTGCATTTATTACAAACAATTTATTACAAACAATTCTTGAAAACAATAATACCAAAAGGCTTGCAATTTAAACTATAAATCTTTAAATTAAATTAGTGGTGGGCCGTTATCGACTACTAATTTATATACTGTGTATGTGTGAATATATAATATATATATAGATATATATAGATATAGATATATATATAGATATAGATATATATATTATATATATATATATCACAGTGAGGCGGCCCCCTACCGGTCGCCTCCATCCGCAGCGGCTGTTGTTGTTGTTTTGTGACGTCGTGTGCGTCCCTCAGGTGGGCGGAGCCCGTGATCCGTCTCACCTGAGGGTCGTTTGTTTGCCTATATATGTCTTGTCTTTGTACCAGTTGACCGCTGGTCATTATATCCTTAATTTGGATCTATTGCACGGGTTTTGGTTTGCACACTTTCTATTAAACCATCCTTTTTCCCTGAGACTTGGCGTGATCGCTTCCTTTTTAGTTGCTCACACCGCCCGTCACAGAATGACCAGCCACCCTTCGGAAGCCGCCGAGTCTCTTTTTCTTTCTCCTTCGTTCGTGGTCATGTCTCGTGGTAAGTGTTTGTCTGCGTGGTGTTTTGTGAAGAGTTCCGCCGTGCTTTTGTATTGCGTTTGTGACACGGCGAGGACCAGGGCGGTCTGCCCTGAGAAAACTCTTCGTGTTTGTTATGGAGTCAAATTAGGGTCTTTAATATGAGAGCGCAAAGATAATGTTAAATCGAGCAAGTCACACACATTGAGCACGCAAAATCAAGGAAACCGAGCAAAAACAGTGACAACGAGAGCACAGAATCAAGAATTGCGCTGTTAAGCGCGCTCGTTTCTCGCAGCCACGCGAGCGCTTCACTGTTTTCAGCGCGCGTTTCAGTTTTTTGCTCGGTTCTAAAATTTCTGCTCGCTTCGTAATTACAAGCGGGGTTACATCACAGATTGGCGATGATCCAGGCTTGGTAGAAGATTACCGAAATCATCGAACGAAAGTCGCCGCTTATTTCTACGATGGGAGAGTCAAATCAAAACGTGAGTAACAATATATATAGAAATCATTACTTTTTGTGATATAAATGAACAGTTACCAGAACGATGAATGTATTGTGGTAATGTATAACTGTTGAAATTATATTGTTTACACTGTATGCCAATTTTAAATCTAAGTTAAATGTATGGTTAGCTTGATTGGTAAATTAGCTGAATGTGGATTCATGTTCAGCATGTCAGGTAATGGTACTTTTGTTATTTTGCTAGTTAAATTTGAGTGATATAATAAATACAGCCCAGAATTTACTCATGGCAATAAACAGTACTCTGGTGACTCCAGAAAGAGTAAGTCAGGGTAATCAGGGCCAGAGACATGGACAGCAAGCTACCACGTCACAGCAAGCTACCACATCACAGCAAGCTACCACATCACAGCAACCCACGAGACAGCCTTCTGTATACCAGGAAATGGCTAGGTCATTGTAATTTGTCTTGATACTTCTACAAGTTTTTACAAATGCTGTGTAAACATGAATGTTTTTTTCACATTTACATTTATATGTTCAGGTCATTCCCAGGCATGTATAAAAAAGGTACAAGAGGCAAAGCAAGGATTGCTCCTCAGAAGAGGAAAATAACTAGGACAACTTCAGTGTCTTTTTACCTTTTGCCAAAAAGTGCCACAAAAACACCAAAGGGAAATGATGAGTTCAAGTTAATTCAAGCTGGACTTGGGAAAAGATCCCTGCTAATTAGTGATGACATGGATCATGCTGAAGTAAGTATTTGATGGGTAATAGACTAAAATGTGGACTACAGTACTTGCAGCTTTCAGCATAAAATAACAAGGCTCGTTGATTCATTGTTTGATATAGCTGTCATCATTGCTGTGCAAAGAATTTCCAAAAATTGAATGTTTGAAGGGAGGCTGGCTACTGTATAAAGCTATAGGTATTGTATATTAACACGCATGCAAAAACACACACATGCAAGATCTAAATAACTCCTGCAGTGATGCATTTTAGTAACTGCATGAATACATTTCACTGTCAGACCTAGAGTTGTTAATCATTAATTTCTTTCTTATCAGTCTTTGTTTATTTTTATTTTGTACATAAGGCATTAGTGAATGATCCTTAGCAAAAATGTCATATTTAGAAAAAAGTACTACCATTTGTGCGCGCACAGACTGATGTATTACATGTATTATGTCGTAGGTGGTAGTGGACAGAGGCCTCCATCTGTGATTGCCCCAGAATCAGAAGGTTATACAGGAGGGTTGGTGACAACAGTGAGCTCTGGGGGCAAATCTATACTGTACATAGTACCACTTCAGGTCGAAATTGATATGACTCCATTACCTCCAAATGCTCAAGAATTTCAAAAAATGCCCAGAACCCAGTGCAGTAGGTGCAGTGAAGAAATGCCGCTGCAGGTCCTGGCTGTTCACTACAGCTGCTGTAATGGCAACATTAGTGAAGGTACTTCTGACAATGAAAGCACAATAACTATGGATGCTGAAGAAACTGTGAAACTGAACAATTCAGCTGTGGAAAGCCATTGTGTTTTTATTATTTAATTTATTTGTTGGTATTTTTTATACCAGCAGTTATCAATAAATCTTTATGTATTATAAAATGTCATGGCATTTGTAAGACACAATATTTGTGATTTTTGTCTTAGGTTGACATACAGGAAAGTGATTGTGAGGTTGAGTTTGTTTCTGCTATGCAAAATAGAGATCCATCCAACAAGGTTTTTGTACACTTGCACTTGTATTTAAAGTTTTATCTGTTGATTAGATAATTGCTTCTAATAGTTCCATCTTCTGTCGATTACATGTTCTATGACCAATATTCCTCTAATACATCTTCATATATGTTTTTAGAGAGAACCTACTTGCCCAATTTGCCAAGAATGCTTTCCCTTAGATCTTCTTGAGGTGCATGCAAGTGTATGTGGTGAGAGGTAGGTAGGATGTACAAATAAAATAGTTCATGCAGAGTACATATATATACAGTCGACACACATGTATTTAATAGCCTGTGACCGCCAATTCCAATTTGAATCTTGATCCATCTGTATTTTACATATTTGACAACTGTTTCAGTTTTGTTTTTGTGAAGAAATGTGTTAAATGTATGGCCTAATTTATTTATTATTTTATTAAGCAGGCCTACTACAAAAGCAGACAGCTCAGATGTGGGTCAAGAAGGGGCTCAAAGGTGTGAAGTCAATTAAAATGATACAAATTGTAAAGTATACAGTATACAGTAATTAACAAAATAACTTTTTTTAAATTGTTGTTTTCTAGCCTTGATGACCTCTTGCAAAATATTGCTGACCAGGTGGATGAATCAGAAAAATTTTCAATCTGCATCACAAGATCTAACCTTCTCCAGCGTGGTCTTCAGCAATGGCAGCGGCAAAAGAAAAGCACCCCAAAATGCTCCCTGCATGTATGTTATATGGGTGAGGCAGGTGTAGATACAGGAGCTTTGAAGAAGGAATTCTTACTGGTAATTTTTTTAATGATTCATTTTAATTATTATTCATTACTTTACCTACCTATTATCAGTTATCACAGTTAAGTACTTTCAATAGGTTTTATTGTTGCTTTATGGTCTGCTATCTATATTTAAGGTGATTTTATTGAATTGCAGTAGTAGTCCTTTTCAAATGTAATTCTTATTGTTTTGTCAGACATGATGTCTGGAATTGAAACATTTCTTTGAACCAAACATTGACGGAAAAGGAAAGAATCCTATTTATTCAATAACTGCCCTTGACCAGTGTTACTTCAGGTATTAATTGATAATTATCACTAGTAACCATATTATTCTAAATTATTATGCTGACTCAATTGTGATCTGCACATAGGACTTTTGGAGAAATATTTGCTGCAAGCTTGGCCCAAGGAGGTCCACTACCCAATTTTATGCGGGACTGGTGCTACACTTACCTTGCTACAGGAGATTCTGACAAATTGATTCTTACCCCAGATGATGTCACAGATCAAGAAACCAGAGAATTGATTATTAAGGTACGTGTTAAATACTATAGTCTAAATGTCACATTTCATTTATTTTGGTTTTTCATTGCAATAGTGATGTTTCAGGTCACAAGTGCCACAGCTGAATACCTACCCATCCTTACCGATGACATATTATCCTGTGGATATACAGGTGTCATATGCATAGGTAAAAAGGAGCAAATTATAAGGTTTGTGCATCGTTTTATGTTGAAATTTGAAGCATGATTATTCTAAACTTCTGATTGTTAATGACTGCCTTTAGTTAATTGTGTATTATATATTTCACTGGAATTTTTCTTAGACCATTCTAGAAATACATATCCATACATTAGAGGCCCAATTAATTTTTGTTTCAGAACCATTGTTCTGCACTCTCTGGCATGACTTTTTCCAATGCTTCAGCAGTTGTGTAAAGGTTTGCAGCTCTACAATCTTCATAGAGTGCTTGAGTTAAACACTGAACTTTGCCGGCCCTTGTTTGTGCCACTTCAGGATGACAAGGTAAATCCTTGGTCACATTATATTAGAATGCCAATCACATGAAGATTTTGTTGTAGCTTTTTTCTAATGTTTTATGCTGATGGTCACACCTTTTTAAAGCCCGACGCTGACTTCATTATGAAAAACTGCACACCACACTTGAGTGAGAAAGGGACAACAAGGCACATCATTGAAATGGACATTCTCAACAACTTCCAGGATTTTCTGCAGGAGGCAGAAGACAATGGTAAGATGCATCCTGATGAGTTACAACTGAGTACCCTTCCACCATTAGTGCACCCACTAGTGTTACAACTTATTATTACTGTCATTATTTAGGTGCAGACAATATGGGTCCTGAACGAAGTGGCCTAACAAGTGAAACAGAAGAATCTGACACTGAAGGGGAGCCCAATACCAGACCTCTCACAGTCCCAGCAATCCTTCAGTGGCTCACTGGCCAGGCACACAAACCTATACTACCAAGTGAGAAGAGCAACTTTAAAATTCACATAAAGTTTAACCATGACTGTGACACTGAATCTCACAATATTTGCTTTCCAATCATCAGTGCCTGTAGCAACACTATAACATTCCCAACTGCACATATGAAATCTTACAAGGAATTCAAAAATATAATGACTCTTGCACTGCGTTTTGGCAATGCTTTTTCAAGAGTCTAAATTTGTTAATATGGTGTTTCTGGGTTTTTTACTGACCTGATGTTCAAATGTTAACCTATTACAATATAGTGAGTGTTTAGGATTCTATATCTAAATTTCCAATGTGCATTATGTATAGATTCCTTCTGTAAAAGCACTTGTTAATTTATTCATTATCTTCTCAGTACTTTATACACTAGCCAAAGTGCAAATATTTCCTACTGTGCAAAAACTTTATTTTGGTCTTGACAATACATGCTAAAACACCATATGTAATTAGAATAAATGCAAATATAGAAAGAAAAAAAAGTTTCTTGGAACTTGGCAGCCTTAAACTTATTTACTTTGACTCTTTATTCTATTCTGATTGTGTGAATTTACACTGTTATTCTTCTGTACATTGCTGGATTTAAATGTACATTAATAAAAAACTACAATATTCAATCAATGTACAATTAACTAATGTATAATTTTCACGAACAGGAGTTTATTACGGGGCAAGGAACTGCTCTATTTGTACCATGTTCAAATAAATGTGCCTGCCAGAGCAGTCAGACAGTGCTGTGGCTCCACTGAAGATCACAGCTGCTCCGTTTCTTGAGGGCTAAATGGAATGTTGATCTCTGGTTCTTCAACTCCACTGGATGTGTCATGTTGAATCCCAGTACTTTACCAGCCAATGTCCTTGAACTTTGCATTCTGCAAAGAAAATAGACCTCTGCAAGGTCATAATGTGGTCATTATTTAAATTCCTGCTATAACTACCATTATTACTACTTCCCTCTTCAATATTGTCCTGGGGTGAGTTTCCCAAAACGTTCTTAGTGCTAAGTACTTCGTAACCTTACGAAGTACTTAGCACTAAGAACGTTTTGGGAAACTCACCCGATTGGTACAGAGGTTTCGCATATGACCCATGACCCACAGCTGATTGGGAGTCAAATTTTTCTGTTGTGAGTGGGTGGTTATCCCATCCTTTGAATGTTAAGTCAGCTTTCAGACGAGACATAATGAACACAAAACGTGAACATTATTGGAAATATCAAGAAGTCCGTCCTCCTCCAGACTGTGTAGAACTTCATAGTAGATCTGGGTCACAGCTGTCCACACATCGCGTCACAATCTCTCTATCCTGGGACATTTGAGAGGATAAAAAACACTACTATTAGTCTCAATAATTGCAGTTGTAAATACATAAGTCAGTGCAGTGCTGAAAATGAACCAGCACCCAAATATCTGCTCTGTGTGGGTCCTGACTATTCTATTCTTCGATGTTTGCTTGCACAAATCTGTGTAGCTTCAGAAGACCATCAGTAATGGCCAACGGAATGTCTACAACCTGAGATGCTGCATCAATAATAATTTTTAAAAATCTTGATTACAAACAAAATCTAAGTAATCTAGATCAAGTGAGGGTTGTTGGATAATCCAATGGAATTTTGAAGAAACTCGTTCCAGTATGTAATGGAGCATGGTTTCCTAAATAAACTAAAGAAATCATGTTGCTAGTATTTACCTGTATAAATCCATGCTAATCAACTTGGCTAAGTAGGTTTAGCCAGCTTTAACTGGCGCAGTAAATAATTAACTATAATGTGATATATATAACACCAACCAACACTGACAATAAAATATACACTGAAGCCTACTTTGAAATAACATATCAATTAAAAACAAAAAATACATTGCACTCTGAATTTACCTGTTCCATAATGCTCACTGGCAATTTCGATCGACGATTCCAGTAATCTTCTACCAAGCCTGGATCATCGCCAATCTGTGACGTAACCCCGCTTGTAATTACGAAGCGAGCAGAACTTTTAGAAGTGAGCAAAAAACTGAAACACGCGCTGAAAACAGTGAAGCGCTCGCGTGGCTGCGAGAAACGAGCGTGCTTAACAGCGCAATTCTTGATTCTGTGCTCTCGTTATCACTGTTTTTGCTCGGTTTCCTTGATTTTGCGTGCTCAATGTGTGTGACTTGCTCGATTTACATTATCTTTGCGCTCTCATATTAAAGACCCTAATTTGACTCCATAGTTTGTTGTATGTTTGTTTGAAGAGCTCCGCCGTGCTTGTGTTGTGTGTGTGGCACGGCGGAACTCTTCAAAACAAACATACGACAGACACGAAGAGTTTTCCCAGGAAGACGCCCTGGTCCTCGCCGTGCCACAGACACAATACAAAAGCACTGAATATATATTTTACACACGCACCCCCACAGAATATTGCAAGTGTTATGGTAACCACTTAATCACAGACTCAAAATCTGTCAATTTTGTAGCACAATAATTTTTGTATATTATTGTGACATATGTGCAGAGAACTCTAACTTCAAAATATTTTGGGTGGCGTTCTGTTCAATCAAAATTTTGGGGGAATGGAAAACAAAACATTTGCAGTAGACAGTGAATGATGGTGACTTTCTGGTCTGACCATAATACATTCAGTAATATATTTTGTTTGATTTAATTTATATATAAATTTATATATATAATTTATATACTTATATATATATATATATATATATATATATATATATATATATATATATATATATATATATATATATATATTAGGGGTGGGACGCGATCAAAAAAATTAATCGAATTAATTACAAGCGTTGTAGTTAATTAATCGAAATTAATCGCATTTTAATCGCATTTCAATATTTAACGTGAGAAATATTAATTTAAGTTTGAATGATGAATGAATCAATGAACATAAGCATAAACTTCAACATCTTGTTTATTTTTCCACCAGTCTACTACACAGACCAATAGATGAGTGCAGAAAACAAAGCAAACAGTTTTCAGAACACTGGAAATTCTGACCAAAAATTTTTAATTTTGGGAGCTTTGCTCATGATATTGGAAGAATAAGAAGAAGTGAAGTAAATCAGATGTTTTTTAATACCATTTTAGATGGTAGACTTTTTCTTTAATTTCCCAGGCCTCTTACACAGGCATCTCCATAGTGCCTAGTGATCTTCTGCATGCTCAAAGCAAATGACTGGATCTTTCATTCATCATCTATAATATGAGCTGTCACACCAAGATAATTCTTGTTGCTAACAGAGGTCCAGTGATCCCCAGTCAGAGCCACATTTAGGGCACTCTTCACAATAACCAAATAATGTGATGCGTAAAGTATTGTAACGATCCTTAAGGGATTATTGGGTTACTGTTTCTTTAAGTTAAGTTGTGTGTGCGAGTGGAAAAGAGCGCGAGGAGCGAGAGTGAGAGAGAGAGGATTCGGTTATTTTTCTTGAGTGAGTTCGCTTGTATTAATGTTTAAATAAAAGAGAGAGTTGTCAACAGTAAAACTGTCCTGGTATTTAACCAACGTTACAGTATAAACGCCTCCGCCGCTCGTGCGAGGTGTGCGGAGTCGCGCGCGTCACTAGCGAAAGTTTAATCCAGTCTTGATTAGGTTTAATCAGTCTTAATGGTCCAATGAAGGTAATTTAAAAACCAGGACATTTCCTCACTTAAAAAAACACCGGGACAGGATGTGAAATACGGTCGTTTGTTCACCCTATCGTACTAGGAATACATTTATCAGCTAAGTGATCATTACTGACCTGCGCATTAGTACCAACATGTTTTGCGTTGAGGCGGTAACGAAGGGTGGAAGTGCTCGTGTGATAAGCGAACTCCTTCCTACATAAAATGCAATTAACACTATATTTATTTTTACTTCTATCTGGACGTTTCTTATATTTATATTTCCCGTCCACCAGCGTAGCATCTTCACTCATCTCCATCATGCTCATCTTATTGTGCGTCCATATAATCTGTATGTCTGGAACTCGTGCACTGAGAAACATTCACGGTGCAAAAGTGTCTCATGCGTTAAATGCGTTAATTTTTTTAGTGCGTTAATTTTCCTGTAATTAATTAATCGAAATTAACGCGTTAAAGTCCCACCACTAATATATATATATATATATATATATATATATATAAGTAGTGGGCCGTTAACAAGATGAGGGAGATTTGCACAGTAGGGGCGAGAACGAGTTTTCAAACCTGTGAATTACAAATCGTACGTGTGTTTACATGGATGCGGCCATGAAGTCACCAGGTTTGCTTCATGGAAAATTCATTTTTAGGAACGTAAAGTGTTACCGGAGCGGAGCTCGGAGCGGTCGTTTTCTGCATGGTCCTAGTGCTAGATTCGTCGCTATTTAAATATTTCTTTTTAACCGTTAAAACTGCAGAGGACCAAAACCGGCTTTTGAAAAAGTCCCCCCCAAATTACGTCCGTGAGGTTAAATGTAAATCCGTGTATCATTCGTTCATTTGATATTAAACTGAAAATCAAAATCGGAAAATCAAAAAAACAATTCATTATTTCGTTTTTTGTTTTGAAAATGAAAACAAAAAAACAAACCAGGCTTGTATTTTTCAGTTTTTTTATTTGATGATCCAAACAAAAATAGCTAAATAAAAAATCGGATTCGGAGCCGAACTTGATTTAGATTTTTTAACTTGACCCATTTGTGTGCCCCGGAAGTTACTGATATGTTTATTCTTCGTGGGCTTCATTTGTGCGGGAGTGGTCTATATTGATGTAGACAACATGACCCGACTGGAACCACATACTACTTTAATTAAATATTTATTTGAAGGTGGTCAGACGCATGCAGAGATTTCGTGCACGTTGCAGCAAATGGGTATCCAGTGATGATAGTGGTCCGGTGTTAATTTGTCGTTGTGTTTTGTAGTGCTCGTTTACTTTAGTCTTTGCCGTGTTTTCTGTGCCTTGTATTACTTCAGCATTCATACTTATATAAACGTGTTTTCCTTTCATAATCGCTGTGGTCCTTTATACTCCTTTGTGAGTGTTTCTGTGAAGTGTGTTCTCGGTATGCCTCGTAAGTCGCGCACTCTCTGTGTGGGCGCGGTTCACTTAGAGGTAGGGTGACCAGACGTCCTCTTTTTCCCGGACATGTCCTACTTTTGAGACCTAAAAAATGTCTGGGGGGAATTTCAAAATCGTCCGGGATTTTGTTCGACTGCCTCAAACAGAGTACATACACTGTAAAAAAAAACAGTTTTTTTACAGGTTTTTCCCAATAAATTTTACAGTTTTTTCCTGTATTTTAAAATGACAGGGAAAGTGTATTACAATTACCAGAACAAACTGTTTATTTAAAAATGTCATGTGATTTAACAAGAAAAATCTGTATAAATTAAATACATTATAAATCTGTTTTTTAACAATTCTTAGATAATAATTTTAACTAAACAAACTGTAAAAAGAAAGTAATATTGATTAATCTTAATGAGACAAAGTAATAGAATCTTCTGGAATTAATTTCAAGGAAATATTACAAGACAACATTGATGCATGTTTTAATTTAAGTTTTGACATGTTAAATATGTGATTTTCATGTTATAAAAGTGAGTAAAAAGTAAAATGTTCTTGACTGTGATTTATTTTTATATTTATAACATACATAAAGAGTTAAGGCGTTCCAGATCCATCTCATTTTCAATCCACTATTAAATATGCACTGTATCTGTATCACTGTATCTACACTGTAAACCCGGATTAGGTTTTAATAAATTATTTTAGTAATCATTAATTATTATTTCATGTTTCATAAAAAATATTGCCATTACTAAATAAAACTAGTTGTTATCATTATTGAGCTGAAATAGGCATTGCAATGATCATGTTAAGTAAAGATAACTGAATATGTTAAGTTTATGATTGGTAGGGGTGGGGCCTGTTTGAATCGGACCACTGCACAGTGTGCATGAAGAGTTGTTCTGGTTGTGCATATTGTTTGAAGAACCTTTCGTTATCACCCCGCTGCAGCCCAAATGCATGAGTTTTGAAATCAGTGTTTCTTCAAATGAGTATTTGCAACGTCAGCTTTCAGTGCATGTAACTTATTTAGTTAACGCGTAATATATTCTTATCGGTTCATATAGTGCTAGAACATGTGTCTGGCATTCCTGTCCGATCATAGTTTAACTATAACCGTAGCGTTGAAATGTGTGTTCTGACGGTTCGGAGTTTATGGCTCATTTTAACTATTAATGTTATATATATTTTTATATTGAAGCGTCGGTCCAATGGGGGACGGCTGTAACGTGGCTCGCGCCACGGAGCGAGGAGACGGACACAATCGCTGAGAAGAGCGAGATTTATTGCAGGGCATTCCACAATCGTCATCGTAGTGGCAGGCAGGGGTCATAACAGGAGAGCCATCAAGGTTGGACAGGTACAGGGGCATAACGACACGGAAAGCAACAAACGACAGCAGGGCAACACGAAACTGAGAAACACATAAACGGTCAGACATCCAAAACAACCGACAACCAGACTGGGGAAATACAGGGACTATATGAACACTGAACTAAACTAGGAACAGGTGGGGACGATTATGACAGGGGCGTGGCGGACAATCAGGGAATCTCAGAGACAACGAGCGGGGCAGGGTAAACAGGCACGGAACACAGACACGAGGGAACCCAGAGTGGCAGCCACGAGAGGGGGCGTTGCCCTACGTGACAACGGCGCTACTTCCCATGAGTCTCTGCGACTCCGGTATCGTTATCTGTTAATGTGATGTCTATGCATGTGTTGATTAATTGTGTACTTGATTATGTGCATTACTTGGTTTAAGTCCCCCTTCATCAATTTATGTAGTTGTACTGTGTGAATTATTCTATGCCATGTTTGTGTAGTGTTGTCGTGTTATTGCCGTTCTCTCATGTTTTGTGTCTAAATTAAGTCTCTTCTGCGTGATCGTGGGGTCTGGCGTGATTATGTTGTTGAGGCAGTTTGAATTTAAAAAGCCTTGTGCTGCGGTGGATCTGTTTGCTACCTCTCCTTCCTACACCACACTGCAATATTGTTATAATTGAATGTGAACTAGAGTAAAGACCACATTCAATTTTAGGAATATTTCCTTTAAAATGACAGTGTTGCATGTTAAGTGTTATAATCACCGTTTTTTTACAGTTTATGTATGTTTTTAATTTACAGTACTTATCTGTTTTTTTACATAAACTGTAAAAAAACGGTAATTTTCTGGAAACGGGGGCGCCAGAAAATTGCCGTTTTTTTACAGTTTATGTATGTTTTTAAATTTACAGTACTTATCTGTTTTTTTACAGTAATTTTCTGGCGCCCCCATTTCCAGAAAATTACCGTTTTTTTACACTTTTTTTTTTTACAGTGTACATGTACAGTGCAAAAGTGTTTACAAGCGAAAGCACGTGTGTCCGCCGGTTCTACGACGATTAAACGAAAGTGTACGTTTACGGAAGAGTTAAAGAGAAAAAACGTTCGACACACACACACCATCCACCTAAATCATTCACCGATACACCAATGACCCCCACCCAGCACAAAAGGTGTCCTCCTTTTCAGAAACTCTGGTCACCCTACTTAGAGGAGACTAGCTCCATTAAAGTATGTGCAAGCCCTTTATCGCGATTGTGTCCAACCCACCACGTTACACAGATATTGGTATATTATTTATTTTAGTAATTCCATTCAAAAGGTGAAACTTGTATATTATACTCATTCGTTGCACGCCGACTGATATATTTAAGAAAATTTGAATATTGTGAAAAGGTTCAATACTGAAGACAATATTAGAAATACCAGAAATATCAGAAATACTTAGATATCTCAAACTCATTTGAGATGCAGTCTATTAATGTAATTAGTCCATCTGAAAATAAAAGTACATTCTCCCTAACTAATGTATACAGACCACCAGGGCCTTACTCAGATTTCTTAAACGATTTCACCGATTTTGCAGCAAATTTAGCAGTATGTAGTGACAAAATAATAATGGTAGGAGACTTTAACATACACTTTGATAATGCGGAGGATCCACTGACAAGGGCTTTTACTTCTATATTGAACTCTGTCGGCATTAAACAAAACGTAGTAGGACCTACACATTATCGAAATCATACCCTAGATCTAATATTAACACTGGGTATCGACGTAGATAATATAAACATACTCCCGCAAACCGTAGCGATCTCCGATCATTATTTAGTAAAATTCGATTTTCACCTTAACATAAATACCCGCCCGTCTCCTCGGCAGTGTATAAAGCGCTCAATAAATTCAACAACAGCAATACAGTTTATTGAAACCCTCCCTGACTTAACTGCTTTAGCCCACTCGCCATCCGATCCAGGAGAGTTAGATAGTCTAACCGACTACTTAGAGAATACCTGCAGATCAGCTCTAGATATAGTAGCTCCACTAAAATATAAAAAAGCTAGATCCAAAAAGCTCGCCCCATGGTACACCGACCAAACTAGAAACTTAAAACAAATAGCACGTAAATTAGAGCGGAAATGGCGATCTACTAAATTGGAAGTATTCCACTGTGCCTGGAAGGATAGCATTATTGACTACAAACGGGCACTCACTAAAGCACGCTCAGCATACTTAGCCTCACTGATAGAGAAAAATAAAAACAATCCTAGATTTCTTTTTAATACTATTTCTAAACTTACAAAAAATCAAGCAGGCACAGAACCTCAGATTCCAGTAAACCTCACTAGTAATGTATTTATAGATTTCTTTGATAATAAAATAGAGAATATTAGACAAAATATAAAACCCTTTATTAGCAATACAACTGGTATGTCATCTGGTTTGGTTGATATTGATTTAAATTACATACCAGGAGAAAAACTTGATGCTTTTCATCCACTCCCAAAATCAGAATTAGAGAAAATAATTTCTTCCTTAAATTGTACTACCTGCACATTAGACTCAGTTCCCTCAAAGTTATTAAAAGAGGTATTACCAGCTGTAACTGAACCTCTTCTAACTATAGTTAACTCATCCATTACAATAGGTCACATGCCCAAATCATGTAAATTAGCAATTATCAAACCTCTGATCAAGAAACCAAATCTTGATCCGACTGTGCTGTCTAATTATAGACCCATTTCAAACACATCATTTATATCTAAGATCATAGAAAAAGCTGTTGCCCAGCAATTATGCCTATAAATCTGTATAGGAATAACACATTTGAAAAGTTCCAATCTGGTTTTAGGCCCCATCACAGTACTGAAACAGCATTAGTTAAAGTAACAAATGATCTCCTCCTTGCATCAGATCAAGGCTATGTATCACTGTTAGTGCTTCTTGATCTTAGTGCAGCTTTCGACACAATTGATCATAGGATCTTGCTAGAAAGGATAGAACGCTGGGTTGGAGTCTCAGGCACAGCCCTTTCATGGTTTCAGTCTTACTTAACAAATCGCTATCAGTTTGTAGAGCTCAATAATATTTCATCCAAACGTACAATGGTTAAATATGGGGTCCCGCAAGGCTCCATCTTAGGACCACTATTATTTACATTATATATGCTACCATTGGGCACAGTTATAAACAAACATGGTGTCAATTTTCACTGCTATGCGGATGACACTCAACTTTACATATCAGCCAAACCCGATGACAAACTCAGTTTAGGAAAAATTGAGGCCTGTGTAAGAGATATTAAATGCTGGATGTCTCTAAACTTCCTACAATTAAATGAGGACAAAACAGAAGTTCTCCTTGTGGGCCCTAAGGCCGCAAGACAGAAAATTCCTAATTTAATGCTTAATCTTGCAGACTGTCCCATTACACCTGGCACAGTAGCCAAAAACCTAGGCGTCATACTCGACTCCGACCTATCATTTGATAAATATATAGATAATACTACTAGGATAGCTTTTCTACATCTCCGCAACATTGCCAAATTAAGAAATGCATTATCACAGGATGATGCAGAAAAATTGGTGCACGCCTTTGTTAGCTCTAGACTAGACTACTGCAATTCACTACTGTCAGGATGTTCAAATAAGAATCTAAATAAACTTCAAGTAGTTCAAAATGCCGCAGCTAGAGTTCTGACCAGAACTAGAAAATTTCAGCATATTAGACCAGTCCTATCAGCCCTGCATTGGCTCCCAGTTAAATTTCGTATTGATTTTAAAATTCTATTATTAGCATACAAAGCACTACACGGGCTTGCTCCTGAATACCTCCAGGAACTTATTTCCTACTATGAACCCCCACGTCAACTAAGATCACAGGGTGCTGGTCTGTTATTAGTTCCACAAATTAACAAGGTAACAGCAGGGGGAAGAGCCTTTTCTTATAAGGGCCCCCAGCTTTGGAATAATCTTCCTAAATGTGTCCGGGACTCTGACACAGTCACAATCTTTAAATCTAGGTTGAAAACCCACTTATTTAGTCTAGCGTTTGATAATTAATATCCCCCTTAGATAAAGGTACAGATCCAGGGGTTCATAGACGAAGGGTTTTATGGTAGACTGGGGTGCTGGTGCTGTCATCCTGTCACTGCTCGTGGTCACTCAAGTTTGTTGACAGTGCAGTGGACGGATGCCATTGTCTCAGAATGCCCCCAAGCCTATGTTACCTTCTGGTTCTGCCTTTTTTTAGCTAGGCTGTAATAATTTAACTTAGTGCCGGAGTTGCTGCCACACTCCAGAAATGTTTATAATTTTACCTGTCCCGTATATGTCCTCATACAGAGCTAATTTTCCCTGTTTCATTTCTCCACATGGCTGCCCGCCTGCTTGAGGAATAATGAGATGAGGAGAGACAAGCGATCCATCCTGGCCGGCCACCTCCTGCCTAACCGGATGCCTACACCATGATGGACATTATTACATCTTTTTCGGTCTAAATGGACATTATTGCATCTTTTACATTCTGTCTACATTCTGTCTATATTGTTGTTGTTGTCATGGTGACCGGTGTCGGCCAGAGAAGGATGGGTTCCCCCCCTGAGTCTTGGTTCCTCTCAAGGTTTCTTCCTCATGCAAAAAAACTAGGCAGTTTTTCCTTGCCACTGTCGCCTTTGGCTTGCTCACTGGGGGCTAGGACTCGGCACTTGTAAAGCTGCTTTGTGACAACAACTGTTGTAAAAAGCGCTATATAAATAAAATTTGATTGATTGATTGATTGATTAAATAGCTAATGAACTAAAACTGATCTCTCAGTCTAGTTCTGTATGCTACACAGTCATGGGGAAGAAAAACAAGTAGTTATATATTAAGTGCATCCTAAACAACAACCTACAACTCTTATTACAGGTGCTGTTCATAAAATAAGATTATGAAAAGTTATTGAAATAAATAGATAAAAACTCACCACCACTATTAGGTAAGAGGTAGAAATACTCATATCTGACCATCTGACTTATAGGTTGTTGCTTAGGATTGCGCTTAATATATAATAGCTTGTTTTATGATCTTATGATGCACCATTTAAAAGCTATTGACATAATTAGACAAAAACGGACCTCCACAAATTGGTGCAAGGTAGAAATACCCATATAAATGTGCCATATTCTGTCAATTGTGATTTTTTTTCACCGCGATCGAAATTTGTCCCCCACTTTTTACCCATCTGTGCAGTTAGAACACACACACACTAGTGATTACTAGGGGGCTGTGGTGCACACGTGCCCAGAGCAGTGGGCAGCCCGGCGCCCGGGGAGCAGTTGGGATTAGGTGCCTTGCTCAAGGGCACCTCAGTCATGGCCTCAAGCCTGGGAATCAAACCCACGACCCTCCGGTCACAAGACCAGTTCCCTACAATCAGGCCATGACTGCCCGTTGTATTACAAGTTGTATTACACAAAGTGCATCCTAAATAACAACTATATACTTTGTGTAATACAACTTGTTTGGTGGTCTTATGATGGACCATTGAAAAGATATTGAAATTATTGAAGAAAAAAAAACCAGAGTGCGCAGGGGTTGGCGCCCAACAATTTACACTTGCCACACAACCCCCCCCCCCTTACTTTGTTTACTTAAAAAACATTCTGTGAATAGACCATGCATGTTCCCCCACATACTCCATCAAGCTGCGAATGATGACTTCTCTTTGCTTGTCAATGTTGCATTCTCCCTACACAAATAGAAAACATTTGTTTCATCAGGAAAACAACTATGAGGTATAGCTAAGCTGGCTTGGTCCTCAGAGACTGTCTGGGTGTCCATGAGAACATCTTTGAGATACATTGTCTTGAATATCTGTGTTCAAATAAAAAAAATGGTTTGTGTGAACTATGAAAATGTTCATTTAACATTTACGGCATTTGGCAGACGCCCTTATCCAAAGCGACTTACATTTTCTCATTTTAATACAAGTGAGCAATTGAGGGTTAAGGGCCTTGCTCAGGGGCCCAGCAGTGGTAACTTGGCTGAGGTGGGATTTGTGAAATGTAAAGGTTCTATATCAACTTAAGATATTCCAAGAATATAATTTGGAGGTTCTTCAAATTTTAAAAAGCACACATCTCATTTATAAAGTGGTGGAAGCAAAAGTGGTTCTACTAAAACACTACAAAAAAATGGTGTAGTGTTCAATTACCTTGTGCAAACAACTAATTATGCCTCGGATCTGTCGTCCTGCTGCTCCTCCCTTGGCATTGAAGATACATAGCAGTTTTGGTGTATACTGGTCAAGGAGTTACATGAATTTTGACTCCAAATGCAAAGTAGTTATGCGCAGGAACTCCTCTTTGATCTGTAAATGAACAGGAAATCATCTGAATGTGCTTCAAATGTACTTCTAGACAGTCAAATATAACTAAATTCAATGGGTCAAAACATACTGTTAAAATGCCAGTTTATTTTAAACAAGTAATTAAAGAATTTAAAAGATTACCTACCTGAACCAATGTAAACAGAGCTGGCCATCTTTCCTTCAAGTCTGCAATCAATGGACACTGAGTGACAATTTCCTCCCTACGTATTGAAAATGTTTAAGCCATTTTTTCACTTATGATCTTTCCGTTGTCTTTTTTCTTTACTTCTTCGACCAATTCAATCCTTACTCTTTCTAGAGACTCATTTGTCTCTCCTGTTGGGTAAGGAGGAAGGTAGTTAACCTCAGCTGTCTTTGGTTTCTTCACATTTTTTGCTGGAGCTGAATCATCTGGATGCTTGTGCTTGAGTGCATTTACAGTAAGCTCTGGACAACCAAGGTTTCGGAGCATTGTCCGGAAATTTCCCATCTTGTATTTCAATCGGATCTGCCAGCCATAGTTCCCTGATGCAGAGCCTGGCTCTTTCAGGCAGGGGTGCTTCTGAATGAGGGCATCTGCAACAGCACAAATCTGTGCGCTGGATGGATAGGCTACATATTGGTAGATTGTTTCTGCTAATTTCTCAAGAATATCTGTCTTAATACTGGGTGCACTGTAGAGACTGCCATCCTTGAGATAACTTTCATTGGCCCTTTCCAGAATCAGCTCAGTGTTGTAGGCGAATCGAGGGATGGGAAACTGACGGCCAAGGGACAGACCTTTCTGATCTTCTATCTGGGGACAACAAAACTGTGTCTGCAGAGGAGCCGCTTGATGAACATGCAGTGTCTTCATAAAGGTTCAGGGTGATGATTTCAGAGGCATCGCTGTCAGAGCATGAAGGTGGCTCCACAGGAGCCGCTAGGTAAATTACTTTAATTGTGTCTGTCTTGAATAGCATTAGTTGAACATAAGGTACAGAACTGTCCATCAAAATCATTGTCCATATATTGAAGGGCAAATTCTCCTTGCACACCAAATGCTTCTTGGACCTTGGACTTGAGGTTTTCTACTGAAGGTGGTATTCCTGAAGGGAGAGTTAATTTTCGGATGTCATGGTCCTCAAGTATTAACCTCAATTTTGCTGGCTGTGACATTCTGGAAATGGTTCTCAGGAGCCTAAAAGAAGTGGCAAGAAAAAGTTATATACTATATGTATACTATATGGTCTATAAACCAGAAAAATACACCACAAAACTTGTTAATACTATACAACTAAAGTTGCATTATATGAGATTTTATTAGTATAATGCCAATTCTTTTCCGACATACGCCAGAATTTTTTTTGGCATGCGTTTTTTTTTTTTTAAGATGCTTTTCCCCTGCGAAATCAACACCACAGGTATTTTTGTTTTAACAATAAAAAATGTGCAATTATGTTTGTGAATTGCCAATTAATGTAAATCATTAAAACATTCATTTATAAATTACTGACTGGTTACAAAAATTACAGACAATGATTAAATGTCAAATTCTAAAGACACATCAATTGACCATACTTCCTTACTTTTTTTCTCATTGGCAGCAAACACAGATTAAACATAGATCAAGCTTAGACATTTACTAGGGATGCACAATATGGGAATTTTTTAAGATCAATTGTGTCCGATTATGACAAATTTTTTGTAAATTATTTGATCAACACAATTACAATTACAATAATATTGTGCACACCTAGCATTTACAGATCTTCTCCAACATGATTACATACCTACTCAGTAATGCAAATGTGTCGCTTCAGGGTTACCAAGCATTTTCCTTGCACACTGTATGAAACCAAAGGGTACACATCAGCAAGTTCCTTTTTCTCAACAAGTAGTACCTTTCCTGTGTCCTCCAACTGAAATGACCTCAGGTGTTCTGTGTACCAAGCATTTTTAGCTTTCACTATGAAACTGAGAGTCTCCTGAAGAGTGACAATTTGAATAATCTCAATAAAATCGGGTAGTCCTGCTGTGGAACCATAAACCAAAATCATTCCAACTGCATATTTGGTTCCGTGAGAAAATACACAATTTGTTAACTGTGCACAGGTCTGGCTTGGATGTTTCCGAAGTATGGCTTCCTTGATATCTTTATCCAATACATCCAGTGGCACATTAGATATTTTAGAAACACACAAGGCTGGTTTAGTTGTACTTGCATTGTGGAAGTGATAGGAGATCATCATTTGATGTTTTGTTGAGAGGGATAACAACAGATTCTTAAAATTGCATATATGTCTTGTAACTCGTTTAAAGAAACTATGCTTTGCTTCAAATCGTATTGTCCACAATGCAACTAGGGGACCAAAGTCTTTCATCAAAAGTGGGTAGTGCTCAAGGAAGTGGTGTTTCGGAATTAGTTGGTCTCCAGAAAAGACTTCCAATAAACCTATGACGATGTTCTGATATTTTGGAGTCTAAGTACCAAATGGATTCCTCAGTATGGACTGGGGACACGACAACCTCCACAAGGTCTTTCAAGTTCATGATCAGCAGCCAACCTGGCTCATTGTGAGGTATCTTAGATCCGATGATAAATGGCAGAAATATTAAAAGTGCCCAATTTTCATGTGCCTTTCCACCTATATTCTTACGGGTTGTAAAATTGAGTGGAACTGAATGTGGGCTGTTTACTCTGTCAGTCCATTTGTATGGAAAATGTTTGATTGAATCATTCAGTTCAGCCAAAGATATGTACTTTTTCTTGACCCAAAGGTCAAAGCACAATGCCAATTTGTATGGCACGATGCCTTCAAACAAATCGTGGGTGATATCCGGTGGGTATCCAGAAACAAAGTGGAAATTCTGCAGTTTAGCACTCAGTGCACACTGCTTTTTGACACCATGAGAATGTACCAGTGAAGGATTTTCCCATAGAGCTTGGATATCCTGAGCATGAATCTCCTTTTTCCTAGGAGTAAATGTGCCAGATCTCACTTCATTTGTCTTGAATTCGGAACGCTGCCTCAAACAAAACCTGCAAATATACGAGCCTGAAAAACTCTCAACAAGGCCGCTTATTGAATGGGCACCAAGATTATCAGCTGACACACTGTACTGTGCCTTTAATGTTTTTGCCCAAACTGGTAATATAAACACCCTCTTGTTCTAAAATCGCAAGGTCATTAAGTAGAGGTTCAAGAATCCTCTCATAACCGAATTTCTTCACATCCACAGCCTTACTTAGCATAGCAAGATAGATAGATGTTAAGGAAGACCTTAATTCTGTAATTTCTTTGTTTTGCCAAAACAAAGTAAACTGCTGTTATCTTGTGTTTTTTTCTTGAAGTCCCAAGGGGATTGCACACTTCAAAATCATCCACATAAAGAATCAGTGAAATTCTCAAATCATTGTCAGAATAGAAGCAATTTTCCCTGTAGTGTTTGCCATCGTTATATGTCTTATATATGTTGCTACTCTGACGCTGCCAATGATGAATTTCTGAAAATGCCTTTTCCACAATATCTCTGTTGCCAAACACTTGCTGCAAGGACTGTAGAATTGGAATGTACTGAAAGCTTCTGTTATCACCGGAACCAAGAATGTATTCCACTGGTTCAACAATCATAAAATTCTCCTTGAAATATGCTTTTCTCTTAAATGCCGTACGAAATGGACTGTCTTCACCAAGTGCAGCACTTATAGGGTTGCCGTTGCACAGCTCTTCAGCTAATTCAGCTATTACTTTGTCTTCGGCAGTACAGCCATGTCTCTTAAAATGTACAGCAACAATATTCCTTATAACAGGAATAGATGCTACAGATGAAATGAAAGAGCTCTTCTACAAGTTCATTGATGCACTGACTTGAAACATTGTATATGCTCTCAAGTTTTAGCAATAATGAGCAGTGTTGCAAATAACGGCGTTAGGTAATGGCGTCATTTTGTTAGTAACGGGATAATATAATTAATTACTTTTTCTGTCGTTACAACGACGTTGACGTTACTGGTCATTAAAAGCGGTGCGTTACTATATATTGATATACTAACAGTAATCCGAGCGGACCGCTGCCCAGACTAGTGAGGCTGTGGGTACAGGGGAGTCTCCCTGGTAAGCGCTATGTGTCTGCCCGACTCCAGCCTGTAGCGCGAGAGTCGGGCAGACGGAATGAATGTGCAGACGAGCGTTGGCTTGGCTCTCGGTTGGCTTTCTAAAGTCATTGTGAGCTCCCGATACCTCCGACGAGGCGGAGTCACCAGGAAAGCCACCGAGAAGCAGTTGTGTCTGTATGCTCTTCCAGGCGCAGACCGGACAGAGGAAGGAGGAAAACTACGCCCCCAGTTCAGAGCCCCGCCGCCACAGCGCATGAAATCGTCGTCTTCCCGGAAGAAGACCTCCCTCCGCTACTCCCGGAAGCCGCTCCCCGAAGGCCCCCCAAGAATTTTTTGGGGAGGAGTACTAGCCACTCACCCCAGGAGTGGCCGGCTCGGACCTGGGAGGACGTCAATGCGGCGACTCCGCCCCCCCGAGGACGTCAGTGCGGCGACTCCGCCCCCCGAGGACGTCAGTGCGGCGACTCCTCCCCCCGAGGACGTCAGCCCGATGGAGGTTCCGCCCCCGAAGACGTCAGCCCGATGGAGGTTCCGCCCCCCGAGGACGTCAGCCCGATGGTGGTTCCGCCCCCCGAGGACGTCAGCCCGATGGTGGTTCCGCCCCCCCGAGGACGTCAGCCCGATGGTGGTTCAGCCCCCCGAGGACGTCTCGTCCACGCCGGCCGCTGTCCCCGCGACCCAGGAGGGGTCGTCCACGTCGGCCGCTGTCCCCGCGACCCAGGAGGGGTCGTCCACGCCGGCCGCTGTCCCCGCGACCCAGGAGGGGTCGTCCACGCCGGCCGCTGCCCGCCTGCCGGCTCCTGTTCCCGCTGCCCGCCTGCCGGCTCCTGTTCCCGTTGCCCGCCAGCGGACCCCGCCTGTTCCCGCTGCCCGCCAGCGGACCCCGCCTGTTCCCGCTGCCCGCCAGCGGACCCCGCCTGTTGCCCTTGAGACTGTGCTGCCCCCTGTTGGGCATGGACTTTGTGTGCCCCCTGCTCCGCCCTGTGCCTCCTATGTTCCGTTGCCCGTGTTCCCCTTGCTCCCTGGTCCCATCCCTGGTTTTGTTTTGGTCCCTGTCCCCGTGGGAAAACCAGGACACCTTGTAATTCCAGGGAGAACCATGAGACAACGTGAAGACGTTAAGATTGGGCGTTTTGAAAATAAACAACCATTAAATAATGTGATAAAAAGCGAATTATGTCTAATCATTTCAAGTATATGTATAAATATTTAACTTAAGTTTAACGTGCTGGGAAATATTGAAATGGACCATTACAAGGTGGAATTCAAGCACTTGTACGTCACTTTAAAGGTGTATGAACCCTGCAAACATGACTTCGTTCATTGCGCTGAGGCGTGGCGCGCGCGAAGTTACAAAATTCGAGAGGTGCACGACCTCGTGAATCGACAGCGCGCAAGTCAATCAAGTGACACTGCCGTCATCCATCCAGCGCTGATGAGCGCCAGTGACAGGATCATATTTCGGCCTCAAAACAGATAGCACGCGCTATCAAATGACGGAAATCCGTCGTGGTGACGGAGAACTTTTAACCCTTGCACTAGGCGAACATTTTTTTCTCGCAGACACGTCGGCGCAGGGCCGGAGTGAGCCCCTTTTTCAGCCCGGGAGTTTCCCGGCTAAATCCGGCCCAAAATTATTTTTTCCTCCCAATCGGCCCAAACTACAGATTGACATGCGCCAGCCCATCGGGAATCCTCCCGAATCTCCCGATTAGCCACTCCAGCTCTGCGTCAGTGCCTGAAAACTATCAGGCCTGAGTTTTTGAATTTATAATACTTAAAGCTTTTTCACGTGTGGGGTGTGGAGTGAACTGCACATCTTACCTTCAAGTTCTCTGGGCATTTACAAGCGTTTTGGCGAAGAACAAAATCTTGAAGTCTTTAAAATGGAAAGAAAATCCTCCGGAGAGAAGCAAGAGCTAACCGCAAACTTGTTCTCCTCTCTCTCTCTCTCTTCTTTACTAAAAACACACCTCGTCATGCCTTAGGTCTGCCCGTTCTTGTTTCTAATTGGTTAATAGCATGACACTCATGCTTACAGCTCACCTGAATGGATGAAATAAAACGGAAATTAACAGATAATTGGCGCCAAAATAGCAAATAACTCTGGGAAATGCAGTATATTTACACATCATAAAACAAAGGAAATAAAATATATAGGGCCTTTTTAAGGGTCCTGTATTTATATGGGATTTCTTAATGCTGGTCCTATTGGCACATTTTAGTGAATTACAACATACATGCACCGAACTAAAGACGAGTTAATGAGCTAATAAGTTTAACCATTTGTAATGGGTTACGTTAAGGGAAAACAACAACTGTGGACCAGGTTTGAGAATTAGAGGTTTTAAATCATTAGTCACTTAAAATGACACAATGCATTTTATGTATGTAATCAAATTATTACTGACATTCTGAGAAACACTGCAAGCATATTGTACGTGTGGAGTACAATATGCTTGCAGCAAAACGGCACGGCCGTGACGGCCGAACTACGTATCAACCCCCCCTCCACACAGCAAGTCAGCTCACTAGCATTTAGCTATTCAGCGCGCCAGATTTTCAGCTTCTTATCAACATGGCCGAAAAAGTTATCGCGCTAGCATCTAGCTATTCATCCCGCTAGCATCTAGCTATTCATCTAGCTATTCATCCCGCTAGCATCTAGCTATTCATCTCGCTAGCATCTAGCTATTCATCTAGCTATTCATCCCGCTAGCATCTAGCTATCAGGACATCCCAAATTACATTTATCCAGCATATTCATATATAGCGATATAGGTAAACTTCTCTGATTAAGGTGCTTACAAGCATAAAAAAGCACAACGTTTAAGGGTATTAACGTGATAAAATGACCGGTAAATTGGGGTTATACCAAAAAGTCAAACAAGAGCCCAAATAACGTTAACCTCATGAAGCCAGTTGTGGCTTTAATGCGGACATAATCTGCAAATATACTCTTACAATGATTTGTTACATGTAAATTATGTTTTGACATGTTAAAAGAGATGAGAAACTTACCTTAAATACAAAGTATGATGGCGCCCTTTTTTGCAGATGGCCGCTCTTTCTGATTTGAAATGAATGAAATTAAGTTCTCCCAACGTAATTCACAAATGTTACTCAGAAATATTGAAAATTTAAGTAGATGCCGATGAGATTATTGTGTTCAGTTTATACTGTAAAACTCTACGTTCAGTGAACATGAAAATGTTTAGAAACAGCATGGGCTTATCTTTATTAAGTAAAGTAAGTATTAACCATCTGCTCGACATTCTGGAGTTTTCCCAGTGCGAAGTGTTCATTTCTGGACCGATACCTACTGCACGTCGAGGCAGTGGTCACTTTACCAGACTGCTGGCTCTAAACAGCTGGCTCACTACAGCCTGTGCACATCGGAAGGTAAACTTCATTGACAATTTCAACATCTTTTGGAGGTGTCCTGAGCTTTTTAAACCGGATCAGCTTCACCCTAACAGGGCTGGGACTCAAATGCTTGTGGATAATCTAATGCATGGAATCACTCACATGCGGAACCTGCACCCAATCGCCAGCAGTAACGTCAGTAATGTCAGTCAAGGAGCCAGGAGCCCACCATCTCCTGTCAGAGAATCTGTCCACAGTCTCAGAGGTAAACTCCAGGAGATTGATGAGGTTCTGCAACACTACAGTCTGCAGTCTTGTAGGAACTCACTTACTTCTCCTGCACACTCAGTGACTCAGGTCTGACACACTGGAACCCATGCTCCTAGTCAGTTATTTTAAATAGCCGGTGGCATGGCTCTCAGAATCGAAATAAAAATGTAATCAAAAGAAAACACAAGGGCACAAAACATTGTAACAAACAAAATTTGATCCCAGTGAAATGCACAAGTGATGTAATTGATCCCAGTGAAATGCACAAGTGATGTAAGTGATGCCGATCAAACACATCAAGTCTTCAAAGTCTCCTTACTAAACTTCCGCTCACTCACAAACAAGTCTTTTATAATAGCTAAATTAATTGAAGATTATTGTCTGGACTTTCTTTTTCTAACAGAGACTTGGCTTGATAGCAATGGAGCAATAGTGCTAAATGAAGTTTCGCCTCCTGACTTTATTTTAATGTCTCTAGAGTAAATAAGAGAGGTGGTGGTGTTGCATGTTTTTACCATAAAGCATTCCGCTGTAAGCAGATCTCATTAGGGGAACATCCTACGTTTGAATATCTGGCAGTACAACTCAACAGTACTTATTCAGTTCTTTTGATTGTTATCTATCATCCTCCCAGACTACATGCAGACTTTCTTGAAGATTTTGAAGAAATGCTCTCAAGGATTTTAATTGATTTTGATTATGTTTTAATTGCTGGGGATTTTAATATTCACATGGATATATCCACAAATCCAATCACTTCAGAGTTCATGAGGATGCTTAACTCTTTTGATCTCATACAGCATGTATCAGGCCCAACTCATAAGCATGACCACATTTTAGATTTGATCATTTCTAAAAGCATAGAGGTTAATAATACTGAAATTATTGATGTTGCAATCTCTGACCATTTTGGTGTATTTTTCAATATGTCTGTGTTTTCAATATGTCTGTGTCTCACTGGGATGTGTTTCTGGGACTTTTTGCCCTAGTGGACTCGGGAGCCTTGGGCAGCGTAATGTGGCAGAGCGAGGCAGATCGGCTGGGCATACCCTTGAAGAGGCTGGAAGAACCAAGGCGCGTGCATGCACTGGAAGGCCGACCTGTGGGCGGAGGGTTTATCCACTTCCACACTGCAACAGTTCTCCACATTCAGGGTCACACAGAGCATATTTGTTTCTACATCCTCCCGTTCACAAAACACTCCATCACACTAGGTCTCCCTTGGTTTAAACTGCAGAACCCGGTACGTTTGCTTAAATGGGTCATGCCTCTCTGTAGGGTCCAGTTCTCCCCCGGGTAGCTGTTCAGTCTACTAGCAGAGAACCTAAACATCCAGGCAAGCCAAAAGATTCCAGGTCCGTATCGGGATTTAGCGGAAGTATTTAGCTTGACCAAAGCCACTCAGCTCCCCCCACACCATCTATGGGACTGCAGCCCTCAAGGTGAGCACCACACCTCCTCGCGGTCGTGTCTACAATCATGGCCAAAAGTTTTGAGAATGATACAACTATACATTTTTACAGTCTACTGCTTCAGTTTTTATAATGGCAATTTGCATATACTCCAGAATGTTATAAAGAGTGATCAGCTTAACAACAATTAATTGCAAATCAGTATTTGCCTAGAACATGAATGTTATCCCCCAAAACATATTTCAACTTCATTGCAGCCCTGCCTTAAAAGGACCAGCTAACATTGTTTCAGTGATTCCTCCATTAACACAGGTGTGGATGTTGATGAGGACAGGGCTGGAGATCAATCTGTCATGATTAAGTAAGAATGACACCACTGGACACTTTAAAAGGAGGCTGGTGCTTGGCAACATTGTTTCTTTTCTGTTAACCATGGTTATCTCTAAAGAAACACGTGCAGTCATCATTGCACTGCACAAAAATGGCCTAACAGGGCCTAAGAGCAGCTAGAAAGATTGCACCTCAGTCAACAATCTATCACATCATCAAGAACTTCAAGGAAAGAAGTTGCCAAAAAAGCTCCATGGCGCCCAAGAAAGACCAGCAAGCACCAGGACCATCTGTTAAAAGTGTTTCAGCTGTGGGATCGGGCTACCAGCAGTTCAGAGCTTGCTCAGGAATGGCAGCAGGCAGGTGTGAGTGCATCTGCACGCACTGTGAGGCAGAGACTCTTGGAGCAAGGAGGGCAGCAAAGAAGCCACTTCTCTCCAGAAAAAACATCAGGGACAGACTCATATTCTGCAAAAGGTACAGGGAGTTGACTGCTGAGGACTGGGGTAAAGTCATTTTCTCTGATGAATCCCCTTTCCGATTGTTTGGGACATCTGGAAAACAGCTTGTTCGAAGAAGACGAGGTGAGCGCTACCGCCAGTCTTGTCTCATGCCAACTGTAAAGCATCCTGAAACCATTCATGTGTGGGGTTGCTTCTTAGCCAAGGGAATCGGCTCTCTCACAGTCTTGCCTAAAAACACAGCCATGAATAAAGAATGGTACCAGAATGTCCTCTGAGAGCAACTTCTCCCAACCATCCAAGAGCAGTTTGGTGATCAACAATGCCTTTTCCAGTATGATGGAGCAGCTTGACATAAAGCAAAGGTGATAACTAAATGGCTCAGGGAACAAAACATAGAGATTTTGGGTCCATGGCCTGGAAACTCCCCAGATCTTAATCCCATTGAGAACTTGTGGTCAATCATCAAGAGACGGGTGGACAAACAAAAACCTACACATTCTGACAAATTGCAAGCATTGATTGCGCAAGAATGGACTGCTATCAGTCAGGATTTGGTCCAGAAGTTGATTGAGAGCATACCACAGAGAATTGCAGAGGTCCTGAAGAAGAAGGGTCAACACTGCAAATATTGACTTGCTGCATTAACTCCTGCTAACTGTCAATAAAAGCTTTTGTTACTCATAATATGATTGCAATTATATTTCTGTATGTGATAAAAACATCTGACAAACACACATAAAAACCAGAGGGCAGCAGATCATGTGAAAATATAATATTTGTGTCATTCTCAAAACTTTTGGCTATAACTGTACCCCTTGTCTCAGGAAGAAGAGAAGGTTATGGGGCAGTACATCAAGGAGGCTCTTGTGCAGGGCTATATAACTCCCTCCACCTCACCTGCTTCAGCCAGCGTTTTCTTCGTAAAGACGGAGGTCTGAGGCCACGCGTGGATTACCGAGGGCTCAATTCAATCCTAGTGAACTTCTACTACCCTCTGCCTCTGGTGCCTTTGGTATTGGAGCAGCTGCAGAAGGCAAGTATATTCACTAAGCTTGATCTGCGCAGCACCTACAATCTCATCCGCATTTGCGAGAGGTATGAGTGGAAGATGGCTTTTAGCACCACCACAGGGCACTACGAGTATCTCGTCTTGCCATATGGCTTGGCGTCTGCACCGTCGTTCTTTCAGGCATTCATTAACGAGGTCTTGAGGGAATATTTGAATAGATGTGTTGTTGGTTATATTGATGACATCTTGATCTATTCAAAGACCCCAGATCAGCATGTGCATGATGTGTGGGCTGTCCTAGTAACACTCCTACGCAATTGTCTGTATTGTAAGCATTGAATTGTGAGTTCCACCTGCGGGAGGTGAACTTCCTGGGCTACACCATCAGGCCGGGCTCCGTGCACATGCAACCTTGTAAGGTGGAGGCAGTAGTGGGATGAACGCAGCCTCACACACGATGTGAGTTTCAGAGGTTTCTGGGCTTTGTGAATTTCTATAGGCGGTTTATTCGCGCGTATAGCCAAATGGCGAGGCCTCTTACAGACCTGTTACGTGGGGGAGTGAAAAACTACCCTGGACTACTGAGGCAGAATAAACGTTCAATGATATAAACCAGGCATTTGTCAACGTTCCCGTCCTGCATCAACCCGACCCAAATAAACCTTTTATAGTGGAGGTGGACGCTTCAAATGTCTGTACTTTCCCAACTGTACTTTCCCAATGCCCCAAGAAAAACTGTTCGCTATGGCCTATCGCCTACTATTAAAAAAAACTCACTGCGGCTGAGCGTAATTTCGGTGTTGGTGATTGTGAGCTGTTGGCTATGCGCTTCGCTTTTGACGAGTGGAGACATTGGCTCCCCAAGCACCCCTTCACGGTAATTACCGATCATAAAAACCTGAAAAGCACAAAACATATGAATGCACGCCGGGCTCGGTGGTCTCTTTTCTTTTCACATTTTAACTTTCAGGTGACATACAGACCTGGTGATAAGAACGTGCGCGCAGACGCTCTATCCCGGCCCTTTCCGGGCAGCACAGAGTTCACCAGCGAAGAGCCTGTGCTGTCTCCAGACAATTTTTTAATGCGCTATGGAGTGGGACATAGACAGAGCAATCGCGGCAGCGAACCCCCATCCAAGCTGTCCTCCTCATCGCCGGTATGTACCTCCCGCACACAGACTGCTCTTATCAGCTGGGCGCACACATCCGTAGGGACTGGTCATCCCAGGGCTACAAGAACAGCACAACTGCTGGTGAGCCTCACCTCAGGATACCATCTCCAGGCAAATGGACAGGTGGAGTGCACGAACCAGGAGGTGGGGAAGTTCTTGCGTGCATACTGCAGCAAGGACATGGACATGTGGTGCGCACTGCTGCCCGGGGCTGAGTATGCACAAAACTCACCCATGCCAGTATGAGTAAGATGCCTTTTGAATGCATTTTTGGCCAACAGCCGCCCATGTACCCCTGGAACACCGTGTCCTCGAACCAACCCATCATCAAGGAGTGGTGTAAGAGGCGTGAGAGGATGTGGGAGGACACTCATCAGCACTTAAAAGGAGGCCATCAAGCGCTTCAAGCATAAGGTGGACCACAGATGGAGCAACGCACCCTCCTACCAGGTTGGAGATAAGGTGTGGGTGTCCACTGAGGATGGCCGTTTGGGCAAAAGAGGTAAGCTAGGGGACCGGTATGTAGGACCCCACCAAGCACCTCAACCCTGTTACTTACAGGATTAGCCTGCCGGAGCATCGCCGCGCACGCTTTGGCCGCCTCAATCCCCCCATGACAATTATTATTATTATTATTATTATTATTACTATTAATAAAATTATTACAATTATTGTTGTTACTATTAAAATTATAATATATCATATGCAGCTTCAGTCTACATGCAAATGTAGTCTGAAAATAATGATAAAATTTCTAAATGAAATCTGTTTTTAATTTCACATTTCTATAAGACATAAACAAGAAGTATGTAGGTGGAAACCTTTGTATGCAAACAATAAACTCTCCTCTTCTAATAGATCCCTCTTACAAGTAATGAAAAAGTGGCTTGCCACAGAGCGTGTGTTAATGCGGATCCTGCTGCAAGGGCAAATTACCTTGTATAAGGCAAAGATACACTACATACACATTGGCATACACATGCTAGTGTTTCATGAGAAAGTAAAATCAGTGATGTAGATATCCTAAAAGGGTAGTTTTATTGAGAGGTTTGAAGTAAAAATGGAAGATGAATTAAGTTACGTTACAGTTTCAGTCATCTTCTGTACTTTAGCTATCAAAGAGAAAGAGACAGGGAAAGATCATAAACATCCAGTCACAGATCTGCCCAGGGAAACACAGGTGCAGATGAGGGAAGAGTGGAAGCAGTATCAGAGGCAGTACAGTGTAGGGGTTTCACCTACTAATTCTTTAAATAGATATAATTTGTTTTACCTTAATTATTAATCAGTCTCATTAATTTAGAATCAGTCTCATTCTAATTATACCAGAACCACAGCATTTAGTTATCAACTAAGGGTAATTAATGGTTTGGTATCTGAAGGATCTAACTGAATTCTTTGGAGGTTTTGGCAACAACCAATTTTGAATGATATCAACACAGACAATTTGGTGAAAATAAATGATAAATTTATTTACAACCAACTCTTCTAAAACACAAACAGCATCAACAAGGATCAGTATACAGTGGGGAAAATAAGTATTTAGTCAGTCACCAATTGTGCAAGTTCTCCCACTTAAAAAGATGAGAGAGGCCTGTAATTGACATCATACTGTTAACGACTTCAAATAGGTGCCATTAATACAGGTAATGAGTGGGGGAAAGAGGAGCCTCTTAAAAAAGAAGTTACAGGTCTGTGACAGCCAGAAATCTTGCTTGCTTGTAGGTGACCAAATACTTATTTTCCACCATTATTTGCAAATAAATTCTTTAAAAGTCAGACAAAATGATTTTCTCAATTTTTTTTCACATTTTGTCTCTCATAGTTGAGGTCTACCTATGATGTCAATTACCGGCCTCTCTCATCTTTTTAAGTGGGAGAACTTGCACAATTGGTGACTGACTAAATACTTATTTTCCCCACTGTATTTACAGTGAAGACTCGGCATCTAGTGTGTGTTAACGTGTAAAAGGGGAAGGAGAGTAAATGTGTGCGCAGGCTTGTGCGGGCGTGCGTGCTTGAGGAGGCGGGAGTTATAGTCTCAGTTCTCCTATGGAGAACAAAGCAACTAAAATGGTGCCGACTTTGTTAATGAGCTCAGCTGGTTTATTCCAACATGGTCAAAACAAAGGGTAATGGCACTGGCTTAATAACTAAAAATTAAAGTGGCGTGTCTGAGCCTAGGGAAGACTGTCAGTTATTAACAGAGGATAAAGACATGGAGAAATCACATGCAAGGTGGAGAACTTTGTATGTACAAATCTTAATGAAGATTATCTAAATAAAGTTGAACACAAACATTCAGAATATATTAACAGAAAACAGTCTACACTTCAAATACCTATACCCTTTTATAAACTATGCCCAGCAGTTAGACTCTCAAGTGTTGAGGATTTTGGGTGGTTTCGTCGTTCGTCGAAGAAATTTCCACCACAGAATCCTTGTTGAGAAAAGGCGACATTGTCCAGGTGTGCTGGGAATCGTCCTTCTGGTTATGAAGTCCAGGAATGTGAGTCTCGTCCACGGTTTAATGACAGGGAATTGATCACCTTTGTTTCAGTCCATGAGGCCATGTTAGCAAGCTTGATGGAGGTAGTTTGGTGAATCTGTTGTCGCGGTAATGTTGATCCATTGATAGTTAGAGTCAGTGTTGTATAAAGAATTAGAGACCCATACTTGAGTAAAAGTACAAGTACTCTATCAAAAAATTGACTTGAGTAGAAGTTGAAGTGTTCTTTAAAAACAAGTACTGAAAGTAAAAAGTACAAGTATTGTGTTTTGAATTAATTAAAGAAAAAGTTTGATTATCAATTGTGTATATCACTTACAAATCAAAGATGTCAAAGACCACAAATACAAGTGTTCTGTATCTACAAACAAGTAGCAACTTTAAAAACTGGGCTTAACACTCCGTACACAAAAACCCGCTATGTCATAGGTTTGATGCAGAAGAACAAGTTCACCTTAATTTAGCTGAGAAAACTAGATGTATTTTGTACGTAAAATCCGTCCGTCGGATTCTAAGGGTGAGCCTACTGCCCTGCGTTTACCCTCAATAAATGCCCTTACCCTATAAAAACACTACACTATAAAAATTAGTCAGCATGAAAAGAGACACGGCTTACTGTTGCTAAAAAACACAACTCAGTGTGACATCACCTTTAGGATTGCCAGCTAAGTGAATACTGCAGCATGTTATGAACATAATTAGGTTAGTTAGCTAAGATATCTAACCCATCTAGCACTTACTGACAGCTAAAGCTGGTGTGTCTTCTGCAGAGTTGTATAATCCAGGTTCAGAAAATAAAAGTCCTCACCAGGATTTTTCTCAAGCTTGCTAGATTCTCTAATTAGTGCAATCCAGGTAAAATTAGTGGAATCAACACAATCCGGGAAGCAGAAAAGTACCAGCAAACATAGAGTAGTGCTGAAGAAAAGGGAGAAGCTAAGGAACTTGAGTGAAAGAATGCAGGCAAAAAAGCTGCACCAGAAAGTTAATGAACTCAAAGCAAAGAAAAGAATGAAAGTGCATGTGAGAAACAAGAAGAGAGACAAAAATAAAATTGCAGAGGAGAAAAAGGAGAGGGTTCTCACCTTTCTCACTGAGATATGGATGTTTGGAATGTTCAAAACATCTCATACTGTATGCATAATGTATGTACAATTTGAATTGAGTTTTTCTTCTGTCTGCTAGATATCATCTTACATTTGATTGTTGATTGTTTTTAATGTAATTTGATAAATAAGATGGAGGAGGGGCCTGACCACAGTCATGAGGGTTAACTGAGCCATTGCTTTCCACCAAAAAATCATTGTCACAAACCAGAGTGAATGCATGACATGGCTGGATGAATGAATGAAACTTATGTAGCGCCTTTCAAGATACCCAAGGTCACTTTACAATTAGCACAGGTACAATCCTTTACAACCAAACACAGATTGTTGAGAAGAAGCAGCCAGTTGTGCACAGCATATTCTCCACTGGAAACCTGCTTCCCCTTGGGTACTGAATTGGGTGCAGGAAGGGCAGAGTGCCAGGACAGAGCACCATCCACCACTAGGCATACAGACACACATTCATTCACACACACTCAAGACATCTATTTTTATTAGACATGGAAAGACAGTCATACACAAACACACTGAGAATTTTTGTAGGAACAGCCAATTTACCTAACCTCCATGTTTTGGACTGTGGAAGGAAACTGGAGACCCTGGAGGAATCCCATGAATGACAGCATCAACATTTTAGATTACCAGAAAACTCAATGACTGGGGGCCCCCAGGCTCTACACCTTCATATACAGTACATTAACTGAAGGCCTGATTAAATAGGTCTTAATTCTTAAGCCTAGATTTATCTTAATAAATCTTGGATTGGAGTTTGGATTGGAAGACTGTTCCATAAATGAGGGGCTCTAAAGGAGAGGGCTCTGCCTCCGGCTGTAGTCCTGCACATTTTCTGAACTAAGAGAAACCCTGCATTTTGAGAGTGCAGAAGACAAGATGGATTATAGTATGCAATGAGTTGACTCAGATATTGTAGGGTAATCGCTGTATTTTGCACTGAACATTTAGCACTGTAAAGGTCAACAGATGAATTAAAATATCAATTCGATATTTAACTGGGAGCCAGTGCCGTGCAAAGAGTAGAACTAATGTGATAAAAATTTCTAGCCCTGATTAGTACTCTGACTGCTGCATTATGTTTGAGTTGCAGTTTCTTTGGACTTTGGGAGTAGTATTGTCACGTCCAGCCCCTCCCTCCTCCCTGGTCCCGCCTAGTTTTCCCCGTTTCCGTGGTTTCCCTTCTGTCTGTCACGCCCCTGTCCTCAGTACTCACACCTGTGTCTCATTTTCACTCCCCTGTTTCAGTGTATATCAACCCCTCCATTCTACCCCTTGTCGTCGGTCATTGTACATGAGTCCTCCCTTACCTTCCTGCTCCTCCGTGCCTCCCTGTTTCTCTCTGTCAGTTCTTATTCTTTGTTCCATATCTAGTTGCTTTTGGTTAGTTCAGGTTTTCTCCTGACTTCTGCCTGCTGTGCTCTGCATTGTCTGCTCGTTCATGTATTGTCTTGTTATTTGTCTCATGTTCGCTCAGGTTTGTATGTAGTTTCGTTCCCCTTATTCTAGTTCTGTTATTTTGTAGTTCGCCTGGTGTTTGTGGTTGTGCCCCGCTCATTGCTCCCCTTGGTAATAAGGCTCTCCCTTCTATGTTCATGTAGTGCAGGGGTGGGCAATCAATTTTTACAAGGGGCCACACGAGAAACCTGAATTGTGTCAGAGGGCCACACAAACAATAATGACGTCATCACAGTGGCTCCGACCACCTCACGCAAACTTCCGCGAACGGCGGAGGCGTTTATACTTGCCGCGTCACATTCTGTGCAGTGTTCTCCGAAACGATGTGTGTTGGTATAAAGAAACACCCCTCAAAAACAGGGGAAGGAACATTTACCTGACCAATTTTAATGTTGCTTTTTGTTTCAGATTTGAAAAGTGCTGGAATTTAGGCTAAATACTTGAAAATGTTTGAAATTGTAACTACTTTGTTTCACAACAAATAGCCATCTGAATGAACAGGTTTCTTGTATTACATTAACAAATATGAGCCTCTTGTAATTCCAGGACGAAACATGAGAGAACGTGAAGACGTTAAGATTGGGCGTTTTGAAAATAAACAACAATTAAATAATGTGATAAAAAAGCGAATTATTTCGGATCATTTCGAATATATGTATAAATATTTAACTTAATTAAGTTTAACGTGCTGGGAAATATTGAAATGGACCTTGAAAGTGACGTATATTCCACCTTGTAAAGGTGTATGAACCCTGCAAACATGACTTTGTTCATTGCGCTGAAGCGCGGCGCGCGTGCGAAGTTACAAAATTCGAGAGGTGCACGACCTCGTGAATCAACAGCGCGTGAGGCCACCGTAATTACGTCATTTTCGCCGCGCAGACCCTCGCAGCGTCAAGTATAAACCAGGCTTAAACCTAGCTTTAAAGCACTTCTACAGCACTTTCAAGGTCCATTTCAATATTTCCCAGCTGACCCAGAAACCGAGCTTAGAGAGAACCTGAAACGGAAAACCTGAGCTTTCGTTAACTCTGAGTTTACTTACCTGCCTTCTGGAATACCCCCCTGTTCAGTCAGCTATTTGTTGTGAATCGAAATACAGTTAAGCATTTTCAAGTACTTTAGCCTAAATTCCAGCACTTTTCAAACCTGGAACACAATGCACAATTAAAATTAGTCACGTAAATTTGCCCAGGCCGTAGTTTGCCCAGGTCTGATGTAGTGTGTGTTGTAGTATGTTCCAATGTGTGGTAACTTTTCTTAGTTGTATCATAGTTCCATTCTTTAGTGTTAGCCCTTTGTTGTATGGTGTAGTTCCCATCTGTATTCTGTGTTTCTGTTTAGTGTTTTGTTGTTCACCTTTCATTAAATATTCAAAAACTTGCAATTGCATCACTCCTACCTCTGACGATCGTAACAGAATGACTGATCACAATATGATGCAGCAAGAGTCGAGTCGAGCTGACTCATTTAAAGACCAAGAAAAGGAATATTTCAGTGCAAGGCTAAAGAATCTTCAGTAATTTCTCGTGAGTGACTCAAAGGGCAACCCCATTTGCGCTTCCCTCACTAGCCAGCCGTCCGGAGGAATACGATGGGAAATCTACCACGGCTGACAGTTTCTATCTGTGGCTCGTCTCAGGATCACTCTGGGTTTATGTGGTTCGTCTATTTAATGTGCGTTCGTGCAGTGTCCCATGCTCGTCTTTGTCAGAGTGTCACTCGTCAGTGTGTGATGTGTTAAATGTGCGCTATCTGCGCGTTGAGTGTACCCAAAATAAATGTGACGTTGCTGTCTGTGAGCTGGATTCCGTGCCTCGTCCCTCCGCCCGCACACAGTGTTACAATCTCATTATGTTCAAGGACAAATTGGTATTGATCTGGCAGGAAGGATTTGAACCAGGAGAGTGCTTGACCTCTTATGCTAATGAGTGTCTCCAGCCTATCCAGTAGAATGTTGTGATCAGTGGTGTTGAAAGCAGCACTGTGGTCTAAGAGTATAACAAAAGAAATATGTTCTTTATCAGAGGATATTAAGAGATCATTAACTGCTTTTGTCAACACAGTTTTGGTGCTGTAGTGGGGTCTAAATCCAGACTGAAATAATTCAGGACATGATTTGTCTGCAAAATATTAGAGAGTTGGAAAGAAATTACTTTCTCTAGAACAGGGATGTCAAAGTCAAATACACCGAGGGCCAAAAAACCAAATTTGCTACAAGCTGAGGGCCGGACTGGTTCAATGTTTATTAAAACATATTGAAATGATTGCACATAGCCTATTGAACGAAGACCTAACACAGTGTATATTATTTAATGCTTAAATGAATAAAGCAATATTTTCTTATGGATCTGTCAGTAATTTCAAGTGAAAACATTTTTCAACAAGCAAACAGATTAAAAACAAACTTCCTTCAAAGAAAACATGTCCTGTACATTAAATGAATAAAGTAATAAAGGTTTGAAAAGTACTGGAATTTAGGCTAAAGTACTTGAAAATGCTTGAAATTGTAACGACTTCGTTTCACAACAAATAGCTATCTGACTGAACAGTTCTCTTGTATTACGTTAGCCTCTTGTAATTCCAGGACGAAACATGAGAGAACGTGAAGACGTTAAGATTGGCCGTTTTGAAAATAAATAATTAAATAATGTGAATAAAAAAGCGAATTATTTCAAATCCTATATGTATAAATATTTAACTTAATTAAGTTTAACTGGTGCGCGCAGTTACAAAATTCGAGAGGTGCACGACCTTGCGAATCGACGGGCGGTCGCCACTGCGATTATGTCATTTTTGCCGCGCAGGCGCAGACCCTCACCGCTTGTGTGCGCTGCAGTGACTTTGCGGGCTACCGTTGCATTGTGGGGAATGTAGTATTTGTGCGTGCAAAACACCATCGGGCGGCTGTGGCCTGCGGGCCGGTTCTAATAGTAATTAAATATCATCCAGGGGGCCATAGATAACACAGGTCAACAAAAAAATAAAAATAAATTTACTGGTGCCCAAAATATTTTAATGAATTTGGGGTATTTTTGGGGTGCTAATTCTGAATATGCTATCAGTTTTGCCAGATTGGCTCAAGTTTTTGAGATTTTTGGTATCTTATTTATAGCACTTATATAGCATTAGCATATAGCATTTATAGCACAAGAAGAAGTTGTAATAACGATCCAGACACATTCTGTTACATTTGTGGTGAATATACACTGCAAAAACATAACAGACTTCATAAAAAAAGTGTATTTGGCCTATTTTGGGGTTATGCTTGGGGACCAAGACAAGTCTTGGGCACCACACATAGTGTGTTTTTTTTACACATTTCACGAAAAATCTCAAAAACTTGAGCCAATCTGGCAAAACTGATGACATATTCAGAATCAGCACCCCAAAGTTACCCTAAATTCGTTGAAATATCTTTGGCCCCAAAAATGCTGTTGACCTGTGTAATCAATTTGTGGGCCGGATCTGGCCCGCGGGCCTTGACTTTGACACATGCTCTAGAACTTTGGAGATGAAGGGCAGATTAGAGATTGGCCTGTAGTTTTACAGTTCATGGAGATTAAGATCAGGTTTTTAAATAGGCGTCTTATTGACTGCAAGTTTAAATGATTTGGACATATAGCCTAGGCTCAGAGAAAGTTAATTAGCAAAAGAGCAAAGATTCTATACTATACTGAGCAGTAGTTCTTAGATGAGGTGAGATGGCATCATGGATACATGTGGAGGGTTTTGGAAGAATTTACTAAGGACGTACGATGGCAAAATAAATTTGTATAAATTTGACACAAAGTGGGGTAATATAGACATACACTACATAAGGTGTTTTTTGTTTGTTTTTGCATTGTGGACAGTGAGCTAGGCTAACCATTTATTTTGCTATACAAGAAGCTTTGTTGAGCTAACTATCTAGAAAACCAGTTTATGAGTTGTGTCACGCAGCCCTGTCGAGAAGACTACAGCCCCGAGAATGCCAGGCGACATCTACCACATTCCTCCTCACCAGAAAATTGACTACACCTGACTGCTATTATTTGCTCCTATTTAGGACTCTTTCCTTCCCATCACCTTTGTAAAGTATTGCCTCATTTATCTTGTCCAGCATACCGAGCATTCCTCTGTATGACACTCCAGTTTGACCCTGTTTCGTCTCTTTATGCTGCATCTGGTTCATTCCCCATCTGTATTTTTGCCTGGTATGTTGCGTGTTCTGTATTTATAGGGTTCTGCAGGTTCAAGACCCTACTATAGGATCAAGCACTCTCTATCAGCGATTAAACTCTTCTCCAGTACCTAACACGCGTAAAATAAAAACATATCTGGCCCCGTCCGCATATGTCCGAGTCTCATTATGTTCAATGCATCACAAGTTGTCATTATCTCTCAGTAATTATGGGCAGTTATGTGGAAGGCAAGAGCTCAATAAGTGGTGGGAGACTCACAGTTTACGCCTTATAAACAAACTCTTAATCTGCAGGACATTCTGCACACTACTGCACCTCCTGGCACCTCCTTGTGCAGGTGCAGAGGGAACATGGGTCTTCACTAGAACTGCTGTGTTCAAGTGTAAATACACAGAGGTGACGAGGAGCGACAGTGGGCTGACTGAATAATCAACTGTTCGCAGTTGGCATAATCTTCAGTATCAGTTTGGGGTGTGCTTAGATTTAGGGACAGTGTGGCAGAATCTGCATAGAGAGATGCACACCACCAAACACACAGATACACACCAACACAGATGCTCACACTAGCCACCCACCCCTTACATGCATATCTGGGATACAGAAGAGGAGAGATTGTGTGCTAATACTAATAAATTATCTGTATGGCCGGAAGTGTGCATGCACGCACACACCCAGACACATGCAGATCTGATAGATTAACCATCCATGGAACAACAGCTGGCAAGATCTCACCTGTGTGTGCCAAAACCTGCCTGCTCTAGTCCTGTCATGGTGTAAAATAAGCTTAAAGCTCCACCACACACAGAGAGAAACCCCCTGGCAGCTGTATGAATCCTTATATGCATATATGAAAGCTTCCTTGGCTGGAACTGTCATGTTGTCAGAATAAGGATCACTCTGGGGGAGCGTTTTAAGCATCATGCGCCAGGAAGTTCTTCCCCCCTTGTGTCTGTGTATCCGGCCCCCTGCGGGATTTTGTTTTGTGTTGCCATGAACTGTGTTCTACTGACTGGAGAGGATGTGGAGAGCCTCATAGCATTTCTGTAAGCTGGGCGAGGGACACAAACACACACTTGAAACCTTGTGTTTCCTAAAGAACACCCCTAGACGCACATACATACACATTCAGTTATTAGCTAACAAACAGTCCCAGAGACCCTGAAGTGAGTTGCTAGCATTCTAAACAAGTAAACAAAGCAATGAGTGACAATAGAAGTGAACTGCCCGGATCCAGCTCACATCATTAGCATTTGCTCACTCTTGCCAATCTTGCTAATGGAGTCCAATATTAACCCTTCATTTGCACTTAACAATGCAAATTTGTGGTTGGATGGTCACGGTCTGTAGAACCCCAAACCAATCAGGTTCTGTTCTGTTCCATGGTGGAATTGTAGCAGGTCCATGCTCCTTCATCACGACATCTGGAACCATGCCAGGGAGTTTCACAGGTTTTCATTAAGCAGAGTGAGCTAGCCGGAAGGGTGTGTTTATAAAATAGGAATTTTCTGGATAGAGTAGAGTAAGCAAAAATAATCTGGTCTGCTCTGTCAGACTCAGGTGCGAAGTTACTAGTAAATAGGCAGAACAGCTGTGGTCATGGATGGTTGAGGTGGAGTAATACTTTGTTGTTTTCCCAAATATTCTTGGAGCCAGTGAACCTTTGTGATGTGACTGTGGAAGCTTATCTAATTGTGTGTGTGTGTGTGTGTGTGTGTGTGTGTGTGTGTGTGTGTGTGTGTGTGTGTGTGTGTGTGTGTGTGTGTGTGTGTGTGTGTGTGTGTGTATGTGTATCCTTTGGCTTCTTTGTCTTAGTTAGGTCTATGCAGGGTGTAAGATCTGATAGAGAACTTATTTGATTTATTGTCTATGTACCTCAGATATTGTATGAGTGTTGTATAAGTGTAAAAGCTTATACACCAAAAATCCCTCCTATTGAGCTCAGAGAGAGACAGACTGCAAGTTTTGCTCTCTCAATCTGGGTGTTGGCCAGTGGGGATGTCCTGGTATTAGCAGTTCTCAAGCTCACATAGGAGAAAGAGAGGTAGAGAGAGAAAGAGAGAGAGACCTGAAGGAACCCTGCTGTGCTTTGAAATTCCTCTGTGTAGCTATGTCACTCGATCCACTCATTTATTGTTTAAATCTTTCTGTCTGTTTGCTCACCTGCCTTGTGTCTTTGCTTAATTAATCTGTTTTCACCTCGGCAGTGCTCCCCACAACCTCCACCTGTCTCGGCTACAGTCAGATGGAGACATCACCCTATTGCCTGCCGAACTGAGGCACAGCTCTCAAGCCTCATTCCATCCTTCCATTTCCATTTCTAGCCACATTAACATGGAGGAGTCTGACAGCCTAGAGGCCAACATCCCTGCCTCCTCCAAGCCCCTCTGCCAAGCCCCTCCTCCAAGCCCCTCCACCCTCCACACTTGACCACATCCTGAGGATGGGTTTGTGTTGCTCCACGCCAAACTGTGTGAGCTGTCTGTGAGCGCCAGACAAAAGAGTCCATCCCAAAGGCGCGCCGATAACCACATGCTCTCAGATTAATCACACGGCTCTTCCATTATCAAGACTGTGACAGAGTGAATTCAGCCACAGACTGACAGTTGATTAACGTACAAGAAGAGCTTATGACTGTCTGAGGAGAATGTATAGTCTGTGCAGAGTTCATCTCTCTGTGGTATATCTGCCTTTCCACCCACAGCCAGACAGAAGAGAAATCAGACCCAGAGGAGGTGTGAGGTGGTGGTCTAGTGCTTCCAGGGAAGCTTTAACGAGCTGAAGAAACTTTAGGAAGCAGCACTAAGATGATTCAGTTCTAACTTATCATTTGTCACAGTGACCCTCCCCCCTCTCTGGGACATCAAATTAAAATCAGGTCATGTTCAGATTTTAAGACAGGAACTTGAGACTGGAGGGCAGGCAGGTGAAACACAGCAATTAGTCAAAACGAAAACAAACTAAGAACCTACAACAGGTTTGTGTGGTGTGTGTGTGTGTGTGAAAGAGAGAGTGTGTCACATTTATTCAAGCAAATTATGTAATTTAGAGGTTGGATGATATTAGCTACTTTGGAATCAGACTGACAAGCACTGAATTTTTTAACCAATCAGCAGAGACAAATGTCTCTTCTTTTTAATGACTGAAGGAAATTACCTCCCTTGCCTCGTCCACATCCACACAAACATGCCCTTCTCTGTTAGCACTGTAGATGTGTTTGCTGTTGCTTCATCTTAAACAGCTAAACTACAAATGTGCATATATTTAGTTTGTGGGAAATATATCCATGATGAAAATGCTGCAATGTGGCGGGTAACCACGGAGATAAACGTTTTTCAGAAGCTTTAACTGGAAAAACCACAAGCCACTTTTCCATTTTTCATTTAATTCTGGTTGCTGAGTTTAAGTTTGGGTTTGATCAAGGCCTTATGTTGCCACGGTTATACATAAGTTATAAGATATACTCCAAAAATAGCAAGACAAGTTATACTCACACACACAAACTCAAGCTGACTGCTGAATTACACTGAAACCCTTAGTGAAATTAAAGAACAGATTTATGCTTCTACCTTCCTTTCTCTAATAGTTCAATCTAATTTACTCAGAGAGCAGACAATTCCTCTGAATTGCTCTATCTCTCTCTCTCTCTCTCTCTCACACACACACGCACATGCACGCACACACAGACAGAGACAGATGTGCATAAGTGACGTCATGTTGTCAGAGTACAGAGGTAGCTCTAAGTGAGATTCAGTTTACTGCAGACAGTAGTGAGTCTAACTGTGCTAATGCACTGTCCTCCCGCCCCCTGGTGCTCCACCCGTCTCTTCAGCATAGCGGTCCAAACGACCATTCCCGTAAGCATCTCCTGCTCCATGCATATTCAGGCCATCATGAGGTTGATGGCAAGGCTTTTCTTCCTGGCAGACATACTGAGGAGGGGCACGGGTGCAGAGTTAGTGCATGCTGGCCAGTGGGGATGTGCATCGTGATGGCATTTTAATGGCTTGGTCCCATTATGCTCTGCTGGGAACCTTTCAATGTTATAGGCAGAATAGGTCGGGTGCAGCTTAGTGGGAGGTTGGGGATGGTGTAATGAGGTATGACAGGGTGTGCAGCACGGCATAGTGGGGAATGGTGCAGGTGTAGTGGGTCATGGTGAGGGTGTAGTGGAGAATGGTGTAGGTGTAGTGGGGCACGGTGGGGTGTAGTGGGGAATGGTGCAGGTGTAGTGGCATGGTGGGGGTGTAGTGGAGAATGGTGCAGGTGTAGTGGGGCATGGTGGGGTGTAGTGGGGAATGGTGGAGGTGTAGTGGGGCATGGTGCAGGTGTAGTGTGGCATGGTGGGATGCAGCTGGTGATGGTGGGGGTGCAGTGGGGCATGGTCGAGGTGTAGTGGGGCATGGTGGGCTGTAGTGGGGCATGGTAGGGTAATTGGTCATGGTGGGGTGTAGTGGGTAATTTTGGGGGTTGAGGTTTGTCTTTGTTGGTTGTAGCTGGTCATGGTAGAGTGTAGTGGGTTATGGTCGGGTGTAGTCAGTCATGGTGGGGTGTACTAGGGTGTGCTGGGATGTAGTGGGGTATGGTGGGGGTTGGGGTGTATTCATAGTGGTGTGACTCGATGAGACCAGGTCCACATAACGATGATGAAAGTTGTCCTGGCAGGTCTTGAGTGTGTCTGCCTGAGCATAACACTCCTGCACATGTATACACACAGACACAAAAATGCCTTCACACATTCAATCGTACATACATGCACAGATAAGCACAGTTGTCTATGGCCTACTAATGTTGCCATCAGTCTTGCAAAAAGAAAGGACAAAGAAAGAGAGCAATTGTAAGGAGGAACATACAGAGAGAGAAATCACCTCCTTCATTCTCTCTCTCTCTCTCTCTCTCTAATTCTCACACACAGCCATTTATCATCTGTGGCTGATAAATGTAGAAGCAATCTCTGCTCACTTGTGAAATATTAATGACATGTCTGCTGAGTCTGAGTTTCCTTCTGAAATCACATTACAGCTGTGGTTTAGCACTTCTGTTGTTCCTAATTTACATATATGTGCATGCAATAGATGCATATACAATTCATATATGGTATATAATTTATAACATTTATCTCTCACAAAATATATCCTTCAAAACTTTTCGTAGAGCCTTAATAGTTCTAACATACATATTGCATAGTACATGTAATAATCACTTTATTAGGTTTACCTCCTAATATATAGCTCAGGGATGGGCAACTTCCATGATAAAGAGGGTCAAACATTTTTTCAGCACTATTATTGGAGGGCCACATGACCACGCATTTCAAATAATTGGATATGAAAGACACTACAAATTATTCTCAATAAGAACACTGTATGTTTATTGCATCAACATACATCTATTTTCTGCATGTAAATGCATTAACATGTCCTTAATAAGCAACAAAGACAAAACATTTGCTTAATAAAAAAGTGCAAAAAGGAATTTGAACTCCTTCATATCAAAGAACTGTAACGCGTAGCGCGCTGCGGAGCGAGGAGGCGGACACAAACGCTGAGAAGAGCGAGATTTAATAAGGGGAATTCCATAGGCGAAGTAATTTGTACAGGCACGGGTCAAAACGGGAGAGCCGTCCAAGTGGTCAACAGGACAGGCAGGAGTCGTAACAGGAGAGCCATTCACAACGGAGAAACACAACGGAGACGGAAAATACCAGAGCAGGGATGACAGATAATCCACGAAACCGAACAAACCACAAAATAACCGACAACGGCCGAAACACAGATACAAGTACACAGGACTAAACTAGACACAGCTGAACACAATGACGACACGGGCGTGGAAGACAGAGGGAACAGACACGCAGGGCGGGATAACCGGTCAAGGAACAACCCCTTACCAAAAAAAAGTATACTTAAAGGTTATTTTTTTAAGTAAACTTAAGTATATTTCCCAAGTATACTTTATGTAGTAAGTATACTAATATCAATGTACTAATGGTATACTGGTAAGTTTACTAATTCAATACTTCTTGGGACTAAATTGGCCCACTTTTTAGTTTATAAAAGTATACTTTTAAGTATACTTTAGGTGAGAGTGTAGTAAACTTTGAGTGCACAACTAGTTTATATCCAAGTATTATTTTGTACTACAACTATACTAAAAGTAAACTTACAGGTATACTGTTAGTTTACTAGTTATATACTTCTAGTCTAGTTTTTAGTTTACGAAAGTACACTGTTAAATATACTTTAAGTGTAAGAAACTTTGAGTACACAACTAGTTTACATTTAGGTTTTATTTTGTACTGTTAATATACTAAAAGTAAGCTTATTTGTATACTGCTAGTTTACTAAGAGTATTCTTAAAAGTGTACTTTCATACACTTAAAAGTGGGATATAAGTAGGCTATATAACTAGTAAACTAACAGTATACAAATAAGCTTACTTTTGAACTTAACATAAAAATTATAGTTTACTACTTATATGTTTTAAGTATACAATAATTTCAATTTAGTTTCAATTTTTTACACTTTAAATATACCTTTAACTGTACTTTAAGTAGACTTACCAGTGGATTACATACATAAAAATAAACAAGACATACTCATGATTAAGAACATATTTCTTTATATATCAAAATGTAACAAATAAATATAACAAATAACACTGGATTCCAAATTAAGAACATAATTCAAATTAACACCAGTTTAGGACAAGACAGAAACACAAAGTCTTTAGAAATTTTTGGTATTAGAAACTTTATCATGCAGCCTTTCTGAAATCACTCCCTGTGACACGCAGCGGAGCAGGGAAGGAAGAGACACGATTCCTCCTGGACTGACGTCACTTTAACTTTTAAGGCACAGATATAGCGCACAAAGCGCACGAAGAACATACAACTGTCACAAGAACGTGTAAACTGTAGACAACGACGAGCACAGGACACTGCGCGAACGCACATTAAATAGACAAACCACATTAGCCCCACATGATTACGAGACGATTCACAGGTGAGACGGATTATCACATGACATAACCATAACCACGGAGATCCACTGACGCAGACAAAGCACGTGGACAACGTTAACACACGCCCAAAAGGGAGGGGCCGGGGTCCTCAACGTGACACTCCCTGGCTGCCCACAAGCAGGTTTTTGCCCTGAGCTTACAAAAATATGTTTTATATATATGTGTGCATGTGTATAATGTTATGTATTATAATATGAATCAAGCTTGTTAAAATCCTCTCAAACCTTGGAAAACTACTGTCAATAGAATTAGCCAGTTGTTTATCTGTTTCTGTACCGGTTAATAACTCTGTGTACATAAAGATCTGATTCACTTCTGCCCATGTACTATTTACTCTAAGCTATTCCACCCCAAACTATAAGTCAAGTATACTTCTGTATAAGGCAAGAATATTTAATTATACTTTTCTTATGTAGCCTATATATTGATCAAAGGTTTAAGTACAAGTAAAGGCCACATATAATTAAACTATTCTGTATACTTGTCAGTATAAGTCAAGTATACTTAAGTATAACTGTGTTAAGTACATCACTGATAAGTGCATAAAGAGTAAACGAAAAGCATACTTGCTTATTTTTAGTTTAAAAGAAGTATACTAATAGCACACTTGAATAAACTTCTTTTTCGTAAGGGACACCGACACGGGAGAGGGGGGCGTAGCCCTACGTGACAAGAACAAAAAAGTCCTGCTCTATCTGTATTTTTTCTTTTAATTAGGGTTCACACACGTAGTGTGGGAAACCTATTGTAATTGTTATTAAATTATTATTGATCTATTTGCGGGCCGCACTGAGTGAGGTCCGCCAGTTGCCCATCCCTGATATAGCTATAAGCTGCCATAAAAAGTAACCGTCTGTGAGTTGTAATTCAACACGGTTGGTACTACTGTTGGCCTCCGCAGTGAGAGGACTGACTCTCCCAGTGTCTCGGACCTCTACTACTCGATGCTTAAACAAACTACTCGCTGGTTTTGACTATACCAGTGGCCTGGTTTTGACTATATATATATATATATATATATATATATATATATATATATATATATATATATATATACAAGATATACAGGATCCTCTAGATCCAGACAGACAAAGAAGGAATGACAGACATGGATGGAGACATTACAGATAAGATGCACTAAATGGTAGGAATGGATGGCAGTCCCTAATGATGCAGACAACCAATGGAAGATGAAAAGGAAGAAATACAAGTGACTAGAAGAGGAAATACAGTGTATGGAGGGAATGTGAAACATTAACACCAAGGTTGTCCCAGTGGTGACAGAGGTATTTGAGGCTGTGACTCTCAAGCTGGTGAGGCAGTTCCTACAGATCCCGGGAATTACATCATTAGTCTCAGTCCAGAAGAGCAGAATCCTAAGAGCAGTGACATGGCCACCTACAGGAAAAGTGATATGGGAATAGTTCTATGTATACATAAACAAAATATCTAGATGTCTGCCCTGTCAGCCATCAAAGAGGCTGCTGGGAGCAAGACACAACTGTGCAGAGAATAAGACAAGTTGAACCATCAGTGAACTTCTGAGTACAGCTCATTATAACTGTACCTGTCAAGCAACAGAGCAGGAGCCCCTAGCTACAGCTGTAAGAAGGTGTACCTGGTCACCACTCAGTGTAATGTTAACACCTCTATTTTGACTTCTTTTGTAATGGTAATTATATGGTCTTCCGTAACACTATTTATCTGTAGTGGACAATGCCCAGTTAGTCGGCAGTTAATGAGTGAGATGTCTTTATGTTTTTTATTTTATTTGTTTTAAATGTCTTCTGACAGGGACAGTACTGGACAACATGATGGTGCCCTGGACCATGGCCCATTACTTGCTGACTCCGTTGCATTTTGAGCAGTTATACTCAACTTGCATTATGATACTTTGCTGAACTATTCACAGTACACACAGGTTATCTGAACCTGAATCATCCTGCTTCTGACTCCAAATGATCCTGCCTCAGCTCATGTGTGTCATTGTCACTGCACATTATCATTATATGCACACATTTACTTCTTTTTTACTACTGTTTTTTTTTAACTATTAGTCTTTTGTACAGTTATGTAGGCCTATATCTGAATTTCTGATTGGACAAGCAAAGTTCTGGTACCCAAAAAAATAAAGCATGACTTTATAATAACGCTGACCCGAGCAGGCTATGTTATATATGGATCTGTTATGGATTTGAGCAAGCTTGTTACGGACTGAACAAAGCATGGTCTTTTACGGATCAAGGGCAATTTGTTATGGAATGGCAGGCTTTGTACTGAGTGGAGGCTTCTAGTTGAGCCTGATAATCAATACCCTGATTATTAGTCTCGCCAAGAAACCTGATTTCTTCCTCACTCAGGAAACGTTATATGAGATGCAATTATGCCTCTTATTTGTGCAACGGGCACCGATTTACTTTCACTAAATGTACTTTCACTAAATTGAATTAAATTGAATCGAACGGGGGACAGGTCCATGTCTGGAGGGCAGCATGCTGCTTATCACAGTGCAGTCTAGGGGTCTGCTAATCAATGCCACCACAGACTGAGAGCCTGTAATGATGGACACGTCCAGAATGACAGGATGTGTACTCCCCTAGAAAGTATTACACAGGAGTACAGGAGTATAATCACAGTTATCTGGGATGTTGTAGCTTATAAATGTCATTTGTGAATCGGATGGAAATGAACAATATAATGGATTCAGCAAATAAGTCATCGCAATTCTCTAAATACATACAAACAATGTATGTTTCAGAATGGGAAAGTCCCTGCACTTACAGTCTGGGAAATAAAAATTTTAATTACCTTTTTGACAATGTCATTTAACTCAAAATTATGCTTAATCTGCTTAACACAACCAGGGAGTGCAGAAATGAAACACCCCATTAGTGTGGCCCCGTTACACCCACTTGGAGGATCACCTGTCTGCTATGTACCTGCCTACTTATTTGATTTTACCGTAGAGCAGCGTGAGGCGACTGGCTGGAAGTTCAGCTCTCGCGATCAATGAAGGTCCATCAGAGACTGAGCTGTTCTCATCACCGCCAGCCCCCAGTCTCACAACAACCCCTGAGCAAACTACAGATCGATTGTGGCCGTTTATTTAATTTAAGTGGCGTTGGCCCAGAGACAAACTTTTACCATCCACCTCATCCAGTGCTGATTTTAACTGGCCCGTTGCCATGGTGGTTAACGAGGAGTCACCTGATGCGGCTTGCCCACAGGAGTAGCTGATTGTTAATCATAGTGAGCACTAGCTCACAGAGACAGTGCTGCCTCAGTCTGCTGTGCACATCTTAACAATCTGAGCTAGTGATCTCCCCACAACCATCAGTCCTTACTCACACAGTGCACCACAGCTATGAAACAAGGTTTGTGTTTCAGCTTTGGTCAGATTTGATGGGAGGTTCATCCTAATGCAGGCTGCCATGGTATTTCATTTCCAGGAAAGTTCCATGGGTGAAATTAACTCCATCTTATCAATCAGCACTGTTGTCTTTAACAATTATCAGCTGCACTGGCCATCTTGTGACTCAGAAAAGAAGAAAAAACATGTTCCATTTACATGTTCCTAGCCTTTATGCTTTTAGTTTTGTTGTATACAGTATTCAACACTGCATTGGCTCCCAGTTAAATTCTGTATTGATTTTAAAATTCTTCTACTGACCTATAAAGCACTGCACGGACTTGCTTCTGCTTCTTGCTACCTCCAGGAACTTATCTCCTATTATGAACCCCCACATCCACTAAGATCACAGGGTGCTGGCCTCTTATTAGTTCCAACAATTAATAAGGTAACAGTGGGGGGAAGAGACTTTTCTTATAAGCCCCCCCAGCTTTGGAATAACCTTCCAGAATGTGTCCAGGACTCTGACACAGTCTCAATCTAAGCCTACGTTGAAAATTTACTTATTTAGCGTTTGATAACTAATGTCCCCCTTAAATAAAGGTACAGATCCAGGGGTTCATGGGTGAAGGGTTTTATGGTAAACTGGGGCACTGGTGCTGTCATCCTGTCACAAAACGTGGTCACTCAAATTTATTGATGGTGCAGTGGATGGATGCCAATGCCTCAGAATGCTTCCAAGTCTGTGTTACCTTCTGGTTCTGCCTTATTAGCTAGGCTGTAATAATTAAATTTAATGCCCGAGTTGCTGCCACACTCCAGAAATGTTTAAATTTCCTCTGACCTTATACAGAGCAAATTTTCCCTGTTTTATTTTTCCACATTGCTGCCCACCTACCTGAGAAACACTGAGATGAGGAGAGACGAGCCTTTCCCGAGATCCATCCTGGGCCAGCCACCTCCTGCCTAAACAGCTATGATGACCAGTGTGGATGAAGGATAAACCCACTGCCCTGGGCCCTCTCACTGCCCCAAATTCTCCTCTGCTATGACTACCATTACCAAACATCAAGACATTTAGGACTGAATAGGAATTACATAGAGTACTCATATATAAAATATATAAATACACATTTATTCATCCAAATTTATCCTTCACATCTTTTCTTTGTTTTTCAGTCTCTTTAATTGTGACCGGCGTCGACCAAAGGAGGATGGGTTCCCCCCCCTGAGTCTTGGTTCCTCTCAAGGTTTCTTCCTTATGCTCTTGGGGAGTTTTTCCTTGCCACTGTCGCTCTTGGCTTGCTCACTGGGGGCTTGGACTCAGACAATTGTAAAGCTGCTTTGTGACAACAACTGTTGTAAAAAGCGCTATACAAATACATTTTGATTGATTGATTGATGATGATTTGTGATTGTTCTTTCAGAGGGTGTACCCTCTGTTCCAGACCCTTCTCATACCACCACAGGGTTTCATCAGGGCTGTTTTGATACAGTAGCCCTGCTACATCACTTCAGTGCCCTGCACTGACCTGTTCCTTAATTAAACCCATTCAGTTGAAAGCAGTAAAAAAGTAAAAAACTGTAAAAAAATTAAAAGTGGGAATGGGGGGTTATATTTCACGCATGGTATTTAATAAACCTTTGCTATCAGATGATAAGATGAACAATAGTTAAATGTCATCAGTTATTTGGCTGACAAGCCAAGCAGTGTTTGTAAGATAGTACAGCAGGTTGTGGCTCTTAATGTTAGAACCTTCAACCTTAATCTCTCCCAGAGGTCTCTGAGGAAGTGGGTCACCAAAGGCCCTCACACCCCTGTCCATCTCTCATCACACACACATAATACACTGATACACACATGATGCAGACCTAATACACACCTGATACACACCTAATACAGACCTAATGCACACCTGATACATACCTAATACAGATGCCTAATACAGCCCAGAATGAGTGGGTCAATTTATGGCTGAAATTATGCTGTGGAGAACATGTAGTAAAGCAAATACATTCTAGTATGATTCAGTTCTATGAGGCATACATCTCTGTGCTGTATTAAGATCATTATGGATGTGTATTAAACAGTTAGTTTTGAAAGTGTTTGTTTGCATATTGCTCAGTCCCACCAGGATTTCGAGGGCCTTTTTTGTGATTGTTGCGGGCTAAAATGTTTGATGTTGCGGGTGTTTTTCAAAAAAATTGCGATGGAAGTTGCGGTGTGTTTTTGCTTTTTTGTGAGTACATTACAATAGGGAGTAAATGTTGTATGGTTTCCTCTATTTAGTAGTCCATTTTAATTATCTATTTACCTATTTATTCAGGGTTGCCAACTTTTCAAGATCGCTTGAAGTGAGATTTGAATCTGGAGGGGGTGGCGAACATTAATTGTTGACGGGGGGCGGGGTTAGCGAACGTAAGTTGTTACCGGGCGGCCTGTAAAATGGACACAAATTAAGTATTATATCGAGATCGATCGCCAGTGGTTGGCGCCAGAGCGAACTAGTAACTCATAGATATGGATCAGAGATAAATAAACTTTATCTCAGTTTAAAGTTTAAACTTATAAACTTTATCTCAGACCCTCGCCACTTGCGTGCGCTGCAGTGACTTCGCGGGCTACCGTTGCATTGTGGGGAATGTAGTGTTTGTGCGTGCAAAACACCATCGGGCGGCTGTGGCCTGCGGGCCGGTTCTAATAGTAATTAAATATCATCCAGGGGGCCATAGATAATCAATTCGCGGGTCGGATCTGGACAGTTTACCCCCGCTTTCATGTAGTGTACCGGGATACTGCTATACTGCTTTTCCCGATCTTTTTGCCGTTATTTTCGTCGCTCATGCTGCTTTCAGTCTGCTCCTCTTGAACGTATATACGGAAGTAAGGCGGGAGTTTGTCGACGTCACATCAATACGACATCAGTGATTGGTCAAATTTGCGGGAAAGTTGCGGTGATTGGCTGAAGTTGCAACACCGCCCTGAATTCGCGGGGTTTGCTTGAAGTTGCGTTGAAGTTGCAAATCGCAACATCGTGACTTTCTGGAGGGTCTGATTGCTCAGGAATTATGCAGGTTTCTGTCACCTAAATTTCTCTCTGTCTCCCTCTCTCCCTCTCATTCTCACCCCCCGCTTTGTCCTCCTCTTACCCTCTTCTTCCCTCACTCTCTCTCTCACACATACACACACGCATACACACATTCTTGCGCTACTGTCACCTCTCCCTACCTCTCACCCTGTTCTAATGAAGACAGTGGAGTGGGAACAGCCAGAGTGGATCTGAGGACACAAGCCTCAGGTGAGTCTGCTTCACACCTCTAAAATCTCTCTCTCTCTCTCTGTCTCGTTGCTTCTCTCTCTGACCCACAGAGTGCACACACACACATACACTTCCATTTTGCCTGAGTCTATTCTTGTCTCCATTTCAACTGCTTAGGTACTGAAGTGGAGAGAGAGCAGAACCTGTTGAAAGTGGTCCAACTTCATCTTGCTTCATAATTACCCAGGGAATGCCCGCTAAGCTTGTCTTTTTGTGCTTGATCCCTCAGGCTGGACCAGGTGTCCACCACGCCTGGGACAGAGCCCAGTTAATTGGACTGGATAATTGGCCTTGGTAATTACCACTTGCCCTGGGTCTGCTCTTCCAAATGAAGGGTGTTAGGAGAGAGACAGCAGACAGCTGAGCAATCACATGACTCTGGAAGCTCCCCCACTGCTGCCACAGCTGGGCGGTGCCACCCTGCCTGGGCCAATCAGAGATCCCAAGGGCATATATCTAGAACAGATCCATCTATACTGTTAGCAAGTTAGAATTTCATTTCTTCTGTGCTTCCACTGTAACGCCTGGGGGCGTCAGTGAATGATAAGGTGGACGCATGTGCTGAGCAAAGTGAGGTTTATTAAGGGCATATCCATAAACAGAGACAGGGTCACATTGCAGGTTCAACAAGCTAACACTGAGATTCACAGTAACTAACAAAGAGAAACTAGGCAGAAAAAAATAAACTGGCCAAGGGTGTATTTCCCAATAACGAACAATCTTAAAAACTTACAAACAACTTTAAGAATGACATAACTTTAAGTACGCCAAATTTATGAGTGTTTCCCAAAAGCCTTCTTAGTCTCCCAATTACGAACGAGTTCTAAGTAGTTCTTTGTTGACTCTGCCTCTGCATATGCACTGGAAAAGCTCCACTAGTCGAAAACTGAACCACAAATTTACATAAATTTTTTCATAATTACACTTGAGGTAACCAAAACAGAGTGAGACATAAATGATTTTAACTGAACAGGTTTTTTAAGTATTGGGGCTATAACAGCTGCTTTGATAGCCAGGAGAAAGACACCAGTGGTAAGGGAAGAATGTACTGTATAATGTCTGTAATGTGTGACGCTGGGCGGCGACAGACGGACGAGACACAGAATCCGTATTTCGTCTTGACAGACGTCACTTTAATTAACATATATATTGCGCAATAGCGCACGGAGAACAGGTATACACACACAACGTGTAGACTGTAGACAACGACGAGCACAGGACACTGCGCGAGCGCACATTAAATAGACAAACCACAGTAGCCCCACGTGATCACGAGACGATTCACAGGTGAGACTTATTAATCACACAACAAAACCCTACCCACGTATATACACTGACGCAGACAAAGCACGTGGACTACGTTGACACACGCCCAAAAGGGAGGGGCCGGGGTCCTCAACGTGACAGACGCCCCCTCCAAGGGCACTACCCGTCCCGGGGTGCCAACAGGACCGAGTGCCCCGAACCCACGACGATGGGCGGATCCGACGCGCTCAGTCCTGCGTCTGGGAGGTGACCGCCCTTGGTGAAGCGTCCGCCACGGACCGCCTAGAACACCCTCCCTGGGAAGACGGGGGAAAAGACGGAAGACACATTAAACGGAACGTTCACAAACACACACACAGGCACGTTCACACACAGTGGCACAAGAGGGAAAAACGGGTTTGGTAAACAAAGGGGAAGACTGACAAACACGGGAACACACACACACGACATGGGCGCCAGGCTGCGCGCCAGCAGGAGAGTGATGAGGGACGAGAGGTCGGGAGCTACTGGTGCAGTAGGCGCTGCGGGTGGCGGTGCTCCTCCTGCAGTCCCTCCACCGGACGCAGCGCGGCTGGCGGACGTGCCCGGCGCAGCGCGGCGGGCGGACTCTCCCCCCAGCTGGTCGTAGGGGATGTCCCTCTCGCCTCGCGACCGCTCTCCGGAGTCGGCTGTGGGCTCCTCCACCTCCATATCTTCCGCCTCGCTGCCCCGGCACTCTGAGACGTCCGAGTGCACGGACCGCGGACGTTCCTCCTCTTCCTCGCCGTAATCGGCGGGGTCTGCCGAGTGCTCCGACGGAGGGTAGTCTCCGATGTCGACCTCTTCCCCCTCCCCTTTGACGGAAGAGGAACCAACGGGCGGAGGGAGGTAGTCCTCTTCCTCGGACTCCTCCTCCTCCTCTGACCCGTAGTCGCGTCCGGAAGCGTCTTCCAGCGACAAGGGGTAGCCCTCTCCGTCTCCACAGTAGTCCACGGTGGAGGTATCGTCCAGAGACGGGGGGTAGTCCTCCTCCTCTCCACCATAGTCCACCGTGGATGCGTCATTCATCGAGGGGGGGTAGTCACCCTCCTCCTCCTGCTCCTCCTCGGAGTCCTCCTCTCCGAACTCGCTCTCTGGGGTGGACTCGGTAGCACCCATGACGAACGAGCCCACCCTCAGAGGCGAGAGAGCGCGGGCTGGAGGAGCGTGTCTCTCCCTCCAGATTCTTACCGCGCCCTGCTGGAAGATCTCTGCCAGATCAGGGTCTCTCTCCTCGACCTTCTGGGCTGAGGTCAGCTGGAGGGCGCATACAGGGTCTGACATCAGCTGTTCCCGAGTCTGCGAGGTTATGCGGCGCGGGGGCGAGGAGGAAGAGCGGTGGTGCCTTTTGCTGGGACGCAACGCCTTCTTAGGCCGGGTGGCGTATCCTGGCATGTTCGGGTGTCTCTGGTCGGCTCGTCGTTCTGTGACGCTGGGCGGCGACAGACGGACGAGACACAGAATCCGTATTTCGTCTTGACAGACGTCACTTTAATTAACATATATATTGCGCAATAGTGCACGGAGAACAGGTATACACACACAACGTGTAGACTGTAGACAACGACGAGCACAGGACACTGCGCGAGCGCACATTAAATAGACAAACCACAGTAGCCCCACGTGATCACGAGACGATTCACAGGTGAGACTTATTAATCACACAACAAAACCCTACCCACGTATATACACTGACGCAGACAAAGCACGTGGACTACGTTGACACACGCCCAAAAGGGAGGGGCCGGGGTCCTCAACGTGACATAATGAAAGGGGACACAGATGAAAGACTAGCTTTAACAAGGGAAGGGGATCTAATTGACAGGTTGAAGATTTAGATTTTTGAATTAATTTAGAAACATCATTAACTGAGGGAAGAGTGAAAGCTGAAAGTAGATTAGGAGAGGCAAATGGAGGTGATACAATTACTGCCAAATTAACAGTTGGTAAATGTTGCTTGTGGATATGTACTATTTTTGAGGAGAAGAATGATACTAAAGTATTAAAAAAGTCAGAACAATATAAATGGGGAGGAAGTGAGTCTGATGATTTAGCAATTTTTGCAACTAGTGAAAAGAGGGCTTTGGAATTACCCTCATTAGAACTAATTAAATTGGAATAATATGTGGATTTAAATGTAGAAATGGAATCTTTATAAGCCGCCAGTCCCCTTGAGAATCCCACATGAAGAGGTAAGTACAACATTTAGTCCATTACATGAATGTCTGTAGAGTCTCGTGATGGGCCAGAGCTACTGGCATCATCACACCCCCCCCCCCTCTAGGGAACATCTTCCGGCTGATGTAGAGGACTGGTCTCTGTTCCTCGCCCTCACCCTGCAGCAGAACTGCCCCTAGGCCGCTGCCTGAAGTGTCCGTTTGCACTATGAATGGTTTGGTGAAGTCAGGACTGCGCAATACTGGGTCTGCGCATAAGCATTCCTTGAGGTCCTTGAATGCGGTCTCACACTCTTCAGTCCATTTCACCCATTGAGGTTTGTCCTTTTTAATCAAGTCTGTTAATGCTGCCGCCCTGCTGGAGAAGTTGGGGATAAACCAGCCGACGAGACCCAAGAAGGACCTCACCCTTCTCTTTGTCGTTGGTGCTGGACACCCCTTGACCGCCTCCACCTTATCAACTTGTGGGCGGATAAGTCCTCCTCCCAGGACGCAGCCCAGGTATGACACCGTGTCTCTTGCTAGGTTACACTTCGCCGGAGCTCGCCATTAATCCAGCGTCTGCGATGCGTTGGAGAACTATGCCCACGTGTTGTACGTGCTCCTCCCAAGTCGCGCTGAATATGACGACATCGGCAATGTATGCTGCTGCGAAGTCCCCTGTGTCTTTCAGTACAGCATCCATCAGCCTCTGGAACGTTGCAGCAGCTCCATGGAGACCAAACGGCATGACCAGGAAATGATACAGTCCGCTCGGTACCCGGAACGCTGTCAGCTCCCTTGCTTCTGGGCACAATGGCACTTGCCAGTAACCTTTGCACAGGTCCAGTGTCGTCAGGTACCTTGCCTTCCCCAGCCGCTCGATCAGCTCATCTGCTCGCGGCATGGGGTAAGGATCAAATGCAGATACTGAATTCAACTTTGAGAAATCAACACAAAAGCGAAGCTCTCCATCCTTCTTGGGGACTAGGACCACTGGGCTGCACCATTCACTCTGTTGTTGTTGGGCTTTCCTCATGTTCTCTCTGACCAACTCAGTCAGTGTTGTCATTTTTTCTCTCATTTTCAGGACGTGCGACAGAATGTTCAGTCTCTTGGTTGGATTAGGTCCTTCCCATGCCTCTTTGAGTACATCCAATGGGCCTCTCACTTCTCTTCCATAGAGGAGCTGAAATGGTGAGAACCCCATTGACGCCTGTGGCACTTCTTGGTAGGCGAACAACACGTATGGGAGCCACTTGTCCCAGTCAGAGCCAGTCTCTGACACAAACTTGCGAAGCATGCACTTCAGGGTCTTATTGAAGCGCTCAACCAAGCCGTCAGTTTGTGGGTGAAAGAGGGTCGTCCTGATGCCTTTTATACCCATTAACGCAAAGACGTCTTTAAGCTGCTTGGACATAAAGTTTGTTCCCTGATCTGTGAGTATTTCACGTGGTATGCCTACTCTGGATATTAACTGTAGGAGTGCATTAACCAGCTGGTGTGTTTTCACTTTACTTAGTGCAAATGCTTCTGGATAGCGTGTTGCATAATCGGCAATTAATAAAATATAGCGTTTGCCACTCTGACTCTTGGGTAGGGGACCTACTACGTCCATGGCGATCCGTGAAAACGGTACATCAATAACAGGTAAGCTTATCATGGGTACTCTGTCTGATTTTCTTTTTGGTGCGGTTAGCTGGCACTCTGGGCATGCTTTACAGAATTCTATTATGTTTACCTGCTGACGTGGCCAGTAGAATCAGTTCGCTATTCTGCTCTGAGTTTTAGCGTGCCCGAGGTGACCTGCCCATGGGTCGCAATGCCCTAATTGAAGTACTTCCTGCCTCAAACCTACAGGTACCACAAGTTGTTCTATTTCGCCTTTCACTCGGAAAAGAATATCCTTATTTATTGTGAACCGGATCTCGCCCTTCTCTGCATTCGGGTTCTCTGCCTTTAGGAATATTGGCTCAAGTGTCTTGTCCTGTCGTTGTAACTGCGCTATGTTACCAGGCAGTGAGTCTACCTCTATATCAGGACATTCTACTTGTTCCTCAATAGTAGTGCCTCTGATTTTATCCTGTCTTTTCTGACGTTTGGACTTTTTGATATTAGGGGTCTCATTGTAGGGTAACTCCCTCAAGAGAGTTTGATTTTCCCCTGCTACTCTTTCTTGCTTAGCCTGCAGCCTGGCTACAACCATTACATCAGCTGTTTTCTGCCTATCTGCTAAGAGGTCTATTAAAATGGGTACATCTCTGCCTAAAATCACGGAGTAGGGAGATTGTTGAATTATACCCACGTTTAGTAGATAAGCCTGTCCCTGGACCTCTATGCTTACATCTGCTGTGGGATATACCTGCTCGTCCCCGTGTATGCATTTTACCCATAATTTCCCGGTGTGTACGACTTCATCGTTGGGAAAACATTTAGCAGATACCAGCGTCTGACTAGCTCCCGTGTCAATGAGCACTTTGAATTTTCTACTGCCTATTTTTACAGTAATTATGCTGTTTTCAGTGTCATCAACAGTTTCAAAGCTAAACTCTTTCCTTGGACTGTATGACAAACGACTGGAGCTACTCGTTAAATTCGGGCAGGCACTAATTTTGTGGCTGGTTTGGTTACAGTTAAAGCACCGTAGTGTTTTATCTGCGGGGCGTCTATCGCTAGCTGCTCTCACATTAATCGCACTCGAGCGCTCGTGTGTAGGTGGTCTGCTATATTGTGGCATCGGACTGCTACCCCGCCCCCCAGCAAACTTACCGAACTCGGCGTGCTGACGCGGTTTGTTGACTTCGTCGAAGTGGAAGTTGTCTTCGGACTGTCTCGCTGCCACGAATGCCTCGGACATCTCTACGGCTTGGAGAGTTGACCCGGGACTACGCTCAATAATCCACCTCTTGAGCTCTGACTTGACCATGCGCAGGTACTGTTCCAGCACGATCGCGTCGCCAATCTCTTCCTTGGTCTTCTCCTGTGGCGTCATCCACTTCTCGTAGAGACTTTTCAGTCTAGTGTAGAGCTCCCGTGGTGTCTCTGCCTCGAGTATGTTGTTCATCCGGAACCTCTGACGGTAAGTGTCTTTGTTTATTTCGTATTTTCTCAGGATAGCGTCTTTTACCTTGTGGTAGTCGCCGATGTCCGCACCATCCATAGCTACGTAAGCCGCCCTGGCTTTTCCTTCCAGTAGCGGGGCGAGATGTAGCGCCCAACTTCCACTTGGCCAGTTTGCCATTTGCGCTATGCATTCAAACATTGTGAGGAAGTGTTCGATGTCATCTGACTCTTTTAGCGTTGGCAGTCTTGGTGTTGGCCACACTGTGTGTGATGAAACTTGCGATGTAGATTGCAGAGTTTCACTTTCGTTCGCTTGGACTGCACTTTCTGCTTGAGTGCATCGTATAATCCGAGAATGAGCGAAGTCCGTTGTTTCTTCACTCTGCTCTTGTTCGCGTCTTCCTGCAGCCCGGCCCTTGTGGACTTCTTTCTGCAGTAAACCGAACTGGTGCTGCATTGAGCGCCATCTTTGCTCCTGTTTTGCGACTTCCTTTTGAAAATAGTCTTCCCTTCCTTTTTGCTCCTTCATAAAGCTCTGGAGCATTGCGCACAGCTGTTCTACATCTGCGGGTGGGTTGCCAGACGCAGCTTAGGTGCTAGAGCTTAGCAGCGGATCATCTTCTCTTTGCTGTGGTTGACTCATTGCTGGTGGAACTCTTTTTGGCGGCATTCTCCCAGTCTTGTAGCTTGCCTTGCTTTAGAAGAGTCTGCTAACCTGTTTCTCTTCCGCAGGTGACCCTCCGTGGCCGTTTCACTGAGGCCAATCCTCTTACGGCGTCACTCTTGCAAGCCTTGTTCGCTGCCACCATTTGTGAGCGTGGTACGAGTGGGTGAATATGGGGGCGGGTTCACTACAGAGAGTGAGATGAATACAGGCTCAGGAGTTCCAGTTCAAGGTGTTTTAATGATGGATTCCAGCAAAGGAGGTAATAACTGATACTAGTAAATGTAAAGAAAAACTGTATAAAAGGAAAACAAACATATAAAAAGTACTCAAGCCCGCAAAGGCTTATAAGCAGTACTTTAAACCAGCACTGGCAAACAGCAGCCAGTCTAGCCTGACTTTTGTGGGCTCAACGCAATTATATCAAATATCCAACCATCAAAAACCAATAACCAACATTAACCACCAACATCTACCTCTAACCTCTACCTCCCTTACCCTCTTATACTAGTAGTGCACTAGTTTTACATTTAGTGCACTATGACAATAATAATAATTAATATATCCATCCGTTGTGTACATCTTCGTCCTCAGGTATTCCCAGGAACTGTAACCCCCCTCCCCTCCTTCAGTAGGCCGAAGGCCCTTCGACCACTATAAGGAAGGAGCTGGCTGGGCCGCCAGTCCCCTTGAGAATCCCACATGAAGAGGTAAGCACAACATTTATTCCATTACATGAATGTCTGTAGAGTCTCTGTGATGGGCCAGAGCTACTGGCATCATCACATTACCTAGTATTTCAATTAAACAGGCTCACTTAAACAGAAATTAAACTTATACCAAGAAGCACAAATAACCATAGACAGATAGACATACAATTTAAGAACAAAGACAACAAGTGCTATCTGCTGAGTTAATGCTCATTTAAGTACTCAACAAACAGGTGAGTCTTCAGTCTACGTTTGAAGATGGCAAGAGACTCTGCAGTCCGAGCAGCTATTGGAAGATCGTTCCACCATCTTGAAGACAGGACAGAGAATAGTCTTGAATCAGAGGTGGGACCAAGTCAGTGTTTTGCAAGTCTCAAGTAAGTCCAAGTCTTTATCCTCAAGTCCCGAGTCAAGTCTCAAGCAAAGACAGTCAACTCAAGTCAAGTCTCGAGTCAAGACAGGCAACCATCAAGTCAAGTCCCAAGTCTGAAACTTGGAATTTCAAGTCCTTTCGAGTATTTTATTTTTTTTACCAATGTTGCAGGTATATTTTAAATGTAAATAATAGACATGTGTTCTTTTTTAAATCTGTATTCTCCTCAAATCTCGATAAAACATGTGCAACTAAAAACACGAAGTATAAAAAAAAAAATTAATTACACCTCTTTATTGCACAGTTAAATTTTTTAAACTAAGCTGCAAAAATATTCATACTTTAAACTACAATTTTCCAGAAATAAATATTCTGTGAAAGTCATAAGTAGAACTCCATGTTCAAATAAAAAGTGCTGATATTTTCACAGTACAATACAAAGAACCATAACGGCATTTTTCCCTCTCTTTTCTTATCTGGTTTCTTAGAGAACATGTGTGTCCATGTGTGAGTGACACAAGACAAACAAATATAAGAACTGAACAATTAACAGGAATCTGCAACTTTAGACATTTCAGTAAAGTATTCTGCATTGCATTTGCAAAAGACCAAACTGGCCAAAAGTCTGTATGTCATTTGTGCACGATGAGGCCGTAGAATGATGCCCCCATAGCTGAAAACTCGCCCCACTTTTGTCAATATATTTTTTTCTCGATTTCAAAATCACAATCCATGCTGAGATAGAACTGGATATTATGATGGGGACAGAGAGAGGCTCTCTTACCTGAGTTCAGATACAGAATCCAGGGTTGCCAACCCTCACGCATTGAGCGTCAGACACACGCATTTGACCGTCTTCACACGCTCTCACGCCACACATCCGATTTCTCATGCCGAAAAAAAAATCTAGTTTATTTACCTCTGATACACATCTATGATTCAATGAGTTACTAGTTCGCTCTGGCGCCAACCACTGGCGATCGATCGATCGCGATATAATACTTAATTTGTGTCCATTTTACACCCCGCCCAGTAACAATTTACGTTCGCTGCCCCCCTATTTGATTGGTTGTGTTGCAGCTCATGCACACACACACACACGTACAGAGTGTGGAAAAGCAGAGGACCGGTCTGCGTCAGAAGGACGGAAATGAAATTAATGGGGCGCACTTTATAAATATTAATATGCATTTTAAAATTTAGATTTGGGGTTAAAAAATCAAGTCTTTGCAAGTAAACAGGTTCAAGTCCAATTCAAGTCCCAAGTTATTGGTGTAAAAGTCCAAGTCAAGTCTAAGTCTCTGAATATTTTTTCAAGTCAAGTCAAAAGTCTTAATATTAATGACTCGAGTCTGACTCGAGTCCAAGTCATGTGACTCGAGTCCCTACCTCTGTCTTGAATTTTGTCTTCCGTGAGACTTTAAGCATGGAGTCTCATACATCATAAAGCATATTATTATTATGTTTTCTGTTAATTTTTACAATTTCTAAATGCATGATGACTTGTTAAATGTGTCAGACATTTGCATGACATCACAAATTAAGCAGAAGTCATAAAAAACTGGTAGGTGAGTTCATGACTGCAGCGTGGAGAATGGCGTGTGTAAATGGCCTTGCAAGACACAAAGACAAATCAGAATGTAACATATTGGTGTGACCTTAAAGGAACATATTACATTGTACTGATTTACATACACTAACACTAAAGCTCTAAAAAGGTACGAGCAACAAAGAGCCAAAATGGGAACCGCAACTGATACATGTTTACTTAACATTAGTTAATTATTGTTAATGTGTTACTTCATGTGTTGTTCATGTTAACTAAAGCATTACTTCATGTTAGTTAACACCACTTAGTTTGCACTTGATATAAACACAGCATCAACTAATGCAACTGTTACATGTTTACTTAACATTAGTTAATTATTGTTAACGTTGTAACGTGTTACTTCATGTGATGTTCATATTAAATAATGCATTAGTTAATGTTAGTAAGTAAACACTTAATGTAAAGTGTTACCCTCCAAGTCAATCACACTTCTGTGAAACCAACCTGTTCAGTTAGGAAGCAACACTTATTGTGAATCAATTTCACATGCTTTTGTGCAAATGGAATAGACAACCGGTAGAAATGAGAGGCAATTAGCAAGACACCCTCTATAAAGGAGTAGTTCTGCAGGTGGTGACCACAGTTTTCTGTTCTCATACGTTCTGGCTGATGTTTTGGTCACTTTGGCATTTTGTCTGTTCTCTCACCATAAAGGTAACATGATGCGGTGTCTACAACCCACATAAGTTGCTTAGGTAGTCAAGCTCATCCAGGATGGCACATCAATGAGAGCTGTGGCAAGAAGGTTTGTGTCTGTCAGCAGTGTCCACAGCATGGAGCAGTACACTAGGAGACATAGAGAGGGTGGTAGGAGGGCAACAACCCAGCAGCAGGACCACTAACTCCTCATTTGTGCAAGGAGGGACAGGAGGAGCAGTGCCAGAGCTCCGCAAAATGACCTCTAGCAGGCCACTAACATCCATGTTTCTGCTCAAACTGTCAGAAACAGACTCCATGAGGGTGGTATGAGGGCCCGACATCCACAATTGGTGCTTGTGCTTACATTCCAATACCGTGCAGGGCGATTGGCATTTGCCAGAGAGAACACCAACATTGGCAGATTTGCCAGCATGACCGGTTTGGCAGTGGGTCAGTAATGGTGTGGGGAGGCATTTCTTTGGAGGGACACACAGGCCTCCATGTGCTAGCCAGAGGTGCCCTGACTGCCGTTAGGTACCGGGATGAGATCTTCAGACCCATTGTGAGACCAAACGCTGGTGCAGTGGGCCCAGGGTTCCTTCTGATGCATGACAATGCTAGGCCTCATGTGGCTGAAGTGTGTCCGCAGTTGCTGTATGATGAAGGCATTGAGGCTCTGCCCCCCCCCCTCTGTTAGCTGTCACTCCGGTCGTACTGTTCCATGTGCCTGTGGTTTCCTTGCCTGTTAATTCCACCTTGTTTTCTGTTGTCATGGTTTCCCTCTGTCTGTCATTCCCCTGTTGTCAGTGTTTCCACCTGTGTCTTGTTTCACTTCCTTGTTTCAGTGTATTTAAATCCTGTTATTTCTCTCCTCCATGTTGGTCGTTATTTCCCTGTCCTTGTGTTCCGTGTTCGCTTCTCGCCTTTCCCGCTGTGGTTTCAGTTTTATGTATTTCCTCCTCCGGTTGTGGTATGTTCCTCCCTGTATTCCCTTTTCATCCACTGGTTTTGTTTTGATCTTGTTAGTTTGTTCTCGGTTATTATTGCTTTAGCCTTCCCTGTGTTATGTGTTTAAACTTGACTTGGTTCCGATTTGTGCAGTGTTTATTCTAGTTTGGCGTTATAATCACTACTGTTTCACTTAGTTATATTAACTGGTTCATGTTTTAGGTGTATATGTCAGTCAGAACTTAGTTTTGTCTTTGTAATCCCTCTTTTGTATTGGTCTTCTGTTTAGTCTGGTGTATTTTCTATGTATACTAGTTAACATGAGTTTATTTAGTTAGCTCTTGTCTTTATAACCTCGATCAGTATTCTTTGTTTGTTGGTTAGTGCCTTGTTTTGTTAGCTCCCTTAATAAACTCCTCCTTCCTTACATCTCGTCCTCCTCGATCCAAAACGACACACGCCGCCTCATCAGGAGCATGCCCAGGCATTATAGGGAGGTCATACAGGCATATGAAGACCAAACACACTACTGAGCCTCATTTTAGCTTGTCTTGAGGAATTTCCATGGGATACTGTTGATTTACATTGATCATTTTTGTTATTTTGTTCTCAATGCATTCCATTATGTAATAAATAAAGATTTTCAACTGGAATATTTATTGAGATCTAGGATGTATTATTTTAGTGTTCCCTTTATTTTTTTTACTCCAACTCCAGACTGACCATAAACAACATAAATACATGAGCTAGCGACAAACAAAATGAGACACAGCTGAAATGCATTACGTATTAAGATCATTAACCCACAGACGACAATACAAACACGTGAATATGACTGACAGGAAGGGCAGAGCCAATCATGCCAGAGAATAATATGGGGCCCAATACAGATCCTTGTGGGACAACATATTTTACTTTTATGCATTCTGAGCAAATAATGCATTCATTATTTACAAGGACAAATTGGTAACAATCTGTCAGATAGGATTTGAACAAAGAGAGTACTTGATCTCTTATGCCAACGAGTGTCTCCAGCCTATCAAGTAGAATGTTGTGACCAATGGTGTCAAAAGCAGCATTAAAGTCTAAGAGTATAAGAAAAGAAATGTGTCTTTATCAGAGGATATTCAGAATGCACTCTTCAGACCCAAAACTACAAACACTGAAGAAAAATACAGAGAAAGTCACGCTGTTGTGTATTTGTGCCAGTAAGGTTGGTGTCGTTAATAGTGAACTTTTTTTATAATTGCATTTTAATTACATTACACATTACAATGTGTACTGCGTTCAAATTTAATAATTTTAAGATGGTCTTTAGCCATTGCTTGGTGATTCCAACAAGACATATCCTCCATGCTTGCATTTGCGTGCATTTGATACTTGCAAATCGCTTTGTACTCAGCTGATTTGTATCAGCTTCAAATCACACATCATGACTATATGCAAGACAGCTTACTTTCACCTTCGAAACATCGCTAAGGTCTGAGATATGCTCTCTCCTGCTGATAGTGAAAAACTTGTCCATGCATTTATCACATCAAGGCTAGATTATTGTAACGCTGTTCTATCTGCTCTTCCAAAGAGCTGTTTCGCACCTACAGCGAGTTCAGAACGCGGCTGCAAGGGTTCTGACCCGCAGGAAAAAGAGAGATCATATTACACCTGCACTCCACTCACTACACTGGTTACCTGTCAGCTTTAGAATAGATTTTAAGGTTCTAGTCATGGTTTTTAAATGTCTTCATGGTCTTGCCCCTCTTTACCTCAGTGAAATGATGGTTAGATATGTTCCAGTCAGGTCTCTCAGATCTTCAAACAGTAATCTACTGGTGATTCCTAAAAGCCGATTAAAGATTGGGGTGCTTTTAGTCACTATGGCCCAAAGCTCTGGAATTCTCTTCCTGAAGAGCTCAGAGGCATTTCATCCCTGAATAGTTTCAAGAACAGTCTAAAAACATTCCTGTTTAGATCTGCTTTTAGTTAAGAAACTCAATCTTATTTTCCTTATTACATTATGTTGTCTATTATTTTATAATTTGTCACTTTATTTCATTGTGTTTGTTTCCTTATTATCATCTTATTTACTTTACTTTTTTACTTTTTGTTATTTTAATATTTTTATCTTTAATTTCTTTTAACATTTTCTTTTTGTCCTATCTGCTTTTAATGTTTCTTTTTATTTATACTGTAAAGCCCTTTGAGTTGCATTTATGTATGAAAGGTGCTATACAAATAAAGATTATTATTATTATTATTATTATTACTCTATGAATTGCAGTTGAAATGGCTTCATTTTCTCCTCATTTGAAAGTGAAGTTCTGCCTTGCTTTTCTGTGTGCGTCAGGGTTGTGAGGGGTTTGAGGATATGAAGACGAGGTGCATTAAAATAAGCTATTTTTATTTTAAATAAGGCAGTACACGCTCACAGCGTGTAGAAAAGACATTTAACAACTACATAATATCAATCAGACAGGCCCCCCATCAAGGGCACTTCTCCTCCCGGAGTGCCCTGCGCAGAAGTAAAGCCCTGGACCCACACCGATGAGCGGGTCTGGAGCCACAGGAATCACACACATCCAGGAGTCGTCGACCCGTGGTGGGGAGTCCGCACTTACCCTGATCCTCCTAACAAGGGGGAGGGGTCTCCTCTCCAAATCAGGAGAACCCCCCACTTACCTGGTCAGGGCCTCCATTAGGAGCTATGTGGGACCACAGCCGGTCCCTCCCCAAACACATATTTAAGGGAGGAGCATGCGTGTGATTACATTATACAAAGCACAAGCAGCCTAGGACAAAACACACATGCATAGACTAGACAAACAAAAAACTGTGTACAACGGAATGGAACCACATCTGCGCACTCGATCCCCAGTGACGTGCCACTCAGGTTGGCAGTCGCTCCCCACATTAAACACAAGACAAACAGGGAGCGAGGCGACAGTGACAAGTGGTATCAGCGTCACACACCAAACATTTAAAGTGAAACAAATGAGCAACGCAAACAGATTCACACACCCATTCCCACGTACACACTTTTAAGAAGTCTGCAACCACACAACAAGAAGAGTTTTCCCAGGGAAGACCCCCTGGTCCTCGCCGTGCTTAATGTACTTTAGAGTTTTTTTGCACTCTTAGCTTGTTCTGATTTCTTCCTAAAGTCCTTATTTTCCTTTGGTCCTATGTTGTTTAGAGAAGGTTTACTTTAGCTACATAGTACGTTCATAGTTATATAATAATCAGTTGTTTTATGGCTTTCCTTTTGATTTATACTAGCAAGTTTAGAATTAGCTACTTTTCTGAGCTAAATCATCCCACATGTAATGCTTATAATTGTGATATTAACCATTCAATGAATTTGAACATTTATTCATTAATTTGGTTGTAGTAGTAAATACATATTTTGGTCAATGGTATTAGGTCACTGTGCAGATTTAGTATTCACCCTTCGATAATAAGACTCAAAAATCCAACAACATTACACCTGTTCCTGTTATCATCCTTGACTTCCGGGTTGCGAGAGATATGCTGGCGCGTTTTGGCTGCCGCTTCTCCCCTGGTGACAAAGTTTGTGTGGCGGGTCTGTTCAGAATGCAACTACGCCACCCCTTAGATTAGGAGGAAGGGGGCCTCCCCTCTAGGCCACTCAACTAAATGAGTGTATAAGCCAGCCAATAAAACACATCGACCACGAGAGATGTTTAAATCACAACATACAATTTATTTTAATAAATTACCACAGAGAAGATATCTAAAAAAACACTCAATAATAACTTTACTCTGTGTGGAATTCAGCTGGTAAAATATGTAAATGTTTACTGTCAGTGCCGACTATGGGTGCAAAACACAGCGTGGCCAAGGAAATGTCTCAACCCACGGAGTCCTCACACCATACCAAATTAAAACAACCAACACCACCGCACACCATTCAACTAACCACAAATCAACCAAAGATCACCCACAGCAGCCCCACACATCAAAATGACACTCCAAAAAGAGAAAAGAAAGACACACTAGAACTTCCGGGTGGTCCACTCCTTGGCCACAAAACAATGAAAATAGCAAAAACACAAATAAACAACCTCGTAGTCAGCAACCTATGGTATAGTATTACAATGTCAACCGGTCATTCCCGTATCCAGATCCCAACACAGAGAACAATTTAACAAACAATCGGTGGCTCAGCACTGCACTAACTGTATATCTTCTCACTTATAAAACAAATAAAATAGTCTTAATTTAAAAGGGAGAAAACAGTGGCCCGCAAGCACCAAGCAACGCGATCCCGCCCCAGAAAGCACGCCGCTGCCGACGCCGACACTGCAACGTGCCGCAAGCGAAATGCTCCCGCAGTTGATCCAGTTACACTTATTCTTCCGTCGCCCTTCGGTAGCAAATCCAGCCAGCAAACCAGCATGAACCAACTCTTTCCACGACGATGATGCCATGGTGAACCAGCACGAACCAAACTCTTTCCACGGCGATGATGCCACGGCAAACCAGCATGAACCAACTCTTTCCACGACGATGATGCCATGGTGAACCAGCACGAACCAAACTCTTTCCACGGCGATGATGCCACGGCAAACCAGCATGAACCAACTCTTTCCACGGCGATGATGCCACGGTGAACCAGCACGAACCAAACTCTTTCCACGGCGATGATGCCACGGCAAACCAGCATGAACCAAACTCTTTCCATGGCGATGATGCCACGGCAAACCAGCACTCTTCTGCCTTGGCCCTAGTGTATCTAATCCCACCTAATTGGGCTCACTCTTATTGCTCCCCTAGCGTCACGGTGCACTCTCAACAGTGGGCGTGGCCTGTAATTAATACTCACCGCTGACCCCAGATACAGCAACAACAATATTATGGTCTTTCAGCCATACCACATTTACTACCACAATAGTTTTAATTAGTTCTTAATAGTTTTATCATTTTAAAGTTTGCATTTGGTTTTAAAGTTTGCATTTGGTTTTTCTGCTCGCTGTGTGCAAAAAGTGCTGCGGAACCCAACACACTGTATTAAACTTTGTACTGGATTTATCGTAAAATGAGCTTTGTACTTCTCCTTGTGGCTCTGAGCTCTCGAGCGCTCGAGTTTAGCGTTTGTGACTGTGTTTAACATCTGCCGCGAGTGTACCTGTGCTGCCTGTGCTATGTGGATTATTACAAGTTCTCACTGGAAGCCACATCAGCAAAGTCAGTCTACTACAGAAAGAAATTTGAATCATCTGCATCCAACCCACGCAAGCTATTCAGTATTTTTTCTTCACTCCTTAACCCTCCCTCACCCCCTCCTCCATCCTCTCTCACTCCTGAGGATTTTGTCATCTTCTTTGAAGAGAAGATTGCAGCAGTCCGTCAGTCCTTCTCCCCAGCTCTCAACCTTCCTACTGGTACCCCTAACCCAACACTCAACTCCTTGGCTTCTTTCTCCCCTCTCTCCTCTGACAAGATACATAAACTTCTGACTTCTAGCAATCCTACTACATGCCCACTGGATCCAATTCCTTCCACTCTTTTCCAGAATATGTCAAGAGAACTACTTCCGTTTATCTCGGCAATCATCAACAACTCCTTAGTTTCGGGTCATGTACCTACCGTGTTCAAGATGGCAAGGGTGGTACCAATCCTGAAAAAAGCAACAATTGACACCTCTGACATGAACAAATACAGACCGGTATCACTTCTTTCTTTTCTATCAAAAACTCTGGAGTGAGCAGTCTATGACCAATTATCTCTCTTCCTCACCCAGAACCAATTCCATGATCCTAATCAGTCTGGCTTCAAACGGGCACACTCAACAGAAACTGCCCTCAAAGCAGTGACCGAGAAGCTCCATGCTGCCAAGGCTAACAAGCTATCATCAGTATTAATTCTTCTAGATCTTTCTGCAGCCTTTGACACTGTCAACCACAACATCCTCCTCTCTGTTCTTTCTAGCCTAGGTGTGACTGGCTCTGCTTGGAAATAGTTCCAGTCATATCTTGAAGACCGTTCCTATCGGGTAACATGGAGAGGATCTACATCCAATCCATGTAAACTTTCCACTGGAGTCCCCCAAGGCTCAGTCCTACGCTCTCTTATCTTCTCTTTATATACTCGTTCCCTTAGTGACATTATTTTGTCTCATGGTTTCTATTATCATTGCTACGCTGATGACACCCAGCTAATTCTTTCCTTCCCTCATTCTGACACCCAGGTCTCTAGGCGTATCTCGGCATGCTTGGCAGATATTGCTTCATGGATGACTACTCACCACTTGAAGCTCAACCCTAGCAAAACTGAGCTTTTGTTCATTCCAGGAACCCCAAACCCACACAACGACCTCACAGTTTCCTTTGAGAACATCTTGTTAACACCATCAGAAACTGCTCGAAGCCTGGGTGTAACGTTGGACAACGAGTTGTCCTTCTCAACACGTTTCAAAGCTGACCAGATTCTGCAGATTTCTCCTCTGCAACATACAGAGAATATGACCCTTCCTTTCACAGGAAGCTACTCAAGTGCTTGTGCAGTCTCTAGTAATCTCTAAGCTGGACTACTGCAATTCCCTACTTGCAGGTCTTCCTCTACGGGTCATCAGACCTCTACAACTAATTCAGAATGCTGCAGCACAACTGGTCTTCAAAAGTTCTCACGTGACTCCTCTACTACGCTCTCTTCACTGGCTTCCAGTAGCGGCACGCATCAGATATAAAACCTTGATGCTTGCTTACAAAGCCAAAAATGGACTGGCCCCTCCCTACATGATGTCCATGGTAAAAAGCCGATCTGTACAGCGAACACTTAGAACCTCAAGCTTGGCTCGACTTGAAATTCCATGCTTAAAGTCTCATGGAAGACAAAGCTCCAGACTATTCTCCGTCCTGGCTCCAAGATGGTGGAACGATCTTCCATTAGCTGCTAGGACTGCAGAGTCTATTGCTATCTTCAAGCGTAGACTGAAGACTCATCTGTTTGTTGAGTTCTTACCAGAGCACTAATTCAGCTGATACCACTTGCCGTTGTTCTTAAATTGTATGTCTGTTTATGGTTATTTCTGCTTCTTGGCAAATGTCTAACTTGCAAAACACTAGGTAATGATACTGACTCCTGTAGTTTAGTAGTAGTCTGACTCAATGGTGTCTTGAATTCTGGCCTATCTGTACTATTTCCTAGGATGTATTCTGTGATCAGAAGCAAAGCACTTTGTAAGTCGCTCTGGATAAGAGCGTCTGTTAAATTCCGTAAATGTAAATATTACGGGATTATTTATCTGGCTACTACTGGGCTGTTACGGCTGCAACTTCCATTGGGGCTTTATCATGACGACAAGGAGGATAAGGTACTCTTTTGGTGAACTTTTTGCACTCCGAAATGCACAGTGTAAATCTCCTGCTTCGTTATTGATCCATCGTCACCTTGGCATTTTGCGACGACCTAAATATTGTCATCGGGGTCTTGGTCAGACTCATAACTATTATCTGCACCCCAACAATATTCCCTCGCAGTGGTCATTGTGTCGCCGTAAATCTTCCCAGGCGACGGCAGGCTCTACTGATCGCGCAAATAACGGGAACCTGTGTTATGTGTCTACAACATCTCTACATGCTCCGAGTACTGATCATAATCTTAAATGTGCTCTTTTTAATGTTCGTTCCTTAAATAATAAGGCAACGTTTGTCGCAGATATTATTCAGGAACATGACATTGACCTGCTTTGTCTCACGGAAACCTGGCAGAGGTCCAACGAGTATTTTGCGCTTAATCAGACTTTGCCTCCACAGTATCAATACGTGATCAAACCTCATTTAACTGGACGAGGAGGAGGTCTTGCAGTGGTGTACAGCCCTGGCCTCAAAGTGAAAACCGTTTTTATCCCAAATATGACATCGTTTGAATGTTTGGTGCTGTTGGTAACCCTAGAGCTCTTTTTTCTACTGTAAATAGCCTATTGAAACCTGTGAAAAGTTTCCCTATGGCTCCTTCAGCTGAACTCTGCTCTCGGTTCATGGACTTTTTAAATCACAAAATACTTACAAATTACTCCCAGTTCCAGCCCTCTGCAACCAGGCTAAACATTCCACAACTATCTCCTCAGTTCAGCAGCAGCTATTTTTCTACCTTCAATATGGTAAATCAACAGCTTGTTTCAAAGATTATTAAATTCTCAAGGGCAACTTCATGCCAATTAGACCCTTTTCCTACACAGCAGGTGAAAGCCTGTTCTCCATTTATCTGTCCTCTTATTACCAATATTATCAATGCTTCACTTAGTTCAGGAATGGTCCCAGCTTCTTTGAAGCTGGCAGCTATTACTCCAGTTCTCAAGAAGCCTGGCTTAGATCCTGAGAACCTTGCAAATTATAGGCCCATCTCTAATCTCCCTTTTCTTGCCAAACTGTTGGAGCGAACAGTGGCTGCTCAGTTAACAGAACATATTCAATCATGTGATCAAATCAAATCAAATTTTATTTATATAGCGCTTTTTACAACAGTTGTTGTCACAAAGCAGCTTTACAAGTGCCGAGTCCTAGCCCCCAGTGAGCAAGCCAAAGGCGACAGTGGCAAGGAAAAACTCCCTAATTTTTTGCATGAGGAAGACACCTTGAGAGGAACCAAGACTCAGGGGGGGAACCCATCCTCCTCTGGCCGACACCGGTCACCATGACAACAACAACAATGTAGACAGAATGTAGACAGAATGTAAAAGATGCAATAATGTCCATTTAGACAGAATATAAAAGATGTAATAATGTCCATCATGCTGTAGGCATCCGGTTAGGCAGGAGGTAGCCGGCCCAGGATGGATCGCTTGTCTCTCCTCATCTCATTATTCCTCAAGCAGGCGGGCAGCCATGTGGAGAAATGAAACAGGGAAAATTAGCTCTGTATGAGGACATGTACAGGACAGGTAAAATTATAAACATTTCTGGAGTGTGGCAGCAACTCCGGCACTAAGTTAAATTATTACAGCCTAGCTAAAAAAGGCAGAACCAGAAGGTAACATAGGCTTGGGGGCATTCTGAGACAATGGCATCCGTCCACTGCACTGTCAACAAACTTGAGTGACCACGAGCAGTGACAGGATGACAGCACCAGCACCCCAGTCTACCATAAAACCCTTCGTCTATGAACCCCTGGATCTGTACCTTTATCTAAGGGGGATATTAATTATCAAACGCTAGACTAAATAAGTGGGTTTTCAACCTAGATTTAAAGATTGTGACTGTGTCAGAGTCCCGGACACATTTAGGAAGATTATTCCAAAGCTGGGGGGCTCTTCCCCCTGCTGTTACCTTGTTAATTTGTGGAACTAATAACAGACCAGCACCCTGTGATCTTAGTTGACGTGGGGGTTCATAGTAGGAAATAAGTTCCTGGAGGTATTCAGGAGCAAGCCCGTGTAGTGCTTTATATGCTAATAATAGAATTTTAAAATCAATATGAAATTTAACTGGGAGCCAATGCAGGGCTGATAGGACTGGTCTAATATGCTGAAATTTTCTAGTTCTGGTCAGAACTCTAGCTGCGGCATTTTGAACTATTTGAAGTTTATTTAGATTCCTATTTGAACATCCTGACAGTAGTGAATTGCAGTAGTCTAGTCTAGAGCTAACAAAGGCGTGCACCAATTTTTCTGCATCATCCTGTGATAATGCATTTCTTAATTTGGCAATGTTGCGGAGATGTAGAAAAGCTATCCTAGTAGTATTATCTATATATTTATCAAATGATAGGTCGGAGTCGAGTATGATGCCTAGGTTTTTGGCTACTGTGCCAGGTGTAATGGGATAGTCTGCAAGATTAAGCATTAAATTTGGAATTTTCTGTCTTGCGGCCTTAGGGCCCACAAGGAGAACTTCTGTTTTGTCCTCATTTAATTGTAGGAAGTTTAGAGACATCCAGCATTTAATATCTCTTACACAGGCCTCATTTTTTCCTAAACTGAGTTTGTCATCGGGTTTGGCTGATATGTAAAGTTGAGTGTCATCCGCATAGCAGTGAAAATTGACACCATGTTTGTTTATAACTGTGCCCAATGGTAGCATATATAATGTAAATAATAGTGGTCCTAAGATGGAGCCTTGCGGGACCCCATATTTAACCATTGTACGTTTGGATGAAATATTATTGAGCTCTACAAACTGATAGCGATTTGTTAAGTAAGACTGAAACCATGAAAGGGCTGTGCCTGAGACTCCAACCCAGCGTTCTAACCTTTCCAGCAAGATCCTATGATCAATTGTGTCGAAAGCTGCACTAAGATCAAGAAGCACTAACAGTGATACATAGCCTTGATCTGATGCAAGGAGGAGATCATTTGTTACTTTAACTAATGCTGTTTCAGTACTGTGATGGGGCCTAAAACCAGATTGGAACTTTTCAAATATGTTATTCCTATGCAGATATAGGCATAATTGCTGGGCAACAGCTTTTTCTATGATCTTAGATATAAATTATGTGTTTGAAATGGGTCTATAATTAGATAGCACAGTCGGATCAAGATTTGGTTTCTTGATCAGAGGTTTGATAATTGCTAATTTACATGATTTGGGCATGTGACCTATTGTAATGGATGAGTTAACTAAAGTTAGAAGAGGTTCAGTTACAGCTGGTAATACCTCTTTTAATAACTTTGAGGGAACTGAGTCTAGTGTGCAGGTAGTACAATTTAAGGAAGAAATTATTTTCTCTAATTCTGATTTTGGGAGTGGATGAAAAGCATCAAGTTTTTCTCCCGTATGTAAGTATGTAAGTATGTAATTTAAATCAATATCAACCAAACCAGATGACATACCAGTTGTATTGCTAATAAAGGGTTTTATATTTTGTCTAATATTCTCTATTTTATTATCAAAGAAATCTATAAATACATTACTAGTGAGGTTTACTGGAATCTGAGGTTCTGTGCCTGCTTGATTTTTGTAAGTTTAGAAATAGTATTAAAAAGAAATCTAGGATTGTTTTTATTTTTCTCTATCAGTGAGGCTAAGTATGCTGAGCGTGCTTTAGTGAGTGCCCGTTTGTAGTCAATAATGCTATCCTTCCAGGAACAGTGGAATACTTCCAATTTAGTAGATCGCCATTTCCGCTCTAATTTACGTGCTATTTGTTTTAAGTTTCTAGTTTGGTCTGTGTACCACGGGGCGAGCTTTTTGGATCTAGCTTTTTTATATTTTAGTGGAGCTACTATATCTAGAGCTGATCTGCAGGTATTCTCTAAGTAGTCGGTTAGACTATCTAACTCTCCTGGATCGGATGGCGAGTGGGCTAAAGCAGTTAAGTCAGGGTGGGTTTCAATAAACTGTTGCTGTTGATGAATTTATCGAGCGCTTTATACACTGCCGAGGAGACGGGCGGGTATTTATGTTAAGGTGAAAATCGAATTTTACTAAATAATGATCGGAGATTGCTACGGTTTGCGGGAGTATGTTTATATTATCTACGTCGATACCCAGCGTTAATATTAGATCTAGGGTATGATTTCGATAATGTGTAGGTCCTACTACGTTTTGTTTAATGCTGACAGAGTTCAATATAGAAGTAAAAGCCCTTGTCAGTGGATCCTCCGCATTATCAAAGTGTATGTTAAAGTCTCCTACCATTATTATTTTGTCACTACATACTGCTAAATTTGCTGCAAAATCGGTGAAATCATTTAAGAAATCTGAGTAAGGCCCTGGTTGTCTATATACATTGGTTAGGGAAAATGTACTTTTATTTTCAGATGGACTAATTACATTAATAGACTGCATCTCAAATGAGTTTGAGATATCTAAGTATTTCTGATGAATTTCTAAACAATCACGATAGATTATACATATTCCACCTCCTCTGTCTGACAGTCTAGGTCTATGTATATAACTATATCCCACAGGAGTGGCTTCGTTTAGAGTTAAATAATCACCAGAATGAACCCACGTTTCAGTTAGACATAGAATATCAATTTTCTGGTCTGTTATAAGTTCATTTACAAAAACTGCTTTTGAGTTGAGCGATCGAATATTGATTAATCCAATTTTCAGATCGGTCATATAGGTTGTAATAATTTGATGTGAAGTCTGAATATTAGTTAAAAACTTCGGGCGGACTATTTTCTTATGATTTAGTTTAACCCGGGGCACAGACACAGTCTCAATCCTATGGGATCTTGGTGACGCCTCTAAGCAGCTCGCAGACAGTTTTAACCCGTTAGTCTGCGGCCTGGTCGCGACCCTGGACAGTCAGCAGCTCCTAGTGCTACTCTGCCGACTAGCTAACAGGCTATGGGCTATGCTGCAAGATAACAGGGCAGCGCCATCCCGGGTGGGGTGGACACCGTCCCTGCCTAAAAGACCAGGCTTGCCCTCGAACTCTTCCCAATTATTAATAAAGCCCACTTGATTTTCTGAACACCACTTGGACATCCAGCGGTTTAGCGACGTGAGCCTGCTGTACTGCTCATCACCGCGCCGCATTGGGATGGGGCCAGAGCAGATTACAGCATCGTACATCGTCTGGGCTAATTTAACCACCTCTTTAACATTAGCCTTAGTCACCTCTGACTGCCGCAGACGTATATCGTTGGCCCCTACATGTATAACAATCCTAGAGAATAGTTTATGGGCTAACAGTCTAAGGTTGCCACTAATGTCCGGCGCTCTGGCTCCCGGTAAACAGCTGACTGTAACTGCTGGTGCCCCTACAGGAATAGCGACTTTCACGTGTCGGACTATAGAATCTCCTATGACCAGAGTCTCCTCAGAGGGTGTAGCACTGAGCGGGGCAAACCTGTTTGACACGTGAACCGGGGAGTGGTGCTCTGGTGGGCTAGCGCTGGCGTTAGCTGCAGCCCTCGCTCTCCGACTACGCCGCCAAGACGTCACCCATTCGCCCCGCTGTGAGGGCTCTATCGCCGGAGTTGCGGAGGGACTAGTTCTCCCTGGCACGTCCACACCTACTACAGACCCTGTCCCTGTCTCTCTATCCCTCAATAATGAGTGGACGCGTCGCTCTAAGCTTTCCACTTTCGCCACGAGAAAATTTACTAGTTTGCACCTCTCACAAATACTACCACTATTACTGTCGGTGGCGAAAGGGTCTAGACTAAACATGCCACACTCCGAACACGGGAACAAACCAACACCAGCCATGAATAAATCAAAACACTTACCGTGTCTAGCCGATATATAAACTTACGCTAGCTGATTTGTGAAGGCAGAAAGTTGGTCAGCGGCCAGAATAAAACCTGTAAAATTTATCTAGGAAGGCAAAAGGTAAATATTAGCACGTAAATAGATTATTATACTTTAGAAAACAATTTCAAAATTCGCTCCGCAACAGCGTCGGCAGGAAGCAGCGTCACACAGAACCATCACACAGGAAGCAGCATCAGCACTCAACAGACAGGCCCCTGTGATCTGTTTGAGGTCTTCCAATCAGGTTTTAGGAGGAATCACAGCACTGAAACTGCTCTTGTTAGGGTTGTCAATGACTTGCTGATGTCAGCTGACCAAGGACTGTTGAGTCTTCTTGTACTGTTGGACCTTACTGCAGCCTTTGATACGGTGTCTCATAGCCTTTTACTAACTCGGCTCAATAACACGGTTGGTGTAACTGGCACTGCATTAGCTTGGTTTCAATCATATCTTTCTGGTAGGCAGCAGTTTGTTTCAATGGGTAGCTTTCGATCTGACACATGCTCCTTGTCACATGGTGTTCCCCAGGGCTTTGTTCTCAGGCCCCTGCTCTTTATTTTGTATATCCTTCCTCTTGGTGACATCATTAGACATCATGGGCTGCAGTTTCACTGTTTTGCTGATGATGTCCAGATATATATATTTGTTCAAAACCATCCCACAGCTTGCCACCTGGTGCCTTGCTGAAATGCTTAACTGATGTGAGGGCTTGGATGATTGAGAACTTCCTGAGCTTTTGTGTTGCGGGTCCAAAGCTGTGGAATAGTCTTCCCGACGCACTGCGAGCTTGTTCATCTTTAGATGTTTTTAAAACCAGACTAAAAACTCATCTTTTTAACACTAGAAGCGCCAAAGCTCCGGTCATTTGACCGCTGTGACGTCTACTAGAAGCGCCGCCTCTGGTCGACCTAATTATACCTAGAAGCGCCGAGCACCGGTCACTTGACCGCAGCAGCACAAAAAATAATAATATCTTTGCACTGGATCCAATTTCAGAACCCTCCTTTCATGACTTTTCCCAGAATTGTCCTTTTAATAAACTAGTATTTTTACATTGTTAAAAGAAACCCTGCACATGCTAGTTTCAATCGATTTCGCTCGTATCTCTGTAATATTGTCGTCGTCGCCTACACTTCAAGACTGTGATTCTCTTTTCTGCCAGCGGGTGTCGCAAAGATTCGTATGTCATTTAATATTTAGTATAACTAAATAAAGATCAATAGTTTTCAAAACTAAATTATTCAAAGTTCAAACTGATTATTGTGTAAAGACAAAACGGAATTCGTCCGTTGAACGAAAGTGAAAGTGTTTCACTTTCCAAAGTCTTAAAATATATACTTTATTTATTAATATTATTTAATATATACTATATATAAGTTTACATCAATGGTTTTCAAACCGTGAGAGCGTCTTGCTTTGCCTAATAAATGCTTTAGTAGTTTGCAGGAATTCTGCGAATGGTAATTAGCCTACTTATCAAGTCAATATCTCAAATAAATGATCTCTCGGGTATAATCCCTCTTCGCCAGGGCTAGCTGTTAGATACATACATTATGTATGGCTGCTTTTGACACACTGGCATTACAAAAGAATTAAGCAGAATGCAAGTTACGTATGTAAATGCATACCTTTGCGAGCGAAACTGAGATGATGGCATGGGCGGTGCTGTTATGAACACTTTATTCACAATAGCATTCATGAGGCAACGTGAGCTATAAATTCGTCGGGACGCGGCTACACAGTTTGAGTGAAAACTCTGCTTGGGCGATCGAACAGCAACACAGTTTGCTTGAAAGCTCGGTTTTGGCGTTTGAACAGCAACATAGTTTGCGTGACTCCTCGGTTTGGGCGTTTGAACAGCAACACAGTTTGCTTGAAAGCTCGGTTTGGGCGATCGAACAGCAACACAAATGTGCAAAGACTGCACCTAAGCTGTGTTTTGAATGTTGAGTTGTGTGAAGCTGACACACAAATCAAAACAAAGGGAACTTAATTTGAGGTGGTGAACGAAACTTATACAATATACGCTAAAGAGAGACGGGATGCACCCGTTGTTGGCCTGTAGCTGTGTTCTACAACCTCCAAAACCTGGCTGTAATTAATAAATATTGTTCAAACAGTGCATGAACATTAACCACAGCGGTGGAGGTTTATTCTCAAGTTCACAATTCACTACATAAATGTAACTTAATTTGAGGTGGTGAACGAAACTTATGCAATATACGCTAAAGAGAGACGGGATGCACCCGTTGTTGGCCTGTAGCTGTGTTCTACAACCTCCAAAACCTGGCTGTAATTAATAAATATTGTTCAAACAGTGCATGAACATTAACCACAGCGGTGGAGGTTTATTCTCAAGTTCACAATTCACTACATCAATGGAACTTAATTTGAGGTGGTGAACGAAACTTATGCAATATACGCTAAAGAGAGACGGGATGCACCCGTTGTTGGCCTGTAGCTGTGTTCTACAACCTCCAAAACCTGGCTGTAATTAATAAATATTGTTCAAACAGTGCATGAACATTAACCACAGCGGTGGAGGTTTATTCTCAAGTTCACAATTCACTACATCAATGGAACTTAATTTGAGGTGGTGAACGAAACTTATGCAATATACGCTAAAGAGAGACGGGATGCACCCGTTGTTGGCCTGTAGCTGTGTTCTACAACCTCCAAAACCTGGCTGTAATTAATAAATATTGTTCAAACAGTGCATGAACATTAACCACAGCGGTGGAGGTTTATTCTCAAGTTCACAATTCACTACATAAATGGAACTTAATTTGAGGTGGTGAACGAAACTTATGCAATATACGCTAAAGAGAGACGGGATGCACCCGTTGTTGGCCTGTAGCTGTGTTCTACAACCTCCAAAACCTGGCTGTAATTAATAAATATTGTTCAAACAGTGCATGAACATTAACCACAGCGGCGGAGGTTTATTCTCAAGTTCACAATTCACTACATAAATGGAACTTAATTTGAGGTGGGGAACGAAACTTATGCAATATACGATACATGTAAATCACCGAATGGTGATAACGCTCGGTGATAACACGGTCGTTAGGACGTGGGATCACACATCGGCTATTCACCGATCAAACACCTCATTTGAAACGGCAACACAATACGGCAAGATAAAAAAGTGAACATTAGAGAGGACAGAGGCAACTATATTCGTGAAGCCATCCGTATCATTTTAATAATTTTGCGTTTTGTTACGCAAAGGTACATAGCCTACCTTTTATAATGATATTTTTGTAATTATTTTGCCTATTTATGCTTTTTGTTCTTTGTCTAACACAAAACATTATAGACATTTATTTGTAGATTTGTTATGTTCACCATAGCCTACAATTCACTAACATACACAACTTTTAGACATTAAAACTTGAAATGGCGTAACATTGAGTATACAAACAAACTTGCTTTAGCTCGGTCTACGGGCTTCACTTTGCTACTCTGAGTATCGAACAAGCTTTTTGTGGATGTGGGGGTGGAAGGCTGCAGCGCAGTCTGTTTCATTAGCAAGACAAAAGACGTGAACGCTTCACAGTGGGGGTGCGGGCCAGTGGGTTAGTGGTGTGGCGAACGAACATGATAATATAGTGACATATATGCCAACAGAATAACACACAGACAAATAAGCAAACTATTACACTAACCAAGCAAACTATTACACTAACCAAGAAACAAAACTGAAACTATATTTTGCATTTACGTTTTCGCACAAACCAGGAAATGCAATATGAAACTAAACAAAACTGACAATGGGAAAGCTACTGAGAACAAGGTCACAAGGCACTGATTGTAAAAGGTTTAGTCACATTAATTTGTTAACATATTGACGTTACTTGCAAATGTCACCATTACGAATATTTTGTTTGGGCGGCTCATTCTTCCTTTTGTGCAAAACGCCATCTAGCGTTAATTATGTGTCAGTACCAGCTCCCCTGTGTAAAGACTCAGCGGTCTTTTGACCGCCCGAGGCGCGCTTTAAGTAGGTGAAAACAACACGGCGCTAGTAGGAGGTGGTGAAATCGGTCAGATGACCGGCCCTCCGCGCTTCTAGGTATAAGTATGTAAATGAGGCGCGGCGCTTCTAGTGTTAAACTAGCATATACTATGTATCTGTCTCTCTGGTCATTTTAAGTTGTATGTGCACTTACCTTTTTTATTTTATTTTTATCTATTGTACAGTGTCCTTTGGTCACTTGAAAGGCGCTTTTAAATAAAATGTATTATTATTATTATTATTATCAAAACCTTTGATCCTGAGCGATCAGGATGGTGCCCCCTTTTATAATTCATAATAAATCAATATATCCGCTACACTGCCATTATATGTTTGCAATCATTGCCACACAGAGAGGGCAGTGGGAGTTTATCATAATTACTGAGTTGTGCTGGAAAGTCACAGTCAAAATGGTTTGGGGTGTTTATTAGTCTTTGAGAAGTGTGTGTATGTGTGGACTTTCAGGAGACTGTCCACTTGTGTGTGATATACAGCCATAAAGGTCAGCTTGACATGACTGATGGAAAGCCCTTTATCCATTCAACTAGCCGAATCCAATCTTTTCTCTTTGAGTGTGTGTGTTTGTGTGCGTGTGTGTTGTTGGTATGGTACTCAGAGCTGCTCTACACACTTACACACTCCATATACACAATGATTATGTGCTACTGTGAGAGACAGTATTGTTGCACTGATTTGAAACAGGAAGAAACAAACAAAGAGAAGAAATGAGAGGAAATAGGAAATGTTAGAAAAGTCAGAAATGTTGGATTGTTGGCAGACCCGCTCGAGACTCGATTCCTTCCCTTACCTCACGATACTGCATTCACTCTTCATTTTTTCTCTCCTCACCTCTCCTCTCTCTAAAATCCTTTCTCCCATCTTCTCCCCCATTTCTCCCCAGTGGAAGGTAATACGATTAGCGATTGTTTCAGGTGCTGTCAGCAGAGTCAGCTGACACTATCTGTCTGTCTGTGTTTTGTTGACGCCTGTCTTCTGTGCCCTCTGTCTGCTTACACAGATCTGCCTAAGTCACATCCTTCGTGGCTCATCCCACTGTTCTCCTCACTGCCCAACCCCTGCCCCCAGCCAACATCTATGCTCTCCCATGGGTCCCCCTCATCGCTTTGCTCCCGTACACACCAACACACCTCCACTCTGCATTCCGAGCACGAGTTGCATATTGATCCTTGGTGCCTGGCAGCAGTAGTGCTGGGATGAAGAATGGGTCCTCCTCTTCCTCATTCCTGCTGACCACAGTAATCAATCAACTAGCTGAGCAAATCTAGTGCTCAAAAAAGGAAGGAAAAAGTGGAGAGCAGCATAACTGATCGCTTCATCAGGAAGATCCTGCAGGCCCTTCATACCAGAGCTATTTTACTGCTGCTTCCATCAGTAGGAGTAAAAAATGGCAGACATTGCAGTGCATGTGAAAAATTAACACTCTATAATACAAGCACTGCATTAGAGAGAGAGGAGAGAGAGTGAGAAATATTCCTGTGCTAAACCACAACATACACCTCTTTTCTGTATTTACGCTCATTTAAAATGATTTAAAAGTTCCTAACAGCACCGCTCAGACTAACTCAGACTATAAGACCACTTTACAATTCAGAAACACAAGGATAAAAAAGAGTTTTTGTGAACTTGGTTATTTTATGCATTTTAATGTACTTGCTGAAAAACCTACTACTAGCTTAACAGCTAGTGACATTTATGTGTAGTCTATGTCCTTAATGGCTTGTGTTATGACCCATTCTAGGCTATCGGCCTCCACAACATCAAAGGAGAAAAATGAATGACAATGAATAATACTGAATAAAGACAGCACACATGGGTTTCTACCTTTTGTAGCGGATACATATGTTAGTTTATGGATTATGAACGGGGCACCATCCTGATTGCTCAGGAACCAGTATTGTGATAACGGAGTTAGGTGGAATATGGTTTGATCAGTCTCATTACTAAAGGGTTAAGTTCTGGTTCCGCGCAGTGACCTAATACCATCGACCAAAATATGCATTTACCACCGTGACCAGATGAATAAATGTCCACATTTATTAAATGGTTAATATTACAATTGATACAAAGCATATGAATGATTTGGCTCAAATTGAAACTAAACCTATATGTGAATCTACTAATTTAAACCAGGGATATAATAGTGAACAGCAAAGAATATAAAATTAAACAACAATAGCGAATGATAAACAACTGTCGGATCATGAGATTTATTTATTTAACTATCCTAAGGCTTGCCTAACTAGCGTAGGACCCAGGGACGGACACGAGGTCTTTAGAGAGAGAATAGAAAAGAAGAAAGAGGAAGTTTGGGCAGGTTAATGGTAACAGTATTTACTGTTTTGGACTCCGGGAGAAATAGCAGCTGGCAACCCCAAAACAGCATATGAACTGAGCGTCTTACTTCGAAGGAGAGACGTGGTTACGCGGACCAACCGGTGCGCGTTCACGGTTCGTTTCTTGAGGCGGCTAAGGTCTGCGGAGCAGGTCACGTGAGACGGCTCGGGTCGCGGAGGCTTAGCGGTGACGTCACAGTCGAAGCTTGAGGGCGCAGACAAACTTGTGCAGATGACTTGACTGAGAAAGAAGATGAGCTTGACTTGAACGACTAGACGAAATAAAAGTACTTTTGACGACGAAACGTAGAATAAAGAAAATAAAATAGAATAAAGAAGAATCTTCTGTTGGACTCGGTGAGAGCGTTAGTTGCGGTTTCTTGGCATCGCTCTTCTGGACATTGCGGTGTTCGGCGTGAGTCCAGCGAACAGTCGCGATGGTTTGGCGTGTTCGAGTCTTTGAGTCTCGGCGACTCTGGCGAAGTTCTCCAAGTCTTCCCAAATTACCAGGCTGCCAAGCTCATTGTTTCGCTTCGAGCTAGGGCTTTTAAAACAAGTTTTAGGGGCGTAATTGTAAGGCGCTTTCATGTTCATCAGGCCATTGACCATTGGCCTTTATTAATGAATATTCATGACCTCTGCCCAGACAGGGGAGAGAAAGAGAGAGAGAGAGAGAGAGGGGGAGAGCGAGGAGTGCCCGTCTTTCCAGGTCTAGTTAATGACTTAACCAAAGAAGACAGATTAACACAATTCGAAGACAAAGTAAACTAATCCTAAATAAATTGTCTTACATACTCTGCCTAAACAACAATTATTTGATTCTATTAGTCTACACATTGAGCCATTCTTAATTTCCACTTTTGGACAATAAATGACACATAATGCACAGACAGGAATAAATGTGAGGTCACATACGCACACATGAGAGTGATCACATTCAATGAGTAACATACAAACTAATACATAGATATGGGTATGTGGTGTGTTTATACAGTAACACGTATTCTAATAAGATCACTTAATACTGAATACATGAAAGATCATAAGTTGTGTCTTCATATCAACCACATGGCACAGTGTTCACATTTGGGCACATGGTCCTGTGGTCCTTTGTCCTTAAAGGCTGGAAAGCTGAATACTGGTTTCAAGAATAATTAATCTTTCCTTGTATGGAAGGTAGTCAAGTTCGGTGTCTCTAGACTGCATTCGCTGAGCTGGTTCCTGTAGGCTGAATCCCAATTCTGTGTACAGTTCAGATTTGGAGTTACAGAGATCTCTGCAATATTTGTATCTTCAGCTCTGGATTATAACACAGGACATAGAGTGGGTTTAAACTGTGGGCAATCAGATAAGGTTGGAATTTAGAGTTTTATGGTCCTTCCTGACTGTGGTCCCAGTGTCCTCCGACGAAGGTTGGTTTTGACCAGCCTCTCTTAGATGGCCTCTCTCCCAAGCTCAGGAGATCATAAGGTCAGAATTGTAGGCTTTTGGGAGGTAAACACCACTATGGATGTGGGTCCTTTGGGGCCTGTTGCTGTGTAAAGAATCAGTCTTTAAATTTACATGCAACCAAAGAGATGTGAGTCAGTTTCTCAGTTCAGTGGGAAAGGATTCCATTTTGGGTGTCACAGTGAAATGGCGTTTAGCTGTCTCCACTACACTTTAATGTGGATGTATTATATACCTGTATAGGTATTTTAGTCATCAAGGTATCTATATAATTATATAAAATAACAATACTTTCTTTTATGTTTGTATTTTATATAATACAAACAAACTAAACAACTCTTTCAGAAGTGACATAAGCCAAAATATTAAACAAAACCCCAAACTAGAAAGTAAATACAACAATGTCGTCTAACCAAGAAAAGAAAATACACTATTCCCTATCCCCCTACTAACATACAGAGACAAAACCAACCCAAAACAAAATGGCAGTCACTTCCTACTAACCAGAGGGGACGGAGGAAAATGAATCTGTCACGGTGAGGCGGCCCCCTACCGGTCGCCTCCGTCCACAGTGGCTGTTGTTGTTGTTGTTTTGTGATGTCGTGTGCGTCTCTCAGGTGAGCGGAGCCCGTGATCTGTCTCACCTGCAGGTCGTTTGTTTGCCTATATATGTCTTGTCTTTGTACCAGTTGACCGCTGGTCATTATATCCTTAAATTGGATCTTTTGCACGGGTTTTGGTTTGCACACTTTCTATTAAACCATAATTTTTCCCTGAGACTTGGCGTGATCGCTTCCTTTTAGTTGCTCACTCTTGCCCGTCACACACGGATTATTTGACTTAGTAGTTTTTCCCCAGTGCTAGTCTTAGCTAACATTTATTTAGCTAATATATATATATATATATATATATATATATATATATATATATATATATATATATATATATATATATCTTGGGCCCCATTTTTCTGTTAGTGTCTTTGTGGGTTTGGGTTTTTCTGTTAGAATTTCAGTTATTATAAGTAGTGACTGCGTTTTGTTCCTTTTTGTTGGGTCTTTTGTCTGCAGCATGGCCTCTCAACAACTTTGAGTGGACTGATGTGCGTGTCCCTCCTTGAACTGGCTGCTGAGGTTCTGGACTTGTTGTTGAATAAAACAAATTGTGAAACTTCCACTCTCTCGGCATTCCTGTCAACTTGCGACTCCCCAAGGTGTAGTGGTTTGGATTGGGCAAAGGGAAATATAAATTTTGCCCTTTGTTGGGAAAGGCCGTGACACATACACACAGCCACAGACAGAAGAAGAGAGAGAGAATACATTTGTGTTTATAGAGTGTGTCTGGCTATCATTCATGCCTAAAGACACAACTGTGGACAGCAATGGCTTCAGGCCTCACCACCAAGCACTTATCTGAAACACACACTGAAACAGTTCTGTATCTGAGGATGGATCAGGACTGGGAAACCCACTCAAATGCCTTTCTGTCCGAGTTAGCTTGCCAGTTTTTTCATCTTTTAATCTTGGCCATGAGAGGCAGCACATGGCTACATGGTTGTGTGCATTGGATTCAGGAGTACCTAGATCTTCCCCTAACGGACTGAGGTAGACATGACGAATCAGGGGAGGGGAGAGAAATCCAGGAGGATGAAAAAACTTTTACACGCTTTCCTTCCACTGGTTTGAGTTACCAGGTGGAAAATAGAAAAATACCATATCTGCAATATTCATCACAGTTTAACACTCATGTGAGGTCAAAGATTTTAGTGCAGGAGAGCACACACCAGAGGTGGGACCAAGTCAGTGTTTTGCAAGTCTCAAGTAAGTCCAAGTCTTTATCCTCAAGTCCCGAGTCAAGTCTCAAGCAAAGACACTCAAGTCAAGTCAAGTCTCGAGTCAAGACAGGCAACAGTCAAGTCAAGTCCCAAGTCTGAAACTTGGAATTTCAAGTCCTTTCGAGTCTTTTTTTTTTTTTACCAATGTTGCAGGTATATTTTAAATGTAAATAATAGACATGCGTTCTTTAAAATCTTTAAATCTGTAATTTAAATCTGTATTCTCCTCAAATCTTGATAAAACATGTGCAACATGTGCAACACGAAGTATAAAAAAAAAAAATTACACCTCTTTATTGCACAGTTCAATTTGTTAAACTTAGCTGCAAAAATATTCATACTTTAAACTACAATTTTCCAGAAATAAATATTCTGTGAAAAAGTCATAAGTAGAACTCCATGTTCAAATAAAAAGTGCTGATATTTTCACAGTACAATACAAAGAACCATAACAGCATTTTACCCTCTCTTCTCTTATCTGGTTTCTTGGAGAACATGTGTGAGTGACACAAGACAAAAAAATATAATAACTGAACAATTAACAGGAATCTGCAACTTTAGACATTTCAGTAAACTATTCTGCATTGCATTTGCAAAAGACCAAACTGGCCAAAAGTCTGTATGTCATTTGTGCACGATGAGGCCGTAGAATGATGGCCCCATAGCTGAAAACTCGCTCCACTTTTGTCAATATATTTTTTTCTCGACGTAGATGTCTTCAAATACACAATCCATGCTGAGATAGAACTGGATATTATGATGGTGACAGAGAGAGGCTCTCTTCCCCGAGTTCAGATACAGAACCCAGGGTTGCCAACCCTCACGCACTGAGCATGAGACACACGCATTTGACCGTCTTCACACGCTCTCACGCCACACATCCGATTTCTCACGCCGGAAAAAAATCTAGTTTATTTACCTCAATGAGTTACTAGTTCGCTCTGGCACCAACCACTGGCGATCGATCGATCGCGATATAATACTTAACTTGTGTCCATTTTACACCCCGCCCGGTAAAAATTTACGTTCGCCAACCCCCCATTTGATTGGTTGTGCTGCAGCTCATGCACAAACGTACAGAGTGTGGAAAAGCAGAGGACTGGTCTGCGTCAGAAGGACGGAAATTAAATTAATGGGGCGCACTTTATAAATATTAATATGCGTTTTAAAATTTTGATTTGGGGTAAAAAAAATCAAGTCTTTGCAAGTAAACAGGTTCAAGTTCAATTCAAGTCCCAAGTTATTGGTGTAAAAGTCCAAGTCAAGTCTAAGTCTCTGAATATTTTTTCAAGTCAAGTCAAAAGTCTTAATATTAATGACTCGAGTCTGACTCGAGTCCAAGTCATGTGACTCGAGTCCCCACCTCTGGCACACACACACCCATACAACTGCTCCTGTCTGAACACCCTTTACCTTCACATGATGTGTCATGGTGCAAAAAAAAACACCACACAAACACACACACACACACACACAAACAAACATACAACCATACCTGTAAACACATACACACACCCACCCATACCCACATCCCCCCACAAACACTCACATACCCCGACACCTCCCCACCGCTCAGACCTGTCTGGTCCAGGTCCACTGAGAGCTCAGGCTTCAGTTTACTGTTTTGCATACACTGGGATGCCATTTCTATATGCTTCCATACTCAGAGGGTGAATGGCAAATAAATACATTAACTCAAAGTAACTCTGTCATGTAGACCTGTGAAGTGGATAGAGAGAGAGGGGGAGAGACATAGAGATGGAGAAAGGAGGTGTTCACACCAACCTTGGGCGATTAAAATTTAATTGACAGCTTTCCTCAGCAAAATGCTCATCTCAAGAGTCCATCAAACTTTCATGCTGGTAGAAAATGGCTGTTTGCTGGTGGATGATGCAATTCGTTTTAGATCTACTGCAGGAACACACTCCAGAGCAGAACATGGAGCTGTAACCAGCAGTGCACACACCCATATCCACACACACCTACTCATACCCACACACACCTACACACACCCCATATACCCCCACGTACACGAACACATACCCACTCACACCTACACAAACCAACACACACACCCACTCAAACCCACACACCCCATAATCCCTCCCACACACCCACTCACACCTACAAACAACCAAACAAAATAAGTCAGATTTTTAATTTTTTTTATATAGTTTGGGTATGAGATTATAATAAGAGAGGTATAGATGTAAGTGGTTTATGTGTAGATGGTGTAGGTGGTGATCTGAGCTTCCACCCTCTGTGTGCTACCTGTGAAGTTCCTCTGACCTTCTACTGAAAAATGAGCAAAATATTATTTATATTCATTGAGATCACACTCTATGAAATGAAAGTATCTCTGCTCACACACATGTTTACACACAAGTAAACACAGGCATGTCCATGTGTGTACACACATCAATACAGAACCACAGTGACAATTTATCTTGCATTTGTGTGTGTGTGTGTGTGTGTGTGTGTGTGTGTGTGTCAGGATCTCAAGGGAAAAACATCTTTGCGGAGGGAATTTATATGCACCGAGCACAGTGCACACACACACACACACAGGCAGGTGTGAGCATACATATTCATGAGTAGTGTGGACAAGTAGCCAATAAGCTGCACATCAGAGGAGATTAAAGCGAATGACCTTTACCCTCATGGAAAGGGCAAAGTCAGCAGGGGAAAACATTGCTCTTGAAATTTCTCCCTCTCCCCCTGTCCCTCAATATTCCTCCATTCCTCTCTCTCCCTCTCCATCACTTTTCCCCTCTTTTTGTTTTCCTCTTATCCTCCATATTCCTTCTTTGTGTTGTAGGTGATGCTATGTGCTATGGCAGTGCAGGTCATGGTAATAACAATGTGTGGGTCTGTACATGTGTGCCTTGTCATGGTAGGTCGGTCCCAGCCCGTGAGGGAGATGCCCATGCTCACACTGCCGTGCACATGTCCACTCATTCCAATCCACTCTGCTCCTCTTTCACCCACCTAATGACACTTGCTTTCTAGCTGTCATGCATTTCACCCTCATCAGTTTACCCTTTTTAAGCCCACAGGTTCTTAAGCTTCCAGTGCTAGACATTTACTTATGAGGATTAGAAGGATGCCTCAGAGCATACCTTATCTGTGCCGTTGTCGTTAAGAATCATTATTGGTATCTAATTACTATTACAGCACTTACGCGCTTCATGTGTGTTATCACTTTTTAGCTGCGCTATGGGCAAAGGGCAATTCCAAACTCAAGATCGGGGACGATATAATTATAATATAATGTAATATAACTACACAATCTAACTAGGGGTGTATTCAACTAAGGATTTTCATAGTCGAATCTGATTCGTCAGCTTTTCCCTTTAGGCGACTAATAGTCGAATCTGGTTTATTATTATTTTTTTTTATTTAGAGCACCTTAAACGGGATCCCGTTCTCATTCAGGACTTTTTTTCTCTTCAAAGTAAAAACCTAAAACACTCGGATAAATGAATAAACACGCTAGGTTGGCTTTATTCAGCTTTTATTTATTTACTTGTTTATTTTTTAATGAAACGTTAGAGAACATTAACCGTCAGTGCGCATTGCGCATATTGAACTGTCAGACAGGCACTGTGCAAAATGTCAAAAAATATTTTAAATAAAATATGCCTGCCTGCAAATATTTAAAAAATTGCTACACAACAGCAAAAAAGTATAAGGAAAGGTTCAAGTAACGGGGTTTAAAAGCAAACAGCATCAAAAAATGTTTATAGGCCTACTTGCCGAGACGCACTGCGACGAGACGACACGACCGTCTCGACACGACCTTGCGCGTTTTAAATGGTATGCAATGTTGGTTGTTGTGCGAAATGAAAGACGTTGATGACATAACTTTGTTTGATTAATCTTTATCTTTTTCAAAATACTTTTGAAGTTTTTTAGTAGCCGTTATAATCTCGGCAAATGCTGCGTATTGTGTTGCGTGTTCAGCTCCGCTCGTTTGGATTGTGCAACTGCAGGGTGTGATTTATTAATGTGTAGTAAGGAAGATGCCTATTGGTAATGCGCAAACATAATTTTTAAATATTTATTAACAGAAATTAGGATGGTTTTATTTCACAAAAGGCTATATATAATGAAAACAAGACATTTCATGTAACAACTAATGCTTAGCAGCATCCTTGGGCACCACCATGGAGTTAGAATGGTACATTCGACTATGACGTTCATAGTCGACTAGGGGGTCTAGTCGACTATAGTCGAATCAGCGACTATTGCAGGCCACCCTTAAATCTAACTATACCAAACACCAATATGGAGAAAGATTCTCTCCGTCTTGCTGCTTTGTGGGTCTTTTAAAGGCTAGATCTAAAAAGCTTTCCGCATGGTACACAGACCAAACTCGAAACATAAAACAAGGAGCACGTAAATTAGAGCAGAAAAGCCGATCTACTAAGCTGGAAGTAATCCACTGTGCCTGGAAGGATAGCATTATTGAATACAGAAGGGCACTCACTAAAGCACGTTCAGAATACTTAACCTCATTAACTGAGAATAATAAAAACAATCCTAGATTTTTTTTTAGTACTATTTCTAAACTTACAAAAAATCAAGCAGGCGCTGAAACTCAGATTCCAGGAAACCGTAATGTCTTTATTGATTTCTTTGATAATAAAACAGATAATAATAATAAATAATAATAATAATAATAATCTTTATTTGTATAGCCCCTTTCATACATACATGCAACTCAAAGTGCTTTACAGAATAAAGCAAAAAAGAAAGCAAAGATAAGACAAAAAGAAAATATTAAAGATAAAAAGGAAACAAACACAATAAAATAATGTAATAAAGTGACAAATTATAAAATAATAGACAACAATGTAATAAAGTAAATAAGATGGAACAGAGTTAGAGTTTCTTAGCTAAAAGCATGCAATCTAGCAACACCTGACATCTAGCTAGCCAAGGAACAACACCTGACATTTTTAGCGGGAAGGCAGGAGGGTCTGGTCCTCGCTGTGGGGGAGGGGAACATGCACATCCACAGAGCATACATTGTGTGGGTTTGCATGCGTTGCACATGTTTCCGTGTGCTGGTGAAGCCAAATTTTTGATTTTCACGTCTTTTACACTAACTTAACGCAACCATTTAATGCACATCTGCATATTATATTGTGATGATTACCAGATAAATCTAAGCATTCTTGCGAACAAAGGCAAACAGCAGCCGACCTGACATTCACTCAGCTACTCGCTTCTAACAGTGGCGTGATCATGCGCCCATTGAGCATTCACTTACGTTCCCGCCAGAGAACAGAAAATTAATCTTATCCAGTTGCTGTGTTCATGCGGGTCACTGCAAAAGTGAAATGTAAAGCGTCAATAATACATTTCGATTGACTACTCGCATAGCTCGAAGTTAAAATGTGTGTGTTTGTTTTTGGGTTATCAATTTCATGGGAAATCCTCTATATATTATATAAAGGCTGTTTGTTACTGTTGTCATGGCAAATGGGAGGCCAAGTATATTTTTGATTTGCGCACGTGCATTTATTTACTTTGGCACGATTTTTCCCTCAGTCTGTCACGGTGAGGGGGCCGGGTCGCCACCAGAGGGCGCGCAACCCGGCCAGCAGCCGATCCCAGAACACACCCCCGCGCACTCAGCCACTCCCACAGTCGCAATCACCATCATACTGAGCACCTGTTTCTTGTTTACTTTGCACTTCTTAAGCCCGCAGGTCGTCTGGTCTAGTGCTGCACATTGCCACCACGAGCGTCACTGATCCAAGAGATCCTATACACATATTGTGTGTGCTAAGAGCATTACTTGGGCATCACTGTGTTGTGTTTGCGCTACGAGCATTACTTCTGCATCCCTGTATGCGCTACGAGTTTTACTTGAGCTGCCGTTTAAAGCCATGGAGAATAAACGTCCCTCTGTCTCACCCACGCCTCCGGTTGCCTCTGTTCCGATGCCTTCGGCGTCACAGAATGTGCACCCAGGAGCAGCCGGAGGCGAGGGTGCCTCACCTCTGGAGGTACTAGCTCATCAGGGAGTCGTCCTGGGCCAACAACAGCAGGAGCTCCAGGAGCTCCGTTCGCTGGTGACTACCCTAACCTCGTGCATACAAGCTCTGACGGTGCAAACGTCTGTAAGACCTCCGGCACCCCGAGCACCGATTCCCCCCCCGAACCTTACTGTGGGGACGCAGAGCACTGCAAGGGCTTCCTGGTCCAGTGCCAGTTGTATTTTGACAGCATGCCTCATTTTGGTGAGAAAGAAAAAATCGCCTTCACAGTAAATTGCATGCGGGGCAAGGCACTGGACTGGGGAGCGGCCCAGGTTCACGGAGAGACCCCCTGCACCCGAGGGTATGAGATTTTCATCCGTGAGCTGAGAGCGGTGTTTGATCACCCCAGCCGCGGAAGATTCTGCGGCCAGAGTTTACTGCAGCTGCGGCAGAGAAGCCGTAGCGCCGCCGAGTATGCCCTTGAATTTCGGACCCTAGCTGCCAGGACCGGATGGGGAGAAGCTGCGCTGACCGATGTATTCCTGGCGGGTTTGAACCCGGACCTGCGGGCAGAGCTGTCATGCCGTCCCGAGGGTCAAGAATTTAATCAGGTGGTGCATCAGGCTATCACCCTAGATCGGCTACTGCAGGAGAGGGGCCGAGGAGCGGCGCTTCCTATCACCCCGCAGGCTCCCGTACACAAACTGCCCCGTGAGACCACCACAGCCGAGCCCATGGAGATGGGTGCTACCGCCCCCCCCCCCCCCCCCCCCCCTCGCTCGTACCACAGGTCTAAGGAGGGGGCGGGCTAGGGTGAGTATATCTCTTATGGGTAATCTTCTAACATGGGAGGTGTCTGTGTCTTACGGGGCGATGTCCCTGTCTGTGTTCGCTTTAGTGGACTCGGGAGCCTCGGGGAACATAATGAGGAGGAGCATCGCTGAGCAGCTGAGGGTGCCCCTGATTCGTCTGGAGGAGTCGAGACGCGTGCAAGCACTGGACGGGCGACCTGTGGGCGGGGGTTTTATTTCTCACCGCACTGCACCAGTAACCGTATACGTTCAGGGCCGTAGGGAGAATACCACACGCTTCCACACGCTACCCTATCACGTTAGGTCTCCCTTGGTTCAAGCTTCACAACCCCGTCATCGACTGGTCCACGGGTAGGCTGCTGAAGTGGGTAGCGCCCCTCCAAGGCACTCGGTCTCCCTCCCGTGTGTTCGCGCAATCCACCAGCGTAGAGAGCCCTAACATCAGCACCACTCCGGTCATTCCCGCTCCGTACCGTGATCTAGCGGAGGTATTCAGCGCTGTCAAGGCCACCCAGTTACCACCCCACCGACCCTGGGACTGTCACATTACCCTCAGGGTGGGTACTACGCCACCGCGCGGTCGAGTCTATCCACTTTCGCAGGAAGAGGAGCGGGTTATGGCTCAGTATATAAAGGAGGCTCTCGCTCAGGGCTATATTACTCCCTCCACCTCTCCCGCTTCAGCCAGCGTCTTCTTCGTAAAGAAGAAGGACGGGGGTCTGAGGCCATGCGTAGACTATCGAGGGCTCAATTCTCTCTTAGTGAACTTTGCCTACCCGCTGCCGCTAGTGCCGTCGGCACTGGAGCAGTTAAGGTCGGCTAAGGTTTTCACTAAGCTAGATCTACGCAGCGCCTACAACCGCGTATTCGCGTACGCGCGGGTGATGAATGGAAGACGGCGTTTAGTACCTCTACGGGTCACTATGAGTATCGCGTCTTGCCTTATGGCTTGGCCTCTGCTCCGTCGTTCTTCCAGGCGTTCATTAATGAGGTCTTAAGGGAGTATCTGAATAGATGCGTTGTCGCTTACATCGATGACATCCTGATCTATTCTCCCTCCTACGACCAACATGTGCGTGATGTACAGGCAGTTCTGGGCACGCTCTTGCGCAATCGTTTGTATTGCAAGCTCGAGAAGTGCGAGTTACATCTCAGTGAGGTGAACTTCCTAGGTTACACCATCAGGCCAGGCTCCGTACACATGCAGCACAGGAAGGTGGAGGCGGTCGTGAAATGGACACAGCCTCACACACGGCGCGAGCTTCAGAGGTTTCTGGGCTTCGCAAATTTCTATAGGCGGTTCATACGCGCATATAGCCAGATCGCAGAGCCCCTTACTGATATGCTGAGAGGAGGAGGTACAAAGCTTCGCTGGACAGAGAGATCTACGAGAGCGTTCAACCAGCTGAAGCAAGCGTTTGTCGACGCGCCGGTTCTGCATCAACCGGATCCTAACCGTCCCTTCATAGTGGAGGTGGACGCGTCGAACGTGGGAGTAGGCGCGGTGCTTTCCCAGCGGCCGAAGAAGCATAGCTCCCTCCGTCCCATAGCCTTTTACTCCAAGAAGCTCACCCCTGCCGAACGCAACTACGGGGTGGGAGACCGTGAGTTGTTGGCGATGTGCAAGGCATTCGGTGAGTGGCGGCATTGGCTGGAGGGGGCTAAGCATCCGTTCACCGTGCTTACGGACCACAAAAACCTGGAATACATCAGGACCACGAAACGGATGAACGCCCATCAAGCCAGGTGGTCTCTGTATTTCTCTCGTTTCAAATTCCAGGTGACGTACCGGCCAGGAGAGAAGAACCAGCGTGCGGATGTGCTGTCTAAGTCCTTTCCTGGCAGTACGGAGTCTACGAGCGAGGAGCCGGTGCTTACACCGGAATGCGTTGTGGGAGCTTTGGAGTGGAAGATCGATCAGGAGATCGAGGCAGCGAACCCGCATCCAGGTTGCCCGCCGCACCGTAAGTACGTTCGCCCCGCGCACCGTAGTGCCCTCATCAGCTGGGCTCATACGTCAGTGGGGACGGGGCACCCAGGGGTGTCTAAAACGGCTCAGTTGTTGGGGGCTCGCTACTGGTGGCCGGGGCTGCACCGGGACGTACTGCAGCAGGTGGCGTCCTGCGCGGTGTGTGCGCGGTGCAAGGTGCCACACACTCCTCCTGCGGGTAAGCTCCTCCCTCTCCCTACACCCAGGCAACCATGGACGCACATCGCTTTGGACTTCATCACGGACCTCCCCCCGTCCGAGGAGAACACAGTCATTATGGTGGTAATCGACCGGTTCTCGAAGATGGTCCGCTTTCTTCCCCTGCGGGGCCTGCCCACCGCGTGGGAGACTGCGGATCTCCTGTTTCGGCACATATTCCGGCAGTTCGGTCTGCCTGAGGATATCGTGTCGGACAGGGGACCGCAGTTCACCTCGCGTGTGTGGCGGGAGTTCCTGTCCAAGCTGAACATCACGGTTAGCCTAACCTCTGGTTACCATCCGCAGGCTAACGGACAGGTGGAGCGCGCGAACCAGGAAGTGGGAAAGTTCCTGCGCGCGTACTGCAGCGAGCACGCAGACACATGGTGCGCCCTTCTGCCCTGGGCCGAGTACGCACAGAACTCCCTCACTCATTCCAGCACGGGGATGACACCGTTCGAGTGCGTGCTCGGTCGCCAGCCGCCGCTCTATCCTTGGAACGCCGCGTGCACATTCACGCTACGAGCCTTACTGGACCGTCAAGCGCTGTCTCAGAGTCCTCCTGCCTGTTTACTCATTCAGAGTCTCTGCGTATTACCTTGCTTTCTGTTAATATTCTATTATGGAGAATAAACCCCCGTTCATTCCACCTGCGTCTCCGGCTGCCTCTGTTACTCCGGCGTCACACCAACTGTCTACTTCAGTTTGAATCCTGAATTATCATTTTGCTATATGTACATCTTGACATAACTAGTGTTAAAGTGTATTAGTACAAATTGTCAGCTCAAAATGGCTACTGCACAAAGGGGTTCGTCTATAATCCTCCCAAACCCAATAGTAAATTTCTAAATGACTTTGCTGCATTTTAAGCACAGATCTGAACACTCACACCAAATATTAGATTGATGGGAGATATAGTTAATATTCACATGGATAACATTATTAATCCTCTAACCAAAGATTTAACATCCTGTCTTGAGAGCTATGGCATCCAACAGCACACAAATATCCCAACACATCCCTAAGGGTCATATTTTATACCTAGAACTCCTGTTCTGGAGTTTCCACTTCTCATATAACTGCAGATGAGCTACCTATAACTGACCACTTTTGACCACCGTCTCATCACCTTTCGTAATATTAAGAACATTGACCTGGACTATTTTTCTCATAATATTGATTTTACTCTGGATAAAAACACTCACAATCCTACCTCTGGTTCTATGCTGTAATACTGGACTCCAATATATTCTCAACTCAGTTGTTCTATTAAAAAAATGTCTAATTTTTACAAACAGCCCCCTGTTTTACACCTGAACACAGGACAATGAAATTTAAAGGACGTCAACTGAAGCGTCTTTACAAGAAAAGTAAATCATATTTACAATCATATTTTACTTTACAAGGACTCTTATCTACCTTCTACTCAAATATCATTTGTTCTAATGCTGGTAATTCTAGGTCATTGTTCGCAGTACTCAAAAGACATCAACCATGCCCTTGACAATTTACTTTCCAGTGTGCACTCTACTGCTTTCTGTAACTCTCTCCTATGTCATATTTCACTAAAAACGCTCCTCTCAGCGTTTGTGTCCGCCTCCATGTTCTGCGTCACGCAGATCGTTACAATGAATTGAAAAAAAATTGGCTGTTCAGTTTCTCCCTCCTCCCAGGTGAAGAGCTTGGGTGTCATCCTTGACAGCACTTTATCATTTTAATTTCACATCAATAACATTACCCATTCTGCTTATTTTCACCTTTGCAATATTAATTGCCTCTGTCCTTCCCTTACTCGTCATACCACTGATATTCTAACTCATAGTCTTGTCACTGCCCGATTAGATTATTGTAACTCTCTTTACTGGTCTCCCCAACAAATCACTCTATAAAATCCAACTAGTCCAGAATGCAGCTGTGCGGATCATTACTAGAACCCCCTCTACTCATCACATCACTCTGGTCTTACAATGGCTTTATTGGCTACCCATCAAATACCATTCTCAATACAAAATTCCCAACGACTCTGGAACTCACTCCCATCTGAACTCCAAAATACAGATTCAATTTTACTTTTTAAAACTAGACTCAAAACCCATTTGTTCAGGCTCACTTCTACTGCCCAATCTGTAATATTATTTTATTTATAATATAATAATATTTTATTTATTTTATCGGTCTTCTACTGTCTTTTATTTGTACTTTTATTGTTGTATTATTGTACGGTGTCCTTGGGTGCTAGAAAGGCGCCTTGAATTAAAATGCATTATTATTATTTATTATTATTATTATTACCTGTATAGAACTAACTAATCTTAAAATAGTCATCAAGAAAAATATAAGCAGCAAAGCCGCTGATAAAGAATCTAAGAATGTATTCAAGAGGTCTGTGATGTATCTGTGTTGTTGATGTAACTAAACTGTAGGTTTATGGATTTGGTTTGGAGTAAATTATAACACCTACCTCCTCATACAATGCAGAATTAAAATAGAGTAGGTAGAGTGAGGGGAGGAAACTGAGACAAAAGAATTCCTTTGGTGCTTACTCATCATTCCACAAATAAAACAGTAGCTAATATTATACTTTAAATTGTTCAGGATCCTCCATGATGATGTACAGACTGTATCCCAGGATCCTCCACTAATTTCTTATAGACGAGACAGAACATTAAAGACATGCTGGTCATGAATTATTTAATTAACCATTCAGATTCCAACTGTGGTACTGCAGGCTGCAACTGATCTAGATGTGCTACATGTAAATGTATTAACACAACCACTAAAATAACTGACACAAAAGAATCAAGACAGAGAGAGAGAGACAGAGAGAGATATCTGTGACTTTTAAGACCTTAAATGCAAAGTGAAGCTCCATTCCGCTCCCTGAGACGCTCCCACAAAGTGAACTCCCTGTGCCTGTGTGCAGGAGGATGTGGAGGCAGCGCATCGGTACCACTCTACTGTCTGAACCTGGGAAGTGTGTTGGTAGGACTGTGTTTATATCCAGCTTCGTGCTGATCAATTATACAGCACAGCAGAAAAAGATCCACCAGTCAGGACTAGGTGACAGGCCTACACTCTTCCTGTCTCTCCCTCCTTTTCTCTTTCTCTCCCTTCCCATCTCTCTCATATGCTCTGTCATTGCCTCCATCTCTCATTTCATTCTTGCACTCATCCTCCAACCTCTCTGCTCCACCAGTGTTTCTTGCTCTTTCTCTCTCTGTGGGCTGTGTATGTGTATGTCCTGTCAGTGACTCAGCTCCCTATTCCCTGCTTTCGCACACACTCTGGAAGCTCTGGGTTAAGCCAGCATGGCTGTGACGGCCCACCACACAGCCTGCAGGAGAGATTCCTGAGCTGGTTAACCTGCCCAGAATATTTCAGATGCTACAGAGCTACAGAGCTTGAGGCAGAAATTTCTACACCAGAGCACCTGATTCTCACGAAAGAGAATTATAACAGCTCTACCAGAGAAGGGAGAGCAAAGGAAACACAAAGATAGAGATTTTGTTAATTAATTTAGTAATAGAATTGTGTTGAGTCATGTTATTCCATGTCACTCCAATAAAGGAAATAATACATGATCCTTAAATGAGAGTGCGAGATTGTGCTGGACGATGTGATGATGCTGACGTCTTACAGGTCTTCCTGATGATCTTGCGTCATGCTCACATGCTGTGCTATTTGTAATTGAGCATGAGCTGTGCTTTTCAGCGCTCTCTCTGGCCACACTATACAGTCTCTGTCAACTATACAATACTATACAACTATACCATACAGCAGGCGTACTCAACTAAATTTGTCCGCGGTCCAATTTTGGCAGATACCTGTGACCTGAGGTCCGGTGCGGTGGGGGTGGCGAACGTAAAGCATGGTACTTTCGCGAGTGACTGTAGCGCGTGACTCAATGGAATTTAGGTTAAAGTACTTAAAAATGCTTGAAATTATAACTACTTGGTTTCACAACAAATATCTGTCTTACTGAATAGTTCGCGCGCAAAGTTACAAAATTCGAGAGGTGCACGACCTGGCAAACCGACAGCGCGCGAGGCACTCGCGCACACGCGGAGCCACAGCGATTACGTCATTTTCGTAACACTCGTGACGGAGTGTTTTTTCAATAGCCCTGAAATAAATGCTCCGGTTTTGTTTTGGTCCGTATCCGGTTAATCAGGAATGAGATTGGGTCCGGACAGGACTGCGTTCGGGTCCGGATCCGGACCGCGGTCCGCCAGTTGAGTACCCCTGCCATACAGCCTCTGTCAATTATACTATACAACTATACTGCCATCTCAGTCAACTATACAATACCATACAATTATACTACAGCCTCCATCAACTGTACTACAGTTGTGATCAAATTTATTCAACCCCCAATGCTGCGAAGGGTTTTATGGAATTCAGTGCACATTTGTAATTGTGTTCATAATGAAATCTTACAAGGACTTGTTAAAGAACTAAATGCAACTAAGATAGCATCAATTTTTTTGGTCATAAAGTATTAAATGGCCTTTTTGTGATTTCTTCATTGACACAATTATTCAACCCCTTTACGACTACCACTCCTAAGAACAGAGGTTCATTCCAGTGTTTTCCATCAGGTATTGAAAACATCTGTGGATGTCAACGAGCAGCAATCAAGCATGATAAGCACCAATTAGGCAGATTTAAAAGGACTGTGATACTCAGCTCCTTCTAGACATCTACTGGTGTGTTTCCAAGCATGGTGAAGGCAAGAGAATGGTCCCAGAAGACAAGAGAAGAGGTTATTGCTCTTCACAAGAATGGCAATGGATATAAAAAGATTGCGAAGTTGTTAAATATTCCAAGAGACACTATCGGAAGTATCATTCGCAAGTTCAAGTTAAAGGGCACAGTGGAAACGTTACCTGGTCGTGGCAGAAAGAAGATCCTGACCGCGACTGCTGTGCGCTACCTGAAGCGTAATGTGGAGAAAAATCCCCGCGTGACTGCTAAGGAACTGAAAAAAGACCTGTCAGATGTGGGCACTGAAGTTTCAGCTCAGACAATAAGGCGCGCACTGCATAACGAAGACCTCCATGCCAGAACGCCCAGACGCACCCCCTTGCTGACTCCAAAGAACAAGAAAAGTCGACTGCAGTATGCCAAAAGTCATGTGGACAAGCCACAAAGGTTTTGGGACAGTGTACTGTGGTCAGATGAAACTAAATTAGAACTGTTTGGGACAATGGACCAGCGCTATGTTTGGAGAAGGAAGAACCAGGCTTATGAACAAAAGAACACCTTGCCTACTGTGAAGCATGGCGGGGGGTCAATTATGCTTTGGGGCTGTTTTGCTTCTAATGGTACAGGAAAGCTTCAACGTGTGCAGGGTACCATGAATTCCCTTCAGTACCAGGAGATCTTGGAGGAAAATGTGATGGAGTCAGTCACAAACCTGCGGCTTGGGAGACGTTGGACCTTCCAACAGGACAATGATCCGAAGCACACATCCAAGTCCACTAGAGCATGGTTGAACATGAAAGGCTGGAACATTCTAGAGTGGCCATCGCAATCACCAGACTTAAATCCAATTGAGAACCTCTGGTGGGACCTAAAGAAGGCAGTTGCAGTGCGCAAGCCTAAGAATGTGACTGAACTGGAGGCTTTTGCCCATGAAGAATGGGCTAAGATACCCATAGGTCGCTGCAAGACACTTGTGTCAAGCTATGCTTCACGCTTGAAAGCTGTCATAACTGGAAAAGGATGTTGTACTAAGTACTAAAAAATAATGTCACTAGGGGGTTGAATAAAACTGATAATGATGTGAGCACAGTAAAGACATTTGTGGTTATTCCATCATAAATATTATGTTATGTTTGTCTAATTTATAAGTGCCTCTTTGATATAATTGTAAATAAGATGACTGAAATGATCAAAATCAATGTCAAACTGGCCAAAACACTTTATTTCAGTGGGGGTTGAATAAATTTGATCACAACTGTATATAACTAATACAGCCATCTCCCTCACAATATGCTCTCTGTGCACCACTATCCTCTGTCTGGTTTCTTTAATAAAATTTTAAAATACCTGTGATTGCGTCATGCCTGCCCCGTTAATTTGTTACACTACAACTGTAGTGTACAACTATACTATACACCCTCCGTCAACTATACTATACAAATATACTATAATCCATCCATCAACTATACTATATAACTATATAGACATTGTCACGTCCTACTCCTCCCTGGTCCCGCCTAGTTTTTCCCGTTTCCTTGGTTTCCCTTCTGTCTGCCACACCACTGTCCTCAATGTTCCCACCTGCATCTTGTTTCACCTCCATGTTTCAGTGCATTTAAACCCCTCTGTTCTACCCCTTGTTGTGTGTGCCATATTTTTGTCAATTGTGATTTTTACACCCCAATCGAAATTTGTCCTCCGCTTTTAACCCATCTGTGCAGTCAGAACACACAGACACACACACACTAGTGATTACTAGGGGGCTGTGGATCACACGTGCCCAGAGCGTTGGGCAGCCCTAGCCCGGCGCCCGGGGAGCAGTTGGGGTTAGGTGCCTTGCTCAAGGACACCTCAGTCATGGCCTTAGGTCTGGGAATCGAACCCACGACCCTCCGGTCACAAGACCAGTTCCCTAACCGTCAGGCCATGACTTGTTGTCAGTCATTGTACATGAGTACCCCCTTGCTCTCCTGCTCTCTATATTTCCTGATTGCCTTTAAGGCCTGTTCTTGTTCTTTGTTTCGTTTATAGTTGTCTTTGTTAAATGATGTGTCTCTCCCTTTTACCCTTTTCTCCGTTCAACGCAAGTCACTTGTTTCTCATTTGTGTTGATGTTGGTCTCCCTTTCACTTTGGTTTATCGTTGGTTGTATTCTCTTGTTGTCTGTTTAGTAGTTAGTAGCCTAGTAGTGTTGTTCATGCCCTGCTGCCCCATAGTCAAGTAGTCATCCCCTTGTTGTATGGTTCTCCACTGTACTTTTGTGTTGCTTGTGTTATTGTCCTGCTCTCATGCATGTTACCTTGTTCTAGTTATCCTGTAGCCCTGTTCCTTAGCACTAGCCCTTCGTTGTGTAGTTTTGTCCCCGTCTGCATTCTGTGTTTCAGTTTCGTGTTTTCTTATTTCCTTTTTAATAAATATTCACTCACTTGCGTTTGCGTCACCCCTGCCTCTGACAAACGTTACAGCCATCACCCTCACAATATGCTTTCTGTCCACCACTCCCCACTGTTGATGTAACTGAAAGATAAACACATTTCTTTCCTAATTTTCCATCACACCATCTTGTTATTGTATCTTGTCTTCGTTGTTTCTAATGTATCGTTCCCTTACTTGTATAGGAGACCAAGTGCAGATTCACTACCATAGAAAGCAAAGTCTGTTTATGGGAGCTATGTGCCTAAATGTAGCCCATAAAATGAAGCATTTAAATACATAAAGACATAAAACACTTTTCTTTTCATCTTTGATCTAGCCAGTCCAAAAATCCACAGCCATCCAGTCAAACTGTCCACTCAATTTCACTAAAATCTTGCTGGTGTTTAGTGGACTTTCATGCTACTGGTCAGTTCTTTTGGAGGTTGGTATTCTGCAGTGGGGAGGGGACCAGATTGGTGAGATGGCTGTTTTTGTACAGGCCTCAATCTTTCAAACTCTGATGGCTCTCTCTCTGCAGCTGCTTGGCTGATGGCTGACCTAAAGCAGCATAAACAGAGCACTGTGAATCCATAGAGCCCTCAGGGACAGGCACCACTGCACAATAACATACAACACTTACATACAACAGCATTTCCAGATGCTAAACATTAAGATATATGGTATATGATAGAGCAGATGAGCTTAGTAGCATACAGCAGCCTAATGTAGCTAGCGATCAATAACCCTTCACCAAAGGTAAAAAAACAGAGCATAAGTGTTTTCCTCTGTCTCTCTATCTCCCTCTCTTTCTGTCTCTCTCTCTCCAGATACTTTATTTTTCAGCTCATATGAGACTGTATTGATTTTCAAAATGAACTAATTTCTGCTTGCTGAAAATTTTTTGAATGAGAAATGTATGAGGGTCGTAGGGGAGGGCAGCTAAAGGACCTACTTCGCCATGCTGTTGGCTTGTGGCTGACTGAATTCATACCAGTTGCAAAATTCACTAAGCCCACCCTCATCTATCTGCTGCCTGTCTATGCGAAGGATAATTTAAATATTCGTGAAATGTGACACAACCTGTTTTCTGTTTGAAAGAAGAGGTTTGAATGCAATCTATACAATGAAAAACTAACAGCAGAACTCATAAATCCACAATGCATTGGAACAGCCCACAAAAGTGTCCAAGAAGTATGAATGATGGGAATCCATCAAACATGAGCAGTTTAAACAACAATAAAAGATGCCTGCCTTTGCAGTTTATGTAAACATTTTTCCATCTTCTTACTTTTCTGCCTCTCAAAATGCCTAACATTTTGGGCTTTCCAACCCTCTTTTCTTTTAAAGCTCACTATTCCTATAAAGCTCCCACACTATGGAAATACCATCTCGTCAGTGTTCAAGTCTCAATATTTAAGGCTAGGCTGAAAACCTATTGGTATAATCATACAAATACTTCATCATCGTGTGGATCTGGAGGTTCATGGGCAGTTATGGTGAACTGGGATGTTATGTTCACCATATGTATGTAATTACTAGGATGTTATGTTCACCGTATGTAATGTAATTAGTCCATCTGAAAATAAAAGTTCATTTTCCCTAACAAATGTATATAGACCACCAGGGCCTTACTCAGATTTCTTAAAAGATTTCACAGATTTTACAGCAAATTTAGCAGTTAGTAGTGACAAAATAATAATGGTAGGAGACTTTAACATACATTTTGATAATGCGGAGGATCCACTGACAAGGGCTTTTACTTCTATATTGAACTCTGTTGGCATTACACAAAACGTAGTAGGACCCACACACTATCAAAATCATACCCTAGATTTAATCTTAACGTTGGGTATCGACGTAGATAATATAAATATACTCCCGCAAACCGTAGCTATCTCTGATCACTATTTAGTCCAATTTGAGATTCATCTTAACATAAATACCCGCCCGTCTCCTCGGCAGTGTATAAAGCGCTCAATAAATTCATTAACAGCAACACAGTTTATTGAAGCCCTCCCTGATTTAACTGCTCTAGCCCACTCGCCATCCGATCCAGGAGAGCTAGACAGTCTAACCAACTGCATAGAGAATACCTGCAGATCAGCTCTAGATATAGTAGCTCCACTCAAATATAAAAAGACTAGATCTAAAAAACTCGCTCCGTGGTACACTGACCAAACTAGAAACTTAAAACAAATAGCACGTAAATTAGAGCGTAAATGGCGATCTACTAAGTTGGAAGTATTGTATTGTGCCTAGAAGGATAGCATCATTGACTACAAACGGGCACTCGCTAAAGCACGCTCAGCATACCTAGCCTCACTGATAGAGAAAAATAAAAACAATCCTAGATTTCTTTTTAATACTATTTCCAAACTTACAAAAAATCAAGCAGGCGCAGAACCTCAGATTCTAGTAAACCTCACTAGTAATGTATTTATAGATTTCTTTGATAATAAAATAGAGAATATTAGACAAAATATAAAACCTTTTATTAGCAATACAACTGGTATGTCATCTGGTTTGGTTGATATCGATTTAAATCGCATACTGGGAGAAAAACTTGATGCTTTTCATCCACTCCCACAATCAGAATTAGAGAAAATAATTTCTTCCTTAAATTGTGCTACCTGCACACTAGACTCGGTTCCCTCAAAGTTATTAAAAGAGGTATTACCAGCGGCAACTGAACCTCTTCTAACTATAGTTAACTCATCCATTACAATAGGTCACATGCCCAAATCATGTAAATTAGCAGTTATTAAACCTCTGATCAAGAAACCAAATCTTGATCCTACTGTACTATCTAATTATAGACCCATTTCAAACACATCATTTATATCTAAGATCATAGAAAAAGCTGTTGCCCAGCAATTATGCCTATATCTGCATAGGCATCACATATTTGAAAAGTTCCAATCTGGTTTTAGGCCCCATCACAGTACTGAAACAGCATTAGTTGACCTCCTCCTTGCTTCAGATCAAGGCTATGTATCGCTGTTAGTGCTTCTTGATCTTAGTGCAGCTTTCGACACAATTGATCATAGGATCTTGCTAGAAAGGTTAGAACGCTGGGTTGGAGTCTCTGGCACAGCCCTTTCATGGTTTCATTCTTACTTAACAAATCGCTATCAGTTTGTAGAGCTCAATAATATTCCATCCAAACGTACAAAAGTTAAATATGGGGTCCCGCAAGGCTCCATTCTAGGACCACTATTATTTACATTATATATGCTACCATTGGGCACAGTTATAAACAAACATGGTGTAAATTTTCACTGCTATGCAGATGACACTCAACTTTACATATCAGCCAAACCTGATGACAAACTCAGTTTAAGAAAAATTGAGGCCTGTGTAAGAGATATTAAATGCTGGATGTCTCTAAACTTCCTCCAACTTAATGAGGACAAAACAGAAGTTCTCCTTCTGGGCCCTAAGGCCTCAAAACAGAAAATTCCAGATCTAATGCTTAATCTCGCAGGCTACCTCATTACACCTGGCACAGTAGCCAAAAACCTAGGCGTCATACTCGACTCTGACCTATCATTTGATAAATACATAGATAATACTACTAGGATAGCTTTTCTACATCTCCGTAACATTGCTAAATTAAGAAATGCATTATCACAGGATGATGCAGAAAAATTGGTGCACACCTTTTTTAGCTCTAGATTAGACTACTGCAATGCACTACTGTCAGGATGTTCAAATAGGAATCTAAATAAACTTCAAATAGTTCAAAATGCCGCAGCCAGGGTTCTGACCAGAACTAGAAAATTTCAGCATATCAGTCCAGTCCTATCAGCCCTGCATTGGCTCCCAGTTAAATTCCGTATTGACTTTAAAATTCTTTTATTAGCATATAAAGCATTGCACGGGCTTGCTCCTGAGTACCTTCAGGAACTTATTTCCTATTACAAACCCCCACGCCCATTAAGATCACAGGGTGCTGGTCTTTTATTAGTTCCAAAAATTAACAAGGTAACAGCAGGGGGAAGAGCCTTTTATTGTAAGGCCCCCCAGCTTTGGAATAATCTTCCTAAATGCGTCCAGGACTCCGACACAGTCACAATCTTTAAGTCTAGGTTGAAAACCCACTTATTTAGTTTAGCGTTTGATAATTAATACCCCCCCTTAGATTAAGGTACAGATCCAGGGGTTCACAGGCGAAGGGTTTTATGGTAGACTGGGGCGCTGGTGCTGTCGTCCTGTCACTGCTCGTGGTCACTCAAGTTTGTTGACAGTGCAGTGGACGGATGCCATTGTCTCAGAATGCCCCCAAGCCTATGTTACCTTCTGGTTCTGCCTTTTTAGCTAGGCTGTAATAATTTAACTTAATGCCGGAGTTGCTGCCACACTCCGGAAATGTTTATAATTTCACCTATATGTCCTCATACAGAGCTAATTTTCCCTGTTTCATTTCTCCACATGGCTGCACGCCTGCTTGAGGAATAATGAGATGAGGAGACCAGCGATCCATCCTGGGCCAGCCACCTCCTGCCTAACCGGATGCATACATCATGATGGACATTATTACATATTTTTCCTTTTCTTTCTCTTCTTTCTGTCTAAATTGTTGTTGTTGTCATGGTGACCGGTGTCGGCCAGAGGAGGATGGGTTCCGCCCCTGATTCTTGGTTCCTCTCAAGGTTTCTTCCTCATGCAAAAAAACTAGGGAGTTTTTCCTTGCCACTGTCGCCTTTGGCTTGCTCACTGGGGGCTAGGACTCGGCACTTGTAAAGCTGCTTTGTGACAACAACTGTTGTAAAAAGCGCTATATAAATAAAATTTGATTGATTGATTGATTGATGTTGCCGTCAATTCACCTCTTTGATGTGGCTCAAGGTTGTTGACTGAGATTGGTGGATTGCTGGTGTTCCAGAGAGACATATGTCTGAGTTTCTGGCTCTACCCCTTCAGCTGTGCTGCTATAACTGGATCTGCCAGAGTCCATCCTTGCACATTCTCTAATTTACACACTTCAGTATTTGGACATGCTGAATAATATATCTTCAGTATTTGGACATGCCTAATTGTCACAGTGCAGCCACTCACTCCTCCCTTCGGGCATGTCTGTGTGTTCATTGTTGCGTCCACCTTTGCCCATATACTGTATCTACTTATGTGTGTGTGTGAATCTGTGTTTATTCGTATAACCTGTTCCTTGTCTCGTCAATGTCATGTCTTGTTTGTATTTGTGTGTGTGTGTGTGTGTGTTAGTCTACAACTTTGTCAGTTCTTGTTTGTATGTTTCGGTGTTTTTGACGGCCTTGCATGTTAAATGTTTCTACTAGTGTTAATGTGCTGTTTTGCTAATTAAATAGATATGCTTATATTTTACTACATGTCGTCTCGACTTTCTGCCTCACCCTTACTAGTTTACATTAATTATGTCTCCCTTTCTACAACTAAAGCACTAGTTGTTAATGAAATAATTACAGACCATAACCTATGCATGCTTTGCTTAACAGAAACCTGGCCAGATGACTATACAGCCGTAAACTAAGCATCTCCTTCTATAGCTATGTTCATAACCCATGTCCAAATCGTCACAGAGATGGTGTCACCATACTATGACTCAGATATAAGCATATCTCAACAATTCTTTTGAACACCTCATTCTCCCTGTGTCCAATTTGTCTAGTTGTTTATGGTAATTACTCTTTATTGCCCTCCACGTCCCTACTCTGAGTTTTTACAGGAGTTTTCAGACTTTCTATCTAATTTAGTGCTACCAGATGGTGAGCTAATTATAGTTAATAGTTTAATATCCACTTTCAAAATACATGAGATTCTTTTAAAATTTACTTTCAAGCAATTCTTGATTCAGTGTGTATCACTCATAATGTGATGGGGCCTACACATAACCCTACTTGGTCTTATCGTTTGGTATTGACATAGCCAGATTAGTAGTACTTCCTCAAAGTGAGACCATTTCTGACCTCAAAACATACGAGTTGCATTTGAACAATGGTGTTCATTGGTAGCCCTGTTATCAAAATAAAAGTCAATAGTGCTTTTTACAACACATGTTGTCACAAAGCAGCTTTACAATCGTCACAGTCCATCTAATGTAGATGTTGAGCCTCAGGTAGAAGTAGACATCGGCACGTCCGCTTGCGGCAATGGCATATCCATCCTCGGCATCAGCACATCCACTGGCATGCCAGACCATCTCCTAGGTGCTTGTATGGAATTGTCTTTGGTAGAAGCACAGGTTAAAAAACAGGTTAAGTATGTGAACATCAATTTAAACAACGATATGTATAGCACACATGCCAGTGATTAGCAGGTGGCCTTATTTATAGCAACATAACAAAAGGGAGGGGCCTGGAGGTGACCACAGAGTAAATGGTCGCAGAGTCAGAGTCTTGCTAATTTTTTGGAACTTTTTGGAAAAATAGAAATCCTGTATTTTGAGAGTACAGCAGGTGAGAAGGAGTATGAGTTCACTCAGATATTGTGGAGCAAGACCATTTAGAAGATAATTTTATATTTAACCAGAAGCCAGTGCAACACAGAGAGAGTAAGACTAATGTGATAAAATTTTCTAGCCCTTGTTAGGACTTTGGCTGCTGCATTTTGTACGAGTTCGAATTTCTTTAGGGACTTTTTAGAACATCCAATTAAAAGACCATTATAGTAGTCCAATCTTGATGAGTTTGGAGAATAATCTGCTCATATTTTTTGTCTCTTCCTAATGTTTATCTCTCTATGTTTCTCCCCCAATCTGTGAACGGTGACGCGTCTCTGATGCTGCAGGGCCGTTCTGGGTTTGCAGTGCTTTACACCATGGCCGCGGAGAACCTGAATTTCCCACTCATGGGATCAATAAAGTTTCTCCTCATCCTTATATTCAAACTCATAATACTTATAATAAGTCACAAAACAAGATACGAAACACAGGACTTAAATACACTGGCTCCGTCTAAAATGCCATACTTCCCTCCTATTCAGTACACGAAAGCAGTATGTGGCGGAAATACTGATTATTATAAATTGGGGCACCGTCCTGATAGCTCAGGAGGCAATGTTTTGATAACAGGAACAGGTGGAATATTGTTGAATAAGTCTCATTACCAAAGGGTTAAGTTCTGAATCCATGAAATGACCTAATACCATCGACCAAAATATGTATTTACCACCGCGACCAGATTATTAACCCCCGTCCAAATGGGCGTGGCGGTAGGATCTTCACACTATATGACTCAGATATAGGTGTCTCTGAGAAATCAGACTTCAAGTTTTATTATTTTGAATACCTCATTCTCACTGTGTCAAATTCGTTTTCAACTAAGAAAGCGCCACAGTCATTTGTTAATTATTCTTTATCGCCCTACCATGTTTTCGGACTTTCTGTCTAATACAGTGAGTCCCCGCTGAACGACGCTAAAGCAGTTATTGTCATTAACACTAGAAGCGCCGCGCCTCATTTACATACTTATACCTAGAAGCGCGGAGGGCCGGTCATCTGACCGATTTCACCACCTCCTACTAGCGCCGTGTTGTTTTCACCTACTTAAAGCGCGCCTCGGGCGGTCAAAAGACCGCTGAGTCTTTACACAGGGGAGCTGGTACTGACACATAATTAACGCTAGATGGCGTTTTGCACAAAAGGAAGAATGAGCCGCCCAAACAAAATATTCGTAATGGTGACATTTGCACGTAACGTCAATATGTTAACAAATTAATGTGACTAAACCTTTTAGAATCAGTGCCTTGTGACCTCGTTCTCAGTAGCTTTCCCATTGTCAGTTTTGTTTAGTTTCATATTGCATTTCCTGGTTTGTGCGAAAACGTAAATGCAAAATATAGTTTCAGTTTTGTTTCTTGGTTAGTGTAATAGTTTGCTTGGTTAGTGTAATAGTTTGCTTATTTGTCTGTGTGTTATTCTGTTGGCATATATGTCACTATATTATCATGTACGTTCGCCACACCACTAACCCACTGGCCCGCACCCCCACTGTGAAGCGTTCACGTCTTTTGTCTTGCTAATGAAACAGACTGCGCTGCAGCCTTCCACCCCCACATCCACAAAAAGCTTGTTCGATACTCAGAGTAGCAAAGTGAAGCCCGTAGACCGAGCTAAAGCAAGTTTGTTTGTATACTTTGTTCAATGTTACGCCATTTCAAGTTTTAATGTCTAAAAGTTGTGTATGTTAGTGAATTGTAGGCTATGGTGAACATAACAAATCTACAAATAAATGTCTATAATGTTTTGTGTTAGACAAAGAACAAAAAGCATAAATAGGCAAAATAATTACAAAAATATCATTATAAAAGGTAGGCTATGTACCTTTGCGTAACAAAACGCAAAATTATTAAAATGATACGGATGGCTTCACGAATATAGTTGCCTCTGTCCTCTCTAATGTTCACTTTTTTATCTTGCCGTATTGTGTTGCCGTTTCAAATGAGGTGTTTGATCGGTGAATAGCCGATGTGTGATCCCACGTCCTAACGACCGTGTTATCACCAAGCGTTATCACCATTCGGTGATTTACATGTATCGTATATTGCATAAGTTTCGTTCCCCACCTCAAATTAAGTTCCATTTATGTAGTGAATTGTGAACTTGAGAATAAACCTCCGCCGCTGTGGTTAATGTTCATGCACTGTTTGAACAATATTTATTAATTACAGCCAGGTTTTGGAGGTTGTAGAACACAGCTACAGGCCAACAACGGGTGCATCCCGTCTCTCTTTAGCGTATATTGAATAAGTTTCGTTCCCCACCTCAAATTAGGTTACATTTATGTAGTGAATTGTGAACTTGAGAATAAACCTCCACCGCTGTGGTTAATGTTCATGCACTGTTTGAACAATATTTATTAATTACAGCCAGGTTTTGGAGGTTGTAGAACACAGCTACAGGCCAACAACGGATGCATCCCGTCTCTCTTTAGCGTATATTGCATAAGTTTCGTTCACCACCTCAAATTAAGTTCCCTTTGTTTTGATTTGTGTGTCAGCTTCACATTCAAAACACAGCTTAGGTGCAGTCTTTGCACATTTGCCACAGACCAGTCGCTTACATGTCTGGCAGATGTCATACGTTTTGTTCCCTGAACATCTGCCGACTTGGCATTGTTTTCTTTTTGAGGGCGGGCAAGGAGCTTCAGGTAAAATTCGATCACCCAAACCGAGCTTTCAAGCAAACTGTGTTGCTGTTCAAACGCCAAAACCGAGCTTTCAAGCAAACTGTGTTGCTGTTCGATCGCCCAAACCGAGCTTTCAAGCAAACTGTGTTGCTGTTCAAACGCCCAAACCGAGGAGTCACGCAAACTATGTTGCTGTTCAAACGCCAAAACCGAGCTTTCAAGCAAACTGTGTTGCTGTTCGATCGCCCAAGCAGAGTTTTCACTCAAACTGTGTAGCCGCGTCCCGACGAATTTATAGCTCACGTTGCCTCATGAATGCTATTGTGAATAAAGTGTTCATAACAGCACCGCCCATGCCATCATCTCAGTTTCGCTCGCAAAGGTATGCATTTACATACGTAACTTGCATTCTGCTTAATTCTTTTGTAATGCCAGTGTGTCAAAAGCAGCCATACATAATGTATGTATCTAACAGCTAGCCCTGGCGAAGAGGGATTATACCCGAGAGATCATTTATTTGAGATATTGACTTGATAAGTAGGCTAATTACCATTCGCAGAATTCCTGCAAACTACTAAAGCATTTATTAGGCAAAGCAAGACGCTCTCACGGTTTGAAAACCATTGATGTAAACTTATATATAGTATATATTAAATAATATTAATAAATAAAGTATATATTTTAAGACTTTGGAAAGTGAAACACTTTCACTTTCGTTCAACGGACGAATTCCGTTTTGTCTTTACACAATAATCAGTTTGAACTTTGAATAATTTAGTTTTGAAAACTATTGATCTTTATTTAGTTATACTAAATATTAAATGACATACGAATCTTTGCGACACCCGCTGGCAGAAAAGAGAATCACAGTCTTGAAGTGTAGGCGACGACGACAATATTACAGAGATACGAGCGAAATCGATTGAAACTAGCATGTGCAGGGTTTCTTTTAACAATGTAAAAATACTAGTTTATTAAAAGGACAATTCTGGGAAAAGTCATGAAAGGAGGGTTCTGAAATTGGATCCAGTGCAAAGATATTATTATTTTTTGTGCTGCTGCGGTCAAGTGACCGGTGCTCGGCGCTTCTAGGTATAATTAGGTCGACCAGAGGCGGCGCTTCTAGTAGACGTCACAGCGGTCAAATGACCGGAGCTTTGGCGCTTCTAGTGTTAAGCGTTACCCTAGATTTAGATATGCTTTGATCTTAAATACAGTATAGAATAAACTAAAAATGTTCTGGTGGGTGTATACAGCGTGAGAAAGAGCGATCGTGTTGCTGAGATGAGCTGCGGTGGAGGCTACGCTGCCTCAGCTTATCGTACACAACACTCCACAACACTCCAGTGTGCTGCCACTGCTCCTCTGCGCACCGTGCAAAATTTTTAAAAAGTCAGTCGTAATTCCGGTCCGTTGTTAAGCAGATCCGTTGTTAAGCGGGGACTCACTGTATAGTGCTATCAGCTTATAGATTATTATTAGATTTTAATATTCACTTGAAAATTTGAAAATGTATTTTTATGATTTTTTTGAAGAACTTAAATGGGTATCACACAGAATGTGGTGGGTCCTACTCATAGTTGTAATCATACTTTAGGCTTGGTCTACGTTTGATACTGACAAACAGTTTAGTAGTACTTCTTCAAAGTGAGGCCGTTTCTGACCACTGCCTTATAACGTATGAGTTGTGCTTGAATTATAGTATCCATCGGCCGCCCTGAATTCAAAATAAACACACGAACGCATATTTGGGCATCTTCTACCTGTTTGTTTTTGTCATTAAGGCAATCCCCGGCATCGTCTTGAGATCGCGGTGCGCGATTTCAAAATAAGAGCGGATAGTGTTATTGAAAAAAAAGATTCCTAAAAAAAAAACAATTTTCAAAACAGCTCGCGGGCCAGAAATAGCCCGCGGGCTGCTATTTGAGTATGGGGGGTATAGACTGTCATGGAAAAACAGCCTTTTTTTATTGGCCCACCTCCACCCCCCCATCTTTGGAGGACAAGGAAACGGAAGCAGGGAGCAGGAAACGGGTGAAGGAAGGCCTTCCCACCCCTCCACCCCCAGTGCAGTGTTGTGTATAGGTGTTGGTGTATATGCATGTGTGGTAGTGTGTGATATTATGGTGCAGTTAAAATTGAGGGGACAGGTGCTAGGACAGACGTGGACAAAGCCCTGGGCCACTGGCCAGTGTTTGTCCACACCGTCCCCTCAAAGGCCCTCAATGTCTAAAGTGCAATAAAAACTGAGGGACAGACTGTGGTGAGGAGACGGGTGAACCATGGTAGCAGGCCCACCTCGTCAACCTCTGGGTACTTGCCTGTCCCCAGGATCCTAAATGTAAAAGGTCTGTGTGCATGTGTGTGTGTGTGTGTGTGTGTGTGGGGGGGGGGGGGGGGGGGGGAGTGGGAATGCTTAGGTCCAGAGGAAATGGTCCTCTGGAAGAGGAGAGCCAGCTTGCTAGCTGGCTCATTGGGCACCGAGCTTCGCTGCCCCCCCGCTCAAGGCAGGGAGTGGTCGCCCCAGGGAGACCAGGGGGACACCCCACTCCACCACCGCATCCAAGCCCAGACCCCCACCACCCCCGCCGCAGAGAGTAGCCAGTCCAGACATCCACATACACCTAAACACATATTCTCTCTCACGCACGTACACACCCACACACATTCATCCCATATGTACACCCACACACATATACACCCACACACCTTGTGCTATATGTACATCGCAATAATCATACAACAACAGACATCAAAAAACCTTATTGAATATAAGGATGCCCTCCATATGGCAAAATCTTCATACCTATCATGCCCAGAACAAATCCCTAATTACACAGGGGTGCAGCACCTTCAACACCACTTCTACTAGTTGGGCCACCCAATAGAGGATAGGTTCCCTTCTGAGGCCCCGTCCACACGACGCCGGAGATTTTTAAAAACAGAGGTTTTTGTCTCCGTTTCAGCCTCCCGTCCACACGAAAACTGCGTTTTAGGTCACCGAAAACAGAGGTTTTTGAAAACGCCTTCCAAGGTGGAGACTTTTGAAAACTCCGGTCTCGGCGTATTCGTGTGGACGGGGAAAACGCATGTTTAGGAAAACGCTGACGTCACATAGTGAGTCTGCTCATGTCTTTTTTTTGTTTACATTCGCTCTGCTTGTTTAGCATGGATACCCAGCTGATACGCAGCCGTATGGATGGAGATATTTTTGAAAACGGAGACAAAAACCTCCGTTTTTAAAAATCTCCGGCGTCGTGTGAACGTAGATTTTTTTGAAAACGGAGACAAAAACCTCCATTTTTAAAAATCTCCGGTGTCGTGTGGACGTAGATATTTTTGAAAACGCTGATCGTGTGGACGGAGATATTTTTTACAACGGAGACAAAAACCTCAGTTTTTAAAAATCTCCGGTGTCGTGTGGACGGGGCCTGAATCTTGGTCCTCCCAAGGTTTCTTCGTAAATCCTGCCTAGGGAGTTTTTCCTTGCCACAGTCACCCCTGACGTTTCTAAAGCTACTTTACAGAGGAATTGAGATACCGTTTCTCTCTTGTCAGTTTGGAAGTTTAAAGTTTAAAAAATATATAAAATATTTAAGTATAAATAAGTATAAATATAAAATACAGAATACACTCTGATTTTACAAACAATCCTCTGCATATGTGTCTGTGTATCTATACATATACACACATAATCTGTGCCACCCACACTCACCCAAACATACAACCTACACTAGACTCTAACCACATTCATTCAAACAGAACCTAATTGTGGAACACCATTATTGGAAGCCAGACTAAATGTTTTTGCATATTTAGAATGATTCATTACATATTTGATTTCATTACTCATTATTATTTTGGTCTGTATTGTTTATATTGTTGCTATTATGGTGTCCATTGTCAGCCAGAAGAGGATGGGCCCCTCCTTGGAGTCTTGGTTCCTATCAAGGTTTATTTCTCATGCTATGGGGAGTTTTTTCTTTTCCTGCTGTCTTTGTCTTGCTCACTGGAAGTTTGGACTCTGACATCTGTAAAGCTGTTTTGTGACAATGGCTGTTGTAAAAAACACTAAACAAATCAGTTTGACTTTAACTCAATAATCATTCTGCTTCCACATGGTACCCATCATCTCTGTATTCATACACACAAACACACAGGAATAATGATGAAGAGCCTGAGGAAGAAAGGCATGGGCTTTAGCCTGTGCGGCTGGAAATGTCAGAGAAGATGATCCCTAGGACAAAACTAACATATACCAAAACATAAAAACAAAACATAAAACAAAACTAGTGTGAATACACAGACACTACTACACAGCAAAGCTAGGAGTAAGGATATGGAAACACTGGAAACTCTAGACATGAAAACTCACAATAGGATAATGCTAAACATGTGAACTAACAGACAGGGAAAACAAGGACAGACAGGGCTTGGACTAGACACTGGAGTTACAGGCAATAAACAATGAACAGCTAACAACAGGCAGAAACTAAATGCAAAGGATACTAGAGCTACTCAAGAGTACACAGAAGATATTGGATTTACAGAGGTTCAGTGGATTCAACAGATTACCAGGGTAGTTGGATTTTCTAGGTCATACAACAAGAGCATATAAACAGATAGAAGCTTAACGGTTAGCATATACAGAGAGCAGATACCGGAACAGAACCACCGGTATATATCACACTACACAGCCACAGTGTAACTTACACAAACAATCATCGACATCTAAGATTCAGCACTTCAGGGATTAAATACTCTGATAAACGAGTACAAACAAGGCACAGCTGATGACTATAACAAAGGTGGGGGCACAGAGAATAGGAGTGTGACAAGCAGAGGAAAATGCAGGGAAACCAAAAAACGAGGGTGGAACAAAACATACGAGACAGGTGGAGGGTGAAGCCAAATATGACATTACTGTACAGGAAGGTTACAATGACTTAAACAAAGTTATTTATTTTGTCTGGTACTATATATATTAATATACAGGCCACCATTAGATTTGTTGTTTTAGCAATGGTATAATGACCAAATGTAATTGTTTCTCTTTAATAAGATACAAACAGAAAATACAAAAAATGTACACAAAAAACATAATAATGTGATCTCCCTTGGCACTAAGCACTCTTCTGGGGAGACAGTCCTGAACTCTTCTGGGGAGACTGTGTGGAAGATTTCTGAAGTAATCTTCTTTCAGCACTTCACAAAGCATTTCTTTTCCTGCTACTGCTCAAGTGTAAAGTAAGGTCAAACTAAATACCACTGCAGCCTATATACAAGTTACGTGTGTGTGTGTGTGTGTATGATACACACACACACACACACAAATATATTGTAAAAGTAGCCGTTGGTTTGTCAGCAGGAGAGTTTCAGCATTGCCGGGCATCGTTTGTGTTCGTTATCAGCATGTTTTACACAGTACAGATGAGCACCACAATAATTAACAGTGCATTAGTTCCTTTGCTCTCTCTTTTGTGCTCTGTCTATGACCTTATCTTCATTTAAGATTTTTTAATTGTTTTTTTTTTTCCTCTCTTGCACAATCCTGGCCAGCTCCCTTATATGAAGAACTTTGACTCAAGACCTGGTTTGGTCTGTGTGTGTAAAGAGCCTCAGCTGAATCCTTTGTCCTGAAACACAGGAACATCAGAGTAATTGCATTTTGCATCTACTGTAGTGCTCAACTGTAGGAAAACATTTTGCTAAGGTACACTATACTATACTGGTGAAGTAGTATACAGTGTATTGTTACGGCCCTGAATGACCCTGGCCCGCTAATCAGACCGCAACATAAAATAAGCTTAAATGAAGCAAAAAGAAAGAAAAATATCCGGCAACACTGAACCGCGTTTCACTGGCTATTCGCCATGGATTTATTTGTGGTGCTTTTCCAACATATTAAGGTATATATTAATAACAATAGACATCATATAATGTATATAGTTTAACAAAACGGTAACAATAACTTCAGGCTGGGCCAAGGCCAAAATAACAAACATAACAACTACCTCCCACAACTCAACTTAGATAACCTTAGCAAAGAAATAACAAACCAAAAGACAATAACGTAACCTACCTCCCTAAACATAAACAGGAGAAACAAACCCCAAACAAATCAGCAGCCCAGCCCTACTAATACAAACAAAACAAAACTTCCTCCCCACTCAATACAACCCACACAGATTTCTACAGCACACACATCCAATACTACAAAGCTAAACAGCAGTAAGTCTCAAACCGCGTAGCGGTGTATATTAGCAACACGTCATGTATCGCGTAGCGAACAGATATGTCTGTTAACAGTAAGTCTCAAATCGCGTTGCGATGTAGGTACTAAACCCGAAGGATAACCCGAAGATAACCATCGGTCCGAACGATCTCAAAACGGTCACCCACAATAAGCAAAACCCAGCTCAGTGTTCCCGATGACCAGGTGGAGTCTACTGCCCAAGACACCACAAGGTGCGGCTTCTGGGTCCAAACGAGCTTTTAAGGACCCGTCCTCCAATCTTCCTCAAACACCGGCACCTGATGTTAATCACGGTGTTTGCGCCCTCTTCTGGAGAACTTGAACACAAAAAACCCACAACAGACAACAAAGAGAACACAAACCCCTAACCGTAACAGTATCTTCTCCAACGCGTCTTACAGATTGCTCACGCAACCAAAGGACTCTATATATTTCCTACACATGCAGTATAACCTGTAGCCTACAGCTAGGTTGAGGCTGATGCTATGGAACCTTTGAAAACTTCGGTGAATTTAAAAGGAATCAGCCAGTGAAGAGCAGGAAGAGGTCTGATGGGGGAAAATGCTCTCTCTCTGTCTGTCTGCATTTCTTTTGTCTGTCTCTCTATCTATTTGTTTGTCTGCCTCTCTCTTTGTCTGTCTTTGTCTGTCTGTCACTGTCAGTCTGCCTTTCTTTTGTCTGTCTATCTCTTTGTCTGCCTCTCTCTCTCTCTTCCTCCCTTCTCTATCTCCCTTCTCCATCTCTCTCTGCATTCATGTATGTATGCCTCATAGTAACAAGACACTCTTATTTTGCATTTGTAAATATGTACCATGAACACCCTCAACTAGAGCTCTGTAATCTTAACAGATTTGATGCAGATATGGTCACATGGTCTGTAAGCCTGACACAGTGTGTGTTTGTGTGTGTGTGTGTGTGTGTGTGTGTTGTCATTCTAAGTCCAACCAACAGAGAAAAAAAGAACAAAGGAATAAGACAGAATAACTAATAAATGATTCAGTGTCTGTGTGATTCAATTTACTGTTTACAAACACACGTCACTTCTGATAAATAAATATGAGTGGGAATAATGCTCCCTTGGATTCTCTACTCAGATTCACATATAGGGGAATTGATTTTGTGCTTGTCTGTTCCAGAAGGTTCAGTGTTCAGTGAGACAGACACACAGACTAAGGTGAATGAGAGACATAAAGTGTCTGTGCTTCCTTTATGAGCTCTTATTTCATAGTCTTTCTCTCCATTTGTGTGTGTGTGTGTGCGTGTGTGTGTGTGTGTGTGTGTGTGTGTGTGTGTGTGTGCATGCATGCAAATGTGTGTGTGCGCCTTTGATTTTTGCTCTTTTTCCATCTAATTGCATATTGCATTTAAGTTTTGTCCTTGAACATAATTTCCTCTCTGTCCCTATCTTTTTCTCTCTCTTTCTCTTTCATGCACACATGCTTGCTCTCTCTCTCTCTCTGTCTGTCTGTCTGTCTCTGTCTCTCTGTTTCTCATGAAGGTGAGGAGTCAGATTTAAGGGACTAATAGGGCTGAGTACAATAGGTCTAGTAAGTGCTGTGTGTTTTCTTTGCAGAACGATGAAAAGGCACAGGATGAAAAGCTGATGAAAAGGCACAGGATTTGACAGAATGCAAATAAGCATTTTTTATAGATAGTGAAAGCAATAATGAATAGATAAGGAATCAGACAGCATTTCTGCAATTATAATCCAGTGCTAGTTTTATCGAGTGATTCTATGAGAGTATGTGTGTGTCTGTTACTCTATATGTGTGTGTCTTTGTGTGTCTGTGACTCAGGGTGTGTGTGTGTGTATTTGTGACTTTAGCGTGCAGTCTTACTTCTGCCTAGTGTGTCAGTGTGTGTTACAGATGTTTAACAGCTACATGGCTCATGTATCAGGACAAATGACAGAAGGAGTTTGTGCAAAAGGATGTGTGTGTGTGTGTGTGTGTTTGTGTGTGTGTGCATGCTTTCATATGTGATTTTTTAGGAGAAGCTGTAAAACCATTACTGATTAAAAAGAGAAACTTGCTTGGGGAAAACAAAGTTGGGTGAAAAAACAAGTACGTATGTCTACAGTATCCATTGTGCTGCCACGCTTTAAACACATATGCTGTTATTAAGCCACTGACAGTCAAATAAGTCAAAGTCAAATGTATTTATATAGTGCTTTTCACAACACACATTGTCACAAAGCAGCTTTACAATCATATGGGTCCAGATCCCTAATGAGCAAGCCAAAAGCGACAGTGGCGAGGAAAAACTCCCTATAGGGTGGGGATTAGGAAGAAACCTCAGGAGGACCAAGACTCAAAAGGGAACCCATCCTCCATTGGGCGGCTCTACTCCCACAGATGTAGAAATATTAACATCCTGCGCATATTATGTGTAGATGGCAGAAACTAAAAGTGAGTTTCACAGAAAATAAAGAGCAACCAAAATGGCTCTTAGGTTTTTCTTTGCTTTTAGCTGTTCTCTGCCTCCCCCTATTGGTTATAGGTAGGTACTGTATTTATTGTATGTCCATTGGGACAGAAAGTCTAGTTAAAAGTAACTTTGCAGAAGTTCTACAGCATTTTATTCATTCCATGAATACACTGATTGATAAGCAGAGTTATTTCAAGCCCATTGCTTTCTCCTTTAAAAAGAAAACAGCTTTTAGGTCTGTAAATCCATCTCTGCCTATATTACTCTGTCCGAGCATTTCCCTTCTCCAAACACATTCCAGTGTTGCAGTGTTCAGTGTCTTCACTGTGCTACATCACCCATTTAACTCTAATGTAGGCAGCTGGCGGGCTGCGGAGAATTTGTCTCCCTTCCATTCCTTTATCTGCCGTCTCTGTGTGAAGTGTATTGTGTGTGACTGAGATAAGTCATCTCTGCTGCACTGTCTGGAGGATTTACAGCGGGGTCTGAGTGTCTGGAAGATGCTCTCAGCACTTTGCAACCAGTGATTAAACTGCCCAGTGAACTATTCATGACAACCTGAAACCTGGCCAGTCGCCTACTGCCTGACTCAGTTAACAACCCCCACAACCTGGCCAAAAATTAAAGATCCAGCTAACATTGCTCACAAGCCAGCTAAAAATGTAAAATGTAAATGTAAATGTAAATCTCTGCACTTCATTCAATAAACCACACCCCCAATAAAACATGCACTCCAGCTAACACAATTCTCTTCCATTACCTCTCCCATCCTAGTCTGTATTCTATCTAGCCAGGAGTACAATTGCCTTTACTTTAGTTAGATCAGCCAACCTCACACATTACACAGCCCTGTTAACATATTACACAACCCAGCTATCAAAATTGGGCTATCACACACACATACACACAAACACACACAAGATGTCTCATCTCTTCGCTCTCCACTGACAAATGTCAATAAGTTAATCTTTGCCTGTATATTATAGCTCTTCTTTGTGACAGTATCGCAAGGTTGCTTTGGACAAAGTACAGATATACATTTCAACTGGAGACAGTTTTCTGTACAAACTGTAAAACAATTGTCATCCCTTCAGAAGAAGCCTGAGGTGTATGCACATATGTTAAAGTGTGTGTGTGTGTGTGTGTGTGTGTGTGTGTGTGTGTGTGTGTGTGTGTGAAGCAGCATATGCGAAGGGCAGAGATGCCCGGTAGCATATGGTCGACTCATTTCCTCTCTCCCTCTGTGTGTGCATGTGTATGTTCATGTGGTGTATGTTCTGTCCAGGCCAGCAGACCTCTCTAAAATCACACACACACACACACACACACACACACACACACACACACACACACACACACACACACACACACACACACACACACACACACACGCACACACACACACATACACACACACACACTGTGTCAGAGCTGATGGAGCCTTATGTATGTGTGTTTGTGAATGGCATCTCACTGAGGCAGACCCATGCCCAAAAAATAAAAATGACCTTATCAGTGATGCACGTAGATGCACATGGGCTCTCCAGCATTACAGTCCACAGTCTTGGGCCAGCCTTGTACTGGTCCCAGGCCAGTGTGTAGGTGCATGAAGCATCTGCAGCACTGCAGTCCACAGTCTGGGTCCAGCCCAGTACTGGTCCCAGGCCAATGTGTAGATGCTTGAGGCATCTGCAGCACTGCTGTCCACAGTCTGGGGCCAGCCCAATACTGGTCCCAGGCCAGTGTATAGATGCATGAGGCATCTGCAGCACTGCAGTCCACAGTCTGGGGTCTGGGGCCAGCACAGTACTGGTCCCAGGCCAGTGTGTAGATGCATTAGGCATCTGCAGCACTGCAGTCCACAGTCTGGGTCCAGCCCAGTACTGGTCCCAGGCCAGTGTGGAGATGCTTGAGGCATCTGCAGTACTGCAGTCCACAGTCTGGGGCCAGCCCAGTACTGGTCCCAGGCCAGTGTGTAGATGCATTAGGCATCTGCAGCACTGCAGTCCACAGTCTGGGTCCAGCCCAGTACTGGTCCCAGGCCAGTGTGTAGATACATTAGGCATCTGCAGCACTGCCGTCCACAGTCTGGGTCCAGCCCACTACTGGTCCGAGGCCATTGTGTAAATGCATGAGGCATCTGCAGCACTGCCGTCCACAGTCTGGGTCCAGCCCACTACTGGTCCCAGGCCAGTGTGTAAATGCAGGAGGCATCTGCAGCACTGCAGTCCACAGTCTGAGGCTTGTCAGATGGGCTGCCTACTCCTCTCTGTCTCACATCTCCACACCACAACCTCCTCCACATGAGTTGTTTTTATAGAGACTGCTTTTACGTAGACTGACATAGTTACATACTAATAATGTAGAAATGGGAACAACAACAACAACAATAATAATAATAAAAAATAAAAACTCCACTGAGAAGTCAAGCTGAAGAAGGTGTGTGTGTGTGTGTGTGTGTGTCTGTGTGTGTGTGTATCAGAGAATTATTGGTCATTGGAACAGTGCAAGGTGGCTTCCTCATGGCTCTGCCTGGCCTGTTCCACAGGATTTTTTTTGTAGGATATTGTATTTCTCAAATTGCATTGTGCTGGATACTCATGCTTCCAAATCCAGGAGACTACATGATTTGAATAGATAGTGCTGGAACAAAAACAATTCCTTAGGATGTAATATTGCATTTCACATCCCCTCACCCACCTGGTGCTCTCAGCAACACCTCTACATTTCCTGTTGAAGCTGAGGAGAGTCACCCCTGCCTGTCCCTACAGAGGCACCGCTGACAGCATTCTCAACAGCAGTGCCACCGATTGCCATGGCAATTGCATCATTTCCCTACTGCAGCAGATTGACCAGGGAAAATGACCAGTCATCCCCGTCTCAGGAGTCTGACCACAATGAGCCTCTGGAACAGGGGATGACCACAACCTTCATGTTCTGCAACTCCTGCTGGCCCATAGGGTCTTTGGCCCCCTCCATGCCCCAACCCTCCTGCAGGCCCACAGGGTCTTTGGCCCCTCACTGTGTGGCAGAAGGTACCACAGCATCCTGGCACAGGATGCCAGGGCCTCTAACAGCTTCTTTCTCCAAGCTGTCAGCCTGGTGGAGACACAGCACCCACCCCAGTGCCAATGTGAGTTATATTAACCTGCACTTCTTCACTAAAAACTGTGTATTGTTTAATGAGTTCATTTTTAAATTTCACTCATCCTGCATGGAGTCCTCTGTACATGGCCTTTTTTGTTTTGGGTATTATTCATACATCTTTGTCATGGAAGATGTTGACAATACAAATACAGTGTATATCTACTACTGGTCATCTACTGGCCTGCAGAGTTTAATATCAACCTAAAACTATCCTCTGAAGAAGGACAGATGGCCAGGAATACACTGGAATTATTACATTATGTACTGTTGGCCTCTTACTAATATGCACTTTTTATCCTTGTATATCTGCTGAAGTGTTTCATGTGTCTCTCTCTTGTATAAAATTGCAAAATAAAGCTACATTCTTGTTCCATAATAGTTATGAAGACATTAAGCTTTAAGTGTGAGTTCGTAAGACCTGGAATTAGATTGCCCTCTGCTGGGCTGCCAGGTACATTGCATCTTACACTGAACATGACTGCTAGGCACTATACCATAGATAACATACAAGCACTAAACAGTAAACACTCAAATCAGCATCTAGTGTAATTTTTAAAGTATTGCAACACTCTTCTGCTGTAATATCTGAACTCACACATGAAGCACTTGATGTGCAAACTACCTGGATGATTGTTAGAAAAACTATCTGAGAACATTCAAGACAAAATGTTCTGTCACATGATGTGTGTGTGTGTGTGTGTGTGTGTGTGTGTGTGTGTGTGTGTGTGTGTGTGTGTGTGTGTGTCACGTCCATGACTTTTGGAGTTTAGAGTGACTTTTGTGTCAGATATAATTCATGACAGTGCCAATAGCTATAGAGCCCATAACAGCCTTCTATCACCCCCTGGCGACAGAGGACCTAAAGGAAGAGATGCCCAGAATTGAACAATAATAAAAGGATGTGGTCACCTTTGTGGTGTCTAGAGCAGAGGTGGGTAGGAACGCGTTACATTTACTCCGTTACATTTACCCAAGTAGCTTTTTGGACAAAAATGTATTTGTAGGAGTAGTTTTAATATGAAAGACTTCTACTTTTACTTGAGTAAATATGTGGTGAGAAAAACGCGACTTTTACTCCGTTACAATCGGATTTGCGCCGCGCGCTACCGTTACTTTCGTTTTGTAAATAATTCATCTTTTCAGTGAGAAGACTGACCAACGTCTCGTCACCTGAGTATGAGTGACCAATCAAATGAAGCCGGTCAGTCACGTGATCACATACGCAAACTTTCTCCACCGTAGCAAGAAAGTGACAGAAAAACCTACCGAGCATCCCTGACCACGTACAGCCAATGTTTACATTACAAACGTGTAAAAGGACAGCTATATAATGCGCTGCAGGGTTGCCAAGTTTTCAAGATCACTTTTAGTGAGATTTAAACCGGGGTGGGGGGGGTGGAGGTTTGGGTGGTGAACGTAAATTGTTGACGGGGGGGGGGGTGTAAAATGGACACAAATTAAGTGTTATATCGCGATCGATCGAGTGGTTGGAGGCAGAGCGAACTAGTAACTCATTGAATCATAGATGTGGATCAGAGGTAAATAAACTAGATTTTTTTCGGCGTGAGAAATCGGATGTGTGGCGTGTAAGCGTGTGAAGACAGTCAAATGCGTGTCTTACACTCAATGCGTGTCTTACACTCAATGCGTGAGAGTTTGCAACCTTGGCGTTGCCAATTGTGTCTGCAAACGTGTGGACATTTCAGCCTACAAGAACTCAACATCAAATATGAGGAAACACGATGCGATAAGTTTGCTGTATGTATAATTTTGTGTAATGCTATATATCTGAGGCATAACGTTTGTATGATGTAATTATTAAATGTAACGCAGTGCAATAAAAAACCAGTTCTCACACTGATTGTACACACTAGCAATATAGGATTATTAAGTCTGCTACAAATTGATTCAGTTGGTGTCAAGTTGTAGCTACACGTATTGGCTGACAGTCTCATCAGTTAGTGCCTTTGTGGAACACATTAAAGGGACCAAGTCAGTGTTTTGCAAGTCTCAAGTAAGTCCAAGTCTTTATCCTCAAGTCCCGAGTCAAGTCTCAAGCAAAGACAGTCAAATCAAGTCAAGTCTCGAGTCAAGACAGGCAACAGTCAAGTCAAGTCCCAAGTCTGAAACTTGAAATTTCAAGTTCTTTCGATTACCAATGTTGCAGGTATATTTTAAATGTAAATAATAGATATGTGTTCTTTTTTAAATCTGTATTCTCCTCAAATCTTGATAAAACATGTGCAACTGAAAACACGAAGTATATAAAAAAAATTATTAAACCTCTTTATTGCACAGTTCAATTTGTTAAAATTAGCTGCAAAAATATTCATACTTTAAACTACAATTTTCCAGAAATAAATATTCTGTGAAAAAGTCATAAGTAGAACTCCACGTTCAAATAAAAAGTGCTGATATTTTCACAGTACAATACAAAGAACCATAACGGCATTTTTCCCTCTCTTTTCTTATCTGGTTTCTTGGAGAACATGTGTGTCCATGTGTGAGTGACACAAGACAAACAAATATAAGAACTGAACAATTAACAGGAATCAGGAATGCAACTTTAGACATTTCAGTAAACTATTCTGCATTGCATTTGCAAAAGACCAAACTGGCCAAAAGTCTGTATGTCATTTGTGCATGATGAGGCCGTAGAATGATATCCCCATAGCTGAAAACTCGCTCCACTTTTGTCAATATATTTTTTTTCTCGACGTAGATGTCTTCAAATACACAATCCATGCTGAGATAAAACTGGATATGATGGTGACAGAGAGAGGCTCTCTTCCCTGAGTTCAGATACAGAACCCAGGGTTGCCAACCCTCACGCATTGAGCGTGAGACACACATCAATCAATCAATCAATCAAATTTTATTTATATAGCGCTTTTTACAACAGTTGTTGTCACAAAGCAGCTTTACAAGTGCCGAGTCCTAGCCCCCAGTGAGCAAGCCAAAGGCGACTGTGGCAAGGAAAAACTCCCTAGTTTTTTGCATGAGGAAGAAACCTTGAGAGGAACCAAGACTCAGGGGGGGAGCCCATCCTCCTCTGGCCGACACCGGTCACCATGACAACAACAACAATATAGACAGAATGTAGACAGAATGTAAAAGATGCAATAATGTCCATTTAGACAGAATATAAAAGATGTAATAATGTCCATCATGGTGTAGGCATCCGGTTAGGCAGGAGGTGGCCGGCCCAGGATGGATCGCTTGTCTCTCCTCATCTCATTATTCCTCAAGCAGGCGGGCAGCCATGTGGAGAAATGAAACACGGAAAATTAGCTCTGTATGAGGACATATACAGGACAGGTAAGATTATAAACATTTCTGGAGTGTGGCAGCAACTCCGGCACTAAGTTAAATTATTACAGCCTAGCTAAAAAAGGCAGAACCAGAAGGTAACATAGGCTTGGGGGCATTCTGAGACAATGGCATCCGTCCACTGCACTGTCAACAAACTTGAGTGACCACGAGCAGTGACAGGATGACAGCACCAGCACCCCAGTCTACCATAAAACCCTTCGTCTATAAACCCCTGGATCTAAGGGGGATATTAATTATCAAACGCTAGACTAAATAAGTGGGTTTTCAACCTAGATTTAAAGATTGTGACTGTGTCAGAGTCCCGGACACATTTAGGAAGATTATTCCAAAGCTGGGGGGCTCTTCCCCCTGCTGTTACCTTGTTAATTTGTGGAACTAATAACAGACCAGCACCCTGTGATCTTAGTTGACGTGGGGGTTCATAGTAGGAAATAAGTTCCTGGAGGTATTCAGGAGCAAGCCCGTGTAGTGCTTTATATGCTAATAATAGAATTTTTAAATCAATACGAAATTTAACTGGGAGCCAATGCAGGGCTGATAGGACTGGTCTAATATGCTGAAATTTTCTAGTTCTGGTCAGAACTCTAGCTGCGGCATTTTGAACTATTTGAAGTTTATTTAGATTCCTATTTGAACATCCTGACAGTAGTGAATTGCAGTAGTCTAGTCTAGAGCTAACAAAGGCGTGCACCAATTTTTCTGCATCACCCTGTGATAATGCATTTCTTAATTTGGCAATGTTGCGGAGATGTAGAAAAGCTATCCTAGTAGTATTATCTATATATTTATCAAATGATAGGTCGAAGTCGAGTATGACGCCTAGGTTTTTGGCTACTGTGCCAGGTGTAATGGGATAGTCTGCAAGACTAAGCATTAAATTTGGAATTTTCTGTCTTGCGGCCTTAGGGCCCACAAGGAGAACTTCTGTTTTGTCCTCATTTAATTGTAGGAAGTTTAGAGACATCCAGCATTTAATATCTCTTACACAGGCCTCAATTTTTCCTAAACTGAGTTTGTCATCGGGTTTGGCTGATATGTAAAGTTGAGTGTCATCCGCATAGCAGTGAAAATTGACACCATGTTTGTTTATAACTGTGCCCAATGGTAGCATATATAATGTAAATAATAGTGGTCCTAAGATGGAGCCTTGCGGGACCCCATATTTAACCATTGTACGTTTGGATGAAATATTGAGCTCTACAAACTGATAGCGATTTGTTAAGTAAGACTGAAACCATGAAAGGGCTGTGCCTGAGACTCCAACCCAGCGTTCTAACCTTTCTAGCAAGATCCTATGATCAATTGTGTCAAAAGCTGCACTAAGACCAAGAAGCACTAACAGTGATACATAGCCTTGATCTGATGCAAGGAGGAGATCATTTGTTACTTTAACTAATGCTGTTTCAGTACTGTGATGGGGCCTAAAACCAGATTGGAACTTTTCAAATATGTTATTCCTATGCAGATATAGGCATAATTGCTGGGCAACAGCTTTTTCTATGATCTTAGATATAAATGATGTTTGAAATGGGTCTATAATTAGATAGCACAGTCGGATCAAGATTTGGTTTCTTGATCAGAGGTTTGATAATTGCTAATTTACATGATTTGGGCATGTGACCTATTGTAATGGATGAGTTAACTATAGTTAGAAGAGGTTCAGTTACAGCTGGTAATACCTCTTTTAATAACTTTGAGGGAACTGAGTCTAGTGTGCAGGTAGTACAATTTAAGGAAGAAATTATTTTCTCTAATTCTGATTTTGGGAGTGGATGAAAAGCATCAAGTTTTTCTCCCGGTATGTAAATTAAATCAATATCAACCAAACCAGATGACATACCAGTTGTATTGCTAATAAAGGGTTTTATATTTTGTCTAATATTCTCTATTTTATTATCAATGAAATCTATAAATACATTACTAGTGAGGTTTACTGGAATCTGAGGTTCTGTGCCTGCTTGATTTTTTGTAAGTTTAGAAATAGTATTAAAAAGAAATCTAGGATTGTTTGGAGCTAAGTATGCTGAGCGTGCTTTAGTGAGTGCCCGTTTGTAGTCAATAATGCTATCCTTCCAGGCACAGTGGAATACTTCCAATTTAGTAGATCGCCATTTCCGCTCTAATTTACGTGCTATTTGTTTTAAGTTTCTAGTTTGGTCAGTGTACCACGGGGCGAGCTTTTTGGATCTAGCTTTTTTATATTTTAGTGGAGCGGTATATTTTAGTAGTCGGTTAGACTATCTAACTCTCCTGGATCGGATGGCGAGTGGGCTAAAGCAGTTAAGTCAGGGAGGGTTTCAATAAACTGTGTTGCTGTTGATGAATTTATCGAGCGCTTTATACACTGCCGAGGAGACGGGCGGGTATTTATGTTAAGGTGAAAATCGAATTGGACTAAATAGTGATCGGAGATTGCTACGGTTTGCGGGAGTATGTTTATATTATCTACGTCGATACCCAGCGTTAATATTAGATCTAGGGTATGATTTCGATAATGTGTAGGTCCTACTACGTTTTGTTTAATGCCGACAGACTTCAATATAGAAGTAAAAGCCCTTGTCAGTGGATCCTCCGCATTATCAAAGTGTATGTTAAAGTCTCCTACCATTATTATTTTGTCACTACATACTGCTAAATTTGCTGCAAAATCGGTGAAATCGTTTAAGAAATCTGAGTAAGGCCCTGGTGGTCTGTATACATTAGTTAGGGAGAATGTACTTTTATTTTCAGATGGACTAATTACATTAATAGACTGCATCTCAAATGAGTTTGAGATATCTAAGTATTTCTGATGAATTTCTAAACAATCACGATAGATTATACATATTCCACCTCCTCTGCCTGACAGTCTAGGTCTATGTATATAACTATATCCCACAGGAGTGGCCTCGTTTAGAGTTAAATAATCACCAGATTGAACCCACGTTTCAGTTAGACATAGAATATCAATTTTCTGGTCTGTTATAAGTTCATTTACAAAAACTGCTTTTGAGTTGAGCGATCGAATATTGATTAATCCAATTTTCAGATCGGTCATATAGGTTGTAATAATTTGATGTGAAGTCTGAATATTAGTTAGAAACTTAGGGCGGACTATTTTCTTATGATTTAGTTTAACCCAGGGCACAGACACAGTCTCAATCCTATGGGATCTTGGTGACGCCTCTAAGCAGCTCGCAGACAGGTTTAACCCGTTAGTCTGCGGCCTGGTCGCGACCCTGGACAGTCAGCAGCTCCTAGTGCTACTCTGCCGACTAGCTAACAGGCTATGGGCTATGCTGCAAGATAACAGGGCAGCGCCATCCCGGGTGGGGTGGACACCGTCCCTGCCTAAAAGACCAGGCTTGCCCTCTAACTCTTCCCAATTATTAATAAAGCCCACTTGATTTTCTGAACACCACTTGGACATCCAGCGGTTTAGCGACGTGAGCCTGCTCATCACCGCGCCGCATTGGGATGGGGCCAGAGCAGATTACGGCATCGGACATCATCTGGGCTAATTTAACCACCTCTTTAACATTACTCTTAGTCACCTCTGACTGCCGCAGACGTATATCATTGGCCCCTACATGAATCACTATCCTAGAAAACCTCCTATGAGCTAACAATCTAAGGTTGCCACTAATGTCCAGCGCTCTGGCTCCCGGTAAACAGCTAACTGTAACCGCTGGTGCCCCTATAGCTACAGCTACTTTCACGTGTCAGACTATAGAGTCTCCTATGACCAGAGTCTCCTCAGAGGGTGTAGCACTGAGCGGGGCAAACCTGTTTGACACGTGAACCGGGGAGTGGTGCTCTGGTGGGCTAGCGCTGGCGTTAGCGGTAGCTGCAGCCCTCGCTCTCCGACTACGCCGCCGAGACGTCACCCATTCGCCCCGCTGTGAGGGCTCTATCGCCGGAGTCGCGGAGGCGCTAGTTCTCCCTGGCGCGTCCACACCTACTACAGACCCTGTCCCTGTCTCTCTATCCCTCAATAATGAGTGGACACACGCATTTGACCGTCTTCACACGCTCACATGCCACACTTCCGATTTCTCACGCCAAAAAAAAAAAATCTAGTTTATTTACCTCTGATCCTTATCTATGATTCCATGAGTTACTAGTTCGCTCTGGCACCAACCACTGGCGATCGATCGATCACGATATAATACTTAATTTGTGTCCATTTTTCACCCTGCCCGGTTACAATTCACGTTCGCTGACCCCCCCATTTGATTGGTTATGCTGCAGCTTATGCACACACACACACACAACGTACATAGTGTGGAAAAGCAGAGGACCGGTCTGCGTCAGAAGGACGGAAATGAAATGAATGGGGCGCACTTTATAAATATTAATATGCGTTTTAAAATTTAGATTTGGGGTAAAAAAATCAAGTCTTTGCAAGTAAACAGGTTCAAGTCCAATTCAAGTCCCAAGTTATTGGTGTAAATGAATATTGTAAATGAATACTCTGAATATTTTTTCAAGTCAAGTCAAAAGTCTTAATATTAATGATTCGAGTCTGACTCGAGTCCAAGTCATGTGACTCGAGTCCCCACCTCTGCATTAAAGTTACACAGGCCTAATAATTAGGAACAAACAAAAATACACATTATTTATAATAAATAATTTATATATATATAATATTTATTTATAATAAATTATTTTTATCATTAAAAGTCATTGTTTCCCGTAATTCAATTTCCCATGATGTAATTTACTGACACGAGACAGTACTCATGCATTTACTCACTACTTGAGTAGCTTTTAATCAAAGTACTTTTTTACTTTTACCCAAGTAAATTTTTGGGATGCATACTTTTACTTTTACTTGAGTAACATTTGGTTCAAGTAACTGTACTTTTACTTGAGTAAAATTGTTGAATACTCTACCCACCTCTGAGTCTAGAGCATAGATATGGAGAATAGAATAGAATACTTTTTTGTTATTGCACATGGTTCAACGAAATTCTGAGTGGTTCCTATGGTGTGATTTTTGTTTCAATAGTTCCACAAAAGCAAAAGTAAATCCAAGAGCAGAAATGAATTGTTTTGTATGTTATGAATGCAAAACAGAAAAAAATATATTAAAAGTATATATTTTAAATATAATTGGTTATTTGAAACTTATTTTCGTTTGCATTTTGACAATTTTTTGTTCCATTGTTTTTATTTTTTTGGATTTTCCCAATAAGGTCTTTTGCTTCTGGAATCTCTCTTTGCTTCTGCTTCGTGTTTTGCTTCTGACTTTTGGAACACATTTCACGTGTGGGAGGGTCTTAGATGAAGGCGTTCCTCTGCAATCTCCATTGGTCACTGATTCTGGACTGACACAGAGCTCTGAGACCAAGCCACGCCCACCCCACCAGCTTCCCAGCGTTTTCAAACATGGCGGAACGCGGGGGTTCTGTTTCACAGTAGCATGTAAACTGAGTTTTACCATTAAAGTTTATACAAAGGTTTTAGTTAATTGCTAAATGGTCTGTAGATATTGCAAATGTACATAATAACTACATTAAGCATGCTCACCAGCGCGAGCTTTTTAAAATCATCTTCATCACCTTCATCTGTGTGCCAAATTGTGGCACCGGCACCCCGATTGCCCAATTCTAAAGTGGACTATGCCACCCCTTGGTTTACTCCAAGAGCAAAGAGGAGCTCTGAATGAGTACAAGCACACAGGTTACTTCTTTAGAAAATATACAAGTTCTTTATTAACCCTTGGTCACTATTAAAACTTGGCTCATTTAAAAACACAATTCTCTTTAATAAGTATGATAGCCAAGGAATACCACAACTTTATAAAAAGAATATAAATATAACTACGGTCTTCAAAACAAACCCTAGACCAGGGGTACTCAACTGGCGGACCGCGGTCCGGATCCGGACCCGAACGCAGTCCTGTCCGGACCCAAACTCATTCCCGATTAACTGGATACGGACCAAAAAAAAAAACCCGGAGCATTTATTTCAGGGCTGATGAAAAAACACTCCGTCACGAGTGTTACGTTTGCCACCCCTGCTCAACAACTTACGTTCGCCACACCCCCCCACCCCCGCTCAACAACTTACGTTCGCCACCTCCGCCGCACCGGACCTCAGGTCACAGGTATCTGCCAAATTTGGACCGCGGACAAATTTAGTTGAGTACGCCTGCCCTAGACTGAGCTCTGGGGGTGGGGTGTATACTGAACTACAAAAATCTCACACCAGGGAAAAGTCCAGTGCCCAGACTAAAAAAACAGGGTATATACAGAGATTCTTAAGTTGAATTTAATACCTTTTTAATACCTACAAAATATTTTTTTAATACCAGCATGACTTAAAGAGGCTACTGAAGTGGCCTCTCGGTTGTTGCTAACCACTGACCTAAGCATTATCATATTGACTTAATAAGCACTTATTAAGTCAGCACTTAGAGCACTTCCGAAATCGGCAATTTCAATCAGTGGGGAGCTGCATGGGGATGCCCCAATCGATCAGAGAAAGGAGCAAAAATGTATGGTTTCCCCACTGATACTGAGAGGTTGTCTCAACTGAGCAGTGTAAGGAATGCCATCTGATATGTCCCTCCCAGCTTCACCTGCTACTAATCACCACACCCCCTTTTCAGTCACATATATACACCTTCCTACCATTACATTACATTACATTTACGGCATTTGGCAGACGCCCTTATCCAGAGCGACTTACATTTTTATCTCATTTTTTTTTTCATACAAGTGAGCAATTGAGGGTTAAGGGCCTTGCTCAAGGGCACCTCAGTCATAGCCTCAGGTCTGGGAATCAAACCCGGGACCCTTCGGTACCAAGACCAGTTCCCTAACCACCAGGCCATGACTACCACTTCCTCGTCGTGAAGTATTGCCGTTTCCATGCAACATACCAAGCGTTTCCATTGCCTGATCTCCTGTGCTCTGACCCTTGCTTTCTCATCAGACCTCGCCTCCTGCCTAGCCCTCCTGTACCTCCCGGATTCTGCCCTCTCGTTATGACCCTGGACCATCCTGACCACCCCAAGAAAACTCTATTGTTGCTACTACATCTAGCGCTAGTGATACTTGTGCCGTTTTCTGTACACGTGACTCATTTGAATAAAAGCGGTATACTTCCACAGTTGGATCCCTCTCTGTCTGGTCAATACATTACAAGCAGGAGCAATCTTACCCTCACTAAAGATTACAACAGCAAATATATATGAGGTAATCATCAAACACTGCATTTGCACTTTTCACAATAAACACACTATTGGAAAGCTTAATGCCTGATTTATTCAAATACAGAATAGTGAACAAAAAAAATCAAAGACTCCAGACAGACTCGGGTGCAGGGTGAGGGTGCTATCTAGTTGCAGGCTCCATTGAATCCCCTATGGTTCTTTGGCTTAAAGAGAGAGGAGAAAAAGACAGGAGAAAATGATTATTATGAGTATTGATGTGATATGAATTTGAACTTGTTGCACATTCTTGGTTGTTTTTATACGTGTAATGAGTGTATACATATCCAGTATGTGTTCTCTAATACTGTGTATTCACCCATTATGGGATATGTATATGGGTAGACAAAACTGAGTTGTCATGTGTGAGGAGTAAACTCACATCACTCTGCAAACACATTTTGAGGCAGACCAGTTCATCAAAACCAAACAGGGCAAGACTAAGCTGAGAGCAGATGCTGTTCCCACCATTTTTGTGCATCGCCCCGCACTCAGAAAGAGGAAGCCCCCTGCACAATACAAAATGACAGAAAGAAGAAACAGCTAAAAGATGGTCATCTTGGAAGCAAGAGCCAATCCAGAAAGGTGAAAAACAACTCCCGTAGCCAAGCTTCAAAATCCAGCAACCCCCAAACAGCTCCAAATGTGCCATCAAGCCCATTAGTCACTCCAACAGAAACATTTGGACTAATCATTGCTCCTACAAGTGCTCCAGCCCCCAGCCAACATCACTACTCCTACACTCCTACAGTCAACATACGGCAGTGTAATAAATATTGATTCCTTATTGCTATTTGAAATTTACCTTGTTGTGTTTTCAATCTCATCATGGTCAGCACCCAATTATTGCACAGCAGGCAACTAATATATACTAACAAGATAAATTAAATACAACATAAATAATACAATAGAATACAAGTCTAGTATGGTTACATATGATTACATATATCATACTGTACTATAACATTTTAGTATGTTGTATTCCTCTTTAGTCTTGTAAGATTCATTGATCAAAACTGCCACCCTAGTTTCAACTTACCTTGTTTTTTCAATGTCTCTTGATGAACTTCTCTCTCCCTTTGCCATCAATCCAAAGTCTGCTGAGCATAATACAGATAATAGTCAACAGAATAACAAAACCTACAAACACTTATAATCTATAAATTACACTGTTGTGTACTATTTAGTAGTCTTAAATATGCATTCTAATCAATATCAGCAGTGATGTATCACAAGAATGGCTCTCCTCCTTATTGTGCGTTAGCTTAACGTTAGCTGGTACTCCAAAATGGATATCCTCATTTCACCTCCTCGACCCAACACACTCTACAATCACACTCAAATGTTATATTTAACCAATACTTAGCTATCCCGCAAAAACCCGCGTTTAGGTAAAATGGCATTAAGAGAGGAATTTACAATTAATAGGCTGTCAGTCGTTAATGTGAAATCTCGCTAACCGTATTCGGCATAGATTTAGTTCCCTAAATCTGCTTATTAAGAGGTGGATAATTCACTATAATGCTGAGAGAAATTATGCTTCTTTCAGATCTCACCCCTTTGTCTTAATCGACTCCTGTCTGTCAACCCCTGGTGGGGCAACCAGTGTGATGGTTGCCCACATTTGCATGCCCAACACCTCTGTCCTTTGTTTGTATATCCTCTGTCCTTTGTTGTATATCCTTTGATGTCTTAACCCTAAGGTGCAACTACCCAACCAAATGTAGATTGCACCTTCATCGCCAACTTACCCCCCCACCCCCCCCCCCCCCCCCCTTAAATTCCTCGTCTTCCTCCACAATGTATAAAAGGCTTCCCACATAGACCCCAGTAGATCTGGTCATGCACCACCTTATGTTACATGCTCTGTGTGTCAATAAACTTGTCAACACTGAATCCGTCCAGTCTCCTGACTCCTGAATCTGATTCCTGAAGGCCGAATTTCTAACAATGCTTTAATGCACATTTTAATGCACATGTTAATTTGATTCTGATGTCCTTATAATACACATTATCCGTGTTCCTCGGGAGCGGAATATGTAAACAACGCGCACGAGGGCATCAAAGGAATGAATTGAAACTAGCTAGCGGTGGTACATTAATGCTAGCTAGCGGTGGTACGCTAACGCGAACAGGTGCTTAACATATGCTTTAGTTTCAATTAATTCCTTTGATGCCCTCATGCACGCTTGTGCGTGTTGTTTACATATTCCGCTCCCGAGGAACACGGATCTGTGGAACCTTATTTTGCTTAAGAAGTTATCCAGTAGGCCTACAGATAGTTATCTAGTTATTGTTTATTGCGTATCTAAAGCTGTACTGTCATCTCATTTTTTTTTTCTTTAATGCAGTTAATTAGGAGAGGAAACAATTTTTTTCAGGAGGGATGGGAGCGGGCCCTGGTTTAATGGTTACGGTTCGCTACTGATATATATATATATATATATATATATATATATATATATATATATATATCCCCCCTTTCAACTTCAAAACGGCAAATTTCGCCGAAAGGTGACAGATTTTCATGCCTGTTTAAATCTCATAGTGTTTCGCAAACACGTTTGGCAGCAAACCAGCCGGTAATTTAGGTGACTGGTGCGTGCGCGAACAAACATCAGGTCATGTCATATCACCGCTAGCAACATATAAATAAATCTAATTTAAGGAATTTTAGAAGAAAGGCCTGTACATAACACAAATTCAAAAACGTCTAGGCAGTTGGATGAGCGTTCGAAAATGTAATACTTCGTCAGATGAAGTTTATTACTTGTTAATGGCCTTAATTTTGGCCAACTGAATTTACTACCTTTTAATACACTTTTTACAACCCCGCGGACACCCTGAAGAAAGAAAAAAAAAGAAATACACAAAATTAATACTGGTAATCATGTCACTGCAAACCCACCCTTAATTGGACGCTACACACCTCAAATCACTACAAAAGCAACCTCCCAAATCCCCCCAAGCTCAGACAGCTTCAAGGAACATCCCAGCAGTCATTCTACCACACAAAAGTTTAATAAAACAAAAACAAACAAAAAAGCTCACAATATTGTGACGGCGCCGGGCACACGGACTGACAAGCCCGCCCACACATCAGCAGAGGAGGCTGGGAAATGAGAGAGAGAGACTGGGAATTGTAAATAGTCAGGTTAAAATAAGTGATAGATATGTGATAGTTATTTTGATGTTTTTAGTTATGGTGGTTGGGGACGAATATGTGCTTGTTCCGTGGGGAAAACATAGGAACACCCTCACCGTGGAGTGAGTGCAGCTGAGTGGGGTAGTTACTGCCATAAAGAGCAGTAAGGAGAATGTTAAACATCCTATGAGGTTCTAAATAAAACATCCCTTGTTGAAATGAGCTCCTCTCGTGAGACTCCTTTCTTCGCCGCCACAACAATATGAAATATGAGAGAGCAGAGTAAAGTTTGTCTAAAATCCTAATAAAAAAAATAAAAATAAAAAAAACACAGACCTAACCAAAAGAAAACCCCAAAACAGCAACTAGCAGCAGTTTTTGTACCCCAAATCTCAGGCAGTACTTCTCCACCGTTCGTCCAATCCACTTTGTCACACTAACATTCAATAACGGCTGCGTTCTCAACATCCCGGAGGGATCATTCTCACGCCGACCACACGGATCCGCACAGGGTCTCAATTCCAATCAAATATCCTGCTTTATTTTCTTTCCCACTGCCGCTGAAGTTGCGACTACCATGCATGGACGCTAGCTTGGCTATTGCTAATTAGGACAAAACAACCACAGGAAACTCAGCCAATTACTTTTTGCGACCAATTAGACATGGCCACAGGTCCCTACCTGCTACAGTCGTTTCCCTGGGCAGATCTGTGACTGGATGTTTGTGATATTCCCCTGTCTCTTTCTCTTTGATAGCTAAAGACTACAGAATCTGATATAGTTGACTGAAACTGTGAGTGTAATGTCCAGGGCCTTAAATTGTCTTCCATTTTGACTTAAAAAACCTACCTTTTTAGGAGACCTACATAACTGACTTAATAATAACAATAATTTATAATAATTTTCTTCTTCTTCTTCTTCTTCTTCTTCTTCTTCTTCTTCTTCTTATTATTATTATTATTATTCTTCTTATTATTATTATTATTATTATTATTATTAAAACTACAAAAGTAGACATGAAGAGTTTGGTTCCAAAACGCTATAAATCCATTTTTATCTATTTGAGTAAAAATGTGTTTTCTTTAGCAAGAAAGTGGTAGGCTGAAAACCAATGTTTTCTGTTTCCAACTATCAAATACCATACTAAGGTTAAAAAAACACAAACAAATCAAATCAAGATTTTAATATTTAAAGATTTATTTAAAAAAACAATTCGTTTTTTTTCGCAAAACAATGTAACACTCGTGATGGAGTGTTTTTTCAATAGCCCTGAAATAAATGCTCCGGTTTAAAATTAATTCTCCCGTCAAAATTAAAAAAATATTTATTCTGGGTCCAGATGGGATGGCATTTGAGTCCGTATCCGGACCGAGGTCTGTTGGTTGCGGACCACGAAAATAGAAATTTGCAGAGTTAATCAGGAATGAGATTGGGTCCGGACAGGACTGCGTTCGGGTCCGGATCCGAACCGCGGCCCGCCTGTTAGTGACCTCTGCTCTATACCAGGGGTGGCCAACCCGCCAGAGACCTAGAGCCATTTTTTGTACTGTGCAAAGCCGGAGTGGCTAATCGGGAGATTCGGGAGGATTCCCGATGGGCCGGTTCATGTTAATCTCTAGTTTGGGCCGATTGGGAGGGAAAAATAATTTTGGGCCGGATTTGGTCATAAAACTCCCGGGCTGAAAAAGTGTCCCACTCCGGCCCTGGTACTGTGTAACGGCAAAGAGCCACATCATGCATTGGCGAGTGTAAGTTGTTGAGCGGGGGGGTGTTAAATTATTAGCTGTGAAGACAGTCAAATGCGTATTTTCCACTACAGCGATTTTAAAAGTATTAGCGGCTCGCTAGGCTTGTAAACAAACCGCGCACCACGAAAATGTAGCAGTGTGTCGCCCCGTTAGTGCAGGTGAGCCCGCGGACCGGCTGGGGAGCCGCACGAAACCAGGCAAAGAGCCGCGGGTTGGCCACCCCTGCTCTATACCATCAAAACCGTTCATTTTTGTGGACTTTGAGAGTGAAAAATGAGATATATTTTAACAAAGTAGGCTACAAGAAATGCCGGGCGGCTCAACAGGTCGCGTGCTATGATGTTTACATTCCATATCTGGTGGTGCACTGTGATTGGATGAGTGGAGATGTGGCGTACTGCGGGAAATCAAGATTGGCGTTTGTTGCATTTGGAAGGAAAGAGAGAAAGCAGGGCAGTATTACATGGTGGATGTGGCATTTTGATAAAAATTGAATAGTGGCTTTTTAAGAGTGGTCACATACCATTCTGATTCTGTCTCATTTTTTTTTTAAACGGCATTTATCGCATTTTGGAACCAAACTCTTCACATATTGTCCATAAATTGATTTTAAATTGTGTTATAAAGGAAAAGGTGCACTGGTGTAAACGGATTACTCCACAGGACATTTCAAATTGAAATCAAATTTTGCATGTATTATTGTGGATGACTATGTAAACACCTGACCTCGGTTTTTGAATATTTCAAACTATGTTTCATGTTAACTTGAATATTTTAAGATGATTTATGTTTTTTAACATTTTGCCAAACCATTTGACATGTACGGTATTCACACCTGACCACATGGACGTAATTTTGATTTCATAGGTGGGGGGGACACAAATGGCTTGAGAACTGGGGTGCGGGGTGTGTGTGTCAATTGTTGATGGGGGGTTGGGGGGGGGGGGGGGGGGGGGGTTGGAGGTGGAGGTTAAATATTTGTTTTTAACCATAAGAACTGCAGGGGACCAAAACCGGCTTTTGAAAAACATGACCCCCCCCCAAATTACGTCCGTGCCTGACCATGACCTGAATCAGTTTTATATTTATTTATTGTAATGCACGATAAAAGTAAATGGGTTTTTAAGATTTGGGGTATGCAGATGGAGCCTTTTAGTCTGTTTTTTATTGTCCTTTATCTCTGTCCTGAAGGCAGAGGAACAAAAAGATTGTGTCCTTGGTGGGAAGGATCTTTTGTAATGTTGCTGGCTTTCCTCTGCAGGCGGCCAGCATACACTGCGTCAAGATTCGGGAGTGGACATCCTTTGATCCTTTGCGCTGTTCTCACCACCCGGGTCAGGCCCTTCTTTTCTTGTACTATACAGCTAGAATACCATACAATCATGCAGAGACAGAGAATACTTTTGACTGTGCTCTTATAAAAGTTCACTAGTAGTTCTAGGAGGAGCCCAGACTGCTTTTCTCAGACTTTTTCTCAGAAAGAAAAGTCTTTGATGGGCCTTCTTTAAAATGTGTGAGGTATTAAGAGTCCAAGAGAGATCGGCTGTAATGTAGAGCCTGAGGTACTTGATATTGCTCACCCGCTCTACTTCGTATCCATGTATGTGTAGGGGGGTATGTGCAGTAATTTAAATTGTTCTGTAGTCAATAATGGCATTCAGTACTAAGTTGTTGTCTGAGCACCACTGCAACAAGTGGAGATCCTCCTCCTTTTAGTGAATCTCATTATTGTCCTAAATGCAGTCTATGACCACGGGGTCAGTACAGTCAAACGTAAATAATGTGAAGAGGACTGGACTGAACACACAGCCCTGTGGTGTGCCAGGGTTTATGATATGTGGTTCCCTATTCTCACCACTTGTGGTCTGTTGGTAAGAAGTCATCTGCCAAGATGGCGCCACGTACGGCTGCCCTGGCGTTCGGGTGCTCTTTGTTTTGTTTGTTTTTGTGCGTTATTCGTGTGTCTTCGTGCTCCTACAGTCGCGAGGAGCTACTAAACATCAGAACAACAACCCCTACAGGCATTCCACCAGTTTTTTAGTGCCTGCTGCAGTTTTTGCGCACTTTATTAACAGAAAAGTGAGACGCCACCGAAGAGGGAAGCGAGCTGGCATACTTGTACGCCTTTGCACACGGGGGACGCGTACGCCCCTACCAGGGATTTTCCTCTCCAACGTCCGCTTGCTCTCCAATAAAATGGACGAGATCGCGTTGCTGATGAGAAGGAATAGCGACTTTTCCTCCTCTAGTGTTGTGCTTCACCAAGACGTGGCCGGACTGTGCGCTCCATCTTGAGGGATTCCAGCTCCTCCGCGCGGACAGACAACGGGAACTGCTTCTATATCAACAACGCCTGGTGCTCCGATGTGACGGTGATTTCCCAACACTGCTCTCCTTCCCTGGAATACTTCTTCATCAACTGTAAACCGTTTTACTCTCCACGTGAGTTTTCCTCATTCATTCTGGCCGCTATTTATATTTCACCGAGCGCCGATGTGCGCGAGGCTGAGCGTGCTCTGGCGGACCAGATTATGAACGTGGAGCGGTTTTTACCGGACTCCCTTGTTATAGTCCTCGGAGATTTTAACAAAGGGAAACTTAGTCATGATCTACCAAAATACAAGCAGTTTGTTACATGTCCGACCAGAGAGGGGAACACGTTGGATCACTGTTACACTACAGTGAGTGGTGCTTACCGTGCTGTGCCCCGTGCGGCTCTAGGACTCTCAGATCATATCATGGTTCACCTGATCCCTGCGTACAGGCAGAGACTAAAACTCTCTAAACCTGTTGTGAGGACATATAAAAAGTGGACCAGTGAAGCTGTGGAGGAGCTACGCACGTGTTTGGACACCACAGACTGGGACATGTTCAAGGCTTCTACAGACAGCCTAGATGAATACACAGATACAGTGACATCATATATACATTTCTGTGAAGACTCCATCATTCCATCACGCCCCAGAATCACCTTTAATAATGATAAACCCTGGTTCACACCAAAACTTAGACAGCTTCGCCAGCAGAAAGAGATTGCTTTCAGAGAGGGAGACAGAACCAGCTACAGAGGTGCAAAGTATGAATTTAGCAGGGAGGTGTTAAAAGCTAAAGCCAAGTACAATGCTCGTCTGAGGCAGCAGTTCTGTGCTAACGACTCTGCCACCGTATGGAGGGGGCTGAAAGAGATCACTAACTATAGGCCCAGAGCACCTCAATGTTCAGAAGATTTCAAGCTGGCTAACGACCTCAACGACTTCTATTCACGTTTTGAAGTCATGGATTCACACCCTCCATCCTCCTTCCCCCACACCACAATACACTCAATCACTCTGGATTGCCCACCTGCCCCTGCTGCCCTCTCAGTCCAGGAGGGGGATGTGAACAAGCTGTTTAGGAGGCTTAATCCACACAAGGCTTCGGGCCCTGACTCCGTGTCCTCTGCCACCTTGAGATACTGTGCTGATGAGCTGGCTCCAGTCTTCACGGGAATCTTCAACTCTTCCCTGGAGTCATGCCATGTCCCAGCCTGTTTCAAGTCCTCCATCATCGTCCCTGTCCCCAAGAAACCACGCGCCACAGGACTTAATGACTACAGGCCTGTGGCCCTGACGTCCGTAGTCATGAAGTCCTTTGAACGTCTGGTATTATCCCACCTCAAGTCCATCACCAACCCTCTTCTGGACCCCCTGCAGTTTGCCTACAGGGCCAACAGGTCCGTCAATGATGCCATAAACCTGGCCCTCCACTTCATCCTGCAGCAGCTGGACTCCCCAGGAACCTACGTTAGGATCCTGTTTGTGGATTTCAGCTCTGCAGCTCTGCTCCGCAGTCAGCGAGTACGGCTGGGGAAGACTGTCTCGAGGATCTCCCCAGGGCTGTGTACTTTCCCCTCTGCTCTTCACCCTGTATACAAACTGCTGCACCTCCATCCATGACTCTGTCAAACTGATTAAGTTTGCGGACGACACCACCCTCATTGCACTCATCTCCGATGGTGATGAGTCTGCCTACAGGATGGAGGTGGATCGGCTGATGACCTGGTGCAGCAACAGCAACTTGGTGCTCAACGCCCAGAAGACAGTGGAGATGATTGTGGACTTCAGGAAAGCCACAAGCCCCCTGTCCCCACTCATCCTCACCAACACCCCCATCACCACTGTGGACTATTACCGGTTCCTTGGTACCACCATCACCCAGGACCTCAAGTGGGAGCCGAACATCAGCTCCCTCATCAAGAAGGCCCAGCAGAGAATGTACTTTCTGCGGCAGCTGAGGAAAGCCAAACTGCCGGCCCAGCTGATGGTACAGTTCTACACGGCCATCATTGAGTCCATCCTCAGCTCCTCCATCACGGTGTGGTACACCGGGGCCACAGCCAGGGACAGACAAAGGCTGCAGCGCATTGTGCGCTCCGCGGAGAAGGTGATAGGCTGCAGCCTCCCACCTCTCCAAGAACTGTATGTCTCCAGGACTGTGGGGAGAGTGGATCGGATCATAGCAGATCCTTCTCACCCCGCACACGGACTATTCGATCCACTCCCCTCGGGCAGGAGGCTTCGGTCCATTCGGACCAGAACCTCCTGCAACAAGAACAGTTTCTTTCCCTCTGCCATTGGACTCAAGAACAGCACATAATCATGTTACTTATCCCGCACAACCTGCCTTCGTCACTTTACTTGAAATGCACTATTCCACATGCACTGCTGTACATAGTACTGTTGTTGCACATTCTGCCCCTGTATTTGTATGCCCTTCGTATTTTTATTAATCTTTTATTCACTTTATTCATTCTATTTATATTCCCTTATCATTACTTGTTTTTTGTTGCACCTTAATACCGAAACAAATTCCTAGTCTGCGAACCCTGTTCATTGACAATGGCAATAAAACTTTTTCTGATTCTGAAGAAAGTCTCTGATCCATGAGCACAATGAGTGGGACAGTCCTAGATTACAGAGTTTAGCTACCAGTTTATGAGGGATTATTGTACAACTTCTTTGTGCAGAAGTGCCCCCTGCATATTAAATATCAACAAAATTGTGATTCTGATGCTTTGATAGTAAATGAATTACAAGAATTAACATGCCAGAATTCTTGCAAATGGCTGCATGTAGATGCCTGAAAATCAGTATGCATGTAGATGGGATAGGACACTTTTTATTTATCTGGTTTACTTTGAATTTTGTTGATGTTTAATACATGATTTGACATTGAAATCATGCTGCAGGGGGTGCTTCTGCACAAAGGAATGAAGGCAGGTTGCTGCTGACTTTTTAGGTATAGGTACGACAACAGCTCCTCCATGGATCACCACCTTATTGTGGTGGAGGAGTTTGCATGCCTATATGATCCTAGGAGCTAGGTTGTCGGTGTTGGTCCAGACAAAGAGAGATCCAAAAACCTCCTTGGTGAGCATCTGGTGGTCATCACAGACAGGGGTGGAAAGTAACTAATTACATTTACTCACATTACTGTAATTGAGTACTTTTTATGAGTAATTTGTAATTTTCTGAGTAGTTTTTGAAATATGTAATTTTTACTTTTACTTGAGTACATTTTGACTCAAGTAGTTTTACTTCACTACATTTGAACGGCCTCAAATTACTGAGTAAAAAAATATTGATGGTGAAAAATTAAATGCGGGCAGAAATTTAAACTTCGAGTCCCAGAACTGAAGGCCAATTGCATGGCCTTGCCTTGCGCGCGCCCTTTCCATTGTCTCATAATCAGGTCGTAATCTGGTGCACTTTTTTCCAAAAGGATGAGATTGTTCTATCTTTAATCTTCTATCTATCAGGTTCTGTGGGATCCTGTGGACATTTTATTGTGAAAAGTGGAATCCTGTGGGCACTGTATTTTGAATAGTTGGATCCTGTGAGCATTTTAAATAGTGGAATCCTGTGCGCATTTTGTTTTATTTTGAGATGTGGGATCCTGTGGTCATTTTATATTTTATTTTGAGTTGTGGCAACCTGTGGGCATTTTATTGTGAATAGTGGGATCCGGTGGGCACTGTATTTTGAATAGTTGGATCCTGTGAGCACTTACTTTTAAATTGTGGGATCCTATGAGCATTTTTAAATTTTTGATGTGGGATCCTGTGGGCATTTTATTGTGAGTAGTGGAATCCTGTTGCATTTTAGTTTGATTTGTGGCATCTTGTGGGCACTTAATTTGGTGTGCATTTTGTTTTTTGAATAATTTGTAATTTAAATTTCTTTATTCTTATCATAGTGTTGTCCATTGGACAATAGGACTGAAAATTGTTTGCACTTTATGGTACAGGTTGTGACTGTCCTTGTGCTGTGAGTAAGTATGTTCCTGAGCCCAGCTGACCTTTTTGCAAGCGTGGATGTGGACTTAAATACACTTTGAAATCGATTAAAACAACTTGTGTTGAATTTGGTTTATGATTCATCCATGCATTAAATAACTGAAACTGAAGTAACTTTTACTCAAATTACATTTTAAATGAAGTAATTTTGTACTTTTACTCGAGTAAATTTTGAGATGGGTAATTTTACTTTTACTCTGAGTAGATTTTAGGCAAAGTAATGATACTTTTACTCAATTACAATTTTTCAGTACTCTTTCCACCTCTCATCACAGAAAAGAAAAGGCTTACTTTGACTGGAGTTTATGTTGAGTTGTTTGGGTACAGCGTTGAACCGGAAGTTAGCATGAACAACAGCTACAAAGATCTACGAAGGACTCGTTTGTGTCGACAGGGGGGGACAACGGGGTCTGTTGTCCCGGGCCCCAGGGCCAGGGGGGCCCATCAAAGAGCCCAGCAATTTATTTTTTATTTAAAGTCTATAATTTTAAATATAATCTTGAAATCTTTCATTAATATAAAATTCTGTACTCAAAATAAGCTCAGTGGCTAAAATATTTGTTTTTTACCTATCTGCATATTTTCCATTAAGTGCATACACCCCTGCCTCCCACTGAAAAATTATTTGATCCAGCACCGACTGTAGCCGGCTGGTACCCGCCCAACAGCGGGAAATACAGTGGTGGATAGTTAAAGAAAATACAGAAATCTGGAGCGCAGAAAAGAAAGGAAAAACATTTACCTGACTAATTTTAATGTTGCTTTGTGTTCCAGGTTTGAAAAGTGCTTTTTTAGGCTAAAGTATTTGAAAATGGTTGAAATTGTAACTACTTCGTTTCACAACAAATATCTGTCTTACTGAACAGTTTTCTTGTATTACTCTAACAAATACGAGCCTCTTGTAATTCCAGGACGTAACATGAGAGAACGTGAAGACGTTAAGATTGGGCGTTTTGAAAATAAACAACCATTAAATATGTGATAAAAAGCGAATTATTTCGAATCATTTAGAGTAGGTATAAATGTTTATGTATAAATGCTATTGTTACGGGCAGGGTGAGCGAAAATAAATGGAAGCGATCACGCCAAGTCTCAGGGAAATAGGATGGTTTAATATGTAAAGTGCGCAAACCAAAACCCGTGAACTGATCCGAATTAAGGATATAATAACCAGCAGTCAACTGGTACAAAGACAAGACATATATAGACGAACAAACGACCCTCAGGTGAGACGGATCGCGGGCTCCGCCCACCTGAGGGACGAACACAACGCCACACCCACAGGACAAGCTGCTGCTGTAGACGGGGGCGACCAGTAGGGGGCCGCCGTACCGTGACAGATCCCCCCTCCAAGCCGCACTCCCCTCCACCGGCTGTGCGGCCTACAGCAGCAGCACACAAAACAAAGGGGCAGGCAGGCAGGGACAAGGGACACACCCCCTGTAGTCCCGGAGCTGAAACACAAAACAAACACAGGTTAGCTCACCTACCTGGGCGGGACCCTGGACCGACTGGGCCGTCCACAAGACAAAACCACGCCCCGGTCGGTCACAGGGCCCTCACGCCCTAACCGGCCTTAAGCCGCATAGCCCCACAGGTGCGAGGACGGCGGGCCACAGCTCCGTGTCCGTCCGGGGTGTGTGCAGGTTACCTCCCTGGGGCGTGGCTAAGTCACCTCCTGGACCTACCTCCTCCCGGAGCTGGCCCCTGCCTTCTGCTAGGGGCCACCCCAGCCTCCTGGGGAGTCAGCCCCAGCCGGAGCCTGACTTTACGAGGTGGACTCCTCCACCAAACCCAGGAGCGCCAGAGACCGAGGCCCAGAGCACCCTTATCGCGAGCTGGGGAACAGCCCCCAAGGGCCTCCTGGTCACCCCGAGCAGGAGGGAGGATCTCCATCCTCAGCAGGAGCTCTTCGGACCAGAGCCCTATCGTCCCCAAACATCCGGGGGCCCCAGCCCTCTAGGGAGGGGCTCTTTCCGACCGGGCTCCGGTCACCCTACAACATAAGGGGGCTCCTGCCAGCTGGAGACCCCCACAAGGTCCAGGACTGCCACGATCCACCGCCAGGGAGAAGCACCTGCACATAAAGCACAAAATGCACACACACACCCACACACACCAACACAAAACACATATGCGCACTTACCCTGACCATCTCGGCACCCCGCATCCGGGGGGAGGGGTCTCCATCTCAGCAGGAGGGGACACCAAACAACTCACCTGATGCATCAGGAGAGGGGCCCCTACCGGCTCCGGAGAACACCCTCGAATCCCTGGTCAGGGCCTCCCTTAGGAGCGACGCCCTCCGTGCCACTCCCCGTGGCACGGGACCATCACTGGTCCACCCCCAACACACACTCAAGGGGGAGGAGCATGTGTGGAATTACATTCAACATAATCACGGGCACGCAAGAACACACACGGAAAGACTAGACAAAAACGGTGTACAGACGACGAACGGACGAGACCCACACATGCGCGCTCGGTTTAAACACATAACAGCGACGCGCCGCTCGTGTTCGCGGTCACTCCCCACATGAAACACAACACAACGGGGAGCGAGGCGACAGTGAGGAGCGGCTTCCGCGCTTTACACAAAACATTAAACATTCAACACCACGAGCACGCACACTGATCCAGACGCCCGTTCACACGTACACACTTTACACTCACACAACACGAAGAGTTTCCCGGGGAAGACGCCCCGGTCCTCGCCGTGCCACTCACAACACTAATGCACGGCGAAACTCTTCAGACAGACAAACAATGTACAGGAAGAGCTCTCCCAGGGCAGACTGCCCTGGTCCTCGCCGTGCTACACACATACACAAAACACATAGGCACGGCGAAGCTCTTCACACAAAACACCACGCAGACAAACACTTACCACGAGACATGACCACGAACGAAGGAAAAAGCAAAAGAGACTGGCGGCTTCCGAAGGTGGCTGGTTATTCTGTGACGGGCAGGGTGAGCGAAAATAAATGGAAGCGATCACGCCAAGTCTCAGGGAAATAGGATGGTTTAATATGTAAAGTGCGCAAACCAAAACCCGTGAACTGATCCGAATTAAGGATATAATAACCAGCAGTCAACTGGTACAAAGACAAGACATATATAGACGAACAAACGACCCTCAGGTGAGACGGATCGCGGGCTCCGCCCACCTGAGGGACGAACACAACGCCACACCCACAGGACAAGCTGCTGCTGTAGACGGGGGCGACCAGTAGGGGGCCGCCGTACCGTGACAGCTATATGTATAAATGTTTAACTTATTTAAGTTTATCGTGCTGGGAAATATTGAAATGGACCTTGAAAGTGACGTACAAATGCTTTAATTCCACATTGTATAGGTGTATGAACTCTGCAAACATGACTTTGTTCATTGCGCTGAGGCGCGGCGCACGCAAAGTTACAAAACTCGAGAGGTGCACGACCTCGTGAATCGACAGCGCGTGAGGCCCTCACGCACGGGCGGTGCCACTGCGATTATGTCATTTTCACTGCGCGAACCCTCGCGCCACTCGCGACGAGTCATGTATAAACCAGGCTTCAACCAGTCAGCTGTCAGAAACAGCTTTGATGTGTGGCTATATTATATACCATATAACCTAACACAAGGATTGTCTGCTACAGAGGAAATTCAAATGAGGTAAGCGGGGGGGGGCACATGAAACTTTCTTGTCCCGGGCAAGACTGTCAACGGGCCTGTTTGTGAGTACAAATAAACAATTGTGAATACGACAATTCATACTAAATATTACTGAAATATTAGATGATAAACAGTATTAGAGCTTTTAAGTACTGCAGTACTTCCTCTTGAAAGTGAAACTTTCTTGTCCCGGGCAAGACTGTCAACGGGCCTGTTTGTGAGTACAAATAAACAATTGTGAATACGACAATTCATACTAAATATTACTGAAATATTAGATGATAAACAGTATTAGAGCTTTTAAGTACTGCAGTACTTCCTCAGCATCGTGTAGGGACTTAGCTAGCATCGTTAGCTTAGCTAGCCTCTTCAAATCTTTGACATCTCTGTCCTATTATTAACATAACATTAATTAATTTTATGTTATATATTAACTTCATTTGAAATTTTCTGGTCTTTCTGTAAGATGTCCAATGTTGTTGTTTTGTTTTACAGGAGTTGGACAATGGAACTGTCATTTTAGTGCAGGAAGTTTCATGGCTAATTTGGACCAGCCTGGTCGACAATCTTCATTAATTGCATATTGCACCAGTAAGAGCAGAGTATGAAGGTTCAATTAGCAGGGTAAGAGCACAATTTTGCTCAAAATATTGCAATGTACACAACATTATGCTTGACATACCAGAGTTCAAAGGAGGAGGAATTGTTGGTGCACATCTTGCTGGTGCATCAGTGACCAAGATAGCAAGTCTTTGTGATATATCAAGAGCCATGGTATCTAGGGTAATGTCAGCATACCACCAAGAAGGATGAACCAAAGATAATCCAACAGGATTAACTGTGGACATAAGAGGAATCTGTCTGAAATGGATGTTCAGGTGCTAACCTGGATTGTATCTAAAAAACATAAAACTACGTCTGCCCAAATCACGGCAGAATTAAATGTGCACCTTAACTCTCCTGTTTCCACCAAAACTGTCAATCGGGAGCTCCACAGGGTCGATATACACGGCCGGGCTGCTATAGCCAAACCTTTGGTCACTCGTGCCAATGCCAAATGTCGGTTTCAATGGTGCAACGAGCATTGAAATCTTGGCTGTGGACAATGTGAAACAAGTATTGTTCTCAGATGAGTCCACCTTTACTGTTTTCCCCACATCCAGGAGAGTTACGGTGTGGAGAAGCCCCAAAGAAGCGTACCAGCCAGAGTGAAGCATAGGGGTGGATCAGTGATGGTTTGGGCTGCCATATCATGGCATTCCCTTGGCCCAATACTTGTGCTATATGAGCGCGTCACTGCCAAGGACTACCGAACCATTTTGGAGGATCATGTGCATCCAAGGGTTCAAAAATTTTATCCTGAAAGCAGTGTCATGTATCAGGATGACAATGCACCAATACACACAGCAAGACTGGTGAAATATTGGTTTTATGAACATGAAAGTGAAGTTGAACATCTACCATAGCCTGCACAATCACAGGGTTGCCAACTCTCACGCATTGAGCGGGAGACACATGCATTTGACTGTCTTCACACGCCACGCATCCGATTTCTTACGCCGAAAAAAAAAATATAGTTTATTTACCTCTGATCCATATCTATGATTCAATGAGTTACTAGTTCGCTCTGGCGCCAACCACTGGCGATCGATCGCGATATAATACTTAACTTGTGTCCATTTTACACCCCCAACCCTCAACAATTTACTTTGCATTGCCTTACTGAAATAATCATTCAACGTGTTTCCACTTAGTCTAGATTATATAAACATGCATGAAATGTTGCGCTGGAGTTCTTGGGAGATGGCAGCGTTGGCATTACTGGAAGATATTGCTAATGGCCGAATTCGCCAAGAGCGCATTTTCCATGACCATTATGATTTTTTTGCCCATGATGATGACTGGCTTATAAGCTGTTTCTGATTTCCAAGAGCTGCCCTTTTGTACTGAGTTGGGTCCAGTTTTGGAGTCGCGCATTGCCAGTTCCTTTACAGGTGCTGACAACGCTCGGCTTCCTGGCTAGTTTCAAAGAGAACTAGCAGACCAGTCGAGGTTATCCCAGTCATATTTGAGCCATGCCATGCCAGCTGTTTTGGATGGGATCAACTGCATGTCAGCTAGGTATATAAAGTTCACATATGAAACGCTTGACCAGGCAATGGTTCAGCGTTTGACCAGCGATAGCCGGTTTCCCTAATGTAATTGGAGCGATTGACTGCACACACATTTCTATAAAGGCACCATCTGAGGAGGAATTTGCTTATGTGAATAGAAAGCACTTTAATTCCATAAACGTGCAAATAACCTGTGATGCAAAAATGTGCCTTACTAATGTACTGGCACGTTGGCCTGGATCAACCCAATGATTCGTACATCCTTACAAACAACATGGTAGGGATAAGATTACAAGCTAGCAGAGTGCGTGATGGGTGGCTTCATGGTAAGCAACAAATTTAAAGCATATAAATAAAGAATAATTAATTTAAAACATGGTATTTGTTAAATTACTTAGGAGACAGCGGCTATGCACTCAAGACGTGGCTGATGACCCTTTGTAATCCACAGACTGACCGGGAGCGGATATACAAATCTCTCCATTCTCACACCTCGTCAGTTGTGGAGAGGGCAACTGGGTAGCTGAAAAGCTGGTGGCACTGCCTGGACAGGACCGGGGGATGCTCCTGTATCGGCCATAGAAGGTGTGTCATATTGTGAGGGCATGTGGAGTCCTGCACAATGTTGCGCACAGGTATGCCGTGCCATTGTTACAGGTGGTGGAGCAACCAGCGGACCCAGAGCCAGGACAAATTAATGCACACCCTAACCCCGGTTCCATACAAGCAAAGCAACAAATCATAGCTACAATATAAAAAGGTAAGAGACAGCAATCAAATTTTAACCAATTATTTTATTGAGTCGCTGATGCTAGTGAGCGCATCACTGATATTTTTTAGGTGTATTATATAATTCTGCCAGTGTGCATTGTTCTGACCCCACAACATTTAAAGCTTCACACACGCTGTCCCACTCAGACCTTTTGCCCTTTGCCGTAATGTCACAACGTGCCAAACAAACATTTTTTCCACGCCTCTACCTCATTCAGGAGCATCTTCACTTTCACATTCGGCGAAGTTCCTCTTCTTTCCCCGTTTAGACATGGTTTGTGATAGATCAGAGAGGAAACTTCTCCGGTGCCGGGCAAATTTAAATAAATTTGCATAATTATAGGGGGGCGTGATCGAATGTAGAAAGTTTGCGACCTCTTCGCTTTATGCGCTTCAGCATCCGCTGATCCTGCTCGGTCAGTTTATGTGGCCTACCACTTCGTGGCTGAGTTGCTGTTGTTCTCAAAACACTTCCGTTTTCTTATATTACAGCTGACAGTTGACTGTGGAAAATATAGGAGCAGGGAAATTTCACAACTGCACAGGTGGCATCCTATCACAGTTCCATGCTGAAATTCACTGAGCTCCTGAGAGCAACCCATTCTTTCACAGATGTTTGTAAAAACAGTCTGCATGCCTACATGCTTAATTTTATACACTTGTGGCCATGGAAGTGATTGGAACACCTGATTCCAATAATTTGGATGGGTGAGCGAATACTTTTGGCAATATAATGTATGTGCAGGTAACATCACATGTATTCCCCAAGCCCAGGCATGATCATCTGGGGCAAAGATCCCAGGGAAGGAGATGAGCAAAGGGCATGTTCCTGTTTCCAGGCAACTATACCAGCTAGACTGACTGAGGGTTCTCACAGGGAAAATGTTATGAGTTACATACATAATCTTTGCTCTGCGCAAATGAAACTGAAGCCCTTCAATGCATAGGAGCATTGCAGGGAGGAAGGAACCAGAGAGAGTGATGAACATGAAGAAACTGTGCTGACTTTTTAATGCGGATTTCTGACTCATGGTTCATGACTTTCACAAGCGAACAAAATCTCTCATATAGACTCATACAAGTGTGTATCCACATGCACACACACACACACACACACACACACACACACACACACACACACACCAGTCAACATATGACAACATATGTTGTGAAAAGTGCTATACAAATATACTTGATTTGATTTTGACCAGTCAAAAGATTTCACTGTTCCTTTTGAGAGCAGTCTCTAATCTAATCTTAGGCCTCTGAATTCACTGATCTATCAATTATATGGATTAGGAGAGCTGTGGCCAAATGGCGATATGCCAAGCCTTTGATCAACATATGATATCTCTCACACACACATGCAAGCACTCACACACACAAACAAATGAGCATTGCACACACAAGACTGGAGGTGTGTTTCTCAGAATCCTCTCTTCCACCATCTGTTCTCATTCAGAGAGAGTCTCCAGTGATGACACCACACAACTCAAGGATATTGGTAGCTTGGAGACTTCCCATCAGTGGAAGAGAAACGATTACAGAGCTGTAGCAGCAGCATGAGAATTAGGCCCACTGATCTTTATATCATTCACAATTCTGTTGGGTGACAAAGACCCAAAGCAATACAGGCCTGCTCAGTTCAGAGGTAAAGCAGTTAAAGGTGATTTATAACTCTGATAGTGTATGTGTATTACCACTGTGTGTAATTAGTGTGACAGATTGTTGAATGAATGTGAGATATCTCCCTCCTCTCATGGCTACAGCCAGAATGAGCTTGAATTTTTATAAGGCATATAGAGATGGGAGAACAACGGAGCCTTCCCTTTTTTATCTTTGTTTTTATCTCTCACTGCTTAAAGAGCAACAGTGAAAGATGGATAGAGTTAGTGATCAAAGAGAGATAGAGAGTTAAGAAATAATGCAGAAAGGGCCAGGTACCATTATGGGTTAGAGCTCAGGGAATCTGAAAAGATGAACAGAGCTAAGCAGATGTCTGAAGAGGATAGCACTTGAAGCACTAGAGGGGTTTGCCGGTTTTGTGTGAATGTGTTTGCAGAAGATTAAGCATGTGGCAAGGCCATTTCTTGATAGCTTCCGAGAGTTATAGTTATGGCTAAACCTGAATACCCGCTTGTCTCCTCGGCATTCTTTAAAACGATCGATAAATTCATCAACCACAACACAGTTTATTTACTACTTTTACGGAACAGCTCCGGACCCGTCCCTGTGGGCGTGCCGTTACGTTGTCTGCGTGCAGTTATGTCCATGTTTGTACTTCCGTGGGTGTGGGTCGTTTGTGAGCGTGTTCGTTTGTTACACCTGTGCCTTGTCTCGAGTTCACATGGGTCTGTGTAATTCACCTATTTAATGTGCGTTCGCGCAGTGTCGTGTGCTCGTCTTTGTCCAAAGTTCCGTGTCTGCGCGAGTGTTGGGTGTATGCTGCTCGCGCTCCACCCGGAGCTTCACGTTATTGAGTGGAAATAAATGTTCTGTGTTCACCACAAGACGCTAGTCGTGCCTCCTACTTCCTCCAGCACCACAGCGTCACAACTACAAGTTTAAGCACACTATCAAAAAAATGACTTGAGCAGAAGTTGAAGTGTTCTTTAAAAACTTTACTTAAGTAGAAGTACAGAAGTATTCAGCATTTTTTGTACTTAAGTATTGCAAGTAGTTTGCAATAGTTTATTCTAAAATTTATTACTCAAGAACTGAAAGTAAAAAGTACAAGTATTGTGTTTTTTTAATTAATTAAAGAAAGCCGTCAACATTTGATTATCATTTGTTTTTATATATCACTTACAAATCAAAGATGTCAAAGACCACAAATACAAGTGTTCTGCATGTACAAACAAGTAGCAACTTAAAAAACTGGGCTTAACACTTTGTACACAAAAAACAGATAACCTAAGTCCCGCTACGTCATAGGTTTGATGGAGAAGTACAAGTTCACCTTAATTTAGCTGGGAAAAGAGGTGTATTTTGGACGTAAAATCCGTCCATCGGATTCTAAGGGTGAGCCTACTGCCCTGTGTTTAACCTCAATAAATGCCCTTACCCTATAAAAACACTAGGGGTGTATTCAACTAAGGATTTTCATAGTCGAATCTGATTCGTCAGCTTTTCCCTTTAGTCGACTAATAGTCGAATCTGGTTTATTTTTATTATTTAGAGCACCTTAAACGGGATCCCGTTCTCATTCAGGACTTTTTTCCTCTTCAAAGTAAAAACCTAAAACACTCAGATAAGTGAATGAACACGGTAGGTTGGCTTTATTCAGCTTTTATTTATTTACTTATTTATTTTTTATGAAACGTTAGAGAACATTAACCGTCAGTGCGCATTGCGCATATTGAACTGTCAGACAGGCACTGTGCAAAATGTCAAAAATATTTTAAATAAAATGTGCCTGCCTGAAAATATAAAAAAAATTGCCAAACAGCAAAAAAATACAAGTAAAGGTTCAAGTAACGGGGTTTAAAAGCAAACAACAACAAAAAAATGTTTATAGGCCTACTTGCCGAGATGCACCGTGACGAAACGAGACGACACGACCGAAACAACACGACCGAAACAACAAACATTTTTTTTCGCCTTACGCTTTTTAAATGGTATGCCATGTTGGTTGTTGTCGTGCGAAATAAAAGACGTTGATGACATAACTTTCACTTTACTTTGTTTGATTCATCTTTATGTTTTTCAAAATATTTTTGAACTTTTTTAGTAGCCATTATAATCTCGGCAGATGCTGCACGTATTGTGTAGCGTGTTCAGCTCCGCTCGTTTGGATTGTGCAACAGCAGGGTGCGATTTATTAATGTGTAGTAAGGAAGATGCCTATTGTTAATGCACAAACATCATTTAAAAATATTTATTAACAGAAATTAGGATGATTTTATTTGACAAAAGGCTATATATAATGAAAACAAAGACATTTCATGTAACAACTAATGCTTAGCTGCATCCTTGGGCACCCCCATGCAGTTAGAATGGTACATTCGACTATGACGTTCATAGTCGACTAGGGGGTATAGTAGACTATAGTCGAATCAGCGACTATTGCAAGTCACCCCTAAAAAACACTACACTATAAAAATGATTAGTCAGCACGAAAAGAGACACGGCTTACTGTTGCTAAAACACAACTCAGCGTGACATCGCCTTTATGATTGCCAGCTAATGTTAAATGAATACTACAGCACGTCATGAACATAATTAGGTTAGTTAGCTAAGATATCTAACCTAACTAGCGCTTACTGACAGCTCAAGCTGGTGTGTCTTCTGTGCGTTATATTTATAACTTACATTGATTTGTTTCTTCAAGTTCGAAGGTGAATTTTTGAAGGCCAATATTTCACCCTCTTTAGGGAGGCAGAGATGGCACTTCATCATATAGGAATTTACTTTCACTCCAGCAAACACAAACACTGTCTCTAGGTAGGGCCAGGGTGGTCTCCTTCCTCACTGCCATGATCACTCGATGTTGAAGTTGTGGAAGGTGCTAATATATGTACATTAAAATGCCAACAAGCTTATTATGCAGCACTTATTCTGCTCTTCTGCTGTTACCAAACACGGTACCATCTCTTTTAATGAGATAAAAAGCGAACTATTTGGAATAATTTCGAGTATATGTGTATTTGTATAAATATGTAAATTAAGCTGAAGGTGCTGGAAAATACTGAAAATGGACCTTCAAAGTGCCATACAAGTGCATGAATTCCACCTTGTAACTTCGCACGCACAAAAATCGAGAGGTGCACAACCTCACGACGCAGCTGCACGCATGGCCAATGCGCATGGGCGGAGCCACTGCGATTGGGTCGGACCCTTGCGGCAGTCACGATGTGTCAAGTGAACCTAGATTACGAAGCTCAAGTATTCAGTGAAGGCAGCAGCAGAGTAAACGAGACGCGACCGGAGCATGCGCAGTTTTCTCATAAGACAGCCTGATCGCTTGACCCGGTGACAGCGCCAGCTAACATGTTTATAATTGTAATGAGTAACTATACAGCATGTAAAAAATGTATCGGAGTAAAAGTAAACTGATTAAAATTTTTTTTTATTATATGTAGTGAAGTAAAAGTGGAAGTAGGAGGCAAAAATAATACTCCAGTAAAGTACAGATACAGCATTTTAGTACTTAAGTACAGTGAAGTAGTACTACTTCGTTACTATACAACTCTGCTTGTAACTGTAACGTTTAACTCCGTTTGTGCGTATCTTGCCTTTGTTCCCTCCCTCTGTTTTCCTTCGTTGATTTTGTTCTGATTCGTCACGCCCCTTTTTGTTATCCCTGCCCAATGTTAACCTCATCAGCTGTTTTGGATTATTTGGGTTCATTGGTTTGTATATAGTCTGAGTTCATGTTTTCCTGGTGGGTCTATGTTCGTAGGTTGGTTCAAGTTGTTAATGTTCTTTGTCGCGGTCTCAAGCCTCTGTGTCATTCTAGGGTTTCTGTGATCAGTCTGGTATTGGGGCGTCAAGATTCGTTGAGGTTCTGGTTAGAATTCTGTCGTCTTTGTTTCGTTTAGGTTGTTTGTTGAGTTTCCATTGTTGTCATATGTAACTGTCCTTTTGATCTGGTTGTAATGTGTCTTGGTCTTGCTTGTACTATTTGGTTGTTCCCGCTGTGCATTCGTACTTAGTTAAGTATTGCGAGGGTTTTCGTATGTCTCGGTTGTCAGTTCGGTTAAATATTAGGATTTGATCTGGTGTGAATTGTTCGTTACTGTTGTTAGACATTGTGATTTGATCATGTGTGATTTGTTTATTATTGTTGTCCGAGTGGTAATCTCTGTCTTTACATCAGTGTGTGTTTCTGTGTAGGTTGTATTTGTATGTGTGATTATTATGCCGCACCGATCTCGAAACATGCATGTTGGAAAGGTCAAGGTTGTAGGAATTGGTTCCGCCTCTGATTGGAATAAATATGGTTCTCTGCAGCAATTGTGTCCGCCTTCTGATTCTACTTCATTACAGTAACTAACCAGGCTGTGTTTTCGATGAGGGCCAAGATTAAAGGATCGTGACAAACAGCAGTGGAAAAAGGGAAAAACAACTATTTTAATATATAAAAACTATGTACACATACAGTATTTCAAATACATTTAGTTCAGGGTTTGCTCAGTGCTTGCTTTGTTTGCTCAGTGCTTGAATGCAGGGCCGGCCCTTCCATTAGGCGACATAGGCAAATGCTAGGGGCGCCGTCTGTCCAGGGGGGCGCTCCCGTGCATGCGTGTTTTTTTTTTTTTTTACAAATGAACAATTAATAAATGTGAAAACAAGCAAAGTCCACATAATCATAATTTCATTGTTTAATAATATTAGTCAAATTAATAATTCTTATAATAACAACACACACCTATCACCCGCACGCCAACCCGCCCTCCCCCGCGCGCTCTGCGCACCTCGTTACTGTTTCTCTGTAGGGGGAATAGACACCACAGAGTAAGTGACATCTCCCCGTAAAGATGTCAAAAAGGCAGAAGTTATCTGGTGCCCAGGGTAGTAAAAGGAGAAAAGTGGAGGAAGAAAGGAGGCAAAAAACAGGTAATATAATGGTAATATGTGGTGGATTAACACTATACCATTGGCAAACTGTCAGGGACTTCAACGCCTTCTCTGAAGGTTAATTGATCTTAAAAAGGATGCTTTATCTATTATATGTAATATATGTTAATAACGCTTCACCAATAATTTGTATCTTTCCTATAAGTCGGCTTTCAAATCCACTTTTCGTACTTCAGCGGTGAAACAAAAAAATCAACCAATCAGAATATTTCACACCGTTGTTTCTAGGTAAAAGAGAGAAAGGACCTTTTACATTGAGAGCTAGTTTGGCAGTTTCATCATATTATCGAATTAGAATCGTGGGGGCGTGCTCCAATGGTCTCTCATTTTTATTTGAAACAAATCCAAAATGTTGCCAATTTGTAGCTGTTGTGTTTTTCTTTGAAACCAGCTTGCTTGACTCACAACTAACACTCAATCATCATTGTGGCTTTTCCCCTCTGTATGATTTTAGTGAAAACCGCCACTGTCATCATACTGCCCAATCCTAGTAGGTGCTATGATTAGCTTAGATCAGCAAGTTTTAAAATAAAATATATGTTAAAACTCCTTTGTTCATTGCAGATGCACTTTTGAAATAATAATGTTGCTGTAGGCAAATTGCCCTGATTTGCACTGGTGGTAGCTGTTGTTTTTTATTTATTTTTATTTATTATTAATATTTAAAAGTTGTTCTCTGCATTACGTTATGTAAAATAGTTAAAAAAAAAATTTTTGTGCAACACCTTTATATTTATTGCTTGTTATATGGTAATATTCAAGTCATTTGATTTTTATTTGTTTCTTTAATAGTGACACAATCAACCCAATGATTGATTATGCAGGGGGCACCAACCAAAATCTCGCCTAGGGCACCACATTGGTCAGGGCCGGCTCTGCTTGAATGTACACATACAGTAATTCAAATACATACATTCAAATACTTCCCAGAGAACTTTTTTTTTTTTTTTACTAGCAACACACAACTGTTTAAGCTTAAAACAAACAGAAAAGAAAACACACACACCCACAAGTACAAGTAAAAATAATATATAAAAATTAAGAATAAAAAAATGTAATTTAATTGCAGGCCAGATTTATTTGTTAAACCGTGAGGGGCCGTATGAAACTGTGTCATGGGCCAGATGTGGCCGGCGCTTTGAGACCCCTGGCTTAGAGAATACCTGCATATCAACTCTAGATATAGTAGCTCCCCTCAAATATAAAAAGGCCAGATTTAAAAAGCTCGCTCCATGGTACACTGACCAAACTCGTAACTTAAAGTAAATAGCACATAAATTAGAGCGGAAATGGCAATTGTAACGTATTGACCAGACAGAGAGGGATCCAACTGCGGAAGTACACCGCTTTTATTCAAATGAGTTACGTTTACAAGAAACGGCACGAGTATCACTAGCGTTAGGTGCAGTAATAACAGCAGCGTTTTCATGGGATGGTCAGGACGGTCCAGGGTCATAACGGGGGGGCAGAATCCGGGAGGTACAGGAGGCGAGGTCTGGAGAGAAAGCAAGGGTCAAAGCACAGGAGATCGAACAGGCAATGGAAACGCTTGGTATGCTGCATGGGAACGGCAATACTTCGCGACGAGGAAGTGGTGGGAAGGTGTATATATGTGACTGAAAAGGGGGCGTGGTAATTAGTAGCAGGTGTAGCTGGGAGGGACATATCAGACGGCATTCCTTACAGTACCCCCCCTCAAAGGAGCGTCTCTTGACGCTCTACGACGAGCCGGGGGTCGACCACGGCGTCGGGGTGCCGGAAAGTTAGGGTGCGCAGCATGGAAGTCCGCGATCATAGTGGGGCAGAGAACATCCCTCGCAGGGATCCAGGCACGCTCCTCGGGGCCATATCCTTCCCAGTCAACCAGGTATTGGAGACCTCCGCGTCGGCGTCGGGACTCCAACAATTCCCGGACTATATATTTCCTCCCCCTTTTTCTGAAAGAGACAAGCATTAACAAAGTTGTCTCTTACAGAAACATCAAGATGAAATGGTTGGTTGTAATCTGGCGCGGCTAATTCAATAGCACTAGCTAGCGCTTGTTTCAAAGTTATTAAATCCCTTTCTGCTTCGACTGTCCAGTCCAATGCTGCCTTTCCATTGGTCAAGCCTTTGGACACCGCTAGTTTTCTAAGACTGTGAGCTAAATCGCTGTAATTTGATATGTAGTTCCGACAGTATCCCGTCAGGCCTAGAAAAGACATCATTTCTGATACCGTAGTGGGCTTTGGGAATGACAGTATGGACTGTCTCTGAGTTGGGGTCAGGGTGTGACCCTTGTGGGAGATGTTTCTCCCCAAAAAGGTGACCATAGGCCTTGCCACCTGAAGTTTGGACTTATTCACCTTATAACCTAATTCGGCCAATAATGTTAAAATTGTCATGGTGTCCCTGAGACACCGGTCAGGGGACGAACTAGCAATCAGTAAATCATCAACGTACTGAATCAGTACGGTGTCTGTGTCAATCAAATTATTATCAGTTAATCTAGACAGGTCTTTTAGTAGATATTGATTAAAAATGCCTGGTGAATCCTTGTAGCCTTGAGGCAGCCTGTTGTAGGTGTATTGTTGTCCTTTAAAAGTAAATGCAAAAATGTCTTGCACTTCCTCATCTATTGGTATTGAGAAAAAGGCATTAGCCAGGTCAATGCATGAGAAGCTACAATGCTCGGACGACAGGTTCTGTAATGACCGGTAGGGGTCCGGCACCGGTATGATTTCGGTTACTGTGACGCAATTAATGCGTCTCAAATCATGTACCATTCGGTACTCATCTTTTCCAGGTTTCTTAACAGGCAGAATGGGTGTGTTCCATGGAGACGTTGTGGGTTTCAGGACTCCAACCTTGATTAAATCTGAAATGGTTTCTGTAATGCCTGCCATGGCCTCAGGCTTAATCGGGTATTGTGGCTGATTAATGGGCACTTCGCCTGGTTTCAACTTAATAGGAGCTACATGATGTGACACACATCCCACATCTACCTTTGCAGTAGTCCACAAGTTGGTTGGAATTGCTTCCAACTGCTCCTTGGCTTGGGGATGATCTAGCAGTTTCCTACCATGTGTGCTTGACAGGGGCTGATTGCAGAAGTACGCCAGGTCACTGGTGTCACATGCAACTCTCCAGTACTTGCCGTCTAACGTGCCTTCTACTCCTGGCATACCGGTGGGGTGAAACTGTTGTTTCATTGCTACGGCTACCATGGGGCCCAGTTCACGAGGTTCGTGGCCGGCCGACACCAGTAGCGAGACATGTGGTTGAGAATCCTGCTGGTCCGGGTTTCTCCAGTACGCCATCTGCTCTCCTGTCAACACAACTACAGCAGCAACACCTTCAGGTCCAATAATCATTGATTCACAGGATATGTTTTGTACCTGGCCTTCAATTTGATTCCACAATCTCTCGTAATTTCCTTCCACTCCTCTGACATAATTAAAGGTGCAATGTGCGCTGTCTGCGGGTGGTGTCATGCTCTGAATTGACATGAACCACGGTTTCCATAAATTGAATGTGTACATCAAATTCTTAACAGTCGCCTGTTCCTCAGGGTGTTGTATTATGGCCCAGTAAATGTGAGCTGGGTCATCAGCTGTTTCTTGATTCAAAATTCTAAGGTGCTTGTCATGATTGGTGACAAAAACAGCTAATTTATTGTCATCCGGCGTGCATTCAATAACAGTTGAGAAGTGACACAACAAATCTCTCCCTAGTAAGTTAATTGGGCATTGTTCTGAAAATAAAAATGTATGCTCGACCTGTGGGCCTGAGCCCACTGACACCTTTAAAGGCACGGTCAATGGCTGCAGTGTAGTTTTTCCCAGAAATCCAGTTGTGGATAGTGACATTTTTAGACAAGTAGCCTTTCCATTTCCTGTCTTTTAAGACCGATGTGGTGGCTCCCGTGTCAACCAGAAACTTCACTGGCTCCCCCTCCACCAGTAGGCTCACAACTGGTTCACTGCATGTGGGGGAACTGGATGTCGGGCAGCTTCAGTGGCCACTAGGTGGCACTGGCACGCTTTGCATGCCAGGGAGCCCAACCTGTGGTCCCTGATAGGGGGCTAGTCCCTGTGGATACGCCTGACCCTGCGGAAATGCCTGACCCTGTGGAAATGCCTGACCCTGTGTGGGCTGTTGTTGCTGTCTTATTTGATTGCAGTCCCTCGCCCAGTGGCCTTCCTGGCCACAACGAAAGCAGTTGCTGGTTTGAATTGGCTGGTGATTCCCAGCTCCCTGATGAGGTGGGAAGCCCCCAGCTCTTCGTGGACCTATCATTGGTCCTACCCCCTGCCTCGATGGGGATATGTCTGGGCGTAGTACCCGGGCTGTGGCTGCATCACCCAGTTGTTGGCCTGTTGTGGCATAACATAAGATTGCAACATATTTGGGACAGGTGACATTATTGGTTGCATCACTGGTTGAGTGGGCTGCATTACTGTTTGTCCATGCGGTTGCATGGCCACCGCTTGCACTGAGGTGTCTTCCACCGACACCAATTGCTTTTTAGGTTTTGTATTATCTTTCTCTTTTAGTAGCTTTAACAATGCATCTCTCATCAGCTTGTCTGTGCTTTGCCCCTTCTCCATTTCACGCTTCATGTGATGTGTAATTATAGCTTCCCACTCATCTTCCCCTTTTTGAGCTAATGCGACCACATCCTTCAGTTTCGCTTGCACTCCCTCAGACAGACTTGCCACAACCGCAGCTCTGTACATTGCTCTTATTGGAATTGATTTATCATGTCTAATGCCAGTTTTAGCCTGCCAAGTCTCCTTGCATCTATCCAAGTATGACATTGGGTCTTCTTCCTCTTTAGGTTTTACACCAGACAGGGCTGCTGTGTCAAATGTGTCTTGGTTCTGTAATTTCAGTTGTCCCCACAATTCACTTCTTATTCCACCGAATGGCGTGTCATCTGCCAAATCCTTTGTTCTAGCCGCCTGTTCTGCTGTAGACAACATGTTCAAAACTCCCATTCCTTTAAACAACGTTCTTATGTCTCCTAAACACAACATGTCTCCAGCTGTGTACTGTTCGAATTTAGACAGGAAATACTGAACGCCTTTCTTAGGATCAGGTAATTTATCTATCATGGTGTGTAGGTCTCTATGTGTCCACGGCACGTATGTGTGTACATGCTTACTTCCTGGCACAGCTATCAGGGGATAGTGGCTAACGGGGGTTGACACACTTCTAGCTATCGATCGCGTCACCATTCCATGCCTTCCATGGCATGGTGGTTCTCTCAGCCATAGGCTTGAGTCAGTCGTAGGTTGACAATCGTCATACTCTTCTCCCTCTTCCTGATGGGGAGTTCTCGCTCGCTCATTTACGGCTCTCCTGTTACTTTTTATTTCCCAGTCTAGATTTTCCCCTGTTACGATCAGCTTCTCCCTGTAACCAGACGCGCCTTCACTCTCCAGCTGATTGCCTTGGATTTTTTCCAACTCAGTTTCCCTTTTTGACTCATTCACGGCTTGCTCGATCCGCGCAAGACCACCCAGACTCATACTCTCAGCCATTCGCTGCTCAATTCTTTGCAATGAGTTACTCAACTCAGCTTCTCTCTGTCGTTCGATTCTCCGCAACATGTTGTTCAACTCGGTTTCCTGAGCCCCCTCCCGCACGCTCTCTTCAAGCGTTGCCAGTCTCATCATTACTTTATCCATAATCTCATCTTTAACAACTTCCATTACCACCTGTCTCCCTTCCTCGCGATTGTGTTCTCTGCCTGGTTCTAAACGTTCATAAATCCCATCCGCTTCGGTGCTGTTCAGATCAATAAGTTCTCCCTGTGACACGAGTGGCATCAGTTTTAAACTGGGGTAAATAGGAGCGCTGGCATTATTCATGTTCTCCACGTAAGGCGGAGGCTTAGGGTGATCGCAATGAGTATTCACTAACGGCGAGTTACAGGGAATAGTTATTAAGGATTTATCCTCCTTTTTAATGGTTGACTCCCCTTTAGGCTTTGCTTTGTGGCAGATCCTCCTGAACGTTTTCACATAAGACAAGTAAGTTTCAGCTTTTTGGAGCTGATGTTTACGCTTTGGTTTTGTCAGAACTCCACTGGTCTCTAACCGTCTTTTTTCTTTACTGACTTGAGTGATCCAGTATTTCTCAATGTGCTCCCAATCCACTTCCTTCGTATCGCGATCGTTCAGATTTGGCCACAATCCTTCCGACCGCATCTTTTCAAACCACTTCTTGACCTCTATTACCACTTCCGATCTCATTCTCGGGACAGCACGTTTCTCCATTACATCAATCAAGAACTCTTCCAATTCCTTAATATTTCCCATTGTTCACCTCTAAATTTCTAACCCCTATTAATACTATTATTAATTCACATATATTATTTCTATTAATGACGACGATGACGATTATTATTATTATCGCTATTATTGTTATGTATGTAGATATATTTATTTATTTATTTATTTTTATTTTATTTATTATTATTATTTTTTTGTTGTTGTTATTTTCTTCTTTTTTTTTTTTTTAATTGGCAGCAAAATCAGTTGACCTCACCACTCCGAGGTAAACAATTGTATACGCACTGGTTGGCGCCTTTAGTGTCTTAATCCACACTCGACCAACGACAAACTGACTATAGACCAAAAGCGCGAACCTTGACAGCGACAACTTAATTCGAACCAAAAGACCACTACTTCAAACAACACAACGCCACTGGTTTGTTTATCCTGCAGTCACAAAATATCCTGAGCTAATTGTGATTTTTACATTAAAAGACTTTCTACTTTTATTTTACTTGTAGGAACACGGATCAAAATGTTTCTTGTGCTTGTGTGTATTACTGGTCTTTCCTGATTTGCATCTTAATTAATCAATGTCTCTGGAATTTGTGTGATTTATTCAGATGTCCAAAAGTCCTTTCATGGGAGGCTCATTGATTTTAACAAATCTTCCAAAAGTCCTCTCCTGGGAGGCTCATTGATTTTTAACAAAGTTTCCAAAAGTCCTCTCCTGAAAGGCTCATTGATTTTTAACAAAGTCCCTGGGAAGAGGTTTATATATATATTTATTTTTAACCTATGTCCCCAATCTGAGGCTCATGAGTTTTACTTTAATGTATCAAATACCTCTTTCCTAAGGCTTATGTGGTTTATCAGGATTATAATTCTGTTCTTCGGGAGAAAATTTATTCTAACTGACCAGAAAGTTTTTCAAAGGATCAATTGTATTACATGTGTCCAATTATTAACATGTATAGACGATTATTCAACATGAAATGACGTGATTCATGGAATGGCGTGATTCACAAAACACAGTCAAACACCGCAAAGCCCACAAATACACATACAACTACCACAGATTATTATTCAACATACACATAAAATAATCAATAAACATCATTCCAAAATTCCTGAATTCACACTCGCACGGTTGAAAGTCCGCCAAATACACCCACGAATTTTCCAAATGAACCGAATTTTCCACCACTATTGGTTCATACAACGAACACAATATTAATATTATTACGCACATACAAGTATTTTTCTTTTGTCAAATTATACAGACCTAATCTTCAAAATTTCCACAACAAGTAGGTTAATCATTTGTTTCCAGATATGTAACAGACAAACTCAACTCGGACAATTTTCCAATATTTTCCAACACCAAAATTCTGTCTTACACGGATAAAGGATCCGTTTTCTCGGCCACGTCCTTCAAAGTTCTTTCGAACAACGAATTATTTGACTTACAAAGACTCGGGCAAACTCTCCAACATTATACCAGATATTATTGCCTTACGCGGGGATAGGACCCAAAGCAACCTCGGTATGTTTTTCAAAAGTTCCCTGAACGATGAATGGTCTACCTTACCAACCTCGGACAACCACTCCAATACTTCCCAAGTATTGAATATGTTATCTTACGCGAACAAAGAATTACAAGCAAACTTGGACACATCCTCCAAAGTCCCCTGGACAATGAATTATTTGTCTTACAAACTCGGACAACCTGTGCAATGTGTCCCGGACACTGAAATTGTCTTACGCGTGGAGAATAAGTAGCAACTCAGACACGTCTTCCAAAGTTCTATTGAACAATGAATTATTTGTCCTACGCGAAATAACCTCGGACAGAACTCCAGTATTTTAGATATTGAATATATCGTCTCAACAAACTATACTGTATACGCTGTATACAGTTACAGGGCGTCCCCCGTTTAAAACCTTTTAAACACTTCTAATTCTATTTATATTACCATTGTATCACGTATACAATCTTAATATTAAATTTACAGAGAGTAATCCGCCTCAACCATTCAGTGACTGGACTTTAATTTAGATTACTATATAATATCAGCCAATAGGAGCGAAAGACTCCTTACCTTTTAGAGGTTCACCGCGGTTTTCAGTTCAGTCACGTCACGGATGAATGGACTCCCCTCTCGTCTTATTTGTAGACTTTAATGCCAGTCAACAACCATCCTCTGCTACCAAATATGTTGGGGAAAAAAAAAATATTGATATCTTCTGTAGACCCAGACGGGCCCCAACAGCGCCCCGACGGACCGACAGGTTGTTGAGTGGACGACCCAAATAAAGTCTTGACACCAAAAAGTTCTTTTGTATTCAATTTGTATTGTATAAGATTAAATGCAGGTTAATCAGAATATATGAATATACGAGTATACGTGTTACAATGCATCAAGTATCTAGTGCACTAGGGCTAACTCTCTAAGTCTGCTAAAGCCAAGTATGTCAATTAACAGAGTTTGAGCCAGAAGCCTCGAGCTGGGCAAACCATCCTCTTTTATATCCTTCTTAAGCTTTTTGTTTGTTCCTTGCTTCAAAGGCATAAGTTTGTGCAGAGGTCACCGGTATTTTTCACATCTGCTTTCTCCTGTATCAGTTCTTGTAACATTCTTGTTTGCTGAACGGCTGAGTGCACTCGTCGCGCCTTATTGCTCACCTCTCCCTGATATCAGCGTGCCGTGACTCCTCACTTCCCCAGTGTGCGCCCAAGATAATCTTGCCCACAGGCGTATTACAAACATCACCTCGGGTGTGTCGAAAGGTCAAGTGTGGGCCTGTCGGCTGCGGTGTTCTTCTGTCTACACCGGACGCCCACATTCTCTAAAGGTGTTTTTGCCAATCCTACCTTATCTCAGAATGTATATTTGCCAACTCTTTTTTTGATCATGATGTGCAGTTTAATAGTTAACCTTATGCCTAACAGTCGATTATTATAGCAAAGTTCTTTAACCTTATGCCTAGCAGTTGATTATCATATAGCAAAAATAAATTTCCCAACAGGGTCCAAATCCCTAATGAGCAAGCCAAAGGCGTCAGTGGCAAGGAAAAACTCCCTAGATGGTGGGGAATAGGAAGAATCCTTGCGAGGACCAAGACTCAAAAGGGAACCCATCCTCCATTGGGCGGCCCGTTAACACACAAAAAAAAAAAAAAAAAAAAAAATTATACAGATGAATACACATAAAAGTCACAAATAAATCACACAATCAGGCTAAGTGTAAGGTAACTAGAATGAAAGTTCTGGGTGTTGATATTGTCAATGTAAATGTCTTGTGATGAACGCCAGGTTTTCATTCTGTGTCGGTGCAATGACACTTGTATTGTAGGCTCCGACTGCAGTGTTACTTCCCAGGTAAACCTCAGAGAAGAAAGATATGTGATGTGGTAAATATGTAACAGATTATTTAAAGGCCAAACTAAACAGATAAACCAATTGTAGTCAACTGTAGTTTTAGTCTTAAGTAATAGTCTTAATTACTGTAGCAAATTCCTGACTGAAGATCAGGGGCCTCATTTATAAAACTCTTTTCTGGAGTGAAAGTGTGCGCACGCACAAAAAACAGGAAATGGCGTACGCCCAAAAAAATTCAGATTTAAAAAAGCGTGCGTACGCACACGTAAACGCTGTTTCCTCTTTATAAATCACAACCTGCTTGTAAGTGTGCACAGGTGACCCAGCCTCGCGTTCCGCCTCCACACCGCCCACATTTACCCATAAAAGGTTCATGCAAATCACACAATGAATATTTAAATGTGGGATTCCCCATTCATTCTGAGTGGGATAATGGAGGCACGCAAGCCAAAGAAGCGGAATTTCGAAGAATGTGAAGTAGAGGCCCTTGTTTCAGAGGTAGAGGCAAGGAAGGATGTGTTGTTCCAGGCCATCGAGCAACCACATTGGTTAAAACCTTGGTCGCATCACAAATAACCTGTACGTTTATAGAATGAAACTGCTTTCGGTTGATGAAAGCAGCTTCATTCTGGCTCGGCGCTCTTATAGCAACATGAGTGCAGTCAATTGCTCCGATTACATTGGGGAAACTGGCCACTGCTGCAAATTGCGCTTTGATTTGAGCCTGTTCATTTGCATTGTAAGGAAATCTGATGTACCGACTTGTCAATCTGATTATGCCAACTAATACAGCTGGCATTATGGAGCTTGGGTCTCTGTAAGTCTGTCCCCAACTCAGCACACAGTTCCATGGGAATGGCTCTTGGAAACCTAAATTGGCTCATTAACCAGTCATCATCATTCGCAAAAAAATCTTCTTGATCTCTGAAAACACGTTGTCGCCGTATTTGTCGGTTGGCTAGGAGCTGCTATTTTATGCCATTACGTACAGCTGTTTATGCTCGTAATTATATGCAACTATTACCAGCCCTTAACATCTTTCCTCTCTCTTTATTATACAGTATAATGTGTTGCAATAATAATAATAATAATAATAATGATGAATAGCACCTTTATATTTTAAAACTGTGAGACAAGCGTACGCCATTTCCTGTTTTTTGTGCGTGCGCACACTTTCACTCCAGAACAGTGGCGTGCACACATAGACATCAGGTGGTGCCAGGCCCGTCGCGATGGGGCAGGCAAACCAGGCAATTGCTTGGGGCCCCAAGCTGGCCTGGGGCCCCCAGACAACAACAGGTTAAGAATTAAATGCAGCGACAAACTGTGTGAGCCCCCCTTTACATTCTCAAAGTCATGAGCAATGACACTGTTCTCAGAATCCCCCTCAAGGGGGCCCCTCCCACCAGCTGCTTAAGGCAGGCAGACACTGTCCTGGCAGACAGCCAAGTTTTAGACGCCGGCAAATATGAAACTTAACCATGAAGCGAATTTATCCATCAGGAAGCCAAAAGAGAAAACAAAAGAAGGAAGAGGAACACAAAAAAACTAGTGGTGGGCCGTTAACAGCGTAACGGCGTTCGTTAATTTGATACTCTTATCGGGTGATATAAAAATTATCGCCGTTAATATATCTACTAAATGGGTAAGCAAACTATGATGACTTTCAACTTGACAGTTTAGCTCGGCTGTATTCCTAACCAAATTGCACAGTAGGGGCGAGAACGAGTTTTCAAACCTGTGAATTAAAAATCGTACGTGTGTTTACATGGATGGAGCCACGAAGTCGCCAGGTTTGCTTCATGGAAAATTCATTTTTAGGAACGTAAAATATTACCGGAGCGGAGCTCGGAGCGGTCGTTTTCTGCATGGTCCTAGCGCTAGATTCGTCGCTATTTAAATATAGATTAATCTAGATTAATTTCAAGATTTCAGTGAGATTAATCTAGATTTAAAAAATTAATCTATGCCCACCCCTAAAAAAAACACAAGACAGTGGTAAGTGATGATTTACACTGGATAAATTAGGCCTACCTGTACAAATGGTGTAATTTAGCAGCAGGTAGGCTAAAAACAATATATACGTCCCGGGTAATCCCATACTTAAATCTGCTATGTTCAGCTACAAGTAGTAAATTTGTAAAGTAGTTAGTTTGAGGTGTATATGCTGTGGTTCTTGAAGGTGGACTGCGGCCAGATATGTTTTTTTTTTTTGGCCGGAGGGGGGTTTGGGCATGAGATTTCTGGTGTGGAGGTTGGGGGGGGCCCGGTTGGTGTCTTTGCTTGGGGCCCCCAAATACCTTGAAACGGCACTGGGTGGTGCTAAAGCACCACCAACTCTGCCCTTTATCAACGAAAGTGCCCTTTTGAAACTTCGTTTTTTTTTGGGGTTTTTTTAATCATTTTACTGAGGTCGGTTTGAAATGATCTTTTGAAAACCTGAGCGATTAAAAACAATGCCCTAAAATGCGCCACCACCTCGCACACACTCGACCTCTCTCTTCCTTTGTCACACCAGATACGCACCTAATAAACTAGTCGCTCTAGCCCAAATCAATGATAGATAACGTGAGGACGACCACATACAAATAATTAAGGTAGAGTTTGCAAATCTATGTGTTAAGCTGAATTCCTCCTCAGATGGTGCCTTTATAGAAATGTGTGTGCAGTCGATCACTCCGATTACATTAAGGAAACCGGCTATTGCTGCAAATTGCGCATTAATGTTTGCCTTGTCAACCGCTTGATATGGGAACTTTATATACCTAGCTGACATTCAGATGATCCCATCCAAAACAGCTGGCATGGCCTGGCTCAAAGATGACTGGGATATCCCCGACCGGTCTACCAGTTCTCTTTGAAACGAGCCAGTTGCCAGGAAGCCGAGCATTGTCACTGGTAATGCACAACTCCTCGCGTTTCTCTCTCCAAAACTGGACCCAACTCAACACAAGAGGACAGTGCTTGGAAATCTGAAATGGCTTATAAGCCACTCATCATCATGGGCCAAAAAATCATAATGATCACGGAAAACGCGCTCTTTGCGAATTCGGCCATTAGCAATATCTTCCAGTAATGCCAACGCTGCCATCTCCCAAGAACTCCAGTGCAACATTTAATGCATGTTTATACAATAATGGCTAAGTGGAAACACGTTGAATGATTATTTCAGTAAGGCAGTGAAATTAATTTACTGTTTAATTTTCTGATTAATTTACTTTATTTTACCCAATAAGGGCTTACTACAATGTGTGCGTGAAGGATATCTTAATAGTTGTAATTTCAATGCCTCACCTCTAAGAGTCACTAATTGACGAAAACACATTAGAAACATGCGTACGCCAGAGGTGAAGGTGTCGTGGGTGTACGCACTTTCTCACGTTCAAATCACATTTTGTACATCTGACTGTTTGCGTGAACCATAGCGTACGCAATGTTTTTGTGCTTATGCACCGTTCGTACATGAGGCCCCTGGTCCCTGAGGCTGTGAACTAAACTGAAACATGAACCGTTCAGCCGTGTATCAGTTAAGGCTGGAATCTGATTAATCAGATTCAACTATGAAAATCCTTAGTTGAATACACCTCTATTGATAACACATTATACATACATAACACAGCAACTTGTGCTTCCAAAATATGCAGGAAGTAAATACTAATTGACAAGTTAACGAAACTATAACAACAGATAAGCAGAAATGAGGCAAGGGGGTTCGTCATCTTTAGGTTTAGCTCGTAAGGTGCGGTGGGCTCGGCCAATCAGGGGTGTTTCGTCGAGCTGAAGCAGATCTCTGATCAGCTCGGAGATTAATTCGGTCGCCCGGTTACCTTCCAGACCTTCTGGAATATTGACCAGTCGTATGTTGTTCCTCCGCAACCTGGATTCCAAGTCCTCACATTTATCTTGCAGGCTCGAGATTGAGTAGGTCAGTTGGTGACTTTGACTTGCAGTTTGAAAGGATATCGCCACTAAATCCAGCTGACTTCTACAGCTCCGCCAGCTGGGTGCAATGTTTATCCAAGACTGCTTGCAGCGAGTCGGTGCTAGTCCTAATTTCTTTGTGAACAGCAGAAATTTCAACCTTTAGATTTGTCGGCACTACGTCAATTTTTGTACAAATGTCCTCTTTGAGGGTAGTAATGGCATTCGTGAAGGCAGCGAAGCTCAATTTCTCAGAGTCTGTGCTAGCTGTCGTTTCAGGGTTAGTGGCCTTTTTGGACGGAGACTTCCCCCTTCTGGTTCGAACAGTAGACATTTTAGCTCAGAATGACTGTGTTTTAGATAATGTAGTAGCTGCTTAGAAGTAGCAGAAGTTTACCATAAAGTCCATTTTGAAAAAAGTATAGTTAGGCATGCCAGTTTAAAGAAATATGTCACGACCACCTAGAGCTACATGCAAATCAAATGCGGCCAACGCGCTCCATTTCCAACCGGAAGCCTCCAGTGGCACACAATTCTAGCCCCTAATCCACAAAACCACAATTGCAAAGTCCAAGTGACAGTCAACAGACTCAACTTTGTATAACATTGTATAACAATATTGGATATACTTATATCCAATATATTCTGTGAGAAAAACTACAAATTGAACAATGTTGGCTGTATTAGAAGTTAATCTTTGAGATGTGGTGATTATTGTGTACAAACCTGGACTGCCCTCGACCTCTCTTTGGATTTTCCTTTCAAGCATTAAAACCTTTCTTTATTCAAAGTCTGCAGGGGTCTGTGTTGCGTCATGTTTTCAGCGTCACAATGCAATTTATGAATGAAAAAAAGCATTTAATGGTTGAGACTGAAGGTGCACCAGTGAAAGGCATACAACCTCAGCTTGGCTAAAATTCAAAACACTGCAGATGTAACACTGTCAAACAGTTAAGTAAATTGTGGGGGTGGCAATAGCATGTTGTGATGATGCTTGTCTCCAGTGGGGGCTAGGCATCTTCTTCAAACTGAATGACAGATGGATTGAGCAAAGTATGGAGAGGTCCTGCAATACAACCTGCATCAGTATGCTAAGAAACTACAGCTTGGGAAGTACTTCACCTATCTGAAGGACAATGATCCCAAGCAGAAGGTCAAAGTAACACACATGGTTAAAACAACCTGGATGAGGGCACATGTCATTGAATTGGCACAGTTAAACTCCTGATCTTCAGTCAGGAATTTGCTACAGTAATTAAGACTATTACTTAAGACTAATTAAAACCACAGTCGATAAAGGTAATTAAACCAAAAAGAATAATAAAATCTGGTTGTTTCATTTTGCTCACACATCTGATGAAGAAATGTGTGAAGTGTGCTCTTTATTTAGATTCTTTTAGTAGCCTTGTGTACTATAGATTTTTGCTACCTCTACATCTTTAACCACACTACACTGCTGTTACTCTACACAATTATCTGTATATAATTGCACATGTTAAATAGTTAAAACACAATTGCCCATCTTGTACACTACATCTCGCAGGGCATTGAGTTTTTCGATTGTAGAGTGTATAAAGCTCCTAAAGTGGATGAATTTAAAGAGTGCTCTGGGAGGTCTGATTTTCTCCGTAGATTTGTACACCTCCCAAAGGCATCAACATGAACAGCAGTGTCTATTCAGATTAAGACACTGATCTTAATTATTGGACATCATATTGAAAATCTATGTCCCTGTCACGTTCAGCCCCTCCCTCCTCCCTGGTCCCGCCTAGCTCCCCGCTCCCATTCGTTCCTCCCTCTGTCTGTCAAGCCCTCCTCGTTAGCACACCCACACCTGAGTCTCGTTTCACCATCCAGTTCTGTGTATAAAAACCCCCTAGTGTGTCACTCCCGTGTCGGTTGTTGCGTTTGCGTTTGTGTGCTCTCTGTCCCTGTTCCTCGTCATGCCTTGCTTATCTGCATCCAGCGTCAAGTAGCCTGAGCCTTCCCTTCTCTTCTCCCTCATGGTTGTTTTGAGTTTGTTCTGGTTTGTCGTCCCTGGTTTGGTCTTGTCTCTTGTTGTTTTATTGTTCAGTTACTCATTCAAACTCTCCTCCTTCTGTTACCTTCCCATAGGTTCAGTTGTTAGTAGTGTCTCCCCTATTCTTAGATTCGGTTGTATGCCATTTTGTTTGTCTCTGTATTCGCTTGTGTAGGTTGTCCTTATTCTACGTGTGTTATATATAGCCTCCAGCGGCGGTGTTTCATGCATCTGTTTATTAGTCTGTGCTTTAGTGTATGTTCGTGTTCTATGTCATCAAGTTTGCGCTTTAGTGTTTTTGCATTGTTGAGGTTTGTTGTGGCATGTTTGTACTCTGTTGGCTAGTTGTTTTCGTGGGTTCTGTTTTGCTTTTCGCATGTTCCCCTTGGTTTATTTACCCCTTTGTCTCATTGCTTTCCTTTGTGTGGTTTGTTGCCTGTGTTGTTTAATAAATTATAATCATTGCTGCAATTGCGTCACACCCGTCCTCGTGAATCGTAACAGTCCCTCTGGCATGCCGTGACCGGCTTTTAGCATGCGCCCACACCTCTCCCACTACAGGTCACTCAGGGGAGACTCGCACCCATCAACTCATCACCTGAAGGTATTGGTGGGAAAGCGTTACCGCGGATGTGCACAGGTACGTCGCCTCATGTTCAAAATGTTCTCAGTGTAAAACCCTGAAATCGCTTCCAGCAGGTAAACTCCACCCCCTGCCAGTACCAGTGAGACCCTGGACCCACATGGCACTGGACTTTGTGACTGACCTTCCGGACTCAGAGGCCTATACCATCGTACTTACGGTTATTGATAGGTTTTCGCGAGGAGTGTGTTTAATTCCTTTTCCCCAATATCCCAAGTGCCTTTCAGACTGCAGAAGCCATATTTCACTTTCAGAATTAAGGAATCTCAGAGGATATAGTGTCTGACCGGGGACCGCAATTCACCTCTCAAGTATGGTCAGCCTTTCTCAAACTACTCGGAATCGCAGTGAGCCTCACTTCCGGATACCACCCTCAGTCTAACGGTCAGTGTGAGTGAATCAATCAAGAACTCAGGAAGTTTTTACAGATATTCTGTCTAAATAATCCTACTGATTGGTCTAGGTTTCTCCCGTGGGCAGAGATGGCTCAGAATTCACTAACAAGCTCCACAACAGGTCTTACGCCATTTGAGTATTGTCTAGGTTACCAGCCTAACATGGCACCATGGACAGCAACGCTATCCCCGCAGTCGACGACTGGATTACGCGTAGTGAGAAAGTCTGGGAGGAGACTTAGCAAGGTTATCATAGCAAGGTTCTACCACATACATAATTACAGTAACCTTGTAATTCAAAGTGTAACAGGGTGAAAGAAGCAGCAGACACAGAAGGTTGTGCTGGGTCGACTTTAATGTCCACTTCCATCATAGACCCAGCACAGCTCAAAACAAATAACGATATGCGAACTCAGAAGATCGTAGCGTGCACAAAACTCTGACGAGAGTCACTTCTATCTTAGCCTAGGGGTACCGTGTGACATCAGCAAACAGCAGCAGGTCTGGGTAGGCGCAAGAAATGCACAGCAACGTGAAGCGGGACCTGTGGGCTTATAAAGAGGTGAACAGAATGAGGAACAGGTGCGTGTAATTATTAGAGTGAATGAGTAGGAGGGAGATTGAGACCTAGGGAGTGAATGGGAGGTGGAGCGTTGTGAAGTGGGCGGATCCCCTGTGGAGTCGGACCAGCCTACCTTGACACAAACCTTGAACTAGGGTTAGGGTTTAGTAGGGAAGTCACAGAACCCTTTTGCCTATGTTGTGCTCCTTGCCTCTGTCAGAACAACATGTTTGAGGGTCTTCCCATGAGGTGTCATATACTGTATATCAACAGGCACATATATTTCAAATTTCAGATTAGTTGATACGCATAGACTTGATGCACACAGGTGTCATTTAGAAAAAATAAATAAATACAGCTGTGATTCTGGGGTAATTGTATTATGTAATTATGTCAGTGTCTGTCTGTAAACCTCTGTCTGTTGGCATAGATGAAGCCAAAGCAGGGGTCGGGGTAACACTGGTCCTCCCTGAAATCTGATTGGACATCTCATCTGCCACCCCAGATGACTGACATGTCACGGCACTACACGTCTTGTTAAAAAAAGCCTGTTGTGTTTAGTAAGCCGGTAATACCTGTTGACTGCTAGGTAGAGTTAATTAACTGCAAATTTCATACACAAATCATATTTTATGTGTGCTTAAGATATACTTTATAAAAACATTATAACATTTATAGATTTTGATTGCAACTGTATTTCTTGAATATTCACTTTTCATAGTCTGTGGACCTCCTAAAATCCTGTCTTGCTCTCTCTCTCTCCACACACACACACACACAAACACACCCTTGTTATGATATAATTTGCATCTGTATGACCTAAATAAAGGACAATATTTTTTTCACAAGGACATGACAGTGATAGATATAATGCTTTTCATAATAGAATACTTCACTGTCGTGTGCATTATTATGGTTATTATAACCTAAAGTCATCTTATCTAGGACATGTTTTGATTCTTGCCCTTCCTAATAATTCGGTAGAAAACTCCCATAATTTTAGAACGTACGTCAACACATGGAACACGATTTCGGTCGAATGAACCAAGTTAGCCATGAAGGGAGTAGGGATCCCCCAGGAAATTCCTAAAATAACAAAAATAGGAACATGATCACCGGTTTGCATTTATTATGCAGTACAAATCACTGGGAATCCTATCAGTATTATTTGCTCTAAAAATATATGTTCCTCTATTAACCGGTCACATCCCATCTCTCATCATTGAGCTTTAAACCCCTCGATGCTTAATGGTCAATGAACGCGTACATTGTCGTCACAGTCGTGCGCGCTCCGTGCATCGAACGTTTTTTCCAATATCGCAGATGTAGAACACATAGATTAAATACAATAGAAAAACATTTTAATACTTGTTGAAGAGAGAGTATACAATGAATGAACATAAACACTTGCTGATTTTCGGACAATGTAATATAATAATAACGAAAGTCAATGAAAAACGAATTGATTTACAACCGCTGACCTCTATTTTGTTTAGATCTATACTGATGCGGTCGTGCCTGTGAGTACAGGGAGCGCGCACTGCTAGCGCAGCTGCGGTTATCCTACCGCTGACTCGCAGGGGGGATAATCGGGCGTTAATGTTGACAGCGACGTGAGACGATTGATGTAACAGCACCGTGAGAGGAACTGAAAACCGCTCTGTACTGTCCAGTACTCCTCCCATGTCTGTGTCACTTATCAAAACTACATAGATCATATATTCCGACAGTAAGAAAAGAGAGGAAGACTGACAAGACGAAGAAGACATACGGATGGAATTCCCGGTTGTTAGCTAGATGGAGAAACCGAGAGGGTGGAAGAGTGTTGATGTTGTAAATTATTAAATATTGTACTCTTAAATCAGCAAAAATGCATCTCCACCAGGTGCTAACAGGAGCTGTGAATCCGGGGGACTGCTGTTATTCGGTGGGAAGTGTTAATTTCATTCCATTCACGGTAGGTGCCCAGCCACGCATATTTTGATGCCAGACTAGCTAGCTTGCTAGCTGGCCATTTATCTACTTGGCTAGGATGCTCTGCCTAGCAGGCTAGCTTTAATTACTAGCCTGTAAGCCAGTTTCTCCTCGACACGACGTGACAACAAACCGGTGATGTTCGTGGTTTGTGTGAATGCTGACATAACCTAACGCGAGTTTCCCCTGCCAACGTTAATTCCGTCATTCATTTGTTCAGAAGGACATCTGTTAGCTGACTAGCTACGGGGATGCTTGAGTCAAGGTTATTTGACGTGTCGTCTTGTGTAGTGTAAAACTAAGAAAGCTACTTCACTGGGGTTTTACAGTATTACGAGATTAAAGGCAAATGGACGCTCTTGGATAATTAGCTAGTTAAGTTATATGTTCACTGAAGAGTTCTGATTCGTATTTCAAGCCAACAGATGTGATGAAAATTATCATTTTGATATGCAGTATATGGGTGTAATGTTATGAATAAGTGTTTAGAGACAAATTTAGGAAAACACGCTTAAACAGAAAAAAGGCCCGTGGACCTCCGAGGGTTAAGTCGTTAGTTACCTAGCTACTATTCCTGCTAGATGTTTTCAACGTTAGCTAGGAGACCTAATCTACACGATGGAGGTTTAGACGAGTCTAGCAGCGCTTGGTCTACGCTCCAGACATAGAGCGCTGGCGGTACTGGCGTCAGTTGTGCGGACCGCCAAGTGGAGTACAGCGGTTCTCGCTGACCGTGGAGTACAGCGGTACTCACTGACTGAGCAACTGCGCAGCAGACGACACTGATCCTTCACTCTTTTGCAGACAGCGTGACAATTTCGTGCAAACCGCGGCCTGTGTCGAAACCGCTGACACCGTGGACACTGCGTGCTGAATGTAGCTAGTCAACTACGTATAATTGCTTCGTTTTTTGCGTTTGTCGTTTTTGTATGTTTCCGTAATCGTCGGTGCAATGTTTCTCTTGGTGCGCGAGTTAATGTTAAGTGTTGATTTATGGCAATATTGTCAACTGTCATGAGAAAATATACACACACGACAGACTGTATTGCCAGTGTCAGTCATGAAATTATAGATTAAAAGATTCTTTTAATCTCTGTGTCATTTGAAAGCCACTTCATGTATCTGTGTTGTCTGAATTACACAGAAAAGGAAGTTAATAATTTCTGTCTTTTGTAATAAGGGTCCTTGAATTGTGAGACAGTGATTTATTATCTTAGAATGAAGAAGCGAAACCTTTGTAGTACAGATTGGAATATTCATCCATGACACAATGTTAACTTCGTGTCTAGAGTTTTTATTTTCCCATGAGTCACCCACAGATGCAGTATCAGATTCTCATAAATCTATGGATGTGCAAGGTGCATTGGTCAGGCTATAATTAGTTGCCTCATGGTCTGTGTGTTTGCCATCAGTTGGGCTGTAGAAGCTCTTTATACTGCATCATTAGACTGTCATGGACTAACACACACATTTGTGAAAGAGCAGAAGCTTTTTTCAGGTTCTTTAAATGTGTTTGTGTGTGTGTGTGTGTGTGTGTGTGTGTGTGTGTGTGTGTGTGTGTGCTGAATCGGGGACCTTTCTTTTGTTTTCTGTCACCCTCTGTTTTCACCTTTGGAATAACCCTGTGACCCCCAAGCCAAAATGCCATCATTGACCTGTCTCTGGTTATCTTAAGCTTTTTGTATTTTGATGTAGTTAACTTTCATCTGATCTGTACCCTGTCCTTTGTGACTCTATCCCTTATATTAACGCCTTGTAATTGAGCGTAATGTTATCAGTTATGTTCAGTTCAAAAATATTCTACACAATAGCTATTAACTGTCACCCTCTGTTTTCACCTTTGGAATAACCCTGTGACCCCCAAGCCAAAATGCCATCATTGACCTGTCTCTGGTTATCTTAAGCTTTTTGTATTTTGATGTAGTTAACTTTCATCTGATCTGTACCCTGTCCTTTGTGACTCTATCCCTTATATTAACGCCTTGTAATTGAGTGTAATGTTATCAGTTATGTTCAGCTCTAAAATATTCTACACTAATAGCTATTAAACTAGCTGCCTGTGCTTCAGTGGACTTGATTAGATTTGTCTTCAGGTTCAGTCTGACTGCTTATCAGTGTGTTGTCAGTGCGTTAGGTAGACTGCCAGATGACAGAGCTTATTATGCACTGTGTGAGCTTAATCAGGGGGAGCCAACTCCATGGCGCTTTTTAAGCTGATGAGTAAGTATTTCACAGAGATCTGTACAAGGCTGTGGGAAGCAGTGTGAAGGTTGCTTTTTCACGCTGGCTTGTCGACTCGCCGTCCTGTTGCAGGCTGTCTCTCCGCCCCCTTCTGTGCTTTCCTCTTCTTTCCACTTATGGCTGTGTCTCCGCCCCCTTCAGCACACACCGCAGCATTCCCCTTCTGGCTGTGTCTCCACCCCCTTCTACATACCCCACCGCTCTGCATGTTGCTCCTCCCTAAACACCCTTGGAAAGAGCAGGAAATGTCAGAGAGGCCATATGACTGCTCTGCACTGACAGGTACAGATTTTACCAGACAGATAAACCCGGACATAGTCCCTGTCCAGCAAGGCTTTCCTGAAATACAATACACTTGTGTGACCTTTTTCCACCTGTGCATAAATCCCCTTGTATGAAATAAAAAATTCCATAAGAATTGGAGGTTTTTCACTGCTGTTTACTATGAGCCATGCCATAACTTCTTACCAAATAATATTAATTTTCACCATGTTTTAACTGAATATTTCATCACATTCTTGAACTCAATTACCAAACCACTAAATTTAGATTCAAGTTGTGGAGCTTGAATGCTGTGCTGTCATTTAGATTGTTGGACTGGAGAATCCTTCAGGTTCTGTTTGGTGCAGATGTTTGTGGCTGTGGCTCTTGCTGTCAGTGGGTGGATGTTGACTCTGGAGCAACATAGCAGCCCACTCCACATATGCATCAAACCCACATGCTGCCGGATCAGCCTTCTCCAGCCAGGGAAGAGGGCATGTTCTCTGGCCAGGGAAGAGAGCATGTTTTCAGGTGTGTGTAGGCTGTCAGAGCCCTTGGCATGGAGGGATGGCATGCTCAGGAGCTGAAAAAAAGGCACCCAAGCACAGCGTGTCTGAAACACTCACACTCGTGCTGGCCCACATATGCAACATTCCATTTCTAAGGCCTGTCCCACACACACACACACACACACACACACACAAACAAACATGGCACATAGCTCAAAACACATAGCTCAAAAATACCCCCAATACAGATAATGCTCGCACACATGTGTCAGCGGCTAAGCTGTGCTTTTGAGGAGGCTGCTGTCAAAGGCCTGGTGCTGGTGGTTGAGTCCCATTTGAGTCCCATCGCTTGTGTAAATGGTGAGCTTGGGTTCTGGGTTCTGGGGATGCCACCATGACATTGCAAGATACGTCATTGAATCTGCTGCGGTACTCCAGGCTCTGAATGGAGAAGAGGCCCCTCCTGTTCTGCCGTGGGAGCTGCCAGCATGCATCTGTGGTCGGAATCTAGATGTACATGAGCAGGACCATGTCGACTCTACAAAGATGCTCTCACCTGGCCTGCTGGTTTTACAAAGAGCATGTATGTCCTACCAGACAGACACAGGCATGCGCACACACCGGTGTCGAGTTGAGCTTTCGTCAGTGAGCTGATCATGTTCTCAAGGAGCGATGAATGATACCTGGCTTTGGGATGAGATAACAGAATGCCTCTGACTGATGGTGGTGAAAGGTAGGGTGTCTGCACCATGGCCGTGCCCCTCAGGATCCCACCTGCCATTCGCCGCACGAAGGAGCACTGCTGCAAGATTTAAAAATGTAGCTGTTATTCATGCAGTGAAACTCAGGTGAGACCAAGGACATGCATAAATGCATAGCTCGAAGATGCTAACGGTGAATGGTGAGCAGCTACATTGACCTAATGCACCACTGTTTGTCTGTGGGTAAGGTGTTGCAGGGATGCTGCAGTCTCGACCTTCCCCAAAACAGCCCACCAGGGCCCCCTGCTGGGGTGTCCAGGTTAACAAAGGCACAACTGTGGTGTTTTCAAGAATGTTGTTTGATGTTTATGGGAATGGTAGCAACAACTAGTTGCAGCCTGATGGTTTATTATACAGTTTGCTACTGTGCTGAAATGAGAGCTGAGGGGAAGGGGGGGTGCTAAACTGGTTGAATGGAATGTGCACAGACTGTGCAGCTCTGTGTGTGTGTGTGTGTGTGTGTGTGTGTGTGTGTGTGTGTGTTGGATATAATGTGTAGGAGATATTTTGAGTACGACCAGTCTGTGACGGTGACTGCCCTTAATTCCCACTGTAATGTATCTTTGCTGCAGGTACCCCCCCCCTCTGTATTTAAGTTTGTCTCTTTCTTTCTCCCCATCTCTGCTTCAGGTTTACATCTCTCCTGTGGGCTGTCTCGTCTCTTTCCATTTGCCTCCTCTTTCTCTCATTCCCTTTATGCCAGTGTCCTCCTGTCTCTGTGCTTAAGCTTATTGTGACCGTTTTGTGGCAGGTATGGGTATGATGTGTGTGTGTTCTGGACTTGACCACTGTCTGCTAGGTGAGCATCTGTGTGAGCTGTTTGCGTTCCTAAGCTCCCTTCTTCTCTGTTTCCATGAATAAGTCAGGAGTGAGGTACACAGCACACACACATGCCTGAGAGCACACACCACTCTCAATGTCCTGAACAGCAGGTGCTCTATTCAGCTTTTCAGTCTGGACTCATTAGTTGCTCCTAGCAACTATGTGTGTGTGCGTGCGTGCATGCGATTGCCCCTCCCTGCATAAGAAGAGACAGAAATGGACTTGGAGATAACACAGGGACAGTGGAGTGGGGGGGAGGGGGTCTACCTGCAGGAGTTCATGGCTGGAGCTTAGAGTTGTGACCCACGGGCTGTGTGTGTGCATCTGTGAAATTCCTCTGCATGTTCAGCGTGTTGTGTAGCTGTTCTGATGGGTGCTTTTGTGTATTCTGTGTGTTTGCAGGCATATGGTTCGGGCTGTGATATAGTGATCTTGGCCAGTGATTTCGAGTGTGTGCAAATCATCCCTGGAGCTCAGCATGGAAATATCCAGGTGGGATGTGTGGAGTGCTCTCACCAACTCGGCCGGGTAAGATTATCACACTTGCTCCACACACGCTGGGTAAGACTCATTCACACTCCCCACACACTGAGTAAGACTCACTCATTCCCCACACACTGGGTAAGACTCACTCTCCCCACACATTGGGTAAGACTCACTCACTCATTCCCCACACACTGGGTAAGACTCACTCCACTCACTCTCCACATACTGGGTAAGACTCATTCTGCACACACCAGGTAAGACTCTCTCACTCTCCCCACACATTGGGTGAGACTCAATCTACTCACTCTCCACATACTGGGTTAGGCTTGTCCTGATCTGATATTTGGATCGGATCGGCTGCCGATATTTGCAAAAAATGCGTATCAGTATCGGATCGGCAGGCACGAGAAAATGCTGATCCAGACTCCCGATCCAGTTTTGAAAGTCCGATCCGCACCCATTTAGATAGTCCATTCCAGTTTTTGCTGTGTCTGTATTTGCTTTCGCCAGTGAGAGTAAAATCCAGTCCGCATTTTCTAGCACACTATTTTCTACTCAGGTTGTGTGTTTTGCTTTTTTAATACAATTTACAATATTATTTGCACGTATGGCTTTTTAAGCCTTGGTTTACTGATGCCATTTCTGTTTGTTATTTATCATTTTGTCTATTTTGAGTTTATTCATTGGTAAATAAACAGGTCAGTTTCTCCTTACCAACCATTGTGTATTATTCAAACACACCTAATTCTGCTGGCTACTTGTTATCAAGAGTAAAAGTTTTCAACATGAGTTTGACAACAAAATACATGCTCGGATAGGCCCGTATTGGTGGCCGATATCTGTATTGGATCGCAAGTACAAATAAATATTGGTATCGGATCGGAAGTTCAAAAAGCTGGATTGGGACATCCCTATACTGGGTACCACTCACTCTCCACACACTGGATAAGACTCACTCTCCACATACTGGATAAGACTCACTCTCTCTCCACACACTGCATAAGACACACTCACTCATTCCCAACACACTGGGTAAGACTCACTAGCTCCCCACACACTATGTAAAACTCACTCACTTGTTTTCCATTCACCAGTTAAGAATCACTCACTGTCCATACTCACTGTCCATACACTGGCTAAAACTCACTCACTCATTCCCCACACACTGGGAATTTCTGCAAAAAAAGATCTAAAGCAATGGAACTTTCCTATTACAGCACTTATACCTGAACCACCTCGTCACTGTAAAACATACATTACTCTATGTATGCTCACTATGTTCTGTATACAGTACTGAACGCCTGGCTTATATAAATAGTATGTTATTGTATGGTACTATATGCAATACCGAAAGCCTGGCTTGTATAACCAATATGTTATTGCATGGTACCATATGCAGTACTGAAAGCCTAGCTTATATAACCAGTATGTTACTGTATGGTACTATATGCAGTATTGAAAGCCTAGCTTATATAACCAGTATGTTTCTGTATGGTACTGAATGCAGTACTGAAAGCCTGGCTTATATAACCAGCCACATCCTGAACTGCAGATGCTTGGTTTCAGATCGCTGCATCCTATGGAAACACTGTTTGCATTTTTGAACCCATCTCTACGAACCTAAACAAGAGACACAAGGTGAGTGTCTACATCAACAGTAATATGATTATGACCATGTTGCAGATAAGGAGGTGGCAGTGATGATTGCTGTTATTATGGGAATCATGTACAGACATGCTTCATTCTTTCCAAATTAGACCTCATCAGCTGCTGTCTGTCCAAAGAACGTTTCTGCATATTGAATGTCCAGAGTTAAAAGACAGGACCTGTGGGGGCCTGCTCTTCTGATCAGGGCAATGGGTTTATAATACTCAGTGCTGCTATTTCCCTTTAAATCCAGACAACCCGGTCCTTTCTGCCTTGTTATTCGGCAGCGGTTTGTTAAACTGCAGTTATGTGCAGATGTGTTTGTTCAGGTCATCTCGAAGTTGACTTACTCATTGTTGATTGTTGTTAATTTACTAATTTGTGCGTGTTTTTTCTGAATTTCAGCAACTCAACTACCAGTGGCAGAAAACGGGACACTTTTTGCTCAGTGCCATGACCTACAACCTGGCCTGGGACCCCCAAGGTGAGAAGAAGCTTGCCGAGAGAGGGAGTGGCAGTCCCTGTGTGGAGCCCTCAGTTTAAAAGCTCCCCATGCTAAGAATATGCCAAAACTCATTTAGTTCCTTTCACGTTTATACCAGTTCAAATCAAATCAAAATTATTTATATAGCGCTTTTCACAACACATGTTGTCACAAAGCAGCTTTACAATCGTATGGGTACAGATCCCTAATGAGCAAGCCAAAGGTGACTGTGGCGTGGAAATACTCCCTATGATTGTGGGGATTAGGAAGAAACCTCGGGAGGACCAAGACTCAAAAGGGAACCCATCCTCCATTGGGCGGCCCGTTAGCGCAAGTCCGTGGTGCGCAGGATCATTCAACAGATAAAGTTAAGGTCCTTGTTCCCCGGCCAAGTCCCCGGCCAAGTCACAGTCCTTTCGGTGTAGATGGTGAGGCTCAGGTAGGGGCTAGCATCAGCACGTTCTCTTGCGGAAATGGCACCTCTAACCCCGGCATCAGTACATACATCCACCGGCAAGCCAGACCATCTTCCAGGTGCTTGTATGCAATTGTCTGACTCAGCAGGGACCCATCCCCTTTGGGTGGCCTGGTTAAATACACAAATCACACAAAAACACAATTTACACAAAGTCAAATTATACAGACGAATACACAAATCACACAAAACACACAAATCACACAATCAGACTAAGTGTAAGGTAACTAGAATGAAAATTCTGGGTGTTGATATTGTCAATGTAAATGTCTTGTGATGAATGCCAGGTTTCCATTCCGTGTCAGAGCAGTAATATTGGTACTGTAAACTCCGACTGCAGTATTATTCCCCAGCTGAACCTCGGAGAAGAAAGACATGTGATGTGGTAAACATGTAACAGACTAATCAAAGGCCAAAGTAAACAGATAAGTCTTTAGATAGAGTACTTTATTCCTCCCCAAGGGGGAATTGCAATGTTGAAGCAGCCGTACAGATAACCAAGAACACTAATATAATTACAAAGAATAATTTAAAATCTTAAAATATTAAGTATGTTACAAAAAGTACAGTAATAAAAAATAGCTCCGTATGTGCAGTTGTTGTTGTTGTTGTTGTATTGTACAATTGTTGTGTATTTACATACATGGCGTGGCGTGTAAATACTACTATCGGGACAGTGGTGACTTATTATACAGGGTTATTGCAGTGAGCAAGAATGATTTCCTGGATCTGTCTTTACTACAGCGGAGCTGTAGGAGCCTTTTACTGAAAACACTCCTCTGTTTGTCCAGTAGATTGTGTAATGGGTGTGTTGTGTTGTCCATTATGTTTAGCAGTTTCTGTTGCATCCTTCTCTCTCTCTCTATAATGGAGCTTCTCCTTCAGCATAGAAGGCTGGATTGTATTGAATGCACTTGAAAAATCAAAAAACATTATCCGTACAATGTCTCCAGATTTATCCAAGTGGGAGTGAGCTCGCTGTAGCAGGTACATGATGGCATCATCTACGCCAGGTATCACCAAATGGCGGACCGCGGTCCGGATCCGGACCCGAACGCCGTCCTGTCCGGACCCAATCACATTCCTGATACGGACCCAAATGCCAAAAAAATTTTAACGGGAGACTATATTTTAAACCGGAGAATTTATTTTCAGACGAGTGTTACGTTCGCCCCCGCTCAACAACTTTCGTTCGCCACCCCCCCCCCCCCCCCCCCCCCCCCCCCCCCCCCCCCCCCCGCTCAACAACTTTCGTTCGCCAACACCCCCCCCCCCCCCCCACCCCCCCCCCCCCCCGCTCAACAACTTTCGTTCGCCACCGCGGACCCGGACCTAAGGTCTGAGCTATCTGCCAAAAATGGACCGCGGAAAGATTTAATTGATTACCCCTGATCTACGCCAATCTCAGGGCAGTAGGCGAATTGTAGTGGATCCAGACAGGTGTTCACCAGAGGTCTGAGGTGAGCTAAGATCAGCCTCTCCAGAACCTTCATGATGTGTGAGGTTAGGGCGACCGGTCTGTAGTCATTGAGAACAGAACAGGTTTAAACATTGAGACCGTGTCTGAGTCCCGAATAGAGGCAGGAAAATTATTCCACAGTTGTGGAGCTTTATAAGAAAAAGCTCTTCCACCTGCTGTGATCTTTTTGATTCTAGGAATAGAATCCTGTGTCCTGCGAACGAAGTGAACATGCTGGGTTGTAATGTTCAATAAGTTCACTAAGATACTCTGGAGCTAAGCCATGCAGTGTTTTATATGTTAATAAAAGTATTTTATAGTTAATACGGAATCTAATTGGCAGCCAGTGTAATGACGATAGTATGGCACTAATGTGATTAAACTTTTTAGTTTTCGTTAAAACTTGCGCTGCTGCGTTCTAACCCAGCTGGAGTTTGTTTATCGATCTACCAGAACATCCAGCTAGAAGACTGTTGCAATAATCTAGACGAGAGGTTATGAATGCATGGATAAGTTTTTCCGCATCATTAGTATTTAATATGTTTCTAATTTTACCAATGTTGCGTATGTGAAAGAACGCTACCCTAGTTATATTATTAATGTGTGTATCGACCGAGAGATCTGAGTCTATTGTGACTCCTAGGTTCTTTACCTCTGCGCTGGGGGTTATAGTGAAAGAATTTAGATTCAATGCTACATTGTGTCTTGTCTCTCACTACCCTAGATCCAACTATTATTAACTCTGTTTTATTCAGATTTAGTGCTAGAAAGTTAGTTTTTTTTTTATCTCGATTTTGCTGTTTACGCTTAAATCATCGGGTTTTGCTGATAAATATATTTTAGTATCATCTGCATAGAAGTGGAAACTGATGTCATGCTTATGCATAATCTCGCCTAAGGGTAACATGTACAGTGTAAATAGAAGTGGTTCTAGGGCTGTCCCTTGTGGGATACCATATTTAATGTGCACGGATTTAGAGGTTTTATTATTAACACTTACACACTGGAAGCGGTTGGTCAAATAAGATCCAAACCAGGAGAGTGCCACTCTTTAATACCTACTGTGTTTTCTAGCCTATCCAGCAAAATGTTGTGATCCACAGTATCAAAAGCTGCACTAAGATCTAACAGTATAAGGAACGAGACACCCATTATCGGACGACATTAGTAAATCATTCACTACCCAGATTAAAGCTGTTTCAGTGCTGTGGTTCGGTCTAAATCCTGATTGGAATTTTTCATGTATACTATTTGATTGGAGATAATAACGTAACTGATTGGAAAGTGAGGTAAATGGGAGATTAGAAATTGGCCTATAGTTGGCTAGAATCTTTGGATCGAGATTTTGTTTTTGATCAATGCGTAGTTACTATTACTTATACTACGGGAGTTGGATTGGAGGTTAGGCTGAGATGTTTTATGACTCTGTAGTCGAATATTATCTATTTTATTATTGAAAAATTTTTAAATTCCTCACTAGTGTGTTTAAGTGTTAAGAACTAGTGTCGTTGATATTTCTTGTTTTGACACGGCCGCAAAGCGAAATTTAGGGTTATTTTTGTTGTTTTCGATTAGTGTCGGATAATATGAGGCTCTGGCTTTTATTAGGGCATGTTTATATTTGACTACGGCGTCTTTCCATGCAATTCTAAACACTTCTAGTGAGGTGGATCTCCATTTGCGCTCCACTGTTCGAGCTGCCTGTTTTAGAAGACGAGTGTGGTCGTTATACCATGGTGCAAGCTTTTTCTCCCTAATTAATTTTGTTTTAACTGGAGCTACACTGTCTAAGTCAGGGGTCGGGAACCTATGGCTCGCGAGCCAGATGTGCCCCCCCCCCCCCCCCCCCCTGCTCAGAAAAATTTCAGGCTCAGGAATTTTTCCCACTATCACCCCAGCAGTATGTTTATAAATGCTGCTGCGGTGTCGGATGTGATAGCGCATGTGGTTTTTATATGGCGCATCTGATGAACATTGTATTTCATATATCAGTAGCGAATGATCTGAAATGGCATAATTTTGGGGGATGATTACCAGATGTTCTATGTTTAACCCATAAGTAAGTATCAAGTCTAAGGTGTGTTTACAGCGTTGAGTAGGCCCTGTTACATTTTGGGTTATACCTACTGAGTCTAGGATGGAATCAAACGCGGTTTTCAGTGGGTCTGATTCATTTTCATAGTGAATGTTGAAATCCCCCCAAGTCTAAGGTGTGTTTACAGCGTTGAGTAGGCCCTGTTACATTTTGGGTTATACCTACTGAGTCTAGGATGGAATCAAACGCGGTTTTCAGTGGGTCTGATTCATTTTCATAGTGAATGTTGAAATCCCCCACAATTACAAACCTTTCAATGGTTAAGATTAATTCTGAAAGAAACTTGGCAAATTCCTGAAGAAATTCTGAGTAAGGAGTCGATAGATGGTCACTAATTTAAGCTTTGCTTTAATGCCTATGAGATTATTGCCCATTCCACCTATCAGAGCGGTTGGGTTTACAGTAAAGGCTAAAACATACTTGCTGTTAACTACGCGTACGCATCATGGCTGCTTCGCGTATCCTGCGTCGGTTTGGCGCGTCTTGCACGTCCTCCAAAAGTTAACGCGACGCGTACGCGAGGTGCAATACACACAAAACCGCTAGGGGCAGTGTAGCCGCTAACCAGCATCAAAATGGACACAACGATATCCAACGACACAAATTCGCCATTCTCACCACGTCTTTGATTTAACGGCCTTACATACCACCTACGAAGGGATCGCTGTCGTCGTTTTTTCTGCCGTGACCGTAAAATTACCCAAAGGCTAATCTCCTCGAGTGTTGCCATGTTTGCATCGTTAAAATACCGAAGCCCTATCTACGTTCTGCCCTCTAGTGGATGCCTCCAGTTTCACGCGTTGCACATAGGCTAGTATGTTCTCAGTAACGTTCACAACGCAGCCGGTTGTGTACGCGAACGCATGGGCAAACAGCAAGTATGTTCCAGCCTTAAGACCTATATCTGTCATATATTGTGGCTACTCCACCTCCATGCCTAGTGATATGGGGCTGATGTACATAACTGTACCCCGGAAGATCTGCTCCATTAAAACCTACATATTCGTCTACTCTAGCACATGTCTCTGTTAAACAGAGTGCATTTAGTCTGTTATCTGAGATTATTTTGTTTACTATTATAGCTTTTGATGCAATCAATCTAATGTTTAGAAGTCCTAGTCTTAGTTTAACATTGCTACTCACTTCATGTTGATTAAAAATCTAAATAAATTAAATAAAACATATCGCCCTGTTATTCCTATACCTTCTATATATAGTTCTAATGTATTATTTCAGTACTGAGTAATTTCAAACCTTGTTAGTTAAAGTTAAAGCTTTCTGAGCACAATGGCAGCAACCCATGCAGGTCAGGATCACTTCATCAGTTCTCTAGTGAGATGACCAGATGCTCTGCTGTTCTGTTGGAGTCAAGGCTACTCCAGTGCTCCATCAAACTTAGCTCTCTTGGTGTGTGTATGTGTATGTCTGTGGCTGTGTGTACATGTGACTCTGTGTTTGTGCCATCTGTTGATAATGTGTATTTTATATTATGTTTCATATTGCATATGTTTTTAAACAATTACTTTTTAATGAAGTGGACATGTGGACATTTTAGTGATTTGTGATTATTATTATTTGAAAAATTCTCTAATTATAGACATTCAGCCAGTAAAACTGTCCTACACATATAGAGGTATTTAAAATTGGCTGGTGTAAAAACAATGCAGTACAAATAAAAACAAATTTTTAGGTAATATAACTTCTTAAAAGAGAAAGCTGACTGATGTAATCTAGTTACAAAAGCATATAAAGCAGAGAGCTGGGGGAGCAGAGACTACAGCTCTTGCCAGCATTTGTTGGGAATCAATTGATTTATCAATTCAAATTATTTTTGGAAGCTAAACATTTAGTACTATTTTTTTTTTTTTTTCCCAAATGTTTTTTTTATTAACTTTTCAAACATTCTTACATTCATTCATCAAACACGTAAATTAAAGAATAGCACAGTATATAGAAATAAACACATATCACACACGTACCAAATTAAAATACATCAATAAAATAAATAACAATAAAAATAAATAACAATAAAAATAAAAATGAAAATAAAAATAAAAATAAAATGCTTCTCAAATGGTATCAGTATCCCTTACATTAGACATCCCATTACCTCCACCCTCTTCCAGAAAGGATATGAATGGGTACCATATCTCCTCAAATTTTTTGCGTTTACCTTTCACTATATAAGTTATTTTCTCCATGACCATGTTAGTCGCCATTTCTTTCAGCCAGTCATTTACATGAGGTGCTTGGACTTTTTTCCAAAACAAAGCTATTAAACGTTTAGCTTGTAACAAACACATGTCAAGAAAAACATATTCCTTTTTTCTCAAAGTCATTTCAGGAGGGTATAAGTGCAGAACAAATACTTTTACTGTTAATGGTAGACTAATACTTGTCATTTTATTAATCATATCCCCAACACCTTTCCAAAAAGACTTTATATGTTCACACTCCCATATGCAATGATAAAAATCACCTTTAAATGTATTGCACTTTGTGCAGGTATCAGGAATATTTTCATTATATTTGTGTAGAATAGCTGGAGTTATATAAGTCCGCATCAACCATTTATATTGTAACAATTTCAATCCTACACTTATTGTTTGTGTCTGAGCGTCCATACATGCCTCTGTCCACTCCCTCTCACACAAATCTTCCTTTAAATCTTTCCTCCAGGCCTCTAATTTATTAATTGACGATTCTTTTGATTCTGATGTTATAAGTCCGTATAGATGTGATACTAAACCTCTTGCATAGCAATCTTTTATCATTTCTGTCTCTAAACTGTTCGGTACTGGCATGTCTAAAGAATTATTCTGAGCTACAAAAATAAAGTTCCTTATTTGTAAATACTTAAAGAAATGGTTTTTTGGTATATTAAATGTATTAACTAATTCCTCAAAAGACTTAAGTTTGTTTGAAGAATACAAATCTTTAATAGATTTTATCCCTTTATCTGCCCAACTTTTAAAGCCTGCATCCAACTTGCCTGGTTTGAAGTCTGTATTACCCCAAATAGGGCTATAACAAGACATTCTATTAGGAATACCAAAATGTTTCTTCACCACATACCATACATTGATCATATTGAGAACAATTGGGTTTGAACAGTTTTTCCGGTGTTGTTTGAGATTAGCTGAGTATATATACCTTTTTAAGGTAAGACCCTGTTTGACTTCCGCTGATTCCATATTAACCCATGATGGGGGGCTTTCTGTGGAAAAATAATACATTATGGTTCTGAGCTGAGCTGCCCAGTAATACCATTGCACATTAGGACAATTAAGCCCCCCTCTGTCATAGGGCAAGTACAAAAGTGAAAGGCGGAGCCTTGGACGCCTGTTGTTCCAAATAAAGTTATTGAATAATGAAGTAAGTCTCATAAAAAGGTGTTTTGAAGGTGACAAAGGGATATTCTGAAATAAGTACAGTATTTTGGGTAAAATATTCATTTTCAGAACATTTACACGACCGATTAAGGATATGGGTAATAATGTCCAACTATCAATAGTATTAGAAATATTTTCAAATAATGGTTCGTAATTTACAGAAACTATGTTCTCTAGTTTTGGTACAACTCGTATTCCCAGATATGTAAAGCTATCTGTTAAGTGAAAATTTGTAGGGTTGTTCTGGAAATGTACCTTGTCTTTATCGTCTAATAACATTAACATACTTTTCGAGTGATTTATTTTGTATCCTGATATCTTCCCAAATGTCCCTATAAGCTCTAAAAGAGCTGGAATAGATTGACTTAAATTTTTAAGAAAAAGGAGAACGTCGTCAGCAAACAAAGCAATTTTGTGTTCCATCTGGCCAACATTGACTCCAGTAATGTTCATGTGTTTTCTAACTGCAATGGCAAAGGGTTCTATAGAAATTACAAAGAGGAGAGGGGAAAGAGGCGACCCCTGCTGGCATCCACGCCCTATGTTGAAAGGTTTTGACACTGTGTTGTTCGTAAGCACCTCAGCTACTAGGTCATTACAAAGAATTTTAACCCATTTACAAAAATTCTCCCCAAAACCAAATTTAGTCAAAAGATCAAATAAGTAGGGCCATGTTAAACGGTCAAACGCCTTCTCTGCATCCAGCGACAAGATGGCAGTGTCTGGCATATTCCGCTGGCTATGAAGGATGTTGAGAAGCCTTCTTACATTATGAAATCCTTGTCTGCGTTGTATAAAACCATTTTGGTCCTCTCCTATTAAATTAGGTAGTACTGCTTCCAATCTCCGTGCTAACAGTTTACATATAATTTTAGTGTCTGAATTAAGAAGACTTATTGGGCGCATGTTTTCACATTTTGTATTACTTTTTCCTGGTTTTGGTAATAGTGTGATTAATGCTTCTCTCATTGATGTTGGAAGAAGACCAGATTCAAATGCCTCTACTGCCATATCTAACAGTGGATGTATCAGTTTTTCTTTATATTTCTTATAAATATCTATGGGAAGACCATCCGGGCCTGGTGTTTTTCCTGGTGTCATTGCATCAATAGCTAGCGTTATCTCTTCAACAGTTATCCCCTCCTCCAGATTCAAATGATCCTCCTCTGAGATTTGAGGCAAATCTAGATCTGCTACAAATTGTATTCGGATCTCATCATGAGGAGAGATCTCTGGACTATATAGATCACTGTAATAATCTCTGAAAGCTTCATTTATCTTTATTGGATCTATAATGTTTCCAGATGGTGCTTCTATTGTAACAATAGCCCGTTCCTCTTGTCTTTTTTTAATTTGCCAAGCAAGTAGTTTTCCAGCTTTGTCTCCATGCTCGTAGAAATTCTGTTTTAGTTTACTTATTTTTACTGCCGCTTTTACTGCTGATTTTTCATTATATTGTGCCCTTAACAGAAGTAATTTATCATGTTCATCTTTATTTGCTACTCTATTCTGATATATAGTCCTTTCCAATTCACAGATCTGTCTCTCCAACTGTCTTAGGTCTTTTCTAGACTGTTTGGATTTAGAGCTACAATATCCAATAATTTGACCCCTAATGTAGGCTTTAAAAGCCTCCCATCTTATACAAGCTGATGTTTCAGATGTATTCATTTCAAAGTAAATGTCAATTTGTTTGCCCAAAAAATCTACAAATGAGGGATCTTGTAACCATCCTGCTTGCAGGCGCCATTTAGGAGGAGTACTGGCTATCCTTTTATCTGTATACGTTAATGATACCGCAGCATGGTCAGAGACTACCACTGTGTGATATGTACAATCTGTTATCTTTGAAAGCAATGTTGCTGATACCAAAAAGTAGTCAATACGTGAGTATGTTTTATGAGTCCCAGAATAACATGAGTAAACCAAAGAGCTAGGGTTAAGCTGTCGCCATATATCCACTATATTTAAATCTGTCATGAATTGTTTTATTATTTTCCTAGATTTGGCATGTGTAGCATCTAAGCCTGTTGAGCGATCTTTTACTGGGTCCATTGTGCAGTTCATATCACCTGCCACAATATTTTGGCCTTTCAAACCTGATATTGAAAGGAACAGATCGCTGAAAAAGGCAGGATTATCATCATTAGGGCCGTAAACATTAATTAAATTAATTTTATCTCCAAACAAAAACCCTTCTATTATAATAAATCTTCCAGCTGGGTCTTTTACTATGTTTTCCACTTGTAAGGGAATGGATTTATGAACGAGTGTCATCACTCCTCTGGCATTTGAGGCGTAACAGCATGAGAAAACCCGACCCCGCCATCTCCTCTGAATTCTAACAGTTTCCCCTGTTGTCATGTGCGTTTCCTGCAAAAATATTATCTTTGCCTTAAGTAATTTGATTCTGTCCATTACTTGTTTCACTTTTTTAAGACTACCCATTCCCCTACAATTCCAAGTTATGAATTCCACCTTTTCAGTTTCTGACATTACATTTTTTACTGTACTTAATCACCTTATGTACCCCTTTCAGATCATGAGACAGACTTACCACTGAGAAGCTAAAGCAAAAAGCGAAAAACACATACAACAGCGCAATAGGCGCCACACATACCAAAACTTTAGAACTGAACATTGCAACCTCCTTCACACAAACCCTCTTATGTTGGTCTAACCCCCCTCCCCCCTTTATGTTTACTCCCTGTATGGGAACGTTAGATCCACACATATGTGAGGAGCTAACTACTGTTTGGCTCTTTCACTCACCTACTTTGACACAACCCTTTACCTTCTAATAATCTACTCAATTTTTAAAGTAAATTCAACCTCAAACTAGGTTACACCTGTCGTAAAATGCACATAACTGAGACTTCATTTAACTTAGATTTTCTATATCTTAGAATAACTCAAAACTTTGTTCAGAATAGTACACTGTTAATCAGACCAGGCCTTAGTCTTATTATCCCCCTTTTCGAAGACCACAACATGAAAATAATAATAATAATAGCCTATCAAAGAAATAATAATAATAATAATAATAAACTGAACTATAACATCCTCAGCCAACAAATGTGAGTCCGTCTGCATTAGTTGAGCATATTTCAAGCGATTAACATAAGTAACCTATTGTGCATCTGCAGACAAAAATCAGGATATAGCCTAGCAAAAACCAGTTTTAATGAAAGGCTACCTCTTTTCTCAGTTACCCAGTCCTTCCATGAATTGCTCCACCTCGGTTGGGGTATTATACAGCTCTGTTTTCCCATTGTATGTGAGAAGCAATCGTGCAGGGAAGACGATGCGATGCTTGTCGATTCCCCTCTGTCGTAGCTTCTTTCTCACTCCATCATAAGCCCTCTGCTTCCTGTGTGTTTCAGCGGTGACATCGGGAAAGAATCGGATTGCTTGATCTTTATATTCCACTGTCCCTTTATCCCTGGCCGCCCGCAACACCTCTTCCTTCTGTCTGTAGTTGAGAAACTTTATAATGAGAGTTCTCGGTCGGGGTGGAGGGGCATTGGCATCAGCTCCGTCCTTTGCCTGGTGTCGCGGGCCGATTCTGTGCGCGCGTTCCAGTGCCAGCGCGGCGTCCTTCATCTCTAGTATTGAGGGAATCCAATTTTCTAGGAATCTACTCGCATCCCGTCCTTCCTCGTTCTCTGGCAAGCCCACTATTCTCATATTATTTCTCCGACTGCGATTTTCCATCTCGTCCATTTTCTCTAACAACGACTTGACTTGGGGTTCTAAAGTGTTGACACGAGTTTTAAGTTGGGTTACTTCATCCTCTACACCCGAAATGCGTTCTTCTGCCTCTTCAACTCTTTCGTTTATTTCTTTTACTTTTTCCAGTACTCCATCTATCTTTTCAGTAATTCGCTTTTCCATTCGTTTTATTGCATTCATGACATCCGAAGTGCTGGGGCTGTTAGTGGAGCCCCCGTCATGATGGGTTTCACTTTCGCTTTCGCCATCTTCAATGTCCTCGTGTTCAGCTTCAGAAAACTCTCGTCTTTCGGTGTCTTTTTCTTGCTTTTGCTGTTTTTGAGCAACTGTCTGTCTTCTCCTTTGTGACATTGTCTCTAATTTGTTGAAATCAGAACAAAATTTCGATAATGAGTAGAATTTATACGTTTTCAAGGATTTATAATCAGGAGGGTAGGTGTCACGCAGCCTCTCAGCTCCCCGCCATCACCGGAAGTCTTTAGTACTATTTTTAATGGACACCCTGCTGTGTGCACGCTAGGTACATTTGGTTTTTTTTTGCGTGCTCTGAAAAATAAGCTTGTGTATATTATGTTGATTTGTTATTTTTGAGTAATAGGTTGTGCATTTGTTTATCTTTGCTTTCGTGTGTGTGTGTGTGTGTGTGTGTGTGTGTGTGTGTGTGTGTGTGTGTGTGTGTGTGTGTGTGCGTGTGCAATGGTTCCTCTGTCTCCATAGGTGACCGCATCCTGGCGGCAACAGATCGACTGCAGCTGTGGGCTCCACCCACCACTGACACACTACTGGAGGAAGAGGCCGGTCAGCTCACTGAAGATCAGCCGCACCCCGTTCTCAATGACTGGAAGTGTGTGTGGCAGTGCAAGTGAGTCCTGAGAGCACACAAATACATCATCAATGTAACCTGGATAGTAATTTTGAGATTAGAAGTATAAGGTTCTACTCACTTTCTTACCCAGCATAAAAGTAACAAGAATTTTGGTTGTAACAGTGAGCTGCATGCAAAGATATAAAATAAGCTTTTTTTTCTTCATAAGCATATCAGACAAACAGGCAGTCAATTGTAAAAAAAGTCCTCACCAGGATTTTGCTCAAGCTTGCTAGATTTTCTAATTAACAATCCAGGTAAAATTAGTGGAATCAACACAATCCTGAGCAAAATCCTGGTGAGGACTTTTAATCGCGGCACCTGGAATTGACAGCACTAATACATATACAGGGTTGACTGGAATGCAAGCTGCAATGCATGTGATGCTAATGTGCATGTGAATGCAGCTCAAGAGACATGTTGGCTTTGAAAATAGAGGAAACTGGGGGGGGCAGTTTCCTCTGAGGGGCTGAAGGAGTGCAAGAGTGGGGCAAGAGTGGTGCAATGCAAGTCTTTCCCAACCAGTAATAGACAGAAAACACAAATGTACAACCATCAAAGGTTTCACTTCTGTGAAGCATGTAATGTGACCTGTAGCGGCAGTCCAAGTGTTGTTGGTACCATTATTTCCTCACTGAGCAGAAGTCATTCACATTTTTTATTTCCTTTTCACAATCCTGTATTTTGTTACACTGTTACAGATTTATGAAAATTGAAAGAGTCTAGGGTTAATTGAAAGAGTAAATATGAAAACTATCTCATAAAATATGGTCATTCTGCTGCAAGTCACCAAAGTAAACCACAAAGTATTAATTTTAAAAGTCAGAGCAGTCAGGTTGGATTTAGTTTTGAGTTTTTCCAGACTACTAAATATGGGGATATGGAATGACAAACCCAATCATCCAATGAGAAACCAAGTGGTAAAATATAAGCAATAATACCAAAATAGACATCTCCATTACCTGAAAGGGTTCAGGAGTAATGCTGAGTTTCCTTTTTTATTGCTGAACCAGTAAGTTGTTTGGTTAGGTTTGCTAGCCGTCTAGATTATTAATTAATAATTGAATGCAGTTTCCGAAAACTGACAGCAGATGCTAAACGCTTATGGCCACCAGTCTTGCACATGCGTGAGACAAGTTGGTTGTTTTTACCACACCCTAAACTAAGAGAAACATATCATGTACATATCAGCATAGTTTCATTTTGATAAACTGGAGTCTGCTAGCTATGACATTAGCTACTTAACGATCCTAGGTGGGTGCGGCAGGCCTGAAATTAGCAAAACATCAGAAACAAAGTTTAAGATGCAGCTTAACTGTAGCTGTCGTTATGCAGTGTTTTCATTCATATATGTAGATAGCTACATTTGAATTAATTGTAAATGCAATAAATTTTCAAATTTTGTTTGTTTTGAACATTAGTACCTAAGCTACATTAACTACCTGTATTACCTGTAACTACAGATTGACAATGAATCAAAATTTGGAATGGTGATTTTTAATCACCATGGTGATTTTCATACATAACTAATTTTGAACATTTTGCAATTGAATTAATATACTGTTTTTAACCTATATACTGTTTTAAGTGAGTTTTTAAAAATAATATTAAATTTTTTTCATTTTTAACCTTTTTGTGTAGCTGCGTCCTGTCTCCGGTACAAATCTGTTTTTCTGAATAAAAAATAACTAATAATATTGAAAATTCTTAAAACACAAGCTCATTACACAAAATTTATTTTTAGAACTAGTATAACTGCATACCGATTTTCAGCCATCTACACGCAACTGTTCACTAGAAATCCTGTTCTGAACACACCGTGTTTACACCATGTAGTTTACACGTGCAGCTTGACTCCCCCTTAAAATTGTCCTTTTAAAAAGTCTACAAAGTAAGATGACCATGCTTTGTCACCTAAAATTCATTTACTATCAAAGCATCAGTATCACACTTTCAAACAGCATATGGAATGTTGGTAAATACCTTTATTTGCTTGCTCACAACATCTTATAAAAATGCGTAATCCCCTCCTTTGCTGAGAACGACAATGCTCGACCTAGCAATGACATTGCAGTGTCGTTTTACGTAATCTGTTCTCGAATTGCAAAGCTACATCTGTTTACTTTTGAATTCTGTAGTTTTTATTGGTCTGGAGGGTGGTGGTGGTGGTTTTGAAAGACAGCTCTTCACACCTCTGCCTGACTATGTGTAAAGGGAAAGGGAATGACATATGCAACACCACAAGCCATATCAGTTGTAAACATACTAATCTAAGGTAAGCTAAACTAGATTAGATTAGATTAGATTCAACTTTATTGTCATTACACATGTACAAGTACAATGCAACGAAATGTAGTTTAGCATCTAACCAGAAGTGCAATAAAGTAGCAAGTGCAAAATGTACAATATATATAATCTACATAGATTTACAGATTATAGAATTTGGTATATATTATATAAACTATTTTGAAAACAGAATTTGGTGTGAATGTGTTGAGGTTCTATAGACATAATATAGATGGGTATTTAACAATATAGACATGATATACAGATGGAATAATTACAGGAATATGTATATGTATATTACATGTATGTACAGAATATAAGAATTATGAATAAAATACAATTATTACAATGTTGTAAAAGGTGCATCAAGTACAGAGGAGTAGTGCAAGCAAATTCAGCAACCAGATGTGTGTGCATGTATACTTGGGAGTGTAATAGTCCATATAGAATATTGATGTGTGTGTATGTTAGTTGTGAGCAGAGTTCAGTAACGAGACAGCTCTGGGGAAAAAGCTGTTCCTCATTCTGGTTGTCCTGGTCCGGAGGCTCCTGAAGCGCCTGCCCGAGGGCAAGAGAGCAAAAAGCGTGTGAGCAGGGTGAGAGGAGTCCTTAAGAATACTTTTAGCTCATCGCAGAGAGCGTTTCTTTTGGATATCCTCAGCTGATGGAAGTGCAGTCCATGTTAGACTCTGTTTGGCTAAACTGAAGCAGTCGTAGATTATTTTGGTAGTGAATATTTTGGTTGCATATAATTTTAGACTTTCTAGAAATAGAAAAGGTTTAGTTTAGCTGGAGTTTGGTGAGTTGTTTGGGCAGAATGCTAAACCGGAAGTTAGCTAAGGGAGCTACGAAGGACGCAGTTGCATTTGTGAGCATGAATAAACAGTTGTGAATAAGAGAGTGCATACTAAATATTAGAATATAAGCAGTATTAGAACATTTAAGTACTTTTTAAGTAAGTATCCTCATTTAAGTAGTATCCTCAGCGTCGTTTACCCTCTTGGCATGGTTAGCTTAGCAAGCCTCTTGGAAGCTATATCATCTTTTGGCCAATTAATAATGAAGCTATAGGTAATGAACTTGCTGGACTTTCTGTAAGATATCCAACATTATTATTTTGTTATAGTAAAAAATTAAATGTTGCATGGTCTTGATGTATTGTGACCATCTTGTATAAGGATGTGGCACATTTGGTGTCACCCTGTATTTTGCAACATCCATGTGTACTTCAGTTTGAAGCCCAGTTCATCTAAGGAAAGGCTTCCCAGCAGTGTCTTAACTGATTTTTGAAATTTGGACAAAGACCTCAATTCTTGTCTCATAACACTAAAACTATATGCCACTTTCTGGGCAGTGTGTTGGTGATATGATGCAGCTTCTATTTCCCCACAATTGATCCAATATTGCTCACCAAGATTTCCAAAACTTGGAATTAATGTGGTCTCTTATTCAGAAAAGGTGAACTTTTTATTGATTTACTGTATGTACTAGTGTTGCACGGTATACCGATACTAGAGTAGTATCGCGATACTTCGTCATTAAAAACGGTACTATACCCAGTTTGCTTAGTATCGGTGCTATAGGACTAAGTGCGCCGCAGCGCAATGAACAGTCATGTTTGTAGGGTTCATACACCAACAATGTGGAATTAAAGCACGTCACTTTCAAGGTCCATTTCAATATTTCCCAGCACGTTAAACTTTAGTTAAATATTTATACATATACTCGAAATTATTCGCTTTTTTATCACATTATTTAATGGTTGTTTATTTTCAAAACGCCCAATTTTAAAGTCTTCACGTTCTCTCATGTTTCGTCCTGGAATTACAAGAGGCTCGTATTTGTTAACGTAATACAAGAGAACGGTTCAGTCAGACAGCTATTTGTTTCAAGCATTTTCAAGCACGCGGACAAGGTGTGCTGACTCGCGCGCTACGGTTACTCGCGAAAGCTTAAACCTAGCTTAACACAACAAATCTGGCCAAACACCTGAAGGCACGCATATTTGTACAAAACATTCCAAGAGGTTGGTGATTATTCCCATTTCTAGTATTATAGCATACAAAATTATGTGTCCGATTATGGTATCCTAGCAAATGTCATATTCTTGGTTTAAGAGCCGTTAAGTGCGACAGCATACTGGGAGAAAAAAAGAGTGATCGTACTACAATGGATCAATCATCTATGAATACTGAACTCTAATACTGAAGTTTTAGTTACTTAAAGAGTTAAAGTTGTTTAAAGTATACTTAAAATACACTTTTTGCACTAGCCTTTTTTAACTTCTAAATGTGAATTCCAGAGTGCACTACTATTATTTATGTTAATTTATATTAATGTGCAATTATTAATTTTTCTGTTTTAATGTAATAGGGACTACACCTTTTATTTATTTGACATTTGTGAAACAAAATACAATATTCATTTGTTTGTTTATAAAAATAAATAAAAAGCCTTTAAAACGGAAATGAGCACAGTATCTGACTTTGGTATCGAAAATCGTATCGAATTTCAATACTTTTTAAAGTATCGTATCGAAGTTGTAATTCTTAGTATCGTGACAACACTAGTATGTACCGATGTATAGTGGCCAACATCTTGGTGTGGCACTTTGGAGAGGCCTTGGACACCTAGTAGACAATACTGTGGAGCTCTTCAGTACTTCCATGTATATGCTCAATATTGTTTATTTTGTCATACAACACCCTGTTAAATGAGAAAAAGCAGAGCATGGCAGATTTTACATCACCAGTGTACAATTACAGTTTAAAACCCCAAAATCCCTCAAAATTATTTTTTAAATACACTTTTTTTCTGTATTAGAGTCTCTCATGGAGCCACAATTATGGAAATATAAGCCTGCAGGTGAATCAATATGTTGGCCAACTGTCTCCTTGAGTCCTGAATAATCATTTTCCTATATGAACAACTTGAGATAACAACTAGTGTTAAAGTGTATTAATACAAATTGTTTAAAAATAATCTAAAAATGGCCACTGCACAAAGGGGTTTCAATTTCATTTTGTAGTAAGTTCATTAATGTTGTCTCTGTGTAACTGTGAGATTTTAGATTTTTACTGATTCTAGTCCTAGGTGATTTTTCGTCCCATGCATGATCATAGGAGTGTATGTTTTAGTGCGACTGCCTGTGTGTGAAATGTAAATAAGAGAACCTATTCTTGTTGCTGCCTCTCAGGACTGCTGCTGCCATACACATAATCAAATGGTCTCCTGATGGGGAGTACTTCGCCACAGTGGGGAAGGTAATGCCTGCACACAAACACACACCTCTTGTATTAGTACTGCAGTAAAACTTCTTATCATATCGCTCAGGTCTGATAATTATGATTAGCAAGTAGGGCTGGGTATCGATTCAAATTCCAAGAATCGATCCGATTCCGATTCTAAAGATTAAGAATCGATTTATTTCGATTTAATCCGATTTAATCGTTTCGATCCGATTCGATCCAATTCGAGGTTTAGTGTTATTAAAAATGTATTTGAGCTGTTTCCTGACTATGTACAGAAGCAACATGTTAAAACTAGTATTATATCGATATTAATCAGCAAATAGTTACTGGTAGTTGGTAGTTACTGATGGCTGGAAGACTGGTGAAAAGGGTCATCATAAATCTACCTTCAAGAAAGGTAATCCAGGACAATAAACAGAGGACATCTTTGAGGTGTCTGCAACAGTGGACTCCTACTGGGACACTAACCAGTGCATTATTATTATGATTGAAATAATTAAGAATTCACCCAAAAGCTGTTGCTACCAAATGCATTTTTATTTTAAAAGTGCTCACACTTAATAAACTGAAAGTATAAAATGTAAACGTGTATTTTTCTTTAAAGTGCGAATATAAGAACAGAACTGTCATGTTACGGTCCCCGACCCCTCCAATTTGGGCGTGTGTTAACGTTGTCTGCGTCTGTAGATCTCCGTGGGTGCGGGTGCGTCTTGTGATGATCCGTCTCACCTCGTGGGGTTTGTGTGTTCGCACAACGTCCGGTGCTCGTCGTTGTTTGAGTCGCACACGTTCTATGTAAACGTGTTTTATGTGCGCTGTCTGCGCTTAGGTAAATGTAATAAACGTAACGATTTGGAAAGTGCAAAGGATTCTGTCTCGTCCATCGCCTTGCGCCCAACGTTACAAGAACATTTTTAACTTTTTTAAACTGTAAAAACACTGGGTAAACTGTCAGTGACATGGACTAACTGTAAATAGTCACTGACACTGGATAAACTGTCCTTCTGCTTTTACATTGCCGATTTGACTATCGTCGTTACCGGCACTGTCCGACGCCATGTTGTTTTACAGTTAGTTAGACCGAGCACGCCTGCGTGAATTCAGTGACAAGGCGGGGGTAAAAGTTCACTAAAAAATCGATCTTTGGACGTACGAATCGATTATCAGATCATCATATGCGAATCGATTCTGAATCGGAAAATCGATTTTTTCAACACAGGCCTATTAGCAAGACACATGCACAATGCATGCGCATGAGCTGTGCAAAGAAGATTAAGAATAATTTGGCTGTGGGAACTGGGAATGCTGCAGGGCCATGTGCAGAGTAGTGATTCGTCTGGATGACGCACACTCTTGCGCTCTTGGGAGTTTTCAAAGTCAAAATAAAATCTCTTTGGCAGTAGATCTTAAAAGAAATCTACTCCTGTAGCTCAACCTGGTAGAGCAGGTAGGTCAAGGTGCTATCGGCACCAGGGTCTTTGCTTTTCAGAGAGCATGGGTGCGCGCGCGCGCACACACACACACGCACACACACTTTAATACTGATACATTTTGTAAGAGCATTTGGAGCATTTGAAAATGTAAAAATAATAATGCTGTTTAATTAAATCTTCAATCCCTTTTGGTTAGTGCTTGATGGAACTATGTTTTCCTGTAGTAATTGCATTACATTGAAGCAATGAAATATGGTAAGCTCATTTGGAAGTGATTTTGTTTGCACATCCTTTCTGGCAAATTTTCTCCAGGTTCAGATTTGTTTAATGATGATTCGGGACTGCAATTTTCAAATAGTGCTGCAACTTGTAATGACTCTGTCACTGTAGAACATTTATGTTAAGTCAGTGAGTTCTGTATTGCTTTGTACTTGGAATCATTGTCCTCTTGAAATGTGGAGTTTGTCCCAAACATTAGTTTTTTTATAGACTAAAGTCGACTGTTTTGCTGTCTCCCTGTATTTTGCACCACCCATCTGTACTTCAGTTTGAAGCCCAGTTCCTCTGAGGAAAAGTATCCCAGCAGTGTTCCCTACACCATCACTTCACTGTTGGGATCGTGTTTGTGGAGGAATGAGCAGCATTACATCTGCACCACACACAGCTTTTTGAAATTTGGCCAAAAACCTCAATTCTTGTCTCATAACACCAAAACTATATGCCACTTTCTCGCATATACTGAGATTTCCAAAACTTGGAATTAATGTGGTCTCTTATTCAGAAAAGGTGAACTTTTTTATTGATTTACTGATTCATAAGAAATTGCATGTCCTTGTTAGGGCAGCTAAAACATTTGAAGAAAAATAGGATGTTAAAATGAAAACCCCCTTGTTTCCTCTTCTGCTTCTGCCCAGACACTGAGTACTTGCATCTCTGATCTTAAACTGTGGCTGCACCAAAACTACCTCAAACTCAATGCCGATAAAACTGAGGGCTTGGTAGGCTCAAAATCACTACTTCCTGATATCCCTAACATCACCGTCAATGTCGATGGTGCTTCCATTAAGCCTTCTCATACTCATACTTCTTCTCAAAGAACCTTAATTGTCTATTCGAATCAACACTTAGTTTTGAAGCTCACATTAAATTCGTAACTAAAATAGCGTTCCGCCACCTGCGCAATATTGCTCGCCTTCGCCCCATCCTTAGTGATGACGATGCCAAAATGCTCGTTCACGACTTCATCTGTTAACATCTCGATTACTGCAATTCATCCAGAACTCTGCAGCTCCTGTCCTCACGTCTTCTAAGCACTCTGCGCACAATAGATGCTGACATGGCCAGTGATGGCAACCTATGAACTGGCTGTCATGGGACCTCAGTACATACTCTTTTTATATCAGCTCAAATGTTTTCACTTTTATTTATTTCTATTGCACAAATTCAAAAATAGGTTAAACATTTGTGAAGAGTACATTTAAACCATGTTCCAAATTATTTTGCAAGTGATATTTTTCTCAGATTTTCCTAAAAGGTCAATGCAAATGATGGTCAGTATAATTTTTATGTCATGAACCAATAAAATATAAATACGATTTTATTGAACAAACCTCCCAAAGATAACGTTTTCAAAAACTCAAAATGCACTGTTCCAGATGATGCACAACAGAGTTTCAAAACATTGTAAAGAACTGCAAATGGTAATTCTTTGAATTTGCAGCATTAAGTGGTCACATTTACTACAATTAAAAGCTATCTCAATCAAAAACATCTTAACAGGCCAAGTTACATGTTAACATAGGACCCTTTCTGTGATATCACCTTCACAATTATTGCATTCATTGAACTTGAGTTTTTGGAGAGTTTCTGTTTGAATTTCTTTGCAAGATGTCAGAATAATAATAATAGTAATAATAATAATACATTTTATTTATAGGCGCCTTTCACGACTCTCAAGGTCACCGTACATAAAAGAATAAAATCAAAGCAAAGAACATAAACAACAACAAACAAACTAGAAAAAGCAGGGAGCAGAATAGAGACTATATGCAGTCCTAAACAGGTGTGTTTTGAGGCGTGATTTAAAAACGTCCAAGGAATCAATATTTCGGATGTCCGGTGGAAGATAGTTCCAGAGACGGGGAGCTGAGCGACTGAAAGCTCTTAGCCCCATGGTGCTCAAACGGGCCAGGGGAACAGTGAGACTGATAGACAAGGAGGATCTGAGAGTGCGGCTGGGTCTGTTAATGTGTAGGAGCTCAGTGAGATATGGAGGGGCAAGGTGATGGATAGCCTTAAATGTGAGAAGTAGAAGTTTATAATCAATGCGAGATTTAACAGGGAGCCACTGAAGCTGCTGAAGAACAGGACTAATGTGATGAAAGGATGGTGTTCTAGATATGACACGGGCAGCAGCATTCTGAACCAGTTGAAGCTTATAGAGGGATTTGAGGGGGAGACCGAACAAAAGAGAATTACAATAGTCCAGGCGGGAAGTGACCAGGGAATTAACCAAGATGGCAGTATTGTCAGGAGTGAGAGAGGGACGGAGACGGTTAATGTGACAGAGATAAAAGTATGCAGACCGATTGATGTTATTTATATGGGTTTGGAAAGACAGAGTGCTATCAAGGACGACACCCAGACTCCCAGAATAGCCTCCCAGAGATGTTTTGATGTGAACTGTGTCCCACCCTCATAGATCTTTTGCTTGAGGATACTCCAACTGTTCTCAATAGGGTTGAGGTTTTCATTCAGGGGAGGATGGTGGCTAAACCATGAGAGTTTCTCTCCTTTTATGCCCATAGCAGCCAATGACACAGAGGTATTCTTTGCAGCATGAGATGATGCATTTTCATGCAGGAAGATGATTTTACTACGGAAGGCACGGCTCTTCTTTTGTACCATGGAGGAAAGTGATCAGTCAGAAAGTCTATATACTTTGCCGAGGTAATTTTCACATCTTCCGGGACCCTAAAGGATTCCAGCCCACATGATTCTGCCACCTCCTTGCTGATGTCACAGCCTTGTTGGGATGCAGCCTTGTTGGGCTATTCACCAACCATCCACTGCACAGCATTCATCAGTGAACAAAACTGTTTGAAAATTAGTTTTCATGTATATCTGTGCCAACTGTAACCATTTCTGCTTGTGAGCACTGGTTAGGGGGCCACATAGTAGATTTATGCACATTGCTTGAAACCTGTGACCTGTTTAATAATGTGGAACATCCTTACCTTTCATTTGGCTCACCTGGCAAACTAATTATCACAGGTCTCTGAGATTAATTTCAGTGATCCAAAGAGTCCTGAGACACAAAGCCATCCATTAATTTAATTGGAAAAGAAACAATTCTGTCTTTATACATGGTGTAAACCTATATGACCGCCACAGACCTTCATGGACATACATTTAGACCATTGAGACCTTTCTCTATATATTTCTTCTCATTGTTTTTTCTCTATCTCCTCATCCGTTTCATTTTTTTTCTGTGTTATTTCACGTTCCTTTCTCAGGACGACTGTTTGTTGAAGGTGTGGTACCCAACCACAGGATGGAAGTCTGCGATGGTTGTCTCTGAAGTGCTGGAGAGGAGAGCTCCCCTGGTACATTTCTCCTTTGTGTACCTGGCCCACCCTCGCACTGTTACAGGCTTTTCCTGGAGGAAGACCAGCAAATACATGCCCAGGTGCGTATGGCTCATTGCTGCCCTCTATCATGGCATTGCTCTCTCACCATTGTCTTTCATGTTTTTATTCAGAGACTTGCATTAGTTTGCATTAATTGTCTAACAAACAAAAATGGAAATTGTTTCTTAGGGTTCACACATGTAGTGTGAGAAACCTATTGTAATTGCTCAGATCTTTAGGGTTCACACACAGTGTGGGAAACCTATGTAATTCTTAGGACATTTAGGGTTCACACACACAGTGTGGGAAACCTGTTGTAATTGCTAAATGTTTCTTATTAGGGTTCCAAGCACCAGAGGTGCTGAAACCCTATTGTAATTGTTCTGATTCTTATTATTTTTCTCCGCTATAGCGCATACCTACAGTCATGGCCAAAACACTGCAAATATTGACTTGCTGCATTAACTCATTCTAACTGTCAATAAAAGCTGTTGTTACTCATAATATGATTTGCAATTATATTTCTGTATGTGAAAATACATCTGATAAACACACATAAAAACCAGAGGGCAGCAGATCATGTGAAAATATAATATTTGTGTCATTCTCAAAACTTTTGGCCATGACTGTGCACCGTATGTCATAAACAAAAAATTCCAAATTCATCTGATCAGGCATCTTCCATTCTACAAAAAAGAAAATAGAACCCATAAGCTCAGCCCACTTAGGCCCCGTCCACATGACGCCGGAGGTTTTTAAAAACGGAGGTTTTTGTCTCCGTTTTAGCCTACCGTCCACACGACGCCGGAGGTTTTTAAAAACGGAGGTTTTTGTCTCCGTTTTCAAAAATATCTCCGTCCACACGACACCGGAGGTTTTTAAAAAACGGAGGTTTTGTCTCTGTTTTAGCCTCCCGTCCACACGAAAACGGAGGTTTTTGAAAACGCCTTCCAAGGTGGAGACTTTTGAAAACTCCGGTCTCGGCGTATTCGTGTGGACGGGGAAAACGCATGTTTAGGAAAACGCTGACGTCACATAGTGAGTCTGCGCATGTCTTTTTTTGTTTACATTCGCTCAGCTTGTTCAGCATGGATACGCAGCTGATATGCAGCCGTGAAACGCTGCAATTAACATGCCAGCCCAGTAGAGGGCGATCGTACTTCCCACAGAATGACATCAAAACACTATCGTCTAGCCCCCTATCGTCGCTTGCTGCTATATTGTTTGCTTGTTTTTGTATATTTTTTGGACTTGTGTGGCTCAGTAAGGGTGCTTTTGTGGGTCTTACTGTGGTTGTGTTTGTGGGTCTCAGTATGGGTGCTTTTGTTGGTCTCAGTATGGCTGTGTTTGTGGGTCTCAGTATGGTTGTGTTTGTGGGTCTCAGTATGGGTGGTTTGCAAGGATATTTATCCTTGTCTTTGTTGTGTTTGTGTTTTTGTACTTTTGCATGCTGGACCTGTGAATTTAACTGAATGTGTGGGTGTGTGCGCTTGCAGGGGCTCAGTGTGTAACGTGTTGCTGACCTCATGTGTGGACGGAATCTGTCGCTTGTGGAGCGAGACCCTTTTGCCTGAAGACAGCCTGCTAGGGGGACAGATCACAGAGAACAGCACCAGCTTCAGCTCCTCTCTGCCCTGCAGCAGCCAGAAGGACAAGATCCAGCATGCCCTGGAGGTGAGGGTGCAGAGCCTCCTTCTGCGCACACACACACACACACACACACACACACACACAGACAGATACTTCCTCAAGACATACCATGCATTCCAGTGGGAAGGCAGCATTTCTGGGTGGCCTTGTCATGTTCCTGAGATCATGGCTCTCCAATTAATGAGACATCTCATTAGTTTGGTTCAATTTGGAAGACTGATTTCTTAGACAGTTATAGATTGACATAATTCAACACTATAAGAGTACCGTCTCAAAAGCAGCAATTGTAGCTTCAGTTTCCTGTTCTTAGCTGACAGGAGTGACACCTGGTGTGGTCTTCTGCTGCCTGTAGCCCATCTGCCTCAAGGTTCGACATGTTTTGTGTTCTGCATGCCTCAGTTGTAACAACTGGTTATTATTACTGTTGCCGTTCTATCAGCTCGAATCAGTCTGATGATTCTCCTCTGACCTCTGGCATCAACAAGGCATTTGCACCCACAGAACTGCTGCTCACTGGAAATTTTCTCTTTTTCAGACCATTCTCTATAAACTCTGTAAATACTACAGATCTACTGGGATTTTCATGCACAATTTAGATTTACAGTTTGTGAAATACTCAGACCTGCCCTTCTGGCATCACCAGCCATTTTATATTCAAAGTCACTTAAATCTCCTTTCTTTCCCATTCTGATGCTCGGTTTGAATTGCAGCGGATCGTTTTGGCCATGTCTACATGCCTAAATGCATTGAGTTGCTGATTCAACATTTGGGTTAATGAATGAGCAGTTGGACAGGTGTACATACGGACATGTGAAGGGACAGGATGTAAAATACGGACATGTCCCGGGAAATACGGACGTTTGGTCACCCTATCGTGCTAGAAATACATTTAGCAGCTAAGTTATCATTACTGACCTGCGCGTTAGCCCCAACATGTTTTGCGTTGAGGTGGTAACGAAGGGTGGAAGTGCTCCTGTGATAAGCGAACTCCTTCCTGCATAAAGTGCAAATAACACTATTTGTGTTTGTACTTCCATTTGGAAGTTTCTTATATTTAAATTTCCCATCCACAAGCGTAGCCTTTTCAGTCACCTCCTCATGCTCATCTTATTGTGCGTCCATATAATCTGTATGTCTGGAACTCGTGCACTGAGAAACATTCCACAGTGCAAAAGTGTCTCATGTGTTAAATGCGTTAAAATGCGTTAATTTTCCTGTAATTAATTAATCGAAATTAACGCATTAAAGTCCCACCACTTATTTATATATATATATATATATATATATATATATATATATATATATATATATATATATATATATATATATATATATATATATATATATGGCTGGGTATCGATTCAAATTCCAAGAATCGATCCGATTCTGAAGATTAAGAATCGATTTATTTTGATTTAATCCGATTCGATCCAATTCGGGGTTTAGTGTTATTAAAAATGTATTTGAGCTGTTTCCTGACTATGTACAGAAGCAACATATATCCTACATATATATTATATCGATATTAATCAGCAAATAGTTACTGGTAGTTGGTAGTTACTGATGGCTGGAAGACTGGTGAAAAGGGTCATCATAAATCTACCTTCAAGAAAGGTAATCCAGGACAAAGAACAGAGGACATCTTTGAGGTGTCTATATCTGCAACAGTGGACTCCTACTGGGACACTAACCAGTGCATTATTATTATGATTGAAATAATTAAGAATTCACCCAAAAGCTGTTGCTACCAAATGCATTTTTATTTTAAAAGTGCTCACACTTAATAAATTGAAAGTATAAAATGTAAACGTGTATTTTTCTTTAAAGTGCGAATATAAGAACAGAACTGTCACGTTACAGTCCCCGACCCCTCCCTTTTGGGCGTGTGTTAACGTTGTCTGCGTCTAATCGTCTGTCGTCTCCGTGGGTGCGGGTGCGTCTTGTGATAAGTCTCACCCAGAGACCGTATATACAGTCACTGGTCTCACCTGTGGCTCGTCTCGTCATCACTGGGGGTTTGTGTGGTTTGTCTATTTAATGTGCGTTCGCGCAGCGTCCTGTGCTCGTCTTGTTTGAGTCACACATGTTCTATGTAAACGTGTTTTATGTGTGCTGTCTGCGCTTCGGTAAATGTAATAAACGTAACGATTTGGAAAGTCCAAAGGATTCTGTGTCCATCGCCTTGCGCCCAACGTTACAAGAACATTTCCAACTTTTTTAAACTGTAAAAACACTGGGTAAACTGTCAGTGACATGGACTAACTGTAAATAGTCACTGACACTGGATAAACTGTCCTTCTGTTTTTAGATTGCCGATTTGACTATCGTCGTTACCGTCACTGTCCGACGCCATGTTGTTTTACAGTTAGTTAGACCGAGCGCGCCTGCGTGAATTCAGTGACGAGGCAGGGGTAAAAGTTCACAAAAAAATCGATCTTTGGACGTACGAATCGATTATCAGATCATCATATGCGAATCGATTCTGAATCGGAAAATCGATTTTTTCAACACAGGCCTATATATATATATATATATATATATATATATATATATATATATATATATATATATATATATATATATATATATATATATATGTGATACTGTTATCGGGCGATATAAAAATTATCGCCATTAATCTATTCTTAAAGTTGGGTTGGAAGCTAGGTCAAAATAGGTAAGCAAACTATGATGACTTTCACCTTGATACTTTAGCTCGGCTGTATTCCTAACCAAATTGCACAGTAGGGGGCGAGAACGAGTTTTCAAACCTGTGAATTACCACCCACAACAAATCACACGTGTGCTTACATGAATGCAGCCATGAAGCGGCCAGTTTTGCTTCATGGAAAATTCATTTTTAAGAAGCTTCCTAATGGAGACATTGACAAGACTAAAGTTGTTTGCACCTTATGCAATGCGGAATTAGTTTATTGTAGGAGTTCTACCAGTCTGAAGTACCATTTAAACACAAAGCACCCATTTGCTAATGCTGCTGACGCTGGGTACTAAATGTTGGTTTACATTTCAAATCTCATGTTTAACTGAATAAACATGTTATCAGCCCCTTTTAATGTACAGTATGTAGGCTTACAAATTCATGTTTGACTGAATATGCCCTCTTAAAGTATGTAGGCATACAGTACTATTTTCATGTTTAACTGAAAAAACCGTTGAACACGTAGCCTACATTTTATTGAGCATGTTTTTTTTCTTCAAGTATCAAAGAACCGCTTTCTCATTGATGCATTTTGGAAACAGGAGATGAGCCCCTGGTCTAATGCACCCTCTGTATTAAGAAACCCTATCTCAATGACTGACTTTTAGTCATTACTTGGGTAGCACACACATTCTGAATGAGCCATTTTAATCTAGATTATTCTAGATTAATTTCAAGATTTCAGTGAGATTAATCTAGATTAAAAAAAATTAATCTATGCCCACCCCTAATATATATACATATTTTACATCGATTACTGTGGAACAACATTTTGTGTGTACATTTGTGTGCAGTCCATTCACCACCTGAAACAGCTAAGGCGGGGTCGAAGGAGATCGTCCGCTCTGGTGGCCCACACGGAGCTACTGCCCAATCAACTCGGCTCACATGACACACACCGGCACATCACACACCATGCCAATGCCCTGTGTCACTTTCACATCTCTGCCAGTATCAACCCCAGTACAGGTACACACACACCCTCACCATACCAGTGCCCTGTGTCATTTGCACTTCTCAGTCAGTATCAGCCCCAGTTCAGGTACACACACACACACACCCGTCATTATCAGTAGCATGTTTCCTTTCCTCGCGTCAGACATCCCAGCAGCCCTGGCAGGGTCAGGCCTCTTCTCCTCTGGCGATGGCAGCGGGGGTTTTGTGGTGCACTGGCTGAACAATAAAGACCTGAGCTTCACTTCCTCCATGGACCAGTTCATGCAGCAGCTGCGCAAGCTCTCTGAGCAGCCCCTGGAGCACACCACCGAAGACCTCAGACAGGATGGCCCAGCCAAGTTTGACTTCGGTATACGCAAACACACATTCACCTACACTTACACCAGCACAGCATATAGGGCCACACTCAGGTAAATGGGTATCCCCATGATTAACGTCAGGACATTGTTGCTCAAAATTATAAATAATCTTTTTGAGAACTATTACTAATAACTTGCCTCATATTTTAATTATACATTTTTTTGTATTAGTAGCTACTAGCTCTAATAATACAGTATCTGATTCAGATGGTATATCACACATTCTAAAACTTTTACAGCATTACAACCCATTGTTTGGGACAGTTTGCCATAGGACCCCGTGACCGTAACTTCACAACCTGACCATCGCACTAGAGTGTGTTAGTAAGGCTGTCTGTCCTACTTCAGATCTGGATGAGATGTCTGACAAGGCGTCGTCAGAGCACGAGGAAGCTGAGCTGGAGAGCAGCACGAAGGCCTCGTCTCCAGGCTCCAGTGGCAGTCTGCCCCCCCCCTCCATCCTCTTGGACCGCAAGATGGAGGCACTCACGCTGGAGTGGAACAAGAATCCTGACATGTTGTTCACCATCCACCCTGCCGACGGCTCCTTCCTTGTCTGGCATGTCAAGTACCTAGACGAGTATATTCCTGGAATCTTTCGCCAAGTCCAGGTGAGGGCGGCGGGGACATGAGACACGGGCTCTCAGGGTCATGGGGAGACAAGTTCATGAAGACAATTTGGGAGAGACAAGCATGAAGCTGGAGTGTCCTGGAGCCCCATGTCTCTGCTCCTGTAATCCTAGAATGTTTACAAGGAGTTGAGATGTAGTAGGGAACTGGTACAGTATTTAAAAAGATCATTTGGTGTGCTAACAATATTTAAGTCCTGCCTTTACAGAGGCAAATAAGAATATACAGCATCAGTCCAAATATAAAGCCACAGGAAATTTCATGAAACCATAGCAATACAGTGCAGCTGCAATCAACAGGAAGCCAAGTAATTAAAGAGCATGATGACATGCCTGTGACATATAAATAGGCTCCATGGTGTAGGACTCACTACTTTTTTAGTTTTGTGGTCCTTGAGCAGGTTGAATTACAACAACGTTGTCATAGCTGCAGGTTAACCATTGAGGGATCTGATTAATGAAACTTGAATGAAGGAACATTTAGGAAGGTAATGTCAAACAATAGGCTATTATTTAAAGGCACAAGATAGACTTGAATGACTACAGGAAGACAATACAGCTGAATCTCACACCTGATTCAGATGCAGAGATCTCTCAGCTTACAGACTTGGGCAAATATATTCAAATAAACCAATAAGGGATTTTCAGTTTGAGTTGGACAGGAGGATGAAAGGTCTCCCAACCCAGCTATGCATATCACACAAGTCCCTTTATTCCTGGAAGTGTAATAGTTTGTTGACTATTGCAACCACCAGTATTCAAAAAGTTTGATTTCCTCTTCAAACTAGCCATATTCACGTCTGCCACCTATTGAAAAGCCACTGTCTGCCCATGCTAAAATAAATAGATCTAAATGTATTTATATAGCGCTTTTTACAACAGTTGTTGTCACAAAGCAGCTTTAGAAGTGTCCGAGTCCAAGCCCCCAGTGAGCAAACTCCATAAGAGCATGAGGAAGAAACCTTGAGATGGACCAAGACTCAGTGGGGGAACCCATCCTCCTCTGACCAACGCCAGTCACCATGACAACAATAGTTAAAATAATTGTAATGACATCATGATAACAATAATTGAGTTACATAAACAAAGAAGTTATGGGAATGATAAATTATTCTAATCTTTGTGTATATTTATATACATGTGTTCTCTATATAATTCTTATTCTTAAGAGTCCTAGACTTCTTGATGGTCAGTAATAGTAATCCAGGGCTGTGGAGATACAGCCATAGTAGGGAGAAATTCATGGTGGTGAGAAAGGCCAGGGCAGTGATCCTTCATAATAATTGAGGCTAGGAGGTGGTTGGCCCAGGGTGGATGGCAGGAAAGGCTTGTTTCTCCATGCCTCAGTATTTCTCAGGTAGGAGGGCAGCCATATGGGAAGAGAGGAACAATTAGCTCTGTATGGGACTATATGTGGGACAGAGGAAATTTAAATTTTTCTGGAGTGTGGCACCAACTGTGTTATTAAATTATTACAGCCTAACTAAAAGGCCAGAATCAGAAAGTAACACAGACTTGGATGCATCGTGAGACGTTGGCATCCACCCACTATCCTATCAACAAACTTGAGTGATCACGTGCAGTGACAGGATGACAGCACTAGCATCCCAGTTTACCATAAAACCCTTTACCCATGAACCCCTGGATCTGCACCTTTCTCTAAGTGGGCATATTAATTACCAAACGCTAAACTAAATAAGTAAGTTTTCAACCTAGACTTAAGGATTGAGACTGTGTCAGAGACAAGGTTATTCCATAGTTCGGGGGGCTTATAAGAAAAGGCTCTTCCCCTTGATGTTACCTTATTAATTATTGGAACTAATAAGAAGCCAGCATTCTGTGATCTTAGTAGACGTGGAGATTCATAATAGGATATAATTTCTTGGTGGTTTTCAGGAGCAAGCCCATGTAGTGCTTTATAGGTTAATAGAAGGATTTAAAAATCCATACCGAATTTAACTGGGAGCCAGTGCAGGGCTGATAAGACTCTGCAGATACGATCAAATTTTCTAGCTCTAGTTAGAACTCTGTCTGCGGCATTTTGAATAAATAAATTGAGTGAATAAATAAATAAATGCTTATTAACTTAAAATGAGTGTTTGCGTTTTCTGCTTATTTGCAGAGGACTTCAGTTTATAGACTTAATGAAGATTCAGCATGTTGCTTGTCAAGGCCAACAATGATATAAAACAAGATGGCTGTCCTTTCTGTGAGGGATCTTGTATAATTTCTCTGTCATATCTGCCCTGTCCCAGGTGGCATTCTCCTCACGGATCCCTGTTGCGTTCCCCACTGGTGACGCCAATTCTCTGAGCAAGAACATAATGATGTACGCCTGCACATTCTATGAAAGGGGCAGTGAGGGTGCTGCAGAGAAGGATGGGAAAGAGTTTGAGGTTCCACAGAGTGCGTCAGCTTCTGCCAACCTCAGCTCCCTCGGCCACTCCCTCGCTGCTGTCATTGGCCCTGCCGTGATGATGGTGTCCAAACACATGGATGGCTCGCTCAACCAATGGGCCGTCACTTTTGCCGAGAAGTCCGGCTTCTCCAATGTGCTGACTGTCTCGCACAAGTTCCGTTACTGTGGACACCGTTTCCATCTCAACGACCTGGCCTGCCACACGGTCCTGCCCCTCCTTTTGACATCATCTCACCACAACGCCCTACTGACTCCGCCCTCAGGCCCTGACAGCAGCGGCATAGACCAGGATGGTGGGACCTTTCGACCCCTTCGGCCAATTAGGGGCTTTCCTCCCAAGCAGATGCGTAATGTTGCCACTCGCACATTCCATGACCCGAAGGCGATCTACAGCGAGCTGATCCTGTGGCGTGTGGACCACATTGGCCCACTGTCCTGTACAGGGGGTGTGTCCGAGCTTGCCCGCATCAACTCTCTTCACACCTCTGCGTTCTCCAACGTCGCCTGGCTGCCCACCCTCGTGCCCAGCTCTGTGCTTGGTGAGGGACATGTTGTTGTTGTTTGTTTGTTTGTTTGTTTGTTCCTTTGCGTGCTTGCAAAATAAAGTCAGGGTCAGATACGGACCAGACAAGGGGCTGCTTAGGCTTCACATGTCTGCCAGTCATAAAGCAGTTTAAACCGAATGCAGCCTAACATTACAATCTGTTGTTTGAAAAGGAAACACTGATAACACCAGTCCTGCTCAGCCACCTACTGTCACTGCTGGAGGCAATTCTGAACACACAGGCATGCACACACACGCACACAAACTAACACACACACACACAATCACACGTATGCTCACACTCATACATGCACTAACACATATTAACACACACACGGAAATGACTCTCACTGTTGGAACTGACTCTTACTATTGGTAGTTGCTAGGTTGGATTCACATTGTATGTGAAGGCCTCGATGTAATAGCCTCATAGTGAATCTTGTTGAAGACCTCTCTCTTTCCCTTTCTCTCTACTCTTTTCTTTCCCTCTCTATCTTTCTCTTCTTTCCTTCCCTTTCACTTCTTTCCCTCTCTCTCTTCTTTTTCTTTCTATTCTATACCTCTCTTTTTCCCTTCTTTCCCTTTTGTTTTGGCCTGTATCTCTTGTTCCCTCCCCCTCCGTCTTTAAGGGACATACTGTAACTCGGCGAGTGCCTGTTTTGTTGCATCGGACGGGATGAACCTGCGGTTGTACCAGGCCGTGGTGGATGCTCGGAAGCTGCTAGATGAACTGTCTGACCCCGAGACCTCTGTGAGTGTCCCACAAGTCCATGGCTACTGAAATCATTATGTGTCTCTCCCTTCAAACTTAAAACTGGTGCACTGTTACACTATCATATTTAAATTGCATAGTTTAAATATGCTGATCAAATAGCTTTTACGTTTTCATAGCCTTTAAAAAAATGTTGGTGCTTTATATGTACCTATAAATTAAATTATATAAAAATATAAATGAGAATTAACTTATAAACCATGTATTTGTTTTAATGAATTAGTTTCAACCACTTTAGTGGTTTATTTAATGTAGGCTCATTTTACACAAGAGTAGTTCCATTCAGTACTGTCCAGTGAGTGTATAGATTTTCTACAGAGCACATCAAAAGGGCTGTCGTATTGGCCATTGCCCTCTATTCATGTATCAGAAGACTGTAGTAGAACTGGTGAATACCTATCATCCAGTATCAAGATATTCTATGTTTGGTCCATCATCCATTGTAATAGCTTTCAGGCAATAATAATTTCAGAGGTGAACAGAAAAGTGTAGTCTCCAAAAGCATGTTTGTGTGTGTGTGCGTGTGTATGTGCAGAAATTGGTGGGCGAGGTGTTCAACATTGTTAGTCAGCAGTCTACTGCTCGACCCGGCTGCATCATTGAATTGGACGCAATCACTAACCAGGTAAGAAGTGTAAGTGTAAGTGTAAGTGTGTGTGTGTGTGTGTGTATGAGAAAGTGTTAAGTTTTTCTTGAGTGTTATGTAGACAGCAAGTGTATTTTGCATACAAATGATTACATAATACAGAGACCCACTGACTCTGACTTTTTTTCAACAAATTATAGACATTTTGTAGGATTAAAGAACATAAGATCGGTTTCCTCAGTGTTTGACTTTCATACAATCTTTCAGCATGACAAAAGCGTTATATACAGAAACACAAATAGGAGGTACAGCTGTGCCCCACCATCCACAGAACTCCACCTATGTCAGATCACTCTGACACAGAAATGCGAGTGATCTTGGCAGAATGATTGTTGCCAGAATGTCTGGTTTGAGTATTTAAGAATTTCAAGGATTAGGGTATTTTCATGCAGTACCATCTGTAGAGTGTACACAGAAAGACTTTATTAGAAAGATCAAAGGAGAAAGGCCAGCTTTGTTTGAGCTGACAGAAAGGTTCTGAAAGTTTAAATAATCACGTTCAACATCAAACCTGGATGGACTACAGCAGCAGCGGGTCACGCCAGGTTCACCGAATAGGAATCCAACACTACAGTGAACGCAAACAGCTGAAGGCTGATATATAGTTCCATGTTCTCATGAGTCTGACTTCTGCTGCAGCATGCAGGTGGTAGGATCTGAATTTGGCATAAAGAACAGGAATCCATTGATCCAGCCTGCCTGGACTTCAGTGGAGGCTGGTGGTGGTGTAATGGAGTTTGGGCAGAGACCCAGGGCGTTTGCTGTGTTTTAGTGTATTTTTACTGGCCACGTTCAGCAATTTTGGTCCACAGTTTATTGTCATGTGACTGCATGATAATGACTCAAAGTGCAAGTAATTCGGCTGAGAAACCATCATCATTCCAGCCAGCAGGTCGCAATGCAGCACCATTGGGATGTAGTAAAACGGGATGTTTGTAGTAGGAATGTGCAAATTTTTGTAGTAAATTGTAGTAGGAATGGGAAAAATTGGCATGTTATCATATCTGCCTCTTAAAGAATGTTTTAGCAGCTTGTGAAGTCCCTGTAGTATTAGTGTGGTAGGGATTAATAAGGACACACTGTGTGCGCACGTGTGTGCGCATATGAATGTATGTATGTATAGATCTGGTGTCCACTCATGACTTTGTTTTCTCTTTTTCTAGTGTGGTTCAACCACACAGCTGCTCCATGTTTTCCAGGAGGATTTCATTTTAGGATACAAACCTCAAGATGACAGCAGTGAGATAAATAACTCTAGCTTCCCTTCTGCTGGAGGTACACTCCTCTCCTCCCCTCCCCTCTCCTCTCCTCCTTGTTCCTTCTCCCCTCCCCTCCCCTCCCCTCTCCTCTCCTTGTCTCTCCTCTCCTCTTATCCCCTCTCCCCTCTCCTCTCCTTGTCTCTCCTCCCCTCTCCCCTCTCCTCTCCTCCTCTCTCCTCTCCTCTCCTCACTGATGTTTCTGTCTGACAGAGTACCGCTCCGCTCCATTCTCTGAGAAGTTCTTCCTGGTCGTGATTGAAAAGGATCAAAATCGCAGCTCTGTGCTGCAGATGTGGCATTTGCATCTGAAGTCGGTGCAGGCGTATGTGGGTGAGTGGACCATGTGCTCAGTTGCCTTAGTAACACTGCATGCCTGGCTCAAAACCAGATCGTTTTGTTTTGTTTTCAGTTTGAAATATAGTACGTCATTTTCCATCTTGGAGGGGTTGAACTCCAAACATAGTGAAGTTTCATTATTTCTGCAGAGCTGTTCTGGAGGTGGAAGGTGTTTCCTTAGTTAATGGTGTAGTAGGTGGAGATGGAACCAATGGCATGACTGTAGCTGTTCCTTAGGAGACATTGTGTTTATGCACATTATGTACATGTGTTTCTTTTAAAGAGCACAAGCTAATTTATTGAGAATGGACTTAATGGTTTTGGTTAATGATGGTTAATTTAGTTAGTAACAAGTCAGACTGTGTTAATGATGGTTCATTTTGTTTGGTTTAGTAACATGTCTGAGTTAATGATGGTTTTAGTGTCGACATGTTAATAAAAGTGTAGTTTAACGTTGGCATGTTGTAATGATGCTTCAGTTTAATGTCTAGATTAGACATTGTCTAGACATTAGATTAATGTTTTGATTAGTCCTGGAGCGGGTTAATGGTAGATTAAACATTTTTAGGGTTGGCACGTATTAATGACCATTTCAATTAGTCTATTGTCAGAGTGCATTGATGATGGTTTTGTTTAGTCTGAAATGTGTTAATGTTTACTGTTGCATGTCATTCACTCAGTTTTGGTTGTATTAAGTTCTCTCTCTGTATTTCTATAGAGGAACCAATGCAGGAGCGGTTCTTTCAGAACCAGCTGACCGTCCCAAACGCTCTCAGTAATCCAGACTCTTCTCCAGACACTCCGGGTCAGAGTCCTCTTCCTCGTTCCTCTTCCTCAGCTAATCTGCAGTCCGCCAGTAAACTCATCCTCAGCTCCAGACTTGTCTACAGCCACAGGCTGGATCTGCCCCCAAATGTGGAAGTCATCCGCGCCACACCTTCTGCAGGTACAGGCCACACCCTCACGGGGCACGTGGGACAGATTAGGATTAGGGTTAGGGTTAGACAGGCCTGTCGTCTTTTACACTCTTATGTTGTGATGCAGTTTATCTCATGGTTTTTTTCACCCTCTAGGTCACCTGAGCTCCTCCTCCATCTATCCTGTCTGCCTGGCGCCCTACCTGATCGTCACCACCTGCTCGGATGGGCGCGTTCGATTCTGGCATTGTGCCGTGGAGACTGAGTCGAGCTCGGAAGAGGCACGCACGTACTGCTGGGAGCCATGGTGTCTTCTTAACGACGAGGAGGACAACAACAGCGCTCTGACAGTTTCTGGGCGTCCCGTCGCCGTCAGCTGCTCCTACACGGGTCGCCTCGCCGTGGCATTCAAGCAGTTGGCGCTTGGCGATGAGGGCAGAGCCTCTAGAGACTTCTCCATGCATGTGTCCATCTACGAGTGCGAGTCGACAGGTGGCTCTGAGTGGGTTCTGGAGCAGACCATCCACCTGGACGACTTTAGCAAGCCTGTGAACACCTTGGACCCAAGAGTAAGTGTGGACAGCAACCTGGTGGTGTACAGCAAGTGCGACCTGTTTGTGAACAAGGACAGCCCCAACATCAAGCATTTTGTGCACCTTGACTGGCTGTCCAAGGAGGACGGGTCACACATCTTGACTGTGGGAGTGGGCTCCAACATCCTTATGTATGGACGCGTCTCTGGCATCGTCTCTGAGCAGACTGGTGGTAAGGATGGCATGGCTGTAATCACCCTTCCACTAGGGGGCAGCGTAAAACAGGGTGTACGTTCGCGCTGGATCTTGCTGCGGGCAGTAGACTTGGTCTCCTCGGTGGATGGGACCCCATCCCTGCCTGTCTCCTTGTCCTGGGTGCGGGATGGAATCCTCGTGGTGGGGATGGACTGCGAGATGCACGTTTATGCACAGTGGTATCAGGACAAAAAGCCCAGTGACATCAACGATGGCGGTCCGTACTCTCCGGACGAAGGCCTGACCGGACGCTGCGCCTTGTTGCCCGCTGAGGCACGCATGCGGTCCAAGAGCATGTTGGAGAGCGGCGGCAGTGGCGTGGACGACGTGTTGCGAGTGCCGGCGGTGATCCAAGACGGCGGGCTGTTTGAGGCAGCCCACTCGCTCTCGCCAACCCTTCCCCAGTACCATCCCACCCAGCTGCTGGAGCTCATGGACCTGGGCAAGGTGCGGTGGGCCAAGGCCATTCTCTCACACCTGGTCAAGTGCATCGCTGGGGAGGTAGCCGTGGTCCGGGATGTGGAGGCGGGCGAGGGTGGTGCTCGGAGACACCTGTCGCGCACCATCAGCGTGACGGGAAGCACCGCCAAGGACACCATTGTAGCAGGACGGGACGGCGGCCGTGACTACACTGAAATCAACTCCATCCCTCCACTCCCACTCTATGCTCTCCTCACTGCCGACCTGGACACCTCTTACAAGGCAGCAGAGGAGGTGGGGAAAGGGGTCAAAGGTCAGGAGCGAGAGGTCCACAAGTCCTCAGACGATCAGTACGCCGACCTGTTCCAGGTGCCTGCCGTCACCACTGACGACTTTATGAGTTTTGCGTCAGAGAAGCCAGAGAAGAAGACGAGGGTGATCAATCTCTCGCAGTACGGCCCCACCCACTTCGGCTCCGAACACGCCCAGGTCCTCTCCTCACACCTTATGCATTCCAGCCTGCCTGGACTCACACGCCTTGAACAGATGTTTCTTGTGGCCCTCGCTGATACCGTGGCGACCACCAGCGCTGAGGTGCGCGGAGGCACTGGTAAGCAGTACGCAGGTGAGTGTGTCAGCTGGACCTGTTCCATGATATTAAAACCACTGCATGGGGACAGTCCAGAGTGCTTACAGTGCTCTCATTTACATGACTCTACTAACCAGTATGTCGAAAAACAAAATTGTAGGCCAATGTCTTATCGAGGCCTCAGTGACAGAACTGCTTAGCATTCTGTTTATATTGTGCAGCCCTCCAAAGGATAAATGCATAAATTAATGGAACAGATAATTCAGTGGTGACTTCAGCATTTGATGTAGTAGTCTTCCTCTCTTTCCTCTTAGCTCTGTTCCTCTCTCTCCATTCTTCTGTATATGACTTTTCATGTATTGTCTTGAATGGCCTTAATGCCCAAGTATCACCATGGTTATCTGACTGCATTGTTTATGCTAGACATGGTACCATTGCCACTAGACTAATTAAACAATGCAGGCCTTTATCGCATTCTCCACTTCTACCTACAGCAGGGGAGCTCAGATCATGTTTATTTAATCTTTTGGCAAAGGTAAACAGCAGATCAGAACGTTCTAGATGCAGATGAAGCAGGCTGGGGAGGTTCAGGGTTACAGCGAGCATGTACGCTTTACTACGCCTGTTCGTAGCCTTCTTGACATGTGCAGAAGCACACGGGATGTTGTACTGGTCTTAAAGACGTGAGCGAAAAGTCGAAAGGTGTCCAACAGTCAAAGTCAAATTTATTTATATAGCGCTTTTCACAACACGCGTTGTCACAAAGCAGCTTTACAATTGTATGGGTCCAGATCCCTAATGAGCAAGCCAAGAGCAACCATGAAACTCATAATGGTGACAGATAGCTAGAATCCCCTGAAACAAGCTCCGCCCTCTCCAACACATGCTTCCACACTATTCAGTAGGTAAAACAGATCAAAACATCAGAAGGGCAAAATTTGGGGCTGGTGTTGGCCTGCGTCTGCCACTTGCACACACACGGTCCTGATTAAAACTGACAATTGCTGTGCTGTATTCGATCCCTAGTACTGTCTACCCGAAGGACTGGAGGGTGATCAGTGCTTTGTGTTTACTTGTCAAAATAGTGGGGAAAAATACACTGGTTGTCTAGTCTGTGAGGTTGTCTTGTGAATTGCAGTGTTTAACTGTACTCCTTAGTTTTGCCAGCTGCAGGTAAAGTCTTTGAGCGTTCACTGTTCTGTCCTGCATATCACTCATGACAAACTGCTTAGGCTTGTGGTGTTTAACATTAGGCTTGTGGTGTTTAGCATTAAGGTTAGCTGTAACTAACACACTACAGCTACTTACATTTTCATAATGGTGTCAAAGAAATTGGCATTGAAATTGAAATTGTTGGATCCTAGCTGGTAATGTGTCCAAGAGAAATTATTGTGTGTGTAATCATCTAAATCCTACTGTGTACATATAAAGTACAACAGGGCTCTTGCTTTTAGTCATGTGGGATGGTTCTAAAAAAAGTCAAACAATGGATTTTTATAGTTGGTTTTACTATTTCATTGAAATGACAGATAAGCCCTTTGTTGGAATGCTTTAGATCTTTTTCATTTATTCTTTTCTTTTCAGAGAATGTTAGAAACAGTTGAGTGTGTAAATTGATTCATTTGGAACATTTACAGTTTTAGTGTTGGGGAACTCCTGGTACTGTCTTTACTGTATTGTATTAACGTACAATCTAATATCAGCTTTCTTTCAGTTTATTACCACCCTGCTTTCTAAAATTGAACATCTGGTGATGATGGCCAGTCTTCTCTAGGCTACCATGCAGAGTACTTTGATTCTCTGCCTTAATTGTTTGCCTAGATTAATGCTATTTTTTTGGAGTGAAAATGGCAGACAGTGCTGGGCAAGAATATACTGTTTATTTAACTCATCATCAGTACCATGAGCAGGACTATCAGCAGTACTATCAGCAATACTATCAGATGTACTAAGCTTATTATTCAGTTGGTATGAGCACTCTCTCTCAATGTGTGTCTGTATGTGTGTGTCTGTACGTGTGTGTGTGTGTGTGTGTGTGTGTTCTGCAGGTGGGGAGGCTCTTGATGAGTGTGGTCTAAGGTACCTGCTAGCAATGCGACTGCATACCTGTCTGCTTACCTCCTTGCCCCCGCTCTACAGGATCCAGCTACTGCATCAAGGTAACATCTTTACCCTCTCACTCCCACCCTCACCCACTCACCACTCTCCTACCCTCTCACTCCCACCTTCACCTGCTCAATCTCACCCTCACATTGTCAGTCACCCGACTACCACCCTCTCAACCCACCTTTACCTGCTCAATCTCACTCTTTCACTGCCACTCACCACCTCAGTCTTACTCCCTCCTTCACTTGCTCAACCCCACCCTCACACTCACTCCCACCTTCTCACTCCTATCTACACCCTTACACTGCTCCCGAGAGGAAGAGAAAAAGAAAGAGAGAGGAGCAAGGAGGGGATGCGCAGTCAATGTGCTGTGTGCGGCTTGACAGTGAAGTAAGATTTTCCCTGCGTGTGTGCGTGCATGCGTGTGTGCATGCGCGTGTGTTTCATGTGTGTTATGGATCAACTCCTCAGGGGTCTCTACGTGTCACTTTGCGTGGGCGTTCCATTCGGAAGCTGAGGAGGAGATGCTGAACATGATCCCGGCCATGCAGAGAGGCGACCCGCAGTGGTCCGAGCTCCGCGCTGTTGGCGTTGGATGGTGGATCCGAAACATCAACACACTCAGGCGGATGGTGGAGAAGGTGACACTGTTTACTGAACACTAGATCTTGGATCAGATCTCTCTGCTGCTGAATACTGGATTTTTTCAGCTCCTTTTTCATCAATCAATGCTTTTATATTTAGTAGGTGATAATGCGTCATACATGTTGTTCCCCCCCGAGCAGGTTGCCAAAGCTGCATTCCAGCGGAATAATAACCCTCTGGATGCATCTCTCTTCTATTTGGCCATGAAGAAGAAGGCCGTCCTCTGGGGTCTTTTCAGGTGCCCCTCCTCTTGCCCCCTAGCAGCTTCTTACCATGTGCCGTGGTCCTTGGTTTCCCACTGATCTCCTGCTGCAGCTCCTAGAAAGCAATAAATTAATGAATGAATGAATTTTGAAATAATGCATTTTGTAGATTAGGACTGTGTGCTGAGTTGTGTTTGTTGAGCAAAAGGAAAAATATTCTTCATCGTGGAGACTGGAAGGACACAGTGCCTTGTTTGTTTCTGCAGGTCTCAGCATGATGAGAAGATGACCCAGTTCTTCAGCCATAACTTCAGCGAGGACCGCTGGAGGAAAGCGGCGCTAAAGAACGCCTTCTCGTTGCTGGGGAAACAGCGCTTTGAGCAGTCGGCAGGCTTCTTCCTGCTCGCTGGTTCTCTGAAAGATGCCATTGAGGTGTGTGTGCGTGCATGCGTGCCTGTCCAAATCTATAGAGACGTTGTGATCTTGTCCACTAGTCATGATCTCAAGGATGTCAGAGTGGGGCTAAGTGTGTGTGAGTGTGGACATGGGGATGTGGGTGGGTGTGAGTGTGTGTCTTATAAGGTCCGTCTGCATAGCCCTGGCCTGTCCTGTCCACGTCTAAACCAGCAGATAAACTCCCCTCACTACAATTACGAGTGCTTTAGTTTACCTTGGGCTGGATATGCACTTGCACTTAGTCAAAACACACAGATAAAGACATCACTGTAGCATAGAAACCCCCCCATCACACACATGTACACACACACTCTGCTTGGCTGGGATGTCCTCGGTGGGAGTTAAGGTCAGTCCTGCACATTAGCGCACATACAGCCTCTGCTGTATTACATTAAATTATTTCATGTGTTCATGGTTCTGGTTCTCACCCAGGCCTGTCTAGTTCACACTGTTCTTAGTCCTGATATGAAGTCAGGACAGTTGCTGATTGCTCTCATGACTCAATCGGCAACATATTGTCATATGGCAATGGAAATGTGAATGTGTAACAGTTCAAAAAGTGTATGACGACAACATTTTTATAGAATAAAACTTAGCAGCAAGTTCTAACAGTTGAAAATGCATAATCAGATTCAGGCTGTTTAAGTATGTTTGGAGATCCAGGTAACACGGTGGCTCACAGTACATATCAGACACATACATAAGATCATTCAATAAAAAGTAGAGTGCATGGTACAGCTGTGTAGGCAGTAGCAATGCTGAACAGAATAAAAAAATAGAATTCAACATGACCTGAAAATTACCTGTGCGAAAAGCATCTGAAAGACTTGGCGAAAGCGCTCTGAGGAGAAGAATTGACAGGGGGTTAAATATATAGTGGTCACATTTATACATTATATTTTGCGGTCAGGTGTGTTTGGAGAAGATGGAGGACATTCAGCTGGCCATGATAGTGGCCCGCCTATACGAGGCTGACTTCGAGAGCTCGTCGACCTGCCAGGGAATCCTGAACGAGAAGGTCCTGGGCTGCGACCGAGACGGACGGGGCTTCTCCTGCACCAGGCTGCACCCTGATCCCTTCCTGAGGAGCATTGCCTTCTGGATCATGAAGGACTACACCCAGGCCCTGGACACGCTGCTGGAGCAGACTCCCAAAGAGCACGACGAGAACCCAGGTGAGCACTAGAGCCCGTCAGTACATTGGTATATGGTATCTGATGGGGTGGGGTGGTGTGGGGTGCTTGCTGATTTAATTAGGGATCAAACAGCACCAAATGTATCTCATTTACTTTGATAAATAAGTGGCTTAGGTAGTTAGGTGCTTTCCATGTTGGTAATAACTTATTTGAAGAGCCAGAATACTCAAGAATACTACTGCCTCTGCTCTAAAGAATGCAGAATTGTTTGTTAGGTTTGTCAGTGATGATAAATGATCCAATGTTTATGTCTGATTGTGTGATTTGTGCCATGCTTTTCTGTACACAAACTCTTTTGTGTTATTTCTTTTTATGCACAATTAATTTTCAAGCTGTACTTTGCCTTAGAAATTGTTAGTGTCTCTTTGTTTCTAAACTGTTTATGGTTCTCAACAGGGGACTGGCATTACATAATCGGACTGGCATTACTTATAATCATAAATCTTCCTCCGTACTTGAACATAGTTTGAAGCTTAGGGATTTAAAAAACTCACCATATTTGCATAATTGTAGGTAAAATTGGGCCTTGAACTGATTAGCAAAACCATCATAACTTCTCATTAGCTGAGAGGTCTACAGCTGAGCACAGGATCAACAGCTTGGCTTTCAGGCCCTTCACAGTTGAACACTCCCAGTTACCTTGTTGGGTTTAAACATCACAGATCCACAAATTATAATGCATGTGTCTAGGTTGTGAAGGTGGATTCACTGTTTGTCCACACAAAGTTTATCCCGTCCCTCCGGTGTAAGAGATATAAACATCTAGAGATGCATGTGCATTTTAAACACTGTCCTCCATGTAATGCCTGGAACACACTAACATGAGTGGAAGAGTAGAAGGCATGTGAAGGAGATTTTTCCCTCACAACACAGGACACAGGGTTTAAATACTTGCTTTGCATTGTGGGAGATTATAACAAGTTTTCGTGTTATAAATGGCTGACATTTCAATGAGCCAACTGAGATTTCTGTGGCTCACTCATATAATTTGGGCATTGTAAATGTGCAGCCAATTTATATTCAGAAAGGCTACGTGACACACTAAAGGAGAAATACAGAAAAGCATAATAGGTCCCCTTTAAAAACATAAACTTAACATTTATGGCATTTAGCAGGTGCTTTTATCTGTAGCAATTTACTATTGTTACCAAGTACAATAGGGGCCTTGCTCAGGCGCCCAACAGTGGTTAACCTGTGGCAATGGTGGGGCTTGAACCATTAGCCTTCTGATATCAAGTCTAATACTCTGACTACTGAACAAGTTAACTTGAACACATCCATGTTGGAAAATGTAAGCAGTAAATGTAAACTTGATTCTGCTTGTGTTCTCTCTCTGCTACTTTGTTTCTTCTTGTGTATTGAGAGACATGAATTTGTGTGTGTGGTGGGAGCAAGGAGCAAATCAATGTGCTGTGCATAGGTCTACAAGGAAATAAGATTCTGCCCAACTCGATATGAGGCGGCTAATGTTGCTATCGTGGCCACCATAATAGTCAGTGTGTGGAAAGCGTGTGTTTCTTGCAGCACATATCACCATAAAGTCTGGGTATATAAGATGATTGTAGCAGGTGGGTGGTGTTATGATGCGCCACTCTAGGGCTTCAGCAGGGCTCCTGCAATAGAACTGGCTGGGATGCAAGGGCACCACAGAGAATGTCCACTTTCCCTTTATACATCTGGCTTTAATAAATATTATTAATGATGAATAAAAGTGGAGGAGTGAAGAATGAATGACACGACACCCATGTTGTTTCTTAGTTATAGCAACCAAATTGTAGACACCTTCTAGAAAATATAAAATGTTCAAAATAATCAATACATTGAATTATACAGGAATTGTGCAGGACAACGTAAGAAAGCACTGACTGGGCATGGTCTCACTGGCCGTAGTGTATGAAGGACTCTTCCCACACAGTGTGGGTAAAAATCCCTCTTCTGTATGATAACCCAGAGTCTTCACTGTTCAGATGGTCTGCTGATGGACATTTTTACTAAGCACCTGGAGTTTGGAACAGGGACAATATTGACAAGCTCTGTGAATCAGGCAAACCTCCAACTCTCATTAATCTGATGCAGCTTTTATCTGTCTTTATTTTAGAGGTGATGGTGAAATCTTGCAACCCCATGGTGTTCAGTTTCTACAACTACCTGCGCACGCACCCGCTCCTCATACGCAGACACTTTGCAGGGCCTGACGGTTCTGTGGCCACAGTAGGGCTGACGTCAGAGCGTGGTAGCGCCGATGAGATCAACCTGATGGAACGCAAGCTGTTCTTCACCACGGCCAATGCCCATTTCAAGGTGGGCTGCCCCGTGTTGGCCCTTGAGGTGCTATCCAAGATCCCCAAAGTGACCAAAAAGACCTCCTTCATCAGCAGGGGCTCTTCTCCCGGCAACGGGAGCACGCCACAGGCACAGAATGGCTCTCGTCGCACCGCTGACCTGGTCTGGGACATGCCAACGTCCCACCAGACCTGCGGGGACTCCGCCTCAGGACTGGACTGGAGCCAGCCCATGAAAATGAGTGAAGACGAGGGCCTCCAGCTCGACTGGGGTGACGACAAGGACGGAGAGGATGAGGAGGAAGAGGAGGGAGGGCTGACGATGAAGAAGCCAGGGGCGGAGCCAAAGGGTGAGGAGGTGGAGCAGAGGGATGCGGGCAGCCTGCGTAGGGAGGAGTCTGCAGGAGAGGCGGAGGTGGATGTGATTGCAGAGCAGCTGAAGTTCCGCGCCTGCCTGAAGATCCTGATGACGGAGCTGCGTACACTGGCCACAGGCTATGAGGTGGATGGCGGGAAACTCCGCTTTCAGCTCTACAACTGGCTGGAGAAGGAGATTGAGGCAATGCACCGCATCTGTAACTACAAGGCTAGTGGCCCCTGTACCTTCCTCTCACGATCCTTCTTACGGACTCATATTGTGTTCACGACAGGAAGAAAAAAAAAACAAATTAAAGTTGTTTTTGTGTCTGTCTTTGTATGTGTGTGTGGGTCTGTGTGTGTGTGTCAGGTGGAAGGCAAGGGGCCTGCAGCAGAGCTGGAGAAATGGGATGATGGCTCATTTGATCTGGATGAATCACAGGAGAGATGTGACGCAGGCACATATGAGCGCCACCAGCTGGAGAGACGTAGACTGCAGGCAAAACAGCTGCATGCTGAGAGGCGCAAGGCCTGGCTGAGGAAGAATCAGGCCCTGCTCCGAGTCTTCCTCAGTTACTGCAGCCTCCATGGAGCCAAAGGTGGAGGGGTGACCTCGGTCAGGATGGAGTTGCTCTTCCTACTGCAGGAGTCCCAGCAGGTGAGGGGGTCAGGGTGGGTATATGCAGGTGAGGGGGTCAGTGTGGGTTACTGTGCTGGTTTGTGGCGGGGAATGGGTGAAGACAACAAGAGTTGTCCCCTTGCCCCACAAGACTCCCCAAGCTTTAAGAGTCCTTAACATTGTGTCTCTTTAGATCATGTCAGGTCCCCTTTGGTGAACACACCATCGGAGAATCCATTAATAGTAAAAAAATAAAGATTTATTAATCCATATTCCAATACAGGCATTGATTCTGAGATTAAAAATGAACTGCCATGTTTGATCTGGTTTGTTGTAGTAGTATGTAGTTTATACTTTAATTCTTCTTAAAAAGGGAAATGTGCATTCGATGTGACTTTGAAGGACTATATAAAATGAAAGGTTTTCCATAATGTCTCTGACCCCTAGGAGACGACGGTGAAGCAGCTGCAGTCTCCCCTGCCACTCCCAACCACACTGCCCCTCCTGTCAGCGAGTATCGCCCCCACCAGGACGGTCATAGCCAACCCCGTGCTGCACCTGTGCAACCATATTCATGACGTCCTCTACACAATAGTACAGATGGAGGCTCCTCCACACCCTGATGTGCTAGATGACAGGGTGAGTGATAAGTGCGCTCACACACAAAATCTCACACATGCAAAATTGTTCACACACTATTGTATTAATGTATTTGTGGGGTACTTCTGTTGATCCATGCATTGCACGCTGAAATTGCTTGCTCTTTAATTTTTCTAATAATAATAATTTTTCTAATCATATTTGGTCTGAGTAGAGAGATATAATGCACACACTCCCACAGTCCATGTCCTTCAACATGGAGCAGATGCTACTCTCCCTCTGTCTGCTATATCAGACAGACGGAGCAGGCCTGGGATATACACACACGCTCGAACACACACACATTCAGACATGCACATAGACATTCACACAAAAGCTTTCAATTATGGGTCTGAAATAATGTGATTATGAAGGGTGTGTGTGTGTGTGTGTGTGTGTGTGTGTGTGTGTGTGTGTGTCGATCTCTCTCCCTCTCTGTTTTTTTTGTAATGTTTTCTGTGTGTTGCAGGTGAATGCTCTCCACACTTTGGCTGCTTCACTCTCTGCCTGCATTTATCAAGCGCTGTGTGACAGCCACAGCTACAGGTACTCCTAAAGACTTACACACATACACTCTCTCTCTCTCTCTCTCTCTCTCTCTCTCTCTCTCTCTCTCTCTCTCTCTCTCTCTCTCTCTCTCTCTCTCTCTGATGTGTACTGATGTGAATATACTAGATGACTTGTTCATTTACTCTGCATAATCATTTTAAATAATACACTTTCTCACAACCATTTTACTTATAAACACACGCACACACTCTAAGTATGTAAATGAGGCGCAGCGCTTCTAGTGTTAACACACACATACACACCATTTCTGACATTCATTAATACACATACGCTTGGATGCACATGTCCATACATCTCTGTCTACAGTAGCCAAACGGAGGCGAATCAGTTCACAGGGATGGTGTATCAGGGGCTGCTCCTTAGTGACAGACGAAGACTTCGTACAGAGAGCATTGAGGAACACGCCACACCTTCCTCCGCCCCTGCACAATGGCCAGGTACACGCCCACCTGCACCTATGCACAGGGGCAGGTACACACCCACCTGCACCACTGCACAGGGGCAGGTACACGCCCACCTGCACTACTGCACAGGGCAGTTACACACCCACCTGCACCACTGCACATGGGCAGTTACACAGTTAATAGAATAGCAATATTTTATGCTCCAATTATTTGGAAAAAATAAAATTTTCATTAAAAAAGAATGAAGAATTCCTGGAGCAATTTTAAGACCCACTGCAATGTTGAAGAGAGAGCAGAGGACTGAAGGGGTATGGGCCGGGTAATTAGGAGGTAGTGAGAGGTCATTTCATGGTGGCTTGGACACGCAGTTCACTTTAATTGGTTAATGAGATGTAGTTTACTGCAGCAGAAGCAGATCGGAAGATTCGTGAGGATTCCCGATGGGCCGGCTCATGTCAATCTCTAGTTTGGGCCGATTGGGAGGGAAAAATAATTTTGGGCCGGATTTGGGCATGAAACTCCCGGACTGATAAAGTGGCCCACTCCGGCCCTGAGCAGAAGAATAAGTGTCTGATGAAACTTAGCTGCCGCATGTAGTCGGAGAGGGAGACTTAACTCTGGCATCTGAATCACGTCTAATATTAAATACCACATATATGTCTAGGGATTGTAAATATTTCCTTATAGTAGTCAGGCACCTAGCATTGCTCCTGTTTGGACTCACTCTCTTCACAGTTTCTTAGCAGACGTGCATGTTTCTCGTCTGTCTGCAGGCGTGGTGTCTCTCATCAGCCTGCTGGCGTGTGCCCAGGGCGAGGACCACCCCCGCCTGAGCGTGATGCTGTGTGAGGCCGTGGTGGCCGTCTACCTTAGCCTGCTCCTGCACGGCCTCGGCACACACTCCAGCAACGAGCTATTCAGGCTGGCTGCACATCCCCTCAACACCCGCATGTGGGCGGCCGTGTTCGGTGGCGGCGCCAAGCTCATCGTCAAGCCAAAACGGCCGACTGACATCTCCCCAGGTGAGATGCTCTGGCCCTCATGCAGCTGCTCCAAATGCATCACATATTAAAACATCAATGGTTTAAAATGGTGAACACCGTGTTACTAAGAAAAGTGTGTTTGGGGACTAAGGCTTCAGTGAATGGGCAGGCTAATCTGTATGTCTGTCTGTTTAGACTATAATGCTTGATGCAGATTGCCCAATCACTGCGCCTGCTCTCGGTTCAACTGTGAAATACACACAGCCACATGATGCAGCAGGCTTAGCGTGCCTTAGCAAGGAACATTGCAAAGAAGCAAGGTTGTGCAATCCTCATATCAGGATGATTCAACAGTAATCTATCAATAAGCACTAATACGCAGAATTGTTTAAACATCCAGTACACTACTAGACTACTGTCTCCAGCAGGACAGAACTTATTCTGCTCTTCTCTGATCAGCTCTCCGAAGCTGATTCTCCCTGGGTTTATGATGGTGCACTGCCTCTTCAGCTGTCATGAAACTGCTCAGGGGTTGTCTGTGTGTGGACTGGAGTGAGGCAGGCCAGTGTGTGTGTGAGTCGCATGTGAATGTACCGTGTGTGACTGTAATGTTATGCAACATTGTCTGCTAGCTGCATTTAAAACAGCTCCTCCAGAGGGTGCTGAGAGTGAAGCTCTGGGACCAGCTGAGCTCCCAGCACTCACTATCATCTCCTCATCACCCACAACCCCGTTGGGACACCAGGGTGATGTCACAGTGGAGACACAGTCTGAGAGCTGTGAGTAAAAGCATGTGGGCTGTGCCCCTTCGCCAGAACAGGAAGTGAGCTCAGAGCGGAATGGTAGATATTGTAGACAGTGATGTGTCTGACACTGGTCTAGCTCACACCATGTATAATGTAAGGTTCAAATTTCATGTCTCATGAGTGAGGAGGTGTGATAGCGGTGGGGATCCCAGCGCTCTGTAGCTCCGTCAGATGAAGGTATTGCAGTGTGTGCAGAGAGATGTACTGAGCTGGTGAAAGTTTTGCTGTAACTTAAGAGCTGAGTGTGAGCTTAAGAACCTGTTCAAGTGAAGTGTGTGTGTGTGTGCGCATGCGTGTGTGTGTGTGTGTGTGCGCTCTTTTATACTCCCTGAGTATTTTATACATCTGCACTTATGTTGCTGTTAGTGTGGCTTTGTGCTATGGTGCATGCTGTTATATGTTTGATTAAAGCTGAGGCTCCATGTTTGCACATTTGTGTACATGCATGTGTGCATGTGTGCGCGCGCCCTTGTCGATATGTACCTTATTTGTGTTTCTTGGTAAACGTTTAACCTGCAAAACATTAGGTACTGACATTGACTCCTGTAGTTCAGTAGTAGTCTGACTCTACTACTCAGTAGTAGTCTGACTCTGGTATCTTGAATTCTGGCCTATCCGTACTATTACCTAGGATGAATTCTGTGATCAGATGCAAAGCACTTTGTAAGTCGCTCTGGATAAGAGCATCTATTAAATGCCGTAAATGTAAATGTACCTGTATGTATGTGCAGGACATTTCATGACCTAAAAGGTATAAGGGCAAATGTTCACCAGAACTGAACAACATATAGCTCAATGTGCGAAGGAAGAAATACATTTAGTTTAGTAATTGCAAATATATATATATATATATATATATATATATATATATATATATATATATATATAATGTCCAAATAATTTATTTTCACTGTGCACAAGTGTTTAGGCCACAACAAATGCAGTGGCTAAGCTTACTGAAAGTAATTATTCTGGATGTAATCCTCGCATATAACCACTTATTTAAATTGTTAATAGAATAACTATAGTCACCTTTTATGGGCAAAAGAGTATTGAGTACCTGTGCTCCGCCACCCAACGAACAGCAGTGGATGTTGTGTCTCATCATGCGTATGTAGCCAGCGGACCCTGAGTGTCTCTCCTCATGCCTGTGTGGGTGTGTCTCCCTGGCCAGCCTGCCCAGGCACACTGCCAGGTTTGAGCTCTGTGGAGATATGAGGTGTTTTTGAACTTTCCATATCTCTATCAAAGGAGGGTGTGTGGGGGTGGGTGGGGGTGTGTGTGTGTGTGTGTGTGTGTGTGTGTGTGTGTGTGTGTGTGTGTGTGTGTGTGTGTGTGTGTGTGTGTGTGTGTGTGTGTGTGTTTGGGGGGGGGGGGTGGATGTGTGGACTGGAAACGAAGAGTCCTAGTGTGTGGCTGTACCTTCTGTGTGGGTCGGTGTGTATCCTCTCTCTTATATGTGTTGCATGCTTGTACAGTATCACCAGCAGAAACAGAAAGAGTACCAGGTGTCAAATAAATAAAATACACCCTCCAGCTGTCTGACTTCTCTCTCCCCAGCCTCTTATCCTTTTCTCACCTCTTCCTTTTCTCTCCTGTGGTTCATAAGCACTTCATTGTTAGTTTTTCTCAGTCGATTTGGTACATTTCTCACATCGTGGTTTACATTACACAAGTGCATTACTAAAAACAGTTAGTGCAAACAGCAAAACTCAATGAAATACCTGCAAAAGCACATACTTCACTCAAAATTATTTGTTTTTGCCTCAAAAGCAAATATTTAGGTCAATCAATTTGTCAGTGCCATCAGAATATCTAGTCTGTGTGCCATTGCCTATGAACAAGGCAGTCAAAATACTTTGTCATGTTGTCAGTGCAGCTATAAGTCACGGTCAGAGCAGACTGTAAGTATAATCTGATAGAAACTAGCTAAGCTTTTGATTTAAAAAATGCTGCACATTCTGTGGTATATCAAATGAAACATGTTACACACAAAATACAAACTTACACAGAACAAAAGTTACACATCACTGTATGTGGGAGACTGATAGAAAGAAATTGGACTGGAATCAAATATGTACGAGCTGGCGAGTGTAAATTTTTTGCGGAGGGGAGGTGTAAATGGACACAAATTAAGTACTATATCGCGATCGATCGCCAAGTATAAACGCCTTCGCCGAGCAGAGCATTGAGGAGCTATTTCGATTGGAGGATTGTGCTCCTCCAATTAATCTTAATTTTTTTTGCTGATGCTGGTCCAGCGTGTCGCGTTCCAGTGATTATGCCTCGGCGTGCCAACGGTGGCACACGTGCCATAGGTTGCCAACCCCTGACGTAGGCGATGACCTAAAGACTAAATGTTTTGGAGGGTAAGACAATTCAACAGACAATCCGTACAACACATTTTGATAAACATGACATAAGCAATTGATATTGTAAAAAACAGACAATTCTGATCTGAGAAATGAACGAAATTGACTGAGAAAAACTAATAGTTGATCCCACGTGCTAATATATCATCATTACGATATAATTACCGTAATGATACATTATATTGCCAAAAGTATTCACTCAACTTCCTTGACTCACATATGAGCTTAAGTGACATCCCATGTCTAATCCATAGGGTTTGATATGATGTTGGTCCACCCTTTACAGCTAGAACAGCTTCAACTCTTCTGAGAAGGCTGTTCACAAGGTTTAGGAGTGTGTTATGGGTATTTATGACCATTCTTCCAGAAGCACATTTGTGAGGTCACATACTGATATTGGACGAGAAGGCCTGGCTCTCAGTCTCCGCTCTAATTCATCCCAAAGGTGGTCTATCAGGTTCAGGGTCAGGACTGTGCAAGCCAGTCAAGTTCATCCACACCAGACTCTGCCATCCATGTCTTTATGCACCTTGCTTTATACACCGGTGCAGTCTTGTTGGAAGAGGAAGGGGACAGCTCCAAACTGTTCCCACAAAGTTGAGAGTATGGAATTGTCCAAAATGACTTGGTATGCTGAAGCATTTGGAGTTCCTTTTCACTAGCAAAGCCCAGCTTCTGAAAAACAACCCTACACCATAACCCCCCCTCCACCCAACTTTATACTTGGCACAATGCAGTCAGACAAGTACCGTTCTCCTGGCAACCACTAAGCCCAGATTTGTCCATCAGATTGCCAGATGGAGCGCGATCAGTCACTCCAGAGATCGCGCCTCCACTGATCTACAGTTCAGTGGCAGCATGCTTTACTAAGTAAGTAAGTAAAACTTTATTTATATAGCACTTATCTAGATTTTATCACAAAGTGCTTTACAAAGGTAGATAGCAATAAAATACAACACGATCATAATAATACAATAAAATCCTACTTAAGGTAGAAATTAAATAAAATACTCAAAAATACAATACTGAAAACATCGATCAAATACTGTTAAACGCAAGAGAGTAAAAATGTGTTTTTAAACGTTTTTTAAAAATCAGAACCGACTCGGAAAGTCTGACATTAACAGGGAGATTGTTCCACAGTTTCGGGGCATAAACTGCAAAAGCCCGGTCCCCCTTAGATGTTAATTTTGTACGGGGGACAGTTAGCAACCCCTGATCTGAAGACCTGAGATTTCTTGCACTATTAAAAGGATGTAAGAGCTCAGTAATGTAAGATGGAGTCTCATTATGGACGGCCTGATAAGTAAGCATTAAAATTTTTAAATCTATTCTGTAGCCTACCGGTAACCAGTGTAAGGAAGCCAATATGGGTGTAATATGTTCCTGCCGCTTAGTCCTAGTGAGGAGACGGGCAGCTGCATTCTGAACCAGCTGAAGACGAGCCACCTCTCTCTTACTCAAACAAGTAAATAAGGCATTACAGTAATCCAAGCGGGTAGAGACAAAAGAATGAATAATTTTCTCCATTTCAGAAAATGGCAAGAAATTCCTAGCTTTACTGATGTTTCTTAGATGGAAAAAGCAAGTTTGAAGAAGTCTCTTAACGTGTAGTGAGAAACTAAGCTGGGAGTCGAAAATCACACAGAGATTTCTCACAACGGGCGTTGCCTTTAAGCCAATACAGTCAAGAGATGACTGTACCTTCTTGCACATTACCTCTGAACCCACTATTAAAACCTCTGTCTTTTCATCATTAAGTTTAAGAAAATTTTGAGACATCCAGATTTTTATAGCTGCCATACAATTGGTAAGATTAGCCAATCTTCCAGTATCATTTCGCTTGACAGATAAATAGATCTGTGTGTCGTCGGCATAAAAATGAAAAGAAACATTAAAACTTTGAATCAGGTTTCCTAAAGGCAGCATGTATAAAGAAAATAAAAGAGGGCCCAAGATAGACCCTTGAGGGACCCCACTGCTAAGGGGTGCAGGATCAGACACCATGTCGCCCACAGACACCACAAATGACCTTTTAGTTAAATAAGAACCAAACCATTTTAATGCTGTCCCGGAAATTCCGGCCCACTGATTTAACATTTCCAATAAAATACCATGATCAATGGTATCAAAGGCTGCACTAATATCCAAAAGAATTAGGAGTGATACCTCACCAGAGTCAGCATGCATTAAGAGGTCATTTAAAACTCTTAAAAGAGCAGTCTCAGTACTATGCTTTGGGCGAAACCCAGACTGAAATTTTTCCAGGATGGCATTATCCTTAAAAAACTGCATAAGTTGAATTGAGGCTCTTCTCTAAACTCTTGGAAATAAAAGGTAATTTAGAAATTGGCCTATAATTAATAACAACTGATGAATCAAGGTTTGGTTTCTTAAGAAAAGGTACAACACAAGCTTGTTTAAAAGAATCAGGAAAACAGCCTGAAATAAGAGATGCATTTGTAATCTGCAGTAAACATGGAGCAATAGTCAGCAAAACCTTTTTAAAAAAGTGAGATGGCATAATATCAAAAGGAGAGGAGGCTGGACGAAGGCTGTGCACAATTGAAACTAAAACCTTCAAAGAAATTGGTTCAAATGATTAAAAAGAACCAAATTAGAAGGAGGAGAAAAGAGCACTGGACTATTGGATGGCAGAACAATACTAGCTTTTAGATCCCTAACCTTATTTACAAAAAAATCTAAAAATTTCCCACAGTCAATATTAGAAGCTGAACTATTAAAATGGGCCCCATTCATCAGTCGGTCAATGGTAGCAAACAAAAATCTGGGATTACGCTTATTATCATCAATTAAATTTTTTAAATAATCTCCTCTTGCGTCTCTAATGCGTGTATTAAACAGTTAGTAGGTCTTTTAAATAAAGATAATCAACCTGCAATTTCGATTGCTTCCATCTACGCTCAGCTTGCCTGCGTTTTTTCTTCAGAGCTATAAGTTCCTCATTTAACCAAGGAGAAGAATTAATCATAGATTTAACTCTGGTTCGAATAGGGGCAATCTCATCTAGCACTGTGGTGCACAAATCATTAAAACAGCTGACCAGATCATTCACCTGTTCACAATGAGTCATGGAATTATATGCATCGGAAAAAAGGCTTGTAAAAGTATGCACAGCATCATTATTTAGGAAGCGAGAGCAGATAGTACGCTTAGGTTTTGCAGCAGGAGCCTGAAGCTCTGTATGAAACAGAACACTACTGTGGTCTGACATTACAAAGTCTTCCACGCATACAGAGTACACAGGCAGATCCAAAGTCAACACCAGATCTAACGTGTGGCCTTTAGCGTGGGTGGGGCCCACAACATGCTGGCCAAAATTAAAGGATTCTGTAAGGCTTAAAAATTGAGAGGCAAGCACATTAGCATCATCGTCAACATGTATATTAAAATCACCAACAATTAGAACCCGATCAAACAATCTCTGACAGTAAGTCAGCTAACTCATGTAAGAGTGCACTGTTTGCTTTAGGAGGGCGGTAAACAATAACACACAACACTGGGTCTGCACACATAACTTTAAATGCTAGGATTTCAAAACTCGAATATTGTCCAAAACTGACCAACGAGCATTTTATGCTGTCTCTGTACACTGCAGCCACACCGCCTCCCCGACCACCGCTCCTCGGCAGGCTTAAATACCGGTAATCCTGAGGACATAGTTCAATAAGCTGGATATTTTCTCCTGCTTTAAGCCAAGTTTCCGTGAGAAATAAAATATCCAGTTTTTGTGAACATTGCATCCAAAATATCCAGTTTTTTACTACATTGCATCCAACGCTTTGCATTGCACTTAGTGATGTATGGCTTGGATGCAGCTGCTCGACCATGGAAAACCATTCCATGAAGCTCACTGTGCACTGTTCTTGAGCTAATCTGAAGGCCACATGAAGTTTGGATGTACGTTTTGATAGACTCTGCAGAAAGTTGGCGACCTCTTTGCACTAATGCCCCTCAGCATCCGCTGACCCCATTCCGTCAGGTGGCCTACCACTTGTTTGGTTGCTGTCATTCCCAAACACTTCCATTTTCTTAAAATACTGCTGACAGTTGACTGAAATAGGAGCAAGGAAATTTATGACAGGATTTGTTACACATGTGGCATCCTATCCCAGTTCCACGCTGGAATTCACTGAGCTCCAGAGCAAATGTTTGAAAAAACAGTCTGCATCCCTAGGTGCTTAATTTTATACAGCTCTCACCATGTAGGCGATTTGAACACCTGATTCTGATAATTTGGGTGGAAGAGCAAATACTTTTGGCAATATAGTTTATGTAGCTAACGGTCCCTGTAGAACGCCATGTGCCCGTCACTGTATGTATGTTTAATTTCATCACCTCATATGGTCACATCAAACTTTAATTAGACTTTAATTAGAAGAGTTAATGGCATTTATTACACATTATTGATATGATTCCAACGTCTGTTTCAATCTCAGTGGTTATTTTAATTGAAGCGCGTGTGTTCGTGTATTGGATGAACTGTTATTCTAAAAATGAAAGTCTTTAAAATTGAATGGTATGTTAGGCTTTTAGGTAGATTGTCTGCCAACATTAGCTGGCAACATTGTTTTCAATTGAACCTTGAAACTCCAGACCTCCACCAGAGGGCGGCACAGAGCATTCACCCTGCATGTTCATCTGTTCTAATTTGTTTGGTCCAAAGAAGGAGACATAGAAGAAAGCAGCTGTTTTAACAAGTGGTGCTGACCACCTGCCAGCACTTACTGTACTTGGCATTGTATTCACTCAGAGTGATGGTGCTCTTTACAAAGTCCTACAGCCAGAGTGGTTTCAGAGTAAACACCAGGACTGCCTACAACTGCCGTTCCCGTTTTGTTCAGAGCTTTCTACACATTCCTGAGAATATTACTGTCAGCAGTCCATCAACCCAGCCCGGGAGAGGCACCATGATGGCCTGGAGGTGCTTTGGTGCCCTAAAAGTGAAACATTTGTGCAAGGTCAAAGTCAAAAATTGTTACCTCTTGAGTCTCTTCCTTTATATCCTTTGTTTTCATTTCTCTGTACTGGTAAAAAGAACCAAATTAGAAGGAGGAGAAAAGAGCACTGGACTATTGGATGGCAGAACAATACTAGCTTTTAGATCCCTAACCTTATTTACAAAAAAATCAAAAAATTTCCCACAGTCAATATTAGAAGCTGAACTATTAAAACGGGCCCCATTCATCAGTCGGTCAATGATAGCAAACAAAAATCTGGGATTACGCTTATCTGGTATGTGCATTTATGCATGCATGTGTGTGCATAAGAACACATCTAATATCTTATAATCTAATATCTATAAATGTGGAGCAGCAGGTGGGGGATAAACCAGATTCAGGTACAAGGTTAGGGTTATCTGCAGCGTAATGAAGGAGGGTTAGGATTGGAGTCAGCGTTAGGGTTAGCTGCAGCGTAATGAAGGAGATCGCACTACCATCTCACTGTAATGTGCTGCTGTAGTCTAATCCAACAGTTGGCATAGAATGTGCTGGAGTTCTTTCTTTGTTTTTTGTGTTATGTACTATTAGAATATAGTTTCTTAAATAATAATGTTCAGGTTAATAATTATTGTTGATTTATCAGGATATAGAAATTCTGATCAACCAAACTTAAATATGTAAGATTGTAACTGTAACTGTATTATGACTACAAACACAAAAGTGAACATTATGTTAGCAAAAGACATTTCCACAAAGATTCTGTGAATACAAAACCCTAACTGGCTCAGGATGGAGTCTTGTGAACACCATGCACTCATTTAGGCTCCAAAGCAATCATATTGTTACCAAACCACAGTTAACCAAAGTTACCAATTACCACAGATAACCAGAGCAGCTTAGACAACTTGAGGTTCAGCAACAGCATGACTGGAGCAGAAAGGCAGGACAGATTATTAGGAATGTCAGATTATTAATACTGATGATAAATTATTAATACTGAAGAGAGATTATTAGTACTGAAGATAAATTATTAATATATTTTTAATACTAAAATGCATTATTAGTACTGAAGATGGATTATTCGGCATGTCCAAATACTGAAGTGTGTAAATTGGGGAACTATAATGGGCAAGGATGGACTCTGGCAGATCCAGCTATAGCAGCACAGCTGAAGGGGTAGAGCCAGAAACTCAAGACATATGTCTCTCTGGAACACCAGCAATCCACCAATCTCAGTCAACAATCTTGAGTCACAACAAAGAGGTGAAGTAACGGCACCATAACATCCCAGAAGAGGTATTTAATAAAACACCTGGCTATACAAATAGGCTCACAGCATAGCCTTCAATATTGAGACTGTCTGAGTGGCAGACATTAACAGGAAGGCTATTCCATAGTGGCTGAGTGAGGGTGTCTAGCCTCTGCAGAGTCTCTGATGATTTATGTATTAGTGCTCACCATTGATGATGATTCATCATCTTGATGGTGATGGTATTTCACATAGCTGCTGGTGTTCAGCTCCTGACTCTGTGATTCTGTGTGTCCCAACTAGCAGCAGGTAGGTGTGTGAGTTGGGAATGTGTGTGTGTGTGTGTGTGGAGTGTGTTTGTGACTGTCCCATTGTGATCTCTGCCAGCTGCTTTCGAGGCAGCCCCTCTGTTCAGCACTGTCAGTGGAGCCCTGGAGCCAGCACACCCTCCTATAGTCATTTTCACACCATCATCCCATGACACCTCTTTTGGTAGTGAGAGTAACATCACCATGTCAACAGCAGCACAGCTGGAAAATTGTGAGTAAAAGCACACCCCCATGCTCCAACAGGAAATGAGCTAAGAGCGGAATGGTTGGTACAGACAATAAAAGGCACTAAGAGGCTACTTTTCTTCTGCCGAGCAGAAAATGTGGATTCACACTGCCCTGTACTGTTAAACCTAACTTCAGATGTTTGCAGTTTGATTTTGTAAAAAGGGATTAGGGAGATTTCAACTTGTATAGCCAGCGCTCTATAGTTCTATCGGGTGTGTGCAGTGTGTACAGTGTGTGCTTGCTGAACTGCTGAGACTTTTGCTGTCATTCTTTTTGTGTTGATAAAGAATCTATTGACGTACTGATTAAGAGGAAAGTTGTGTGTTGTGCTTTCCTTATGCTCTCATTTTCTCGTGTATCGTTTATGTAACTGCATGGATCTGCATTGAGTTAAATGTGCATGTGAGAGAGTGTGCTGCTTTTGTGTGTTTGATTTTTTTTTTTAGTTTTGTTTTGAATAATTTGTCTTGATGTTGGCACATTTATGTGAGGTGTGTGTGTGTGTGTGTGTGTGTGTGTGTGTGCGTGCGTGCGTGCCTGCGTACGTGCACACTCTTGTCTACATGATGTGGTGTATGTATGTGCACAGCAGCTAACACTAATGTGGACTCAGTGAAGACCACAGAGCAGAAGGGGGACAGTAAGTCAAATACAGGTACACCCATAATCACCTCTACTCTGTGATTCAGTAGTTCATTTTCTTAGAAGAATGTGAGTTATGGTAACTATCATTTATATTTTTGTGACTGTTTAAACCCAGCTCTACTGACCATCTAGCTAGGAATCTAGTTAACAAAACCCATCTCTGGCAAGGCAATGTTAGTTAGAGATAGAGACATGGGGTAATAGGGTAGACTTGGTTTAATTGGATAGAGACTTTAAAAGAGCAACACTGTAGTAAGGAAATAGGGATGAAAAAGGAATTAACTTTTCTGCTGTCTGTAATGTTAGGAATGTAACTAGCTTCCTAGTTAGAGCTATTACATGTTATAAGTGAATGGCTTACGAGTGAATGGCTAAATGACTATTTCCTGTGTATTTTTAAATGTTATTAAATGTAGCGTTACTTTCAACACACAAAATAGCTAGCAAGCCATTTAAATCTTCTGTTATGCAAATGTGCACAATAGTTATACTTCTCCTTCCCCATACAAAATATAAAGGAACACATCATTTATTGTTGATTTGATGTAACATAATTTATTGAAACATCCAAAATGAGCTTTTTTGCTTTCAGTATTTATCATTAAATACATTGGTGAGGCCTATTATTAGGGTTCACACACATAGTGTGAGAAACATATTGTAATTGTTAGGATTTTTCTTCTTCTCCTTGTCCTCCTTCTCCTTCTTTTCCTTCCTTGTCCCATTTTTTGATATAAAACGCATCATGGTCTCAAGTGGTATCAAGGCACACAATGATAACGTCATCACTCAAAAAACATTGCCGCCATTCGCCAATTAATTGGTTTTGGCCATTTGACAGGCTTATCATAGGTACATACACAACCTAGCCACTAAGGTGCACACACCAGTGTATTTTAGTACAGGTCCCAAGCCCGGATAAATAGAGAGGGTTGCGTCAGGAAGGGCATCCGGTGTAAAAAATGCGCCAAATCAATTGATGCAGATCAAAAATAGCAATTCCATACCGGATTGGTCGAGACCCGGGTTAACAACAACCGCCACTGGTGCTGTTGTCCAACAGGGCATTAGCGGAAATTGGACTACTGTTGGGATGAGGAGGAGAGGGGGGAAGAGGTTTCTGAAGCTGAAGGAGAGGGGGCAGAGCAGGAAGGTGGAGGTTAGAGTTGGTACGTTGAATGTGGGCTCTATGACAGGTAAAGGGAGAGAGCTAGCTGATGCGATGGAGAGGAGCAAGATAGATATACTGTGTGTACAGGAGACCAGGTGGAAGGGGAGCAAGGCCAGGAGCATTGGTGGTGGCTTCAAACTCTTCTATCATGGTGTAGACAGGAAGAGAAATGGAGTAGGGGTAATCCTGAAGGATGAGTTTAGTAAGAGTGTAGTGGAGGTAAAGAGAGTAAGTGACAGGGTGTTCTGTGTAAAGTTAGAGATTGATGGGGTGATGATGAATGTCATCAGTGCTTATGCTCCTCAGGTAGGTTGTGGAGGAGAAAGAAGAATTCTGGAGAGAGTTAGATGACGTTGTTTTGCAGGTTCCTAAAGAAGAGAAAGTGGTTATTGGAGCAAATTTAAATGGACATGTTGGTGGAGGGAACAGTGGTGATGAGGGGGTGTTGGGTAGATATGGTGTTAATGAAAGGAATACAAAAGGACAAATAGTGGTAGATTTTGCTAAAAGGATAAAGATGGCTGTAGTTAACACTTACTTTAAGAAAAAGGAAGAGCACAGGGTAACGTATAAGAGTGGGGGAAGATGCACACAGATCGACTATATTAGCGTTTCTCAAGCAGGGTGCCGTCTGTCTTCATCGGGGGTGCCGTCAAAATATTCTGATGTGGAATAAAAAACTATAGTTTTAAAAATTGAAGTTATTATATGCTTTAAAAATCATTCAAATTTATTTCATACGACCAGATCTCTCAAGTTTGGTGGGCGTGAGCTTTTTTCAGGCGGGGGGGATTGGAATCTGTCGCGATGGTTAGTGTAGCGGCTGTGTGTGTGTGTGTGTGTGTGTGTGTGTGTGTGTGTGTGTGTGTGTGTGTGTGTGTGTGTGTGTGTGTGTGTGTGTGTGTGTGTGTGTGTGTGTGTGGTTGGGGAGCGGGCTGGCTAAAGTCTACCAAGCAACAGCGCAATCTATATTCTGATCGGATCAACCTGTTATAATGTACAACCGATGGATTGGCTGAATATGCGATGGATTGGCTGAGTGTGCGGCAATTAGATTATTTAAAAATAAATAAATAATAATAATATTCAAGCGTGAGAAATTCGATGTGTGGCGTGAGAGCGTGTGAAATCGCATACGACCTGCATATGACCCTTACCAAGGTCAGCACGTGATTACGCAGGTTTCCCACTGACTGTAAGTTATTTACCTCTGATCCACATCTATGATTCAATGAGTTACTAGTTCGCTCTGGCGCAAACCACCGGCGATCGATAGATTGCGATATAATACTTAATTTGCGTCCATTTTAACAAGCTTATCATATGTGAATTCACATGAAACTCATATGGTATGTTGGTCTACACACCCGTAAGATTTCCGCAAATTAATATTTTTCCATATGCATCACAATGGTACCGTCATGACATATGAAATTCATATTTCAACTCCGCCGAAGTATTTCACATATACATATGTGTATATACTGAGAGCTGGTAGCTCTTGTGTGGACTCAGTTTGGTTTATAGTTTTCAGGGCTCTGCATGGTCACATGGATAAACTGCCCTGCTTCTGCTGAGCAGCTGCTCCTGGTCTGCCTCTCTCTCACTCTTGTCATACAGAGATCTGAAATTTCGAAGTCCCTGTCTTCTGGTGATTAGGAAGGGGTCCAAACACGGGTCCTCTGAGGTTGCAGAGAGATATGCTGCTGGGTTTCAGCAGGGTTAGCTGGAGCCATGCAGACCTCCTCTTTGAAGAAGGCAAGATGATGAGCTGATGGCCAAATGCCACAGCCGAGTCCAGACATTCCTTTGAAAAGTTAATGGCGTCTGCAGTGGTGCGACACTCCAGCAGAAACCACGCTTCTGCCACTTTCCACAATCTGCGGGCACAAAAACTGGCAGAGGTGTCTGTAGGCGTGCAAATGGGAGGAGACATCTGTGGGTGTAGAAATGGGCTGAGACGTCTGCGGGTGTAGAAATGGGTGGAGACGTCTGTGGGCGTAGAAATGGGCAGAGACCTCTGTAGTCATAGAAACAAGGGGAAACGTTCCTTATTAATCGTCCTGTATATTTTACATCATGACTGTTGTCTTTTGACATGAATGTCTGTCTGTTACTAAGTCGATGCTCTTTGTTGTTGTTATTTGTGATTGTTGGACTCTGCTACCCCTGATCAAGTAAAAACGGACAACGGTGAAGGTTTGTGCTTTCTGGTGTGACCAACACCCTTGCAAGTGCCTGTTTCTGTGATTGGCATATAAAAATCTGCAGCTTAATTAAGATTAAAAAGCATCTATGCTATCTATACTATGGTCCAAAAACTTATCTAACCCAACGTACTGCAAATATGCTAAAAGTTGCACTTTTTAAAATACTGAGCGCAACATTTCAGCAGCATTCTAATCTCAAGCCATTCTAAAAAGCAGCTGGCAACACTTGGCTAAACACAGCTAAAAACCGTGTTCAGCTAAAAAATCTTCACAATCCTTGTGTGTGCTTCTGTGTTTTGGGTGGAGAGAGAAAGAAAACAGAAATGTGTTAAACCATTCGACCATCTCTCTCTCTCTCTCTCTCTTTCTCTTTCTCTCTCTACAAATTCCTCAAATGAATGAAGAGAATGAGAAATTGATCTTCTAGTCCATTGGAGACTGCCGTGATGCTTGTGGTTCTTATGATACCTGATTCTCTCTTCTGCAGGCCACTAACACTGTAGGCCTCTCTCCAGCTAGCCTAACGTCTTTCTTCTCCTTTCAGGATTTAGATACTCACAAACTCAGTAAGTCCAATTGTGGAAGGTTAACTCTCCTCTCCTCACCACGGCCTCCCTGCAGCAGCACCTCCCCCGACGCCTCCTGCCGAAGACGTGGACCGACAGCGACGACGGTTCAACATGCGCATGCTGGTGCCCGGCAGGCCCGTTAAGGAGACGCAATCCACACCCCCTCCCATCCCGACCGAGCGCCCCACCTACAAGGAAAAATTCATCCCTCCAGAGCTCAGCATGTGGGATTATTTTGTGGCCAAAGTAAGACCCCATACCTTCTGGATGAATCAGGCTGAAAGGAGTCAGTCAAGATATTTCAGTTAGTAAATAAGCTCTTTTGCTGATTCAGTCTTTTGTGATTCACTCTTTTGCTAATTTGCTCTATTGATGATCCAGGGCATTAACAACTTTTTTTTTCACTTTGATCTTCTATTCATTCTTTTTCTATTTTAATTCTAATGTTAGACAGTTTTAATGATTCATACATCTTTAGCTTTTTTAGTGATTCTCATAGGGTGTTTGTCAGTGTCTAGTGTGTGGGTGGTGTAATCCAGAACCTGGCAGATTGGGGCACACTGTTTTAGCAAACTACCTTTTCACCACGTGGAGGTGTCCACTAGTGACCCAAGCATACACCTGGATTAATAGAAATATATTATCCATTTCAAGTCCTGTTTTTGAAATTTAGTTTAGAAATTGGTTTATTGTTACAACCACCTGCTTCTTTGTGTATTTGCATGTGCACACGTGCATGAACAAGTTTAATTATTTTTTACAATGCAACTGTTGCCATGTGTGTGCCCATGCATGCACGTGTGTGGATGTGTGCGCGCGTGCATGCGTACACATCTGTGTGCATGTGTACACGTGTGTGTGTGGGTGCGTGTGTGTGTGTGTGTGTGTGTGTGTGTGTGTGTGTGTGTGTGTCCTGCAGCCTTTCCTGCCTCTGTCAGACAGTGGAGCACTCTACGACTCAGATGAAAGTGGTGCAAGTGATGATGAGGATGAAGATGCCTTCCTCTCTAATACTCAGATAACAGAGCACAGCGATCCTAACTCGTATAGGTATCCGTGGCAACATCTTTTGAGAAACTTGATGAAGGAGAAAGATGAGTAAGGCAATAAATATGTGTCAATGTCTTTGCCTGTCTCCCTCCCCACCATCTGTAGCTGGTGTCTGATCCGTCTGGTCATGGTCAAACTGGCTCTTCACAATGTTAAGACCTTCCTACCCATCGCAGGACTGGACTTTACAGGTACTGATGGAACACAGACACATGCACATGCGCGCACACACTCACAATCACACACTCAGACACACACCTTTTGATACATCTGCCAGATCAACAGGTGCCATGGGCTTTAGTTCCCACCTCTGGCTTCTCACATGTGCTGGCTCAGTTTCCTGCCCTTTTGGGTCATATATGTTTTGATTGCAATCTAACATCACTTCCAGCCCTTGTCCTCATCTCCTCTAATCCTATGTGTGCTGCCTAGACCTGCCTGTGACCTCACCCCTGTGTAATGCCGTGCTGAAGTCTCTGGAGAACTGGGAGCAGCTGCTCCTCGACAAGATGGGCGGCTTCGACGGTCCACCACCCAACTACATCAACACCTATCCTACTGATGGCACTGTGGGCACCAACCCCGCCACCCTGCGCCTGAAGGCCATGCTGGAACCAGACAACACGCCATTCAGGTCTGTGCTGGGGCAGGCTGGGATTGACCCAGCCCCGGCAAGTATGGAGCTTGTGTGTTGAAAGGCGGCGGTGGTTTGTGACCTCTACCGTGTGTCTTTGGCTACTTTCCTGCAGAGCAAAGCACCACCTCTCCTTCCCCACCCGACGTCTGTGGCATTTCTTGGTGAAGCAGGAAGTTCTGCAGGAGACTCTCATTCGCTACATCTTCACCAAGAAGAGGAAGCAGAGTGAGGTAATCGCTGTGGGCGTGGTCACCCTTCCTCGGGTCAGACTCCTAGTCAGCCCAAAACACAGCATCAAAATTTGTGTCAAATTTGACACAAAAAATGTGTCAAAAAACACATTTAGATTTTAATAGATCTTTAAATTTTTTCAGCCAAGGCATTCCATTTAGCTTCATTCTCTCGTGTACACACACACACACACACACACACACTACTAATTTCATAATAATACCATATTAAGAGTTCACATTCTCAAATGGCCTTCACTTCGAATCAGTTCCTGCAGTGCCTGAACTGTCTATAACATCCACCAGTAGATAAGAGTTTAGGTGAAGATATAGAGATCTGGTTAAAAACGTGTTATAAAAGCAAAAAAACATGTTATAAAAGTAAAAATAAATAATAAAGATTATAGTGGTTATTGTAGAAAAACACTTTTTCCCAGTCATCTAGATCACTGGACTGTAGTGGTAATAATTCAAAGCATTTGGACTGCTAGTGTAATCATGACGTCAGATAACCAATCAGGGTGTTCCTTGTCTTGGAGGGGGGGGTTATCTATTTTTTTTTCCCAATCGTTGTTTCATTAGTGGTGTTTTGGTGTGTTCTGCTGTGATGCATTTTTGTGTTGTGATGTGCATTGTACAGTGTTTAGAGGGCCATATGGATTACCTCACACAAAACCGCATAGCAGGGATTCGTAAAGCCAGCAAGGTAGTACTGAGAGTGTGTGTAACTGACTCCATGACTTTCTCCTTCAGGCTGTGGGCTTCTCTCCTCTAGTGAACCTGCTGTGATCTCACGCTCGCACACATATGTACACAAATACATACACATATCCATGCGTGCACACACACACACACACACACACACACACACAGTCACAAGCAGATGTGAGCAGGCAGGTGCACAGACTTTTGCTAACACACGGCTCTCTTTCCTCTTGGCTCCTGAGCACAATACCCCTCTCTGTTCTGTATTCTCCACTAACCCATGTCTACACTAAAAGCCGTGCGCCCAGACACTGATCTAGTGAGTGGTGCCAAACGCTGGAGCTACCACACATCATTAATCCAGTTCCACAGCAATTAACCAAATAACCAGTCAGCTGTATGGTGATCTCTGGCATGCTAGCGACCAACTTGTATAAAACACCTAGAACTCCAACATAACCAGGTGAGACAAATGTGTGTGTGTGCCTGTGTGTGTGCCTGTGTGTGTGCCTGTGTGTGTGCCTGTGTGTGTGCCTGTGTGTGTGTGTGTGTGTGTGGTGGATGTGTGTTTTTCTGTGTAGGTGGAGGCTGATCTTGGATATCCCGGCAGCAAGGCTAAAATTATCCACAAGGAGTCAGACATCATCATGGCGTTTGCCATCAATAAGGTGAAGGACATAGTCTGTCTACTTTAAGCTAGGTTTATACTTGGCGCATCGCGAGCAGCGCGAGGGTCCGCATGCTGAAAATGACATAATCGCGGTGGCTTCGCACCTGCGTGAGGTCCTGCACCTCTCAAATTTTGTAACTTCGCGCTCTGCACTTCAGCGCAATGAACAAAGTAATGTTTGCAGGGTTCATACATGCTGGAAAGAGAACTGTTCAGTCAAATAGTGAAACGAAGTAGTTACAATTTCAAGCATTTTCAAGTACTTTAGCCTAAATTCCAGCACTTTTGAAACCTGGAACACAAAGCAACATTAAAATTCATCAGGTAAATGTTAATTCCCCTGTTTTTGAGGGGTGTTTCTTTATACTACCACATATCGTTTCAGAGAACACTGCAAATAATTTGACACGCCAAGTATAATCCCCTCCGCCGTTCATATATTTTTTATGTTTAGCAAGTGTGTTGAGTGTGATTCTCACTTCTTGATGGCATGTGTGTGTGCGCGAGTGCATGCTTGTGTGTGTGTGTGTGTGTGTGTGTGTGTGTGTGTGTGTGTGTGTGTGTGTGTGTGTGTGTTTACGTGGTTGTGCGTGCGTGTGTGTGTATGGATGTGTGTGTGTATGGGTGTGTGTGTGTGTATGGGTGTGGGTGTGTGTGTGTGTGTGTGTGTGTGTGGTTTTGCGCCTGTGTGTAGGCTAACCCCAATGAGATCGTGCTGGCCTCCACTCATGATGTCCAGGAGGTGGATGTGTCTACTCTGCTTGCTGCGCAGCCATATACCTGGATTGGCGAAGAGTTTGACAAGGAGTCACGAAGGTGTGGACGTGTGTGTGTGTGTGTGTGTATGTCTGTGTGATTGTGACTTAAAAGATTATTTTTGAGTGGAGAGATACAGCATGGGTTCAGCTATGAACCCTGCAGCTTTTTAAACAACAGCTCTGCCAGGCCAGATGTTAGGAAATGTTAGGAATGTTAGGAGATTTTGTCTGGGATTTTACTGAAACGTGCTTAAGATGTTTCTTGTAAAAATGTTGCTTTTAATTTTCCAAACTAAAATATTTTTTAAATTCCTTTTTAGCTCAGATGATGATTATCGCTCCTCCCATACCAACATCGCCCAAGCCAGCAGTGCGCCGTTTGCCCCGCCCCCAATGCCAGTCTCTGCCTCCATGCCCTGGCTCGGCAGTGGACAGACCAGCCTGGGCGCTAGTGTGGTACGTATGAGTGTGTGTGCATTTTAGGTGCCTGTCCACTGTGAGACATAATCTAAAAAAAGAAATCCGGAAATCACAATGTATGATTTTTTTAATTATTTATGTGTGTGTTTCTGCTGCAAATAAGTATTTTAACACCTGCCAATCAGCAAAAATTCTGGCCCTCAAAGACCTATTAGTCTACCTCTAAAAAGTTCACCTCCACTCCACTTATTAATCTAAATCAGAAGCACCTGTTTGAGGTCATTAGTTGCATAAAGACACCTGTCCACTTCACACAATCAGTAATAGTCCAACTACTAACATGGCTAAGACCAAAGAGCTGCCAAGGACACCAGATACAACATTGTAGACCTCCACAAGGCTGGAAAGAGCTACGGGGCAATTGCCAAGCAGCTTGGTGAAAAAAGATCAACTGTTTGTGCAATTATTAGAAAATGGAAAAAGCTAAATATGACTGTCAGTCTCCCTTGGACTGGGGCTCCATGCAAGATCTCACGTGGCATAGCAATGATCCTAAGAAAGATGAGGAATCAGCCAAGAACTACATGGGAGGAGCTGGTCAATGACCTGAAGAAAGCTGGCACCACTGTTTCCAAGGTGACTGTGGGTAATACATTAAGACGTCATAGTTTAAAGTCATGCATGGCACGTAAGGTTCCCCTGCTTAAATCAGCGCATGTCCAGGCCCATCTTAAGTTTGCCCATGACCATTTGGATGATTCAGAAGAGTTATGGGAGAAAGTTCTGTGGTCAGATGAGACCAAAATAGAACTTTTTGAATTCTACTTGCCATGTTTGGAGGACAAAGAATGTCGAGTACCATCCCAAAAACACCATCCCTACTGTGAAGCATGGGGGTGGAAGCATCATGCTTTGGGGGTGTTTTTCTGCACATGGGACAGGACGACTGCACTGTATTAAGGAAAGGATGACCGTGGCCATGTATTGCAAGATTTTGGAGAACAACCTCCTTCCCTCAGTTAGAGCATTGAAGATAGGTAATTGCTCCAGACCTAAACCCTATAGAAAATCTTTGAAGGGAGCTCAAACTCAGTGTTTCTCAGCGACAATCCAGAAACCTGACTGATCTGGAGAATATCCATGTGGAGGAATGGGCCAAAATCCCTGCTGCAGTGTGTGCAAACCTGGTGAAAAACTACAGGAATTGTTTGACCTCTTTAATTGCAAACAAAGGCTACTGTACCAAATATTAACATTTGATTTTCACAGGTGTTCAAATACTTATTTGCAGCAGTAACACACAAATAAATAATTTAAAAAATCATACATTGTGAATTCTGGATTTTTTTTATTATGTCTCTCACAGTGGACATGCACCCAAGATAAAAAATTTCAGACACTGCGACTTTGCAAGTGGGAGAACTTGCAAAGTCGCAGTGTGTTCAAATACTTATTTTCCTCACTGTACATGTCTACATTTGAACAGGCTTAAATTTCCATTGGTTTTTACTGGTCTGTTTATCTATACTGGCTGGTCACATCTCATTTATTCTTATTGATATGTGTAACCATACCACACTGCATGGTCAAACTTTATTTTGCTTACTCTTATTTTGTTATCTAATCTGAGACATATTTAGACATATTGATTTTACCCAGAAAATGATGAAATGTCTGAGTAAAATTTCTAATGAAATGAATGAATCAATGAATGTTTCGATTTATATAGCGCCTTTCCAAATTCCCAAGGCGCTTTACAATTTAACACAGGTACAAGTCACAGACAACCAATCACACACACACCGGCGAGAAGCGGCAGCCAATTGCGCACAGCGTACTCTCTACCAGAAGAAATGAGCATGGCAGAATGGCAACTCCATTCTAGGAATAGGCATCTCACTGCTTTGAATGTGCTTTGTCTTTTTGTAGTTAATTCTCTTAAATCAAAGAAGTAAAGCATGTGAAAGTATAAAAGTGGACCTCTGGGGACTCACACTAGACCAAAGTAAAGCATGTAAAACACCTCTGGGGACTCGCACTAGACCAAAGTAAAGCATGTAAAACACCTCTGGGGACTCACACTAGACCAAAGTAAAGCATGTCAAAGTCCTCTGGGAACTCACACTAGACCGAGAGAACAAGTGAGTGCGAACAAGGCACGGGGAGACAATCAGAGTAGTTTGTATAGTTTATTTCCATCCTTATCACCATAACATAAACGGTGCTGGATGGTCTAAACAGCCTCTGTGATGAGTCTATTTAAGCAGAGATAAGCCCAGAGTGTCGTTAGGATAGAAAAAGGGAACAGGAACTACCAGACAGACCAAGGTGGCCTCCTGCGTCATCACTGGATCCCGGGCCGCACTCCTGTCTGGCCTTAATCCACCACAGATAAACGACACATACACAAACGTGTACACACACACACACACGCTCGAGCTCTCATCAGCATGGGCTTTCTCGAAAAGACCAAAAGCTGACGGCATACCCCAGAAGAACTGCAATGTTTAGATAAACAGAAGAAACACTCCTTTCCTTATGTCTGAGTTGCAATGGTCATTTGGCCAGTCAGGCAAGGTAGCAGGACCAGTGTGTGCCCTACTCATATCTGTGTAGACCCCTGCTTGAATTTACATCAACACTGCCTCTGCACTCAGTGTGTGTACAGCAAGTATGTTACTGATATCAAGTGATTGTTTATGTCCCTCAGATTGTGAAAAGAAACTTGAACAATGTGAAGAGAATGACCTCCCATCCCATATACCAGTACTGTGAGTATACTTAATGAGAACTTTTCATACACCACAAGGAGTTTAGCAGGTGTCCAGAACTGGTGGAATTGAATTGAGTTTGAGTTTCTTTCACGTGCACTATGTGAAACCATATTATCCAAAACATGTTAATTTTCTTGCATTTGAATGAGTCCTTTACAAATGATGAAAAGTACTGTCACTGAATATTCATGTACTGCATGCTTAGTGTTTTGCTGTGGGTTTGTGTCTTTGTGTATCTGTGTGTGTTTGCGTGTCTGTGTCTCTGTGTGTGTGCATGTAGATATGACTGGAGCTCAGGATGGGAGTGTGAGGATGTTTGAGTGGAATCGCCCGCAGCAGCTCATCTGTTTCCGACAGGCAGGAAACGCCAGAGTCACACGCGTCTATTTCAACTCACAGGGCAACAAGGTACACACACACACACACACACACTCAGAATAGGAAATGCATGATATGGACAGGCTTCACATGCTATATTCACATCATGACATCTGGACATAATGAGTGGAGGCCAGCACGATCTCATTGGGGTTAGCCTACACACACGTGCAAAACCACACACACACACACTCAGAATAGGAAATGCATGATATGAACAGGCTTCACATGCCATATTCACAAGGGCACAGCACAGGTAATTGGCTCAGCATTCCAGTATAATTTCTAATGTAATTTCTATAATGTGCAGCTTAAAAGTTTAGAGAGTTCCAGTTTAAGTGCCTGCAGGCCCAGGAGAAAACACAGCCCGGCTGTACCTGCTGTGATCAATTTAACAGCTTGTGGAGGAGAACTCTGGCTCCTGCAATGAGCCCATTGTGATGGAACATCTTATCTTCACCTGACTGTGGCTTCTCCTGACTGTGGTCTGACGATAGCTTCTCCTGACTGTGGGTTGACTGTGGCTTACTCTTCTCCATACCTCTGTGTCTGCAGTGTGGGGTGGCAGATGGTGAAGGCTTTTTGAGCTTGTGGCAAGTCAATCAAGCCTCATCGAACCCCAAGCCATATCTGGTAAGTTTACAGCCATGATGGACTCTGTGTGGATGCTCCTGTTCAATCAGCCATATTAAGATTCTGAGAAAAACTTTAGCATAATTTACACATACACACACACACACACACACACACACAAACATACCGTGCTGATTGAAAGTTTATGAACTCTTTGGGTAGTTTAGTTTAATTTTTATGTTGTTTTACTATGATTCTCTCATTTTATCACATGGTGGTGTGGGGGTTAGCGCTGATGCCTCTGATCTCTCTTCCTAGACTTTTCATTTGCCCTTTGTCTTACTCATGCACACTCTCTCTCTCTCTCTCTCTCTCTCTCTCACTCTCAGAGCTGGCAGTGTCACAGTAAAGCATGCGGGGATTTTGCGTTCATCACATCCTCCAGCCTCATTGCCACTGCGGGTCACTCCAATGACAGCAGGTGCCACCCCTCGTCTAGAGAGCATTCAGTAGCATTCTCATCCTATGGGTCATGTTCTCATCTCAAGTGTTTGAACCTTTCTTCCACAGGAACGTCTGCCTTTGGGATACCCTGATTTCCCCAAGTAACAGCATGGTGTATGGTAAGCTACAATCTTCACCCCCGTACCATGCGTCATATCCACAGTAATTGTTGAATGCCCATTGGTTGGTGTGGACTGACAGTCAATAATCCAGTAATTGATTTAACAGCGGCCACTTTCGATGTCTAACCTTAGGGAAGACAAATTGATTTATAATTTATTTGTACACTGCAGTGCACTCAAAGTGCAGATGAGAAAATAATAAAAACAGAATAAAAATAGGAGAAAAGTAAATGAAATGGGGGGAATAAAAAATTAAACAAATTGCCAGTAATGGAGATATTAAACTTTAAACTGTTATGGCGTATGGCTGTGTGTGTGTGTGTGTGTGTGTGTGTGTGTGTGTGTGTGTGTGTGTGTGTGTGTGTGTGTGTGTGTGTGTGTGTGCAGCCTTCCCCTGCCATGAGAATGGCGCCACCGTCCTGCAGTACGCTCCCAAGCAGCAGCTGATCATTTCCGGAGGGAGAAAGGGCTTCGTCTGCATCTTCGATATCCGTCAGAGGCAGCTGCTCCACACCTTCCAGGCGCATGACTCCACCATTAAAGCTCTCACTCTGGATGCCAATGAAGACTTCTTCATCACAGGCTCAGCTGAGGGCAACGTGAAGGTGCTTACGGCATCATCTGCACTGTACCTTGATCCCACACCCAGATCCATTTTATACTTACAGATACATTTTATATTATAGAGAATCAACGGGTCCTGGCTGTGAACTGTCACAGCATTAAAAGCTCTCTGGTGTGCTGTCGCTGCAGACGTTAATGGCTTGACCTCCTGTGCTTGTGCAGGTCTGGAACTTACAAGGCCACTGCCTCATGCACTCCTTCAGCAACGAGCATGCAAAGCAGTCCATCTTCCGCAACATTGGAGCAGGCGTGATGAAAATCGAGACGCACCCCGGCAACCGCATCTTCACCTGCGGCGCCGACGGCACGCTGAAGATGAGGGTGCTGCCTGACCGCTACAGCATCCCCGCCAGTATATTCGACATCCTGTAGTCACGGTGTATGCACACCCTCATGTCCAGGAGACACAGCCAAAGCTCTGGAGCAGCGCAGCCGCCCGCCTCTTCCGCTGGGAACCGTGGCAGAGTGACTGCCTGGGGACAACTTTGGTTTTTCTTTTTTTCATTGAACAAAGTGTGAAAGTGTATGTGAGGTCACGCACGTGACCCTTCAGATCCTTAGGTAATGTAACTGAGCGAGCGCAGGCCCAGATTCAGTGTTTCAGGTGTTGTTCATAGGAAAGCTATGCATGTGTGAACTTGTCATTGCAGTACTTTCACAAGGTTGTTGACTGTGCTCTGTAAAAGTGCTCAACGCAGACATCTTTAAGTGTGTATCTGTTGTCATGTGCCCACAGCTGATCGGTTTTACATCTTTACCTAACAGCACTTGTGGTGATCTCTGGTGTGAGTCAGGTTGTTGGCTCGGACTTTAAGTTACTACTGTAGACTCGTCAGCTGCTCAAGCCTTTTAGTGTTTGACACGGGGCTTGCTCTGGCCGCTGGCTGCAGACCTGTTTCACTCTCCATAGCTGCTGTTAAACATGTCTCTGTGTTCCCCCGTAGGTACTAACAAACCCCCCCCCCCCCCCTTCCTGCAGTCAAATGCATCTAGTTCTTCTACCTAGCTTTGGTTAACACAATTTGTCAACTATTACCTGCAGTTAGCCCTGAATCAATCCCCCCATTACCCCGTGCCCCTGCAAGCTGTTTCCCTGCGGTACTAATGCCTACTCATTAGTCTGTCTCACTGTCCTGTTAGGAAACGCCTGCTGCACTCAAGCCACATTCCATAGTGAGGAGGGAATGTCCCTCCCACTTTGGTCACACATGTTTACTCTACTCTCTTTATTTTAGACCAGAGACAGTTTCAAGTGTTGCACAATGTTTATTTATTTGGTACCGTTGTTCTTTTTAACCTTCTATTTGTTTTCTTGTTTGTTTGATTTGACTGTTCCGTTGCAGACTACTGTATATTGTAACTTATTGCCTTTAAATTAGGATTGTATGGTTGGTCATTTTGTTTTGTTAAATGTTCAATCCATAGATTAATATTTGCACTTACATCTGAAGACACTATAAAGTTTAAAATTATTATAGAGAAAACCTGTATACAAATGAATGTCTGGCTATGCGTGGCCGAGTAGTATCAAATTTGAAATAGTTTTAACTAAATATTTATGTATGAATATGCACAACAATACATACATACATATATAATAGTTCATATATATATGAACTATTAATCATAGCTTGTATGAATACAGCAAAACGTATTATTACTTTGTCATTTTGTTTTTATCATACTGCTGAAATAGTTGTATATTTGGTTGGATGTGTGTGGTGTTTATTAAAATCTGTTTGTGTTTGTGTCTGGTCCGCTGACCACCATGCCCACTGTCTGTTGAACTAACAGTCTGTTTGCTTCTTGTCTGTCAAGTATTTATTGAAAAGGTTATGCTGTCTGTGTGAGGACGTACACAGTTAAAAGCTCTGGTGGAATTTTCTGGGAGAACAGAATTGTTCTGTCATGGTCAGAGTTTTACCTTTGTAAGTAAGTTGAATAAATTCCTTTTATCTCAAGAGGACCATTTTAAAGCCCATTTTACTACCAGAAGATTAACTGGTCTTGAAGTATTTAGCAAATTCAATGTCATTCAATGTATTTATTTGTTCATTTGTATGTTTATTTATTTAAATGCATATGTTCATAAAAGAAATATATATAATATTAAACAGAGGATATAGAGTGTTACAAAAAAAGTTGGAGGATGTGAAGAATCTCAGCTGTTAATCATTAGAAAATAGATAAGTCACATCAACATACAACCATAACATTTGGTATATTTTGTACACAAAGGGAGATTCTATATATATATATATATATATATATATATATATATATATATATATATAGATCCTTCATCAACCCACCCTGCAAGGCCCTCTAAGCTGATCGTCTTTATTTGTTTTCTATTATTTGCTCAAACTAATAGTTAGTGAGAAATCTGATTATTGAATTTGATATATTTTTTTTTCTCCACAAAATAAAAAATAAACTTAGTCTATTTTAAGCAGCAATATTTGACTGTAACCTAACACCTGCATATGCATTGCTCTGGTCTCCCCAAAAAGAGGACCAAGATGATCCAGCCAGGCTGCTTTTAAAGAGTGCTGGAATCAGCCAGTAGTTATTCAAATTGGGACATTTGCCCAACTCTGTCATCAACAAGGAAACGCAGTTCATATGACCTAATGTATCCACTGTCCCAAACGTACAAGCGCTTGTCTTTGGGGTTATAAGACAGCATTGCTAAGATGCTTGCTGGGGACCACAGGGCAAAGTTCACATTGAGTGGTTTTTCTTTCACCAGGTCAAAAGCATTGGTGACTTTCGTGTCTTTGGTGTCAGTGATATAGAGTATGCCACAGACAATAAAGCCATTCCCAACCTTCCTCGTGGGATAGGTGGTGTTTATGTATCTTATGATGGAGAAGGTCTTCTCATCAAGTTGTGCCACCATGACGTTTTCATGGCTGCTGGAGGCAAAGATAAGCCAGAGACCACTTTCATCTGCTGCCATTTTAAAGTAGGTCTTTGAGTTCCTGAACGGGTAGGACAGGTTGTGGTAGAGTGCACTCTCTACAGGCAGCATGTCCAAAGTCTTGGTGTGAAGATGAAATCTGGAAAAGTTGATTTCTAGTTTGCTTTCAGTCTTTTTTACAACTAAACAAAATGCTAAATTATTTTTAACTATCCTCACTTACTTGGCAATACTGAATGTTCCGGCGATGTGGTAGTAAAAGGAGCCATTGTGGACCACATGACCGCAGCCCAAGTAGACCTTCTTCACATCAATGGAATGACCCGAGCTGTTCTGGAATGCAGCCATGTCTTTATACTCCTTCACAATACGACCTACAGCAGACAAAGTCCAGAATAACCATGGATACACGTGTCACGCTGAGCATTAGAGGCAGCAACGCTAGTAGAATTGCAGTGTTCTCTTGACGAAATCGCCATGTACTTGAAATTGCTTTAAACGTCATCTATAGTTAATATGAAATTTAATGGAAGCAGAAATTTTGATAAATAAATGTCTTCCTGATCTTCTCATGCTAAATTCTGCATAGCCATAACCTTATCTACCAGACAAGCTAATTCAATTCAACATCATTGGTGACTGTTGAAGTAGGTCTTTATCAAAACTTGTCAGTTATCTAATATCTGATTCTAAAATAAAGTAAGTGAAGATGTTGTATAGAACATAATGGCAAATTAATCTCTATGATTGAGACCTGAGAAGTGTTCTGCCACCCAGATCCTTTGGTCATGTGGGGCTGCTGGGTCTTCCATCCATGCACCAAATGTGTTGGTCATTTTGGCCAGATTTCTTGGGTTCTCTACTGACCTGATGATACAGTCTGCCACATGCAGAGGAACAAGAAAAACGGTAACACTTTACATTAAGTTTACTTACTAACATGAAGTCATGCATTAGTTAACATGAACAACACATGAAGGAACACATTAACAATAATTAACTAATGTTAAGTAATTAGAATTCCCTAAACGGGAATAGCCGAAAGAAGAAGTAGTAAACATGTAACAGCTGCAGCTCCTGTTTTGGTTATTTGTTGCTCGCACCTATTTAGAACTTTAGTGTTTTAGTTTGGAGTTAAAGAGACTAAAGAGCTAAAAACAGTATGGACACACTTCAGTTCCTATGCTGATAGATTCTGGATATTTCCAAGTTACCCATTACTTATGTAGGTAAATCAGTACAATGTAATATATTTCTTTAAGGTTGCACCAAAAAATGTGCAAGCAACAAAGAGTCGAAACAGGAGCCGCAACTGTTACATGTTTACTTATCTTTAGTTAATTATTGTTAATGTGTTACTTCATGTGTTGTTTATGCTAATTAATGCATTACTTCACGTTAGTAAGTAAACACTTAATGTAAAGCGTTACCAGAAAAACCTTTGTGTGTTAAAAAGTCATGTGATGTGAGCCAGAAGACTCAGGATTGTACCATTCTTTGAGGTCTTTCCAATGCTTCCTGCTTGTGGTCTAGTGGTGTCATCATTTGGAGGAGCATCTGGGAAGCCTTGAGGAGAGTATGAGTCAGCTGCTAATCAAAGAATCTTATATGTATGACTAAATGGCCCTATAGATAAGCCCTTCAACAAATCCACATTTAATACAGTGGAAGTCGAATCAAAGAATCTGATATGTATGACTAAATGGTCCTATAGATAAGCCCTTCTACAAATCCACATTTTATATATGACCTGTGAGAATTCTGACCAATCTGAGATCAAACATAACTACTGTTATCTACTGCTATCACAGCATTCAACTGATCCAATGAATAAAAACATTTTAAATAATGGCAATTTTACCCCATGTTTTCTAAATATTTTCAATAAAATGCAATAGGACAAAAGTAATCTAAGATTATGCTTGCTCTGTCAAAGCAACAAAAGTCAAAGCATGTTACTCCTGCTAGATGTAACATAACATATACACTTAAATTAGCACCATTGTTACACATGCTCTGTTAGACAGGTCATAGCACCATTAAAATGTCACTCCTGCTCTATCTGACAATAATCCAAGCACCATTACATCTGTTTTGGGACACAAGTTCACACTTGTTCACACTGGAGTCTGCATCCTGTACAGCAATTCATCATGATTATGTTTGATAGTAATGATGAATCCCTGTGTCAGACGCAGACTCCAGTGTCTGTGTATAATGCATTAACTGAATATTCATGACAGCTTGTCCTCCCTTCTTATCACATATATATATATATATATATATATATATATTAGTGGTGGGACTTTAACGCGTTAATTTCAATTAATTAATTACAGGAAAATTAACGCACTAAAAATATTAACGCATTTTAACGCATGAGACACTTTTGCACCATGGAATGTTTCTCCGTGCACGAGTTCCAGACATACAGATTATATGGACGCACAATAAGATGCCCTTACCAAAAAAAAGTATACTTAAAGTTTATTTTTTAAGTAAACTTAAAGTATACTTGGGAAATATACTTATGTAGTAAGTATACTAATATCAATGTACTAATAGTATACTGGTAAGTTTACTAATTCAATACTTCTTGGGACTAAATTGGCCCACTTTTTAGTTTATAAAAGTATACTTTTAAGTATACTTTAAGTGTAAGAATAGTAAACTTTGAGTACACAACTAGTTTACATTTAGGTTTTATTTTGTACTACAACTATACTAAAAGTAAACTTACAGGTATACTGTTAGTTTACTAGTTATATACTTCTAGTCTAGTTTTTAGTTTATGAAAGTACACTGTTAAGTATACTTTAAGTGTAAGAATAGTAAACTTTGAGTACACAACTAGTTTACATTTAGGTTTTATTTTGTACTGTTAATATACTAAAAGTAAGCTTATTTGTATACTGCTAGTTTACTAAGAGTATTCTTAAAAGTGTACTTTCATACACTTAAAAGTGGGATATAAGTATATAACTAGTAAACTAACAGTATACAAATAAGCTTACTTTTGAACTTAACATAATAATTATAGTTTACTACTTATATGTTTTAAGTATACAATAATTTCAATTTAGTTTCAATTTTTTACACTTTAAATATACCTTTAACTGTACTTTAAGTAGACTTACCAGTGGATTACATACATAAAAATAAACAAGACATACTCATGATTAAGAACATATTTCTTTATATATCAAAATGTAACAAATAAATATAACAAATAACAATGGATGCCAAATTAAGAACATAATTCAAATTAACACCAGTTTAGGACAAGACAGAAGGAACCACAGAGGCAGAGGAACCACAAATCCAACCAAAAAAATTTTCACATGGTCTTCTTTGCAGTGACTTGACTTGTATAGCTTTCGTTGTTGCATTTTTTTCTTATAATGCGTCTCACATCTTGGACGCTGATGTCAGGAAACTTTGACAGGGCATGGCCTGGGACACACAGAAACAAAACAAAAAAACCTCATTACTTTCTATCACACCATGATCAACATCCAGAGTTAACATAATAAAACAGTCAAAGCAGTATGTCTCTACAATGTGAAATTCAGTTTTATCAGGCAAGTATGAGGACTAATGCAATTGGCAAAATTACTACGTTTACCTACAAATAATTGAAAATGTCCTTTAAAGGTCTTCCTTCACATAAATTAAAGTTCATTTTTAGGTTCTTTTGTTTGCAGCAATGTTTTTTGCCACATTCACAAATATAAACTGATGATCCCAGATTACAGTTACATACAGAGAGATTTAACTCAACATTGAATCATTGTTTGGAACTTTCCATTTTTGTTCCATGTGCGAGGTGACAGTAACTAAATCATGGTCACTTCCAAAATGAAACATTCCAGTCATTTTGTTAAAAACTATACAAACATAATGTGTAGAAATTTATTTTAGAATAAAATGTAATTTTATTTAAATGCAGTTACCTATTATAGCATCAAGTTTTGTGTTATCAAGTTGTGGCTTTGATTCCATGTCCTTGTGTGCCCCTGATTGTCTCCCTGTCAAACTAGAATGAGACAGTGTTTCCCTGCCATAGACAAGCACAGCAAGGTCACCGATGTAGACTGACGGATTCGTAGTACGCAGAGAGTTAAGCTGTCGTCTAGGGACTTTGACATCAGAGCCTGGCAAAAGAAAGACCTGCAGAACAATTGAGTGATCAGTTAGTTTGCAATTGGTCATACATAGTTGTTACACACCAAAGTAATGATAAAATAACAACATATTCTCTGAGAAATCTATGCAGTATGTAAACCCAGCTGCCACTTTATTAGATACACCTCCTTGTATCTCATTGTCCATTTTATCAGCAGTAGTGACCATATAGGAGTACTTTGTAGTTCTCCAATTACAGACTGTAGTTCATCTGTTTCTCTGTATACTGTTAGACCCTTTCACCCCTCATGGTTCTTCAGTGGTCAGGACCCCCACTGCACCACCACAAAGCAATAGGGGGTGCAAAATGCTACTGTGCCATGCAGGGGACAACCTGATGAAGACACTACACTCTGGGTACATACCATATCATCAGACACTGCTTGGGTAGAAACACATCCAGAAACTGCTGAGTTTACAGATGTTGTGGGTGTTGAGCAGATGGATGCAGGAGTTGAGGGTTGAACTGCAAGTTTTTCAGTTATGTCTTTTAAATTTGCAACTACCACAGGAAGCTCTGTTAAGAGAATGAACATATAAATCATTATAAAGGTGAAAGTTCAAGTCTCATGACTGCATGTTGAGGCAATTTCCAAACATCAGGACAGTCACTTTAAAAGAAGAAATAAACATTCAAAAGATAAGGCGAGTGAGAACAGATGGATTTTTTAGATTCTCGTGAAACTTAGGGGGACCTCTATGAACCCTGAAGTTAATGTATTGAAGTTAAGTGTTGATGGACAGAAGGACCAACCGAAACTGCCATTCTTACGCTCTGCCTTCCAGCGAGGCTTATATATTTTTCATGTTTCTGTACTGCAGTTTATGAGTCCACATCGTTTCAGTGTGATCTGGTAAGGGTTGCGACATTCATTTATGTTGATTTATTTTGCTACATTGTGATGTTGCATACAAATGGGGTACTGATTTAATTTAATTATTTCAAATAAAAAATATCACCTCTCAAGGCATCTAGTATCTCTTTAGCGTTGCCTTCTTTCAGCCTCTTGTTCTCCCTTTTAAGCTCCTTTATTTTCTGCTGCGCCTTACTCCAGTTCCTAGGCGTTAAGTCCTCATCTGATGAGTCCTCTTTTTCGGTAGATAACTACACCAAAAGAAAATCATCATCATTTTCATTAGCATATAATTATAAAGTCATTAGGGAGTGTTGTGTTTAGAATGAGCCTTTATATATATATATATATATAGTGATGGGATGCAATGTTGTATTGTATGCATAAGATCTGTTCTACAGACATTCAGCTCTCTGGCTTTAAATGGGTTCGGAACCAATATTAGGAGCGGCTCATTTTCCAACAGTGTAGCACCACTATGTTTCTACAGTAGCCCAGAACGGACAAACCACACACTGGCTGTAAAGAGTGCCTTTCGTGCTTTTATGTTGAAGTGGAAGCTGGAATTTGTCGCGCTATAGCACCGGCTGGAAGATGTGGCAAATACAGAATCCTTCTCAGAATTTCAGACTGTAGTGCATATTTATAGGTACGAGTTCACATAAAATTGCTGGTGGCATATCTTGATAGCTTAAATCTCCTTATCCCCAAATCTCTGAATTTTCCTCTTCCACCTTAAAGAAGCTTATTAGGAAGCTTATTTTCTTATCAGGAAATTAAAAGAAAGTACCAGCATTAAAAGAATAATTAGGATGTTTGCTGGTGTAAGCCAGTTTATCAGTGAGGTAGCAGTGATTATTAAACTAAGTCTAACCTAAATTAACATTAAAAACACAATTAAATGTGTAAAACACTGAGTTACTACGGTGTACTATGATATGAGCATGCTCAGTAGGATACATTGTTAGAAGACAGGTGATGGAGGTTACAACATAAAAGAAGGATTATACTTTTTATTTAGTACAAGAAAAATCAAGAAAGGGTGAATGCTTGCCACCAAAACAAGCGAAAACATGTAAAAGTGAAATGAAATCAGGACAGGTGATTGGAAAGGGAGGGGTGGGTAAGTGGGGTTTTGCTATGGGTCACACACTGCTCCTTTAAACACATAACTTAAACTCCAAACTGTGTAAATAATTTACCTCTAAATATGCTTGCTTTGCCATCAACTCCTTCTTCAGTTTTTCAATTATTTGATCTGATGCCTCTTTTGAAGTGCTGGGTGCCTTTTTGCTCTTTTGCTGTAAAAAAAAAACATTTAAAGTTTTTCAATAGCATGGGTGTATTATTAGAATCAGCTATACTACAGATAGGTCTGATTTCTACAGTTTACCAAAATAATCAGTTTGCAATCAGGGAACTTTGTCTTTACGTAACTATCTTTAGTCACTTTGGTCTCCCAAAAAATAATATGCAGTGTATGTTCCTATTCACCAGGCTTTCAGACACTCAGCGAAAGACAATCACATACCATTTACCCAAATTGGCCCTGATAGTGAGACAAAGATATTGTTAAATGATCAGTACAGGATTTACAAAAACAATAACATTTTTACTAAACATCAGCTTAGGGAAGTACCTAAGTGAAAATGTTTGGGCAAAACAAAAAATAAAAATAAGGAAACCACCAAGTACTCAAACAGCCATGCCAGCAATGACACTCATCAGTGAAGGTTTAAAAGGTTTTGATGATGCAAAATGTGTCTTTGTCTGAAATTGTGAAATATTTCCATACCACTGACATGATTGCTGGAGTTATGGTATAGGCAGATAATCACTTGATTTCTTTATTGAAAAACAGTCAAATTTTTAAGATGTTTGACAGTGATTACAATTTAATGATGAACAGTTCTGTCCCACTCTTAATGGAAAAAAGTGAAACAATTTGAAGTAATATGAATTAGTGCAAATTTTAAACATTGAGGCAATGTGGACTGCTTTTCTAAGTGGGCTACATTCATGTCTGACAAAAATTCAGGATTTATTTCTTAAAAAACAATTCCATTTTGTGGCGAAGAGATTAAGTGTAGTCACAAAAATGTGTGGAAAGATAATTTGCTTTTCAGTTTTGGTTTTTCACACATAAATAAACAGTATGGATTGTCAGTCATTGATGTCACCCCACCACATCGCTATGGTGCGAACTGCAGACTGAGGGACGGAAGTGATTTTCCACATCTATGGTTCAAAAAAAAAATGTAAAATGTGCTTATTTTTTGTCAATGTGACTTTTCATCACATTGAAAATTGTCCTCCGCATTTAAGCGGCACCAGCGAGAATACAGGAGGGAGGAACTTTCTCTCGTTGCGTTTCAAAAGAGAAAACAGATGTCACTCAGTTTTCAATGGAAACAAATTCCAACGTTCATTTACAGTGATGTCTACCGTTCATGACACAATGTGCACTAATTCACGTTCAAGTTATTAAAAAATGTGTTGCGTTCAGTTCAACATTCACGAAAAAATGAATGATTCAATGAACGCGTTCTTTTGAACTCGTTCACGCACAACACTGTGAATAGTGAATTTACTCGAGTTTCTCTTTTAACAACTTCCGCCCTGTCCTGCCTCTCTTCTTCGCGCAACTCATTTGGGACGTAGATTTGACTTATTACTGCCTCTTTGTTATTACCTTTTGGGAAGAAAAAATATCGAGATATATATCGTATATCGCCATTCAGCTAAAAAATATCGAGATATTATTTTTGCTCCATATCGCCCAGCCTTAATGCCATCTTTTCCCTTATGTCTATCCAACAACATTTAAATCCAGACAGAGGCAGTAAGTGAAGAACACAGTGGAGGAGATGGAGGTGAGGAGTCTGTGCTGCACTAGTTTAGAGGATATCAGGAGAGAAAGATACAATCAGAACATCACAGTAGATGTTAGACGTGATGTTGGTGTGATGAAGAGAGATTTGAACTGAACTGAAAAATGAGCTGCTATTGAGCAGCAGATATAAGGACCTCCAAGAAAACAAACCACAACATACAGAAGTGTTGAGCTACAACTTGTGTGTTGGCGGTTGGTGGACCTCGAATCCGAGGAGCTCCACAACGTCTGTGGTTTGGTTTTCTTTTACTGTCCTGTGGATTAACCAGCAACACAAACTCAACTCCGCCCCTTTCGTCATTAACGTTACGGTTTTAAATCTATCACCAGTGTTCACCCACAGATCAACAGTTCACTGTTCAATACTCACTTTTATCGCATGAGGGTGAAGTCAGCTTTTTATTCCTGTTGTTCCTTTCCACCTTAAATATTGTGGCAGTTAGCCAAAATTTTGGCTTCTGCTGCACTATTTAAGGTGGAACAGGAAAACTGGTGTATGAGCTGCTTCACCCTCGTGTGGTCGGTAGGAGTGAGTATTGTATAGTGAACAGTTGATTTGTGGGTGATGTGACAGGTCACTGTTCATTGTGGTATCTTGGTTAAATTGATTTAAATTTAAATAAATGACCTAAACTCCCCTAAAGGGCAGTCATGGTGTAGTGGTAAGGAACCCTGCTCCCTGGGTTTGTGGGTTTGATTCCCAGCTAGGCCATGACTGAAGTGCCCTTGAGCAAGGCACTTAACCCCTACTGCTCCCTGGGTGCCAGGGCTAAGGCTGCCCACCGCTTTGGGCACGTGTGTACTCACAGCCCCCCTAGTGTTCGTTCACTGGTGTGTATGTGTGTGTTTCACTGCACGGATGGGTTAAATCATGCATCACCAGACAGAAATGGTTTTGACGTTGTGTGCGCAATGCATTGTGGGCAACGTAGTGTCCGCATGAGAATAGTTAACATACTGGCTAGTTAATAACATACTGGCTTCCGCACGACGTTACCCGTGATGAATTGCAGCAGAGCGGGGTAGGCATAGCACATATAAGAACGTATAGTGATTTCTAGCTTGTAGTTGTCATGTCTGGCTCCGCCCCCTTCTAGTCTCATTGTTTTTATGTTTTCCTTGTTCTTGTCACGCCACTCTGTTTCAGCTGTTCCGTGTTAGCTCGTCTTAGTTTTACAAGTGTGTGTGTGTATATTGCCTATGTCCAGACTATACCTTCGGGGATCATTGTCGTTTCTTTATTTCCTAGTTGGATGTGCACGGTATTCACGCCTTATCTGTGATTCGTGGTTTTGATTAGCTTCGTGTTTGTGTATGGTTAAAGTCTCTGTTCCATTTTCAGGTTCGTAGTGTTTTAGGTTTTCAGTTCATGTTCACTACAGTTCATCAGTTCACTACTGATGTAGCTCCTCGTTTAGGAACTAAATCATTCACAGTGTGAGCACTGCTGCTCTCTCCGCTGTTGGCCATGTTTATTTTGCGCGCTGCACGCACAACCTGCGTCCTTGCGTCATAATGTCGCGATATAGCGAAATCCTATCGAATAAAGAAATGTACTGGTATTTTTGTGAACGATATTATATCGCCCACCCCTAGATGGCATTTAATTCTACTGTTCCTTAACTGTATGAATGTAATTACCTGTTTTACTGGTATTTCGTCTGCCTCTTCCACATCCCTCATCCACCTGCTGTTTGGCTTGGTCTTCCTCTTGAGTGACTGGTTCCAGATGTCCACACCCTTTATGAATTCCTCTCTCTTATGGCAAAGGTCACTGTAGTTGTCTGTGTGAAAAAGTTTTGTGTACACTGAGCAAAATAAAATGCCAAATGGGTCATCAAGCTATGTGTGATCTCTGCACTCTCCCTAACATACTCATTGGTGGCAACCTAACACACTACACTTCCCTGCAAACACAGTTATGATGTGACAACATTGTAACAATCTATTGCTTTAGTGCCCACAATGTTGAAATGTCATTTCTCAGAAAGTTGTCACAATGTTGTAACAACGTAGTGGTAATGCTGTCACTACGCTATCATAACCTTATAGAATTCTTCATACGTACCATATCTGCATGGAACTCTAAGTTGCCAGTAAGTAGTCATAATACCATAAGACATTGTGACAACCTTGTTCGGACAATATAAAAAAGCACCACCTTTTGACAATATTGTAGCAACGTTTGTTTCGTGCACTGGTCAATTTTGAGATTTAGGATTATTTTTGCTTCAATAACATGGACTCTTTCAGACTATGTGAAAGAAAACGTTGAAAGCACACATTTAAGTGTTTATTTTACTACACTTTATCTACTTTGTCTTTTCTCATACACTGAGTCAGAAATCTCTACTTCAGTAGCACTTAGAACATAACTTTCCAGTTTTATTCTTATTTTTACTGTGAAGGTTTTTAAAGAGAGCTTTGCTCAGGGTGAAACTCTTAAGCTAGCATACCACACCCAGCACTATGTGACTACACTACATTAGCGACCTCCACATAGAAAACTGGTTAGTAAATATGAATTTGCTGTCCTTACAAATAATAAAACGTCAACTGGCCAAAAGCAACGTACAATGTTGGATATGTAACGTCTGATAATGTTTAACTTTGAGGACGAGCGTTTTTAAAATCTGTTTCTCACTGTTGACCGGAACACCGGAGTTTTCAAACCTTACGGCGCCAAAAGTCTCTGTAAAAGTCTCTGTCGACGTAGCCCAATTCAAATACAGAACTTAGAAAGTTACTTACCACTGAGCATTAACACCTTTGCAGGAAAAAAGGCTGAACCATCTTTCTTTTTTCTGCCTTTGTTCCACTTTACATTTATCCATCCATCTTCATCATCGAGTCTGGGGCACTGTGTGATCATTTCTGAAGATGTACATTGCTGGTCTTCAGTACTCATCCAATCAGTTTTCCCAACTTCCACGGTCTTGTCCTTAAAGTAATATATGGCAAATGCCATTGTGACACAATACTGTTATACTGCGGTCGTCTGTTTTATATTGTTCGTATATGCTAACGGCAGAAGATGCTCAACGGTCTAATCAGCGCGCGAACAGATCAAATGGCCTGCTCTCGCGAGATATGCGTGACTGCGACGAAAAGAATTGCGGGAAGCAGGAGATTCTCCGAACACATATCTCTGCGTGTTCTCTAGCTTCTGTGCAACAAGCGACAAAATGGCGAAACGTTCAGGACCTTACAAACGATACTTGGAGAACGACACAGAAAGAATCCCAAGGCGAACCAAGTTCAGATGGAATGCAAAAGTAAGTAACGTTTATTATAAGACATTAAAATACTACACACATGCCTTTAGACAGACGTAATGAATTAAAATGTGTTATTTATGACATGCATAAGTTTATGATTTAATCAATAATATTAACCTTGGAGAAAGAAATTACTATCTTTTTTCCCCTAACTTTTAAACATTCTATCTTTCCTTGTCTACAAGTAGAACTACAATAAAAATGGTCCAAGAAATACTGGAGGTGACAGTAGTAACACTTCCAACAGTGAAGATGAAAAAATTGGAAATGAGCACTTTGAGAAGAGAGGTATTAACATTCAAGAGGTATTAACACTATTATTCCCTACAGTGTTATTATAATATCGATACTAAGGTGTTCAGTCAGACATACTGTGATAGTTAATTTTGTCCATATTGCCCATGGAGAGCATCTCTTTTTACAGCAGTAATAATGTTATTCATACTGTACTACATGATTTGTTTTCATGACTTCCACTTTATATGTCTTTGAGTTGTCAAATAAACTTTTACCTTACTTCTGTTTGTCCTTCTCATAAACAGTATCTGTCACCCATTAGTGATTAACAAACACGGCCCAGTTCTAGTATCGATTATTTGTGGTACAATAAAGGTCTGGTGTTTTTTTATGTTTACTTTTAATGTTTTTCCCTTGTTAGCCTTTAGACATTGAGTATGACGGAGTAAACCCAGAAGATGATATGAGTACTGTATCCAGCAGTGAAGTGGACAATGAAAACTCCTCCACAACTAGCCTTATGGGTACTGACATTCAAGAGGTACATACACAAGTTTTGTCTACTGGCATTGTTATTTCTTTTCATCCAACTCATTGCTCCAACAACAAATCTTAAAATATGCTGGGCTAACTCCACACAAGATATTACTTGTAGTTAGTGGATTGCTGTGATAGTTGGTGAGAGCATTTATCCCCCTTACAGAAAGATTCCACTTTATTATGGCCAAATGACAAACTCCATTTATGAAGGCAGCAGAGGGCCTTCATAAATTCAATGATATTTTGCCATTAATTCAGTTGTTTATTCTTTTTCCCTTGTTAATCTTTAGAACAACATTGAAGATGACATGAGCAATGCATCCAGCAGTGAAGATGATGATGGTGAAGTGGACAATGAAAACTCCTCCACAAGTAGCCTGTTTGGTGCTGACATTCAAGAGGTACATAAATAATTATACATCACACAGTTTTATACCTTTTAGACATTTATATTGATATTCTTTAACCTGTAGTATGGGGAAGACCTGTCAGATTCTGAAGGAAGCATGCTTCATGCTACCAGGAGTGAAGCTGGAAATGATGGGGACAGTGAAGATTTGATGGAGGACAATATTGGTGGAGGAAGCACCTCAGAATTTTCAGTGGTATGTAGTAAATGGTTGAATGACAAAGTGCTAGTAATTAAGTTTAATAACTCACGTAAAGAAGATCATTTTGTAAAATGAGTGTAATGTAGACAATATAAAATAGCTATGACTGACTGTAGCAGCTGTTTTTTGGAGTTTTTGTCCTGACATGATGCTTTATTTTTAAGTTGTGTGAGGTGGAGTTGAGGCAGGTAGTAGTGCAAGGCATTCTGAATATCAGACTATTTCAAAATAGAGACAAAATAAAACTTGCTTAAGGTGTTACAGAGTCATGAGTTAAATTGTTCCATATCTATACAGCAATGTGGCATCACTCCTGCACTGTGTGGGCTTGTAGATAATTGCTTGTGTAGATCAGAATCGAACAGAATTGAATTTTGGTAGTGTTTTGGGTTTGGTCGCAATTTGAGTCTACATAATTGTGAAATATCAATTAATTGTTTTATCACTGCAGTGTTTCTGTTTATTCACTTTCATTGCACAGTCTCAAAGTAACACTTTTAGCATATGAACATAATGGACAATAAAAGACAGCAATATGGATTATGCCAAAATAGCAGCCTTATGCCACCATTCAGCAGAGGTGATAGCAAAATAATTGTAATTACACAATAAAAAGTAAACGTGACTTATTATTTATATTTGCATGATCCACTTTTCACAAATAAACTACGAAGGATATTTTAGGACTCATAGTATGCCTGAGTAATTATATAAACGAAGACTCTACTAAAGTTGAGCATACAGGTACACATACAGGTCGCTACTCTTTCTATTGGGTTTGTAGCTTTTTATAATATGATGAAATTATCATTAATTTTGTGATAGCCTAAGGTAAGCATTTCTAGAAAATTACATTTGATAAAATAGAAGAAAACATGCTGGACTAATATTCCTGCTTTGTTCTGTAGCTGCTCACATTTTTACATCTTTTGTCTCCCTTTCTTTCTCTTTAGGGCAACGAAGATAGAGCTGATGCTGGTGACAAGCCCTTGTATCCTGGGGCACCTCTTTCTAAAGGAGAAAGTATATTGATGCTGATGTCCTATTTGTTGCGGCATAATTTAACCGGTGAAGCGTTTACTCACTTATTGGAAATGTTTAACATAATGTTTCCAGGTCTTATCCCATCTTCACATTACCTTTTCCACAAAGAATTTGGAAGTTCATCCAATTTTGAAGTTCACTTTTACTGTGAAAGCTGTTCAAAATACCTTGGCATTAGAGCAGAGTGTCCCTTTCAGTGTGACTCTTGCAACACGGTATTTGACGCCAGTGCAAATCTAAAGAATGGCTTCTATTTTCTTGTGTTGCCCCTGTATGCACAAATTCAGCAACTTCTGCAAGAACACATGGTCAGTCTTAATGAAAAAACTAGAACCTCTGGGGTTCTCTCTGACATACAGTCTGGCAAAGAGTATCAAAAGTTACATGACAGTGGAGTTCTTGGAAAAGATGACTTGTCACTAATTTGGAATTTTGATGGCGCACCAGTGTTCAAAAGTTCTAAATGCAGCATTTGGCCTATTCAGTGTCAGGTAATTGAACTGAAACCAGAAGTGAGAAAAAAGCACATTTTGATGTCAGCGTTATGGTTTGGACCAAGTAAACCGTCCATGTTAACATTACTAACACCCTTTGTTAAAGAAGCCTCTTTATTAGAGACTGCAGGTATCGAGTGGCAAGACATACAGGGGAACTCTCATGTTTCTAGAGTGTTTGTGCTGGTTTGTAGCTCTGATTCGATGGCTCGTCCATTGCTTCGTAACACAAAGCAGTTCAATGGTTTTTATGGATGTGATTTTTGTTATCATAAAGGTGGTAAATCCTATCCATATGATCGACCTGAACCCCCGCTTCGAAATGAGAGAGATCATTTTAGTCATGCGATGTCAGCTTCAGATAATGAGCCAGTGTTTGGCGTCAAAGGGCCATCTCCGTTAATGAAGCTTTGCCACTTCCAAATGATAAATGGTTTTATTCCTGAATATCAACACAATGTGTGTCTTGGAGTCACTCGGCAACTGTCCACACTGTGGTTTGATACAGCAAACAGTGAAGCTGCCTGGTACATTGGCAAACAGATCGAAGAGGTTAATTTGCGACTTATAAAAATAAAACCTCCTGTTGAGATAACCAGGACACCAAGGTCAATGAGTGAACGGAAGTTCTGGAAAGCTTCAGAATGGCGAGCATTTCTTCTTTTCTATGCTCTGCCTGTCTTGAAAGGTATACTCCCTGCCAGATTTTGGAATCATTTGTTCCTTTTGGTGTTTGGTATATATACATTGCTTCAGGATAAGATCAAAACTAGAAGCATCTTGATGTCAGAACTGGCTCTTAAAAAATTTGTCATTGAATTTCAAAGATTGTACGGGAAACATCACATGACTTTCAACATACACTTACTCACACATGTTACTCAAAGTGTAAAAAACTGGGGGCCATTATGGGCTACGTCAACATTCGTGTTTGAATCCAATATGGGCACTCTACTTAAGTATTGTCATGGAACACAGTATATCCCTTCACAAATAGCTAGAAAATTTCTGCTGTGGAGAGAATTGCCAGAAAAGACCAAGCATACTATCACAAATGCAAAGGTTCGGTCATTTGTGGAAGAACTTCACTTTAATAAGCGAAAAACTGAAAAATGTGAAATATTAAATGAAAGTGTCAAGGGTTTTGGACATCCCCCATTGCAAGAAAACATCACAGCTTCGTATAGGCTTGCCATCACCAAGTTATGTGGAAATCTAAGTAATTGCTTCTGGTCTTTCAGCCGTTTTTTGGTTGATGGAGTTTTGTATCACAGTCAAAAATATGAGAGGCTAAAGAAAAGGTATAACAGTGTTGTATACTTGAAAGATGGTACATTGTGTTTAATTAATGACTTAGTTGTTTTTAAACAACACTGTGCACATCAAAGCCCTGCAAATTGTGCATGTACCAAACATTGCTGTGTATTAGTTGAGGTACTTGCTACATCTAGCAGGCCATTGTGTAAAGATTCACAAATAAATGTACAGTGTACTTTTACACATGAGGTGAGGAAGACTGGAAATGTCAGTGCTATATGGCCAGACATGATAGCAATGAAATGTGTTGTTGTTGAAACAGTTGACAAATTGTACGTTACACCTTTGCCAAATCGCCATGAACGGGACTAAAAGAGCAGTCATGAGTTTAATCAAAAATTGAGTGTTGTAGCCACTGTATTACTTTAAGATACTTACTGCTGTTTGGCTTAATGTTTTGTGATGAGCTTACAAAAATATGTTTTATATATGTGTGTGCATGTGTATAATGTTATGTATTATAATATGAATCAAGCTTGTTAAAATCCTCTCAAACCTTGGAAAACTACTGTCAATAGAATTAGCCAATTGTTTATCTGTTTCTGTACTGTTTAATAACTCTGTGTACATAAAGATCTGATTCACTTCCGCCCATGTACTATTTACTCTAAGCTATTCCACCCCAAACTACAAGTCAAGTATACTTCTGTATAAGGCAAGAATACTTAATTATACTTTTCTTAAGTATATATTGATCAAAGGTTTAAGTACAAGTAAAGGCCACATATACTTAAACTATTCTGTATACTTGTCAGTATAAGCCAAGTATACTTCACTATACTATTCTAAGACTAACTATGAATGTACTTAGTTTTAGACTTCTGTTTATACTTTTCAGTATAAGCCAAGTATACTTCACTATACTATTCTAAGACTATGAATGTACTTAGTTTTAGACTTCTGTTTATACTTTTCAGTATAAGCCAAGTATACTTCAGTATACTATTCTAAGACTAACTATGAATGTACTTAGTTTTAGACTTCTGTTTATACTTTTCAGGATAAGCCAAGTATACTTCAGTATACTATTCTAAGACTAACTATGAATGTACTTAGTTTTAGACTTCTGTTTATACTTTTCAGTATAAGCCAAGTATACTTCAGTATACTTTTCTTAAGTATCTAAAATATAGTTTATAAAAAGTAAACTTCAAGTATACTTCCTCAGTTTTAGTACAAAATAAGTATACTCATAGTACACTTGAATAAACTTCTTTTTGGTAAGGGTGAGCATGATGCAGATGACTGAAGAGGCTACGCTGGTGGATGGGAAATTTAAATATAAGAAACTTCCAGATGGAAGTACAAACAAAAATAGTGTTATTTGCACTTTATGTAGGAAGGAGTTCGCTTATCACAGGAGCACTTCCACCCTTCGTTACCACACCAACGCAAAACATGTTGGGGCTAACGCGCAGGTCAGTAATGATCACTTAGCCACTTAGCTGCTAATTGTATTCCTAGTACGATATGGTGAACAAACGTCCGTATTTTCCGGGACATGTCCGTATTTCACATCCTGTCCCGGGCGTCGCGGTTTTTTTTTAAGTGAGGAAATGTCCTGGGGTGAGTTTCCCAAAACGTTCTTAGCGCTAAGTACTTCGTAACCTCGTTCATACGTACGAGGTTAAGATGTACTTAGCGCTAAGAATGTTTTGGGAAACTCACCCCTGGTTTTTAAATTACCTTCATTGGACCATTAAGACTGGATTAAACTTTCGCGAGTGACCGTCGCGCGCGACTCTGCACGCGTTTATACGTGACGCGTCATATTATTTACAGTGTTGTTCGCTCTCTGTGGTCGAAGCTAAAGGCTTACAAGAAGCACTGCAAATTGTGTCAACTGATGCAAGTTAAGAACTGCCGTCCAGAAAGACAATGTCGAAGAAAATCCAGCAGCTGTATGATGAGGAAAGGGAAGTAAAACAGGTTATTGTGAAGAAACAAATGTGGCTCTGACTGGGGATCACTGGACCTCTGTTAGCAACAAGAATTATCTTGGTGTCTGTGACAGCTCATATTATAGATGATGAAGATCCAGTCATTTGCTTTGAGCATGCAGAAGACCACTTATAGGCACTATGGAGATCCCTGTGGCAGAGGCCTGGGAAATTAAAGAAAAATATACCATCTAAAATGGTATTGAAAAACATCTTCTGATTTACTTCAATTCTTCCAATATCCTGAGCAAAACTTCCAAAATTAAACAACATTTTTGGTCAAAATTTCCAGTGTTCTGAACTGTTTTTTGCACTCATCTATTGGTCTATGTAGTAGACTGGTGGAAAAATAAACAAGATGTTGAAGTTTATGATTATGTTCATTGATTCATTCATCATTCAAACTTAAATTAATATTTCTCATGTTAAATACTGAAATGCGATTAAAATGCGATTAATTTCGATTAATTAATTACAAAGCTTCCGATTAATTCGATTAATTTTTTTGATCGCGTCCCACCCCTAATATATATATATATATATATATATATATATATATATATATATATATATATATATATATATATATGTGATATATATATATATATATATCATATATATATATATATATATATATATATATATATATGATGTTCGTCCCTCAGGTGGGCGGGACCCGTGATCCGTCTCACCTGAGGGTTGTTTGTTCGTCTATATATGTCTTGTCTTTGTACCAGTTGACTGCTGGTTATTATTTCCTTCATTCGGAACTATGTCACGGGTTTTTGGTTTGCGCTTGCGTTGGTTATCGTCTGTCTGTGTGTGTGTGTGTGTGTGTGTGTGTGTGTGTGTGTGTGTGTGTGTGTGTGTGTGTACGTTGTAGTGTTTTGTATAAATAACGACGCGGACGTGAGCGAGTGTGCCGTGGTGTGTGTGTGTGGACGGGTCCACCGATGCGTGCTGCACGCTCAACTGCGTGTGACGCGAGAGTCTCTCGGCTCTTTCGCCTCGACGGGGGTGAGCGACCGCGAGCCGAGGAGACGTGTCACTGTGGGCGTGACGCATAATCCACTCGTGGATAGCTCTCTCTCTGAGCTGGAGTAGGTGCGTCACGCTCTACAGAGCGTCCGCATCGGTGGGTCCTGTCCGTTTGTTTGTGTTTTCTGTCTTTGCGTGTTCGTTTTGTCCTAGCGTGTAGCGTGATTTGTTTTATGTCATTCTTCGCTTGCACCCCTCTTTACTGTGTGTTGGGAGGGGTCCATTTGAGGTCCCGTGCCACTGGATGTGGTACGGAGGGCGTCTAAGGCGCGTATATGTTATATGTCATGTTTGTGTATTTACTTTTGTTATTCCCCGGAGGGCCCCCCCTAAATATGTTTTTGGGGGGGAGCTATGGGGTTCCTGAGCCACGAAATGTGGCTCAGAAGGCGCTGCTCCGTTGGGAGACCTGCCCTGTTGGGAGGGACCCCTGAGCAGGTAGGAGCCCCTGTACCCCTTTAAGTAGGCAGAGGATGCCTGGGGTGTTAGCGGCAGGGTGTCTCCTCAGGCTAAGAAGGGGTCTCCTCCCCCCTGGGTAAAGGGAAAATGCGCTTTATGTTATGTGTTGTGTGTTGTCTGTGTGCGTGTGTGTGTGATGTGTTGCAGGTTGCTCCTGGTGGTGGACTGCGGCACTCCCGGACCTAGTGGGGTCTCCAGGAGGAGACCCTCCCCTTCGAGCTCGGGGTGACCAGCGTGCCCCTGTTGTGCATGGCCAGGGCCCTGGTCTCTGGCGCTCCTGGGTTGGGTGTAGGAGTCCACCTTGAGATGAGGGGCCCTGTGAGGGGTTCACTCCCCAGGAGTCTGGGGTGACCCCTAGCGAAAAGGGCAGGGGTCAGCTCCGAGCAAAGAGGTAGGTTTGGGAGGTGGTCGGTGGAAGCCGTGGTCGCACCCCAGTGTGGCGGCCTGCACACATCCACACCTGTGACGTGTGTTGGGCCATGTGCTCCCGGTCCGCACACAGCGGTGGGGCTTAAGCGGCCTAAGGCCGGTTAGGGCGTGAGGGCCCTGTGACCGACCGGGGCGTGGTTATCATCTTGTTGATGGTCCAGGGTCCCGCCCAGGAGGCGAGCTAACCTGTGTGTCTGTTTTTATGTTTCAGCTCCAGGACTGCAGGGAACGGGTCCCTGCCTTGTCTGCGTCCTGTGACGAGGAGCATGTGTGTTTTGTGTTTTAGCTCCAGGACGGCAGGGAACGGGTCCCTGTCTTGTCCCCGCCCTCCCCTTTGTTGTGTTTTGTGTGCTGCCGCTGTAAGCCGCACATCCGGAGGGGAGTGCGGCTTTGGTGGGGGGGGGGGGGGGTCTGTCACGTTGTGGGGTGGCGGGGGGCCTGCCGGTCGCCCCCGGTTACAGCGGCAGCTGTCCTGTTTTGGTCACGTGATGTTCGTCCCTCAGGTGGGCGGCAGGGGCGGACTGGGGAGAAAAAGTGGCCCGGGAGTTCCTGACAGACTGGCCCACTATATATATATATATATGTGTGTATATATATATGTATATGTGTGTGTATACTGTATATGAATCTATACATGGCACGTAGTGTATATGACGGCGTTTATTGTCATATGGACAATATTAATTCCAGCAATAATATGATTACAAAGCCACATAGTGGCTTTTAAATAGTCCACCATAAGACCACCAAACAAGTTGTTAAATAGTCCATAAGACAACCAAACAAGTTGTTTTACGCAAAGTGCATCCTAAAGAACAACCTACAACTCTAACGTGGGTATTTCTTCCTCTTACCTATTTGTGGTGGTTAGTTTTAATCTAAGAATTTCAATAGCTTTAAAAAAACAGTGCACAGTGCTCTGCATTGAAGACCGCCACTTGCGTCCGTGTTAACCGTGTTAAGGTAATTTGCCTTAGACGTTGCAGAGGCGACAGCAGTACATTTAAAATAACATGTTATCTACAATTTAAACTGCTGTATGTTTTCGTAGTCCGGCCCGTATTTTCTGGGACAAGTTTTTTTTTCTGATCTCCGCTGCATACTGTCAGCCCGCACCAGCTGGCCCAGTCCGCGGCCGCGGTCCAACTCGTTCATGTGTTTACAGGCTCAGACCGCGGCCGCGCTGAGCAGGTTAGTCTGACTGGAGCGGGGGAGGTATTAACACCGTTAAACAGCAGCGTGACTACGGGCCGGGGCTGCAGTGCGCGGCAGTGGCTCCTCCACGGGCTGAGTTAAACCACCGGCGGCCCACCGGCCCACTAACCCATCGGCCCACCGGGGAAATCCCCGGTAGCAATGTATGCCAGTCCGCCCCTGGTGGGCGGGATCCGTGATCCGTCTCACCTGAGGGTCGTTTGTTCGTCTATATATGTCTTGTCTTTGTACCAGTTGACTGCTGGTTATTATTTCCTTCATTCGGAACTATGTCACAGGTTTTTGGTTTGCGCACTTTCTATTAAGCCATCCTCTTTCCCTGAGACTTGGCGTGATCACTTCCTTTTTAGTTGCTCACCCTGCCCGTCACACTATCAATGTACTTGGTATATCCCTCTTGTATGCTTAAAGAATTCTTAAAGTTTGCTGTATGTTTTGATTGACATTCACGGTAGCCAATCTGCAATCCACTCAACAAATTACGTTCGCCGCTACCCCGGTAGATCTTTCTGACTTGGTTATCTTATAAGTAGCTCGCAAGCTGAAAACTGTGGGCACCCCTGTATTAGGGAGTCCAGGGGTAAACTTGTCCAATATAAAATATTACATAGATATTATTGGACACCATGTCGACTATATAGGATGGGTCTTATAAATAAGGACTGCTGTTGGAGGTGTCAGAAAGAGAAGGGTACCTTTTTCCACTGTATCTGGGAATGTGATTTATTACAATTGTTCTGGAAGGGGGTGTTAAAAGTGCTGGGTGATTGGATGGGGGGAACCTACCAGTCTACCCACAGTTATGCTTGCTAGGCAATAGAAACTCAGTAAGAGACATAAATAAGGTCGAATTTGGAATTTTGACTACGGGCTTAATTACTGCATCAAGAATAATTCTAAAACACTGGAAATCAACTATGTCTCCAGAGTTAAAAGAATGGTTGAATTCAATGACAGAAACTGCTTCATATGAAAATATGTTAGCTGGAATGTCTGGTCAAACCTCACAAAGAAACACGGCTTGGCAAAACTTATGGCAACAAGTAAAACTACAAGAATAAAGAAGTCCACACCCCCTCTTATCTTCTACCATGTCACCTCTTGAAGTATCAGACTTACTTCATAATTTATTATTGTACGCTATTATTTATTTTTTATTACTTTTTATCTCTTTTGATTTCTTCTCTCTCTTACTATATTTGTGCTACCTGTCGCACCTAACAGTAAAAATATGCTGACAAATATGCCTATGCTCTTATATCGTGAATGTTATTTTCTTACAATGTGCTTGTTGATTTGCGTTGTGTTTTGTAAATTGTATGAAGGAAGTGTGTAATAAAAACTTTGATTACAAAAAAAGACAAATTCTACAGTAGTGCATAGACTGGCGAGCTAGCATACCTGTCCAAGTCATCAAAGGCCTTGATTACTCAACCAAGTGTACACCGCACATACATCGTCGCTCAACTTCACCGAACAGCTGGGTCACTGTGAGTGCTTGGTATAACATTGGAAAGTACGCATATGTTTATTTTGGACCTCAAAATACCGCGTATTCCTGCCGGCACCAGTGGACAGCCATCCGAGCCTGGAAGACTCTTGCCCTGAGTAAAGCGCATTCATTCATCATGCCGCTTTGATGCCAGTCTTGTTTGCTGCTATCTATTCTCACTATTAGCTTCTCAGACCAAAGTAGTGTGATACATACATTTTAGCTAGTCCATTTTAGCTTGCATTTCAAACCTAGCATCTAATTTTAGCATAGATGTAAGGCACGCCAGTATATTCCAGTTAATAGTTTCCTCCATAAGGCATTTTCTTCAATTTTCATTTACATTTCATTTTCATTGTAGCTTGTGGGTTGGTTAACATTGGTTTAAATGGTCTGCAGAGTTTTCTGTTTCATAGTTGGCTTAACTTCAGTTGGTTTGTCCTTCCTCTGATAAAGTTAATAACTTTCTGAACCTAAACCAAGTTTTCGACCTTATGCGTCGCATGCATTCTAACGTTAAATTGTTTATATCTATTGATCAATAAAATTTACATTTGTTAATTAAACCAATTACTGTGGCAAATATATTTCAACCAGTGGTATTGAGACACTGTGCAAACTCTGAGCTTCACCTATGGTAATGAGACTTATATATAATTTCATCTGTTCCAGTTACCAAATACATATTCCCTTGAAATTGCAGGGTGGTGCCCCATAAAATTATTCATAATCAATCAGTATATCGCTACAGACGTGACAGAGTCTGTAGACGTCGTGGAGAACGTTCTGCTGCCTGCAACATCCTCCAGCATGACCGTATTTGGCAGTGGGTCAGTGGTGTGGGGAGGCATTTCTTTGAAGGGCCATACAGACCTCCATATGCTAGCCAGAGGTACCCTGGCTGCCATTAGGTACCGGGATGAGATCCTCAGACCCATTGTGAGACCATATACTGGTGCATTGGACCTTGAGTTCCTTCTGCATTGCTAGGCCTCATGTGGCTGAAGTGTTTCAGCAGCTCCTGCATGATGAAGGCATTGATGCTATGGACTGGCCTGTCCATTCCCCAGACCTGAATCCAATCGAGCACATCTGGGACATCATCCACCAACGGCATGTTGCTCCACAGACTGTCCAGGAATTGACTGACGCTTTAATCCTGGTCTGGGAGGAGATTCCTCAGGAATAAAAATCCACCACCTCCTCAGGAGCATGCCCAGGCGTTGTAGAGAGGTCATACAGGCAAGTGAAGGCCACACACACACTACTGAGCCTCATTTTAACTTGTCTTGAGGAATTTCCACTGAAGTTGAATCACCCTGTCATTTGATTTTCCACTTTGATTTTGATTCCAAATCCTGACCTCCATGGGTTAATCCATCTACAAATAAGAACGCATTCTCACTGACTAATGTGTACAGACCGTCAGGTCCTAGACTTTCTAAACGATTTCAGTGATTTTGCAGCAAGTATGCAGTGACAAAATAATAATGGTAGGAGACTTTCATAAATTTTGATAATGCTGAGGATCAGCTGAAAAGGGATTTTTACTTCAATATTGAACTTTGTCAGCATTACATAAAATGTAACAGGACCTACTCATTATCGTAATCATACCCTAGATTTAATTTTAACGCTGGACATCGACGTAAATAACAAATACGCTCCTGCAAACCACATCAATCTTTGACCACTATCTAGCCTCATTCGAGTTTCCTCTTAACCTGAATAATCGCTCGTCTCCTTGACATTGTATAAAGCGCTTGATAAATTAATAAACCGCAACACAGTTTATTTAAAGCCTCCCAGATTTAACTACTTTAGCCTTGTAGTGTTCTTATAATAAAGTAACATATCGCGAGATTAGAGTAGTGACAAAGCGAGATCACTAATGAGACTAGAAGGATAGAGAGGTAGCCATGATGAATATGTATGTGTGACATGTTGAATGTGTTAATTAAAAAACCACGATAAAACGGACACTACTCTCGTGCATGTGATCTCTAAAACTGGCGACGAGGATCATCCTGACAGCATAGCAGGACGAAAGAAATGCCCTCAGCTGTTAACAGACCCGGAGCCGAAAAAAAAAGAATCTACAAATGTCTGTGCTACGATTCTGGATTTTGATGTCCCGCTCGGTGGGCTCGCACCCCCGAAACCATTGGGCACTGTTGGCGAGCCTGAAACTTTACATCAACAATGGGAAATGTGGAAGAGAGAACTTGAAATATACATTGTAGCATCAGGAGTTGTAAATGCTGCACAAAAGCGAGCTGTGTTATTATTAACAGGGGGAGAAGGACTGCATGAGATATGGAAACATTTCACTGACGAGCAGAAACCCTACCAACCCGCTACTGATCAGCAACCTGAACGAGATGTATATTAAGTAGCTGTAACGATTCAAGGGGTGGGTGTGACGCAAACAAGTATTTAAATTAATTATTTTAAAAAAGGAAACAAAACACTAAACACAGGAGAGCTAACAAGTAAGGCGGTAAGTAGACAAGGAAAAAAATACAATAGACTAAACAGCTGACAGAACCACAAGGAAACTGAACTAATATGAGCCAGGGAGAAGACCATAAAACACTGAAACTGGAGAGTGAAAAACAGCTAGGAAGACACATACACAACACACTATGAAAAGCAAGGAAGTAATGACGAGGGAAACAGTGACTAATGGGGAAAGAGATATAAATAACAGGGCAAGGATACAGACGAATAACTAAACCAGACTACACAAACAAAACTAGGGATATGCATTAGGACAGGGAAACTAACAAACAATACAACCTTAAACCTGGACAGACTACGCGAAGCTGGGAGGCAGGGCAACAAGGAGAACAACGTATAATCACGATAACTAGAGAGGAGGCAGATAACAAGAACATGAAACACGATTAGCAGGGATTTCAAATAACGAGCAGGAAAACAGGGAGGTACTCACATACACATAAATGCAGGGAAACAAAGAAAGGAGATCAAAATTGACATGATACGGAGAGAATAAGGCAGAGCAGGACAAGGCAACGCTAGGGAGTACTCACACTACAAACAATGACCGACACAGGAGTGTAACACCACGGGGATTATATCCACAGAAAACATGACGGTGAAACAAGACGCAGGTGGGAACAATGAGGACGGGGCGTGGCAGACAGAAGGAGAAACCATGGGAACGGGGAAACTAGGCAGGACCAGGGAGGAGGGAGGGGCTGGACGTGACAGTAGCCATCCGACTCCTTGACAACACCTTTAAGGGAGAACATACCAAAAGCCCATACAAAATTCTGGGAAACAGCCCAATGCTGATGAGACAATAAATAATTTTATCATTCGCCTCAAAGTACTAGTGAAAACATGCAACTTCGATGCTGAAGCTGATAACCATGTAAGTGATAAAGTACTATTGCACATTAAAAATTCTGAGTTAAAAGGCAAAATATACAGAGAAGATAATCTCACACTGGATCACCTTATCCAAGTAATTGGCTCATACCACTACAACGAGGTGCTAATCTTTAGATCTCCCGCAAATACAAACCATGTCTCTGGTAGAGCAAGGTCCAAAACAAAGCCCAAGGCACCACCACAGTCAGGGTGTTACAAGTGTGGTGCACAATGGACACATAGGTCGCAAATGCATCTGATCCAAGAACCACAAGTGCAGCCACTGTGGGAAAAAGATTCACCCCCTTTAGCCCCTTTAAAAGATAAATGTTTTAAATAAGGTCACAACCATGGCTAAACGCCAAAATTCGTGATATTAGGAAGGAGTGTAGGAGAGCCAAGCGTAGATGGAAAAGAGATCAGCTACAAATATCATTGGAGATTTTTAGAGCCAGTCTGGAGAAGTTTCAAGAGGCTGTATATCAGAGCCAAATCAGAGCCGAATATTTTTCAAAACTGATTGAAAAAAACCTCCATAAGCCTAAGGTCTTGTTTAAGGTGATAAATTCTGTGCTCACCCCTTCTATATCTCCAAACCCCAATGCATCTGTAGATTTATGTGAGAGATTTTTAAAACATTTTACAAGCAAGATTGAATCAATTAGGGGAAATTTTACACCCACGCAAAATGATAAAGTTGCTTTTGAATCACATAATTGCACATTTGACAGATTTGAATTAGTATCACTTTCTCAGTTGAAGAAAATTGTATCCCACATGAAGACCACTACATCCCCTTGTGACGTTATCCCTACTTGGCTTCTGAAGGAATCATTTGATGTGTTAGCCTGCAATCTACTAAGAATTATAAATACTTGTCTTGATACAGCTACTATCCCTGAGTCGTTTAAGCATGCTATAGTTCAGCCACTATTAAAGAATCACAGTTTAGATCCAAATCATTTTAGCAATTATCGTCCGATATCAAAACTACCATTTTTATCTAAAGTTTTAGAAAAGGTAGTTTATAATCAGCTTACAGATTTTTTAAACGAAAATCACATATATGAAATATTCCAGTCTGGTTTTAGAGCATTGCATAGTACGTAGACTGCATTACTTAAAGTGACAAATGATTTATTATTGGCCGGCGATCAGGGAAATTGTTCTGTGCTGATTTTATTGGATTTATCTTCTGCTTTTGATACTGTCGATCATGCAATTTTAATTGAGAGATTGGAGAATTGCGTAGGTATAACAGAAAAGGCGCTGAACTGGTTTGTGTCATACTTTACTGATAGAACATTTTCAGTAAATCTGTCTAGTTATTTTTCTTCCTCATCAGTTTTAAACTGGGGTGTTCCTCAGGGGTCAATCCTAGGGCCATTATTATTCTCCTTATATCTTCTGCCTTTGGGTCAAATTATTCGTAAACATGGTATTGCTTTCCATTGTTATGCAGATGACCTACAGTTATATATTCCCTTACAAATTGGAAAACTGGGTTCTTTAGCAAGACTAATAGATTGTGTCTCCGATATAAAAAAATGGATGTCAATAAATTTTTTACAAATAAATGATAGTAAAACAGAGGTTATCTTGTTTGGTCCACCAAAGTTAACACAGGCCTTTGCATCAGACCTGGGAATTTTTAAACATTATGTAAAATCCCATGTAAAAAATCTAGGTGTTATTTTTGATCCTGAACTAAAATTCGACAAGCAAATTAGTGCTGTTGTCAGGGGGAGCTATTTCCAGCTGAGGGCAATTGCTAAAGCTAAATAATTTCTTACATTTTCTGATTTAGAGAAGCTTATTCATGCTTTTATTTCCTCCCGGCTTGATTATTGTAACGCTTTATATTTGGGTTTAAGTCACGAATCTGTTGGCCATCTGCAAATGGTTCAGAATGCTGCTGCGCGTCTCCTTGTGGGTGCTAAGAAATCACATGTCTCCAATTTTAGCATCTTTACATTGGTTGCCTGTCCAACTTAGGATACAGTACAAGGTTTTATTGTCGGTTTTTAAAGGCTTAAACGACCTGGCCCCCTCTTACATTAAAGATATGCTCTGTTATTACGAGACCCCTAGAGCTCTAAGATCATCATCACAGTTGCTGCTGTCTGTTCCTCGGTCTAGACTTAAGCGGAAAGGGGATCGAGCCTTTTCTATTGCAGCACAGCACCAAAATTGTGGAACAGTCTGCCGGTTGATATTAGAGGAGCATCATCAGTCACTTGTTTTAAAACTAAATTGAAGACATATTTTTACTCTGTGGCTTATGATTGTAGCTGAGCTATCTAAATTGTTATGTTGTGTGGATGTGATATGGCATTTTTTACTTTATTATTGTTAGATACATGTGTGTGTGTGTGTGTGTGTGTATGTATGTGTATGTGTGTATATATATATATATATATATATATATATATATATATATATATATATATATATATATATATATATATATATATGCGCGCACACTGTCTATTTTATTCTGTTTTATTAGTTCTTTTTATTGATGTTTCATGTGAAGCACTTTGGGTAACCCTTGTGTTTTAAAGTGCTATATAAATTAAATAAACTTGAAACTTGAAACTTTGATGATCTCTGCTTTCACAAAGATAAATACAAGTCAAACCAAGATGACACACTGAGTCCACAGGGTCGTAGCAGAGCTTCAGGTCACAGCAGGGATGATCCAAAGCAAAGCAAAGGTCGAAACAAAAAAACCAACATAGGATAGAAGAGAGAGAAAACAATGACTCACAGAGTGATTCTGAAGAGCTCTATCTATTCAGAATATCTAAAGCAGAGGACATCCTAGATCTGCACCTGAATGGTTTCACCTTACCCATTACCTCTGGTGCTCACCACAACATGTTGTCCGAGCATGATTTTAAAAGATTACAGAAGGCCAGGCCCGAAGTCAGTCTGCAACTTGCCTCCACAAAACTGTATTGTTATGCCAGCAAGCAAGCCCTCACGCTCTTAGGCAAATGTCCACTTGAAGTTGAAGTCCCAAACACAACACGGTGTGCTACTGCTTCATTCATTGTGGTGCCACGAGCACAGGCGTCACTCCTGAACTAGGATTGCTAGGAAGAGCTAGGATTGTTGAGAGTTGGCATCAATGCAAACATCCTGAGCTGCTCTGGAGCTGACGTATGGTCAAGTCTATGCAATAGGTACCCACAAGTCTTCACTGGGCTGGAGAAACTCAAGAGCTACCAGCTCAGACTAAAAATTTATCCAGATGTCACTCCAGGCATTCAGCCCGTGCGGAGGATTCCCTTTAACCGGAGGCAGCGCGTCATCGAAAAGTTACAAGAGCTAGTGGACCTAGACGTCATTGTGTGTCAGAACCAGCTCATTGGGTGAATCCACTAGTAACTGTGGAAAAAAGGCCAGAAAATGACCACAAACAGAGATGTGAGAATCTGCATTGACATGCGTAGAGCCAATGTGGCCATCGTCCGTGAGCATCATCTTGTGCCTACCATTGATGAGACAATCCAGGAAATAGCCGGAGGGAAATACTTTTCCTAAATCGACCTCAACGTGGTGTATCACAAAGTAGAGCTCCACCCGAATCCAGAGAAATCACAACATTCGCTGCACCAGGAGGACTCTACAGGTATAAATGGTTCTTATTCGGAGTGAACATGGCCTCAGAAAAATTCCAATAGATAATCAGCCAAGTTATCAAGGAATGCCCAGGTGCATACAACATGTCCAACAACATAGTTGTAGTTGGCAGCACAGGAGCTGAACATGACGCAAGGCTGGCTACCATGGTGCAATGGCTAGCTGAAAGAGGACTGACAGTCAATGAAAAGAAATGCCAGATCAAATTGACATCCATCAAATACATGGGTCATGTCCTATCACAAGAAGGTCTTAAAGTGTCAGATGAAAAGGTCAAAGCCATTGCACATGCTCCCCCACCAACAGATGCATCACAAATGCATAGCTTCCTCGGATTGGCCCAGTTCTGTGCAAAGTTCATCCCACTGTTCGCCACAATAACTGCGCCTCTCTGGGAACTCACTAAGCAAGATGCTGAGTGGAGATGGGAGAAAGAGGAACTGCGTGCGTTCGACCAGCCCAAATACGCTTTGATCGACGCCCCCGTCATGGCATACTACTCAGTTGGAAGACCAACCAGAATCACCTGTGATGCTTCCCCCATCAGGGTATGTGCCATGTTAGAGCAACAACAGACAGACAGAGTCTGGAAGCCAGTGTATTACGCCAGCAGGAAGCTCACACCCACTGAGACATGCTACTCTCAGTTTGAAAGAGAAGCTCTCTGAGTATTCTGGGCCTGTAAAAAATTCACCTTTTATCTCATCGGATGTGAATTCAAGATCCTCACAGATCACAAGGCACTTGTGAAAGTGTTGTCACCTAACTCAATCCCTCCATCAGCCAGAGTGGAACGGTGGCTGCTGTACCTGCAACAGTTCACCTACCAAGTAGTCCACATCCCCGGCAAAACCAACAAGGCCGACCCCCTGAGTCGTCAACCCGTTGGTCATCGCAACAAAGCTGAGGTCATCCACCGTGAGATCGAGCAGGTCTCAAAGGAGGATCTGACCATCTCCAAGCTATGCCAAGCCATAAAAAAACGAATGGACCTACTTCAAAGGCACAACCAGTGGCAGACTTAGCAATTTGGGGGCTCAAGGCGAATTTAGCTAGGGGGCCCATCAACATTAATATGCGAGAAATAAGTCAGCTAATCAGGGGGCCCCTACAGTGGGCTGCAGTGGGAGGGGCCCAAGGCAGTTGCCTAGCCACGCCTCTATGCAAAGACCGCCTCTGGGCACAACATTCTAGGCGGTCAAAGATTAACTTTAGACGGCTGGACAGATGGTCATGCAAGGAAACAGGATCGTGATTCCCGAAGTCCTGTAAGAGCATGTAGTACAGTTAGGATATTAATGACATCAGGGGATTGTACGAACAAAAAACTGACTGCAAACTAAAGTCTGGTGGCCTGAAATTGACAAAATGGTGGGAGAACAAATAAAGCGATGCTACCCATGTCAAGTGATCGGCAAGAACGCTCCACCAGAAGAGTTAGAGCGTGTGCCATTGCCTGGACATACCTGGCAGTTGACCTGCTGAGCATCTTTGAAGGTAACTACCTGCCAGGGGCGGACTGGGGAGAAAAAGTGGCCCGGGAGTTCCCGACAGACTGGCCCACTATATATATATGTGTATGTATACATATGTATATATGTATATGTGTGTGTATACTGTATATGAATCTATACATGGCATGTAGTGTATATGACGGCGTTTATTGTCATATGGACAATATTAATTCCAGCAATAATATGATTACAAAGCCACATAGTGGCTTTTAAATAGTCCACCATAAGACCACCAAACAAGTTGTTAAATAGTCCACCATAAGACAACCAAACAAGTTGTTTTACGCAAAGTGCATCCTAAAGAACAACCTACAACTCTAACGTGGGTATTTCTTCCTCTTACCTATTTGTGGTGGTTAGTTTTAATCTAAGAATTTCAATAGCTTTAAAAAAACAGTGCACAGTGCTCTGCCTTGAAGACCGCCACTTGCGTCCGTGTTAACCGTGTTAAGGTAATTTGCCTTAGACGTTGCAGAGGCGACAGCAGTACATTTAAAACAACATGTTATCTACAATTTAAACTGCTGTATGTTTTCGTAGTCCGGCCCGTATTTTCTGGGACAAGTTAGTTTTTTTCTGATCTCCGCTGCATACTGTCAGCCCGCACCAGCTGGCCCAGTCCGCGGCCGCGGTCCAACTCGTTCATGTTTACAGGCTCAGACCGCGGCCGCGCTGAGCAGGTTAGTCTGACTGGAGCGGGGGAGGTATTAACACCGTTAAACAGCAGCGTGACTACGGGCCGGGGCCGCAGTGGCTCCTCCACGGGCTGAGTTAAACCACCGGCGGCCAGCGGCCCGGCGGCCCACCGGCCCACTAACCCATCGGCCCACCAGGGAAATCCCCGGTAGCAATGTATGCCAGTCCGCCCCTGCTACCTGCTGGCTGTAGTTGACTACTACTCCAGTTGGCCCGAAGTTGCCTACATGAAGGTCACCAATGCCATTAATGTGATTAATGCTCTCGAAAGGATGTTTCAAATTCATGGCTATCCCAAGTATCTGAGAAGTGACAATGGACAACAGTTTGCATCCAAAGAGTTCCATGATTACCTCACCGCGCATGGCATCATGCAGCTGAAAGAAGTACCATACTGGCCTCAGTCGAACGGAGAAGTGGAAAGATTTAACAGAACAATTCTGAAATCAGTGAAGATAGCCAGAACTGAAAAGAAAGATTGGAAAGTTGCACTGAAAAGTTTTCTGTTCCACTACCGGACCACTCCTCATGCAGTCATGGGAGTGTCCCCGGCAAAGCTGTTGATGAACAGAGATCTCCGCGACAAACTGCCAAACTTCACCGATATGCCTGCTGACAGTGATGAACCCCATGCTGCTGTTTCAGAAGACAAGGGTGCTTTGCACAAGCTGAAACGAAACATCACTGCTAATAAGCGAAGAGGAGCCAAGGATCAGGAAATAAAACCAGGAGACACTGTTCTTTGCAAGAACCTACACAAGTCCAATAAGCTAGACCTCGATTTTGAGACAGCCATATGAAGTCATCAGTAAACAAGGAAATGCAGTCATCATTCAACAACCCAACAGCCCACCCAAAATGAGAAATGCCGCTCATGTGAAGAAGTTCAACAATGTCAGTCTCAGCGCCCCCTCCATTCCAAATCCAGTTACCACACCAGCTGAGTCTGTCCCAGTCACCATTCCCACACCCACCTATTCCCCCCCTTCCATAGATCCAGAGCCCATGACAGCAGTACTGACACCTGATGTCCCTGTGAAGTCGACTCGTGTCCGGTCTCCACCTGGGTGGCAGAAGGACTTTGTGATGTCTGCCTAACCTCTGACCTTAAAACGAATGGAAAGAGAAAGGAGAATGGTTTAGTTGTTTACAACGAAGGGAAGGGAGAATTACTTTTAAGTTTAGTTTAAAAACGGATGTTTATTTTTTAATTCTGATGTAAAGGAAAGAACACTTATGTTAACATGTCAAAATGGGATTAGTTCAGAATGCAGAGCTGATGTCATACAAGTTAAGTTCAACATAGTATAGCTACATTAGAGTAGATATGTTTCAGGGTTGCCAACGTTCGCTTGGAGTGAGATTTTAACCTGGAGGAGGTGGCGAGTGTAAATTGTTGAGCGTGGGGGGGGGGGTGGCGAACGTAAAATGGACACAAATTAAGTATTACACCGGTGGTTGGCGCCAGAGCAAACTAGTAACTCATTGAATCATAGATGTGGATCGGAGGTAAATAAACTGGATTTTTTTTTTCGGCGTGAGATATCGGAAGTGTGGCGTGAGAGCGTGTGAAAACGGTCAAATGCGTGTGTCTCACGCTCAATGCGTGATAGTTGGCAACCTGGATGTTTCAATTTTACCTCCAGGAATTTCATTATTAGAGGGAAGATGTAGTGTTCTTATAATAAAGTAACATATCACGAGATTAGAGTAGTGACGAACACGAGATCGCTAACGAGACTAGAAGGATAGTGAGGTAGCCATGATGAATATGTATGTGTGCCGTGTTGAATGTATTAATTAAAAAACCATGATAAAATAGACATGACTCTCGTGCGTGTGATCCCTACAACACCACAAGCCTACTTGCCATCAGATCCAGAGGAGTTAGTCTTACTGACTGCTTAGAGAACACCTGCAGATCAGCTCCAGATATAGTAGCTCCACTCAAATATAAAAAGGATATATCTAAAAAGCTTGCCCCGTGATATACCGACCAAACTCGAAACTTAAAACAAATAGCACGTAAATTAAAGCGGAAATGGCGATTGACTAATCTGGAAGTATTCCACTGTGCCTGGAAGGATAGCGTTATTGAATACAAAAGGGCACTCACTAAAGCTTACTTAGCCTCACTGATTGAGATAACTGAGGATAATGAAAAACAATCTTAGATTTCTTTTTAGTACTATTCCTAAACTTATAAAAAATCAAGCAGGCACTGAACCTCAGATTCCAGGAAACCTACAGTAACTAGTAATGTCTTTATAGATTTCTTTAATAATAAAATAGAGAATATTAGACAAAATATAAAACATTTTATAGGTAATCCAACTGGTCTGTCATCTGTTTTGGTTGATATTGAACTAAGTTTTGCATTAGGACAAACGCTTGAAACTTTTCATCCACTCCCACAATTAGAATTGGAGAAAATAATTTCATCATTAAATTGTACTACTTGCACACAAGATTCAGTTCCTTCAAAATTACTAGAAGAGGTATTACCAGTTGTGGCTGAACCTCTTCTAACAGTAGTTAACTCATCCATTACAATAGGTCACATGCCCAAATCCTGTAAATTAGCGGGTATTAACCTTTGATCAAGAATCCAAATCTTGATCTAATTATAGACCCATTTCAAACATATCATTTATATCCAAGATCATAGAAATTATACTTATATCTGCATAGGAATCACATTTGAAAAGTTCCAATCTGGATTTAGGCCCCACCACAGTACTGAAACAGCCCTAGTTAAAGTAACAAATGATCTCCTCCTTGCCTCAGATCAAGGCTATGTATCTCTGCTAGTGCTTCTGGATCTTAGTGCAGCTTTCGACACAATAGATCAGAGTATCTTGTTAGAATGGTTAGAAAACTGTGTCAGAATCTCAGGCACAGCCATTTCCTGGTTTAATTCTTACATAACTAATTGCAATCAGTTTGTAGAACTCAATTTTTTTTTCCAAACACACAAAAGTGAAATATGGAGTGCAGCAATGCTCCATCTTAGAACCACTATTAATTACATTATACATGCTACCATTGGGCAAAGATATAAACAAACATGGTGTCAACTTTCACTGCTATGCAGATGACATCCAACATTACATATTAGCCAAACCTGATGACAAATTCCGGTTAGGAAAAATCGAGGCTTGAGAAAGAGATGTTAAATGCTGAATGTCGCTAAACTTCCTCCAACTTAATGGTAACAAAATGGCAGACATGTGAACAAGTCACTAAGTTGCAAGTAACAAGTAAGTCTCAAGTCTTCACAATCAAGTCTCGAGTCAAGTCCCAAGTCACTACAAGCGAGTCTCGAGTCAAGTCCCAAGTCTTAAACTTCAAGTCCTAGTCAAGTCACCAGATGTAATTTCAATATTTAACACAATTGATGCAGTTAATTAGTAGTATATTAAGTTAGTCAGACTAACTTAAGACTAACTTAAGTTAGTTAGGCATTTGGGTGATTCGGTTCGCTTGAGTGAGATGTCGTCGCAATTGCCGTCGTCACCTACAGCCTCCCCCGGCCAACAATCGACACACACTTTACAATACAGTAACACTTTACAATACGGTTCCTTAATTATTGTTTAAGTACTTATTTTTGTTGTAAAGTGTTACCAATATAATTTATCCAATTTTATTTGATCTACTTACAGTTTGACAATCGACATCTAAACAATTACAAAAATATAAGCAAATAAATTATTCAACCGTGTCTATTCAATCTGTGTTGGAAGGTGAGGGGTTAAGTTAAGTGGAAGCCTGTGAGCCTGTGTCTCCCCCTTATCAGCACTGTGATGCCTCCGTAGAATGGTGGTGATTGGTGGTCCCGCTGTTCATTTACAGAGGGCCTTGCAGTTATAATTCAGCGCAATACCAGTTTCAAATGACAGTAAAATTGATATATTCCCTCTTAGTGGGCGGGTTTAACTATATGATCATTTCCGCCCGCTGTGGCGACTCTAGCTGTCGTTAGTGTACCACTGCTAGCTAGTTTCGATTCATTCCTTTGATGCCCTCGTGCGCGTTGTTTACATATTCCGCCTCCGAGGAACACAGAGCTGTGGAACCTTATTTTGTTTGGAAAAATAAGTTATCTAGTTCAGATGTTATTGATTATTGTGTTTCTAAAGCTGAACTGTCGTCTCAAATTTTACTTTTTTTTTGCAGTTTATTAGGAGAAGAAAACATTTTTCCGGGGGGTGGGGGTTGGGCCCAGGTTTAATGGTCACGGTTCGCTACTGATGCCAATGTAGTGGACGGATGGATGCCAGTGTCTCCAGAATCCTCCCAAGTTACTTCTTGTTCTGCCTTTTTAGCTAGGCTGTAATAATTTAATGCTAGAGTTGCTGCCACACTCCAGAAATGTTTATATTTCATCTGTCCCACATATACTCCCATACAGAGCTAAAAGTCCCTCTTTTCTTTTTCCAAATGGCTGCTCTCATACACGCAAAGATGATATTTAATTATCCTTCACCATAGTTTCTTTGTTCTTTGTTCATTGTTGTTATGGTGACCGGCGTCTGTCCACTATGTAATAAATAAAGATTTTCAACTGGAATATTTTATTGAGATCTAGGATGTGTTATTTTATTTAGGGGCAAAAGTGTAGATCTGACCAAGGCTAGGCTACAGGACAATAGGTAAGCAGCTTGGTGAGATGGCAACAACTGTTGACACAATTATTAGAAAATGGAAGAAACACAAGATCACTGTCAGTTTTCTTCGGTCTGAGGCTCCATGCCCGATCTTGCCTCGTGGGGATTCTGAGAAATGTCATCAATCAGCCCAGAACTACACAGGAGTACCTTATCAATAACATGAAGAGAGCTGGGACCATAGTCTCAAAGTTTACAATTAGTAACATAGCTGTTTAAGGAGCATTTCAAGTCCTGGAGTAGCCTAGCCAGTCTCCAGACCTGAACTCAATAGACAATCTTTGGAGGGAGCTGAAACCCAGTGTTGCCCAGTGACAGCCTGAAACCTGAAAGATGTGAGAAAGATCTATATGGAAGACTGGGCTAAAATCCCTACAAGAAACGTCTGACCTCTGTAATTGCAAACAAAGGTTTCTGTACCAAATAATATTTAGTCTGGTGTTAATGGTGCAGTATATAGCAGCTAACAGAATGAAGACCAGCAGGATCCATGCATTCATTAGCCTGTGCCACCTTATGCCACCTCTCCATATTAGCTTAAAGGCCTTTCTTAGCCATGTTAGCAGTGTTCTATAAATCGGGGCAGTCATGGCCTGGTAGTAGGGAACTGGTCTTGTGACCGGAGGGTCATGGATATGTATTCCAAGCTTAAGTCCATGACTGAGGTGCTCTTGAGCAAGGCACTTAACCCAAACTGCTCCCTGGGCGCTGGGCTAGGTCTGCCCCCCACTCTGGGCATGTATGCACCACAGCCTCCAAGTAATTACTAGTGTGTGTGTGTGTGTGTGTTTGTTCTAACTGCACAGATGGGTAAATGCGGAGGACAAATTTAAATTGGGGTGAAAATCACAATTGACAAATATAACAGCTGAGGTTGCTCACAAACCTTCAGTTGTCTGGCCATTGTACAGGTGTGCTCGGTAGCTTCTGTTCCTCACAAGCCTGGGTGGTCCAGGTGGTCCAGGTGGACCCATGGGACCTGGGACCCCAGGTGGCCCTGCTGGACCAGGTGGTCCTACAAGGTATCCAGTAGTATAAAGTATTTTATATTTTTATACTAACATTTGTAGAAAATGTCAACTCTTCTGATATTTACTATAGTAAATTAAGTTTAAGTAGACTAGACTACTAAATCTATAAAAAACTGAATATTTAATATTAACATAATATGTGGTGGACAAATCCTGACTCCAACTATTAACTTTGGAGGCACTCACCCTGTACAATTACATCATTAGACGGTTCTCCCTGTAAGCCTGGTGGTCCTGGATCACCTCTCTCCCCTGGAGCACCTCTCTCCCCTGATTCACCTTTCTCTCCTGGATCACCTCTCTCGCCTGGATCACCTCGCTCCCCTGGATCACCTGTGTCTCCTTTGTCCCCAGGAGGACCTAACAGAGAAGAGCATGTAAACCTGATTCTGCGCCTGCCTCAAGTTCACCCAAAAAAGTGCTTCAGAGGCGTCAACTTGATTTGACCGTACTTGATTTCATTTATTCAGATGAAACTGTGAATTTGTGTAATATATGACATCTTGGTTGAATAGCCTGCATGAAGAGTACAGAAAGAGAATACAGTCAATTGTGATGTAAGAAAATGTCAAATGTCAAAATGTAACCTTTCTTAATACTTTCTTGAAACCATTCTTGAAAGGGTATTTATTAACACTGTGGTTAAGACAACCAGTCATCATTTTTGTAATCAATTCAAATATTTTCCAGAATCTACCCAGCCATGGAATAAAGAATTTTGTTCATGTCATCTGTGACTCACTGACCTCGTACAAGAGCAATGCCAGTGGATTCCCATTCACAAACAATAGGCAGACCATGGCTCAAGACCACAGCTATGACTGCCCCCACACCTGCCCCCACTTCTTGCCACAGGCTTCTCACAGGCATATTCATACTTCTTTGTGATTGAGGCAGAAAACCATTTTTATTCACTTAAGTGACTGAAGAAGCCTCCAGTTGTATGACAGTAATGACTGGATTTTTGGGACTCTCTAAAGAGCTGCTTTTCTAGCTGCTTCACATGCCTCCACATCGACTATGTGTAATCAGAGCCGGCCCTGACCAATGTGGTGCCCTAGGCGAGATTTTGGTTGGTGCCCCCTGCATCATCAATCATTGTGTTGATTGTGTCACTATTAAAGAAACAAATAAAAAGCAAATGACTTAAATATTACCATATAACAAGCAATAAATATAAAGGTGTTGCACAAAAAATATTTTAAAACTATTTTACATAACGTAGTGCAGAGAACAACTTTTATATATTAATAATAAATAAAAATAAAAAAACAACAACTACCACCAGTGCAAATCAGGGCAATTTGCCTACTGCAACATTATTATTTCAAAAGTGCATTCGCAATGAACAGAGGAGCATATGTATGTTTTAGTATATATTTACTTTAAGCTAAGCTAATCATAGCACCTACTAGGATTGGACAGTATGATGACTCTTTTCACTAAGATCATACAGAGGGGAAAAAGCCACAATGACGATTGAGTGTTGTGAGTCAAGCGAGCTGGTTTCAAAGAAAAACACAACAGCTACAGATTGGCAACATTTTGGATTTGTTTCAAATAAAAAGGAGACCATTGGAGCACCCCCCCACGATTTTAATTCGATAATATGATTGGTTGATAAAACTGCCAATCTATAATAAAAGCTCTCAATGTAAAAGGGCCTTTCTCTCTTTTACCTAGAAACAACGGTGTGAAATATTCTGATTGGTTGATTTTTTATTTCACCACTGAGGTTTTTTTCCAGCACAAATACGAAAAGTGGATTTGAAAGCCGATTTATAGGAAAAATACAAATTATTGGTGAAGCGTTATTAACATATATTACATATAATAGATAAAGCATCCTTTTTAAGATCAATTAACCTTCAGAGAAGGAGTTGAAGTCCCTGACGATTCGCCAATGGTATAGTGTTAATTCACCACATATTACCATTATATTACCTGTTTTTCTGCCTTTTTGAGGTCTTTACAGGGAGATGTCACTCACTCTGCGGTGTACAGAGAAACAGTAACGAGGTGCGCAGAGCGCGTGGGGGAGGGCGGGTTGGCGCGCGGGTGATAGGTGTCGTGTGTTGTTATTATAAGAATTATTAATTTGACTAATATTATTAAACAATAAAATTATGATTATGTGGACTTTGCTTGTTTTCACATTTATTAATTGTTAATTTGTTAAAAAAAAAAAAAAAAAAACCGCATGCATGCGAGCGCCCCCCTGGACAGCCGGTGCCCCTAGCATTTGCCTATGTCGCCTAATGGAAGGGCCGGCCCTGTGTGTAATTGAGGTGAGAGAAGAGCGTAAAGGTCAGAGTTTCCTGTGATGAAGCTGACCTCGTTTCCCTCGCTTCCCTGTGCCTCCAGGCTCCCCTGGCAGACCAGGAATTCCGTCTGTTCCGTTATATCCTGGCATCCCATCAATACCTGGCAAACCTGACATTACCAGAATTAATGTAACTGACTGAATATTCACTGACATCTATCACATGAATTGACATGACATTCATTGATTTAATAGGTAATTTGATAGTCTATTGCTTACCTGGGGGTCCTGGAGGTCCTATTTGAAAACAGATGTAGTAAAACAATTAGCAAAAAAAGGTGATTCTGGATAGTTAAGAATGTCAAAATTTATTTATCATGCTACCTCATGAAAACCAGTTTAAAATGACTCACACTCACCAGTGAGACAGACTCCATTTGTGCTGTTACAGATGTCTAGTAGGATTTTAACCTAAAGTGTAAAAACAGCAGCAGTCTGTGTTGTTGGTGATGATGACAGACTCAATCAATGTGATTTATTACTTTTGATTCTTAGGGAAATCATGAATGTGTCTTCATACTGGAGATCAGGGTGTGAATCTCTGACAGTACAACAGTTCAGCTTGATTACAATTTTTAGGAAGCAAATCAGTGTATCATGAAATCAATTCAGTTTGATTAAATTATTTTGGTACTATTTAGAATTATTAAAATAATAATGCACATATTATTCACTATAGGAAATATTTACACAGATGATTCAAACTGAGCACATACGAAGAATAAACATGCATGGACTTTATCACATAGAAAACCCAATTAATATTATAATACAGTAACACTCCAAATCCAATGGAGGCAATTCTCCACCCTCATATCAAGCACAAGCACAAAATTATCAATCTGATGATGACAGACTTTTTATCATACTGATAATTTTGTTGATTCTGTAGTGAGATACATTTCTGCTGTAAGTGCAGCATGAAGATATTTTTCAAATTTAGGACCACAAGTCTTCTCCAAATATTTAAAAACATTATATCCTTTATTTTCATTTACTTTATTATTTCCCCATTGGCTACAGACCTGTAAAGAAAATATTAATAAATCATCTTTTTCACTCTCAGTAAAATAACTATTCTGTTAGATGTGTAGTTTTTATTATTTCTTATTATTTAACTGGTCTAACTGGTTATTGCCTGAGAATGTTTTTATTTATTTATTTAAATATAAATAATCTCATGCATTTTTTACATTTAATTTAAATTATTTGTAGTGTTCCTTCTTACCGGCACCATGGAGTAAGTCATCATCATCATCATATTCTCGTGTATCTCTGTCCTGTGATGGACGGGAGGCTGAGGAAAATACTGGTGCTCCTTCAAGTTCTTGTTGTGGCTGGGTTCTTGGTGAAGGTCTTTGATCTCCTCCTCTCCGAACTCCTCTGCCGATCCCTCGTTTGCCTCCAGGGACAGCGTCTGAGCTTGCCTTACCTCTTGACTCCTTTTATTCCGCGAGGACTGATACAGCTCCTTCTGGATATCCTCCTGACCTCTGCTCATCTCAGTCATGAACTCCACCACGGAGCTCTGGGAGATCTCCTCCACCCGGGCCTCTGCCTGAGCCATGCGCTCTCCCAGGTCTCTGTTCTGGAGCAGAAGTAGCAGGACGGTGGCTGAGTTTATCAAAGTAAGCACACACACACTGCCAAGTGCCCAGCGCAGCGACCACGGCACCCGACCCGCACACTGCCGCAAGGTCCCAGTCCGACGTGCCTCCATCAGCGGGTCCAGCATCTTCATCAAGAACTCCAGAGATGCCAAAATGTTTCACAAACTTTAAAATTATTAATTAATAATAGCTGCAGTAAATATAATTAATCTGATACTTTTTTGACAATATAACTAGAGTTTTTTATGTAAAAAGAATCCTAGAAACTTGAAAACAACTGCAGCGCAAGTGAGTTTAGGCGTTTGTGAAGTCGACACAAATGACTCCCTTGTTTTGTACTGTCTGTGAAAGCTGGCAGTCGCTGGGCCTAATGTTCTAGGAAAAAGCCATGCTGGTGTAGTCACCTGATTTATATGCAGCAGTGCCCATTAGCCTGCCGGGGGGCTGACTGACATAATTCATATCATTGCAGCAGCCTCTGACGTGGAAAAGAATGATCACGTCTATTCTTTCACTGTTTTTTTGTTTTCGTTTTGCATTCGTTTTCATTAGTCATTCACGTCATTCTTGGGGATAATGTGAAGGAATGTTATCTTGTATTTTGTTTGACTTTATAACACATATCACGCTTTACCGATATATAATGTAAGTAGATGTAACTAAAAATTATTTTTACCAAAAAATAAAATGGCCAAATTTGAAATCTGGCTGCCAAGCACACATGACAATGACCATAGGTATCCAGCCCACACGTGGCCGCAAAGTCCCAGTCAAAATTGGACCCAAATATCTACAGATTGCTAACGTATAAAGATACACAGCTATGGCTGAATCTTTGCCCCAGGGGAAAAAAATGCAGACAGCTCACTCTGCTGTGACCTTTAACACAAAGATTCCCTCATATCCTGCAAAATGACCTATTTCTGTACATTTGAATAAGGATTTATGGTCTTATTTATGGTCTCATCAGACCATAAATTATGGTCTCAAAAACTGCACTCTACAGGACCCTACATCTCAGAAATGTGGGTTTATAACAATGACTTATAACAATGACTTATTATGTAATTTTGAGCTTTTTATTGTATCAACTTACAAACAACACATCTGGTGTTTGAAACACTGCTGAAAAAGCACTGACATTCTAACAACAGGAAGCGTGCTGTTTTAACTTAAATACTTAAATCTGCAGCCCTGTGTCCTGAAGCTGTGTGTCACTCTGAATGAAGCTCCGTTTGTATGTCTGTCAGAACACAAGCGGAGTGATGCCGTGTGCTTGTGTGAGCTTTACATGCTGCACACCTTTCCAATATCATGAAAAGTTCATAAAAAAATGAAATACCTTTTAGCTGTCACGGTGAGGGGGCCGGGTCGCCACCAGAGGGCGCGCATCCCGGTCAGCAGCCGATCCCAGCACACACCCCCGAGCACGCAGCCACTCCTACCATCACAATCACCAGAATACTGATGCACCTGTTTCTTGTTACGTTGCTCTTTTTAAGCCTGCAGGTCGTCCGGTCTAGTGCTGCACATTCACGCTACAAGCCTTACTGGACCGTCAAGCGCTGTCTAAGAGTCCTCCTACCTGTTTACTCGTTCAGAGTCTCTGCATTTGCCTTGCTTTCTGTTGATATTCTATTATGGAGAATAAACCCCCGTTCATTCCACCTGCGTCTCCGGCTGCCTCTGTTACGACGCCTCCGGCGTCACAGAATGTGCAGCCTGAAGCAGCCGGAGACATGGGGGCTTCTCCACTGGAGGTCCTAGCTCACCAGGGTCTCCTGCTGGGGAAACAACAACAAGAGCTCCAGGAGTTCTGCGCGCTGATGACAGGTCTGACGACATGCATGCAGACGTTGTCCGTACAGGTGCCTGCATCGACCATGTCAGCTCGATCCCCGATATCGCAGCCCGAGTACTACGAGGGAGACCCCGAGGGATGCAAGGGGTTCCTATTGCAGTGCAAACTGTACTTTGCGAGCTTGCCATCTCTCGGGGACGCTCAGAAAGTCGCGACCCTCGTATCCCGCCTGAAGGGCCAGGCTCTGGACTGGGGAGCGGCGCAGCTCTCGAGTGAGGCTCTCTGCTCGCGGAATTATAATAATAATACATTTTATTTCTATAGCGCTTTTAGAGACCTCAAAGACACTTTACATTAAAATAGTATTCACAGTAACATAAAAGCATAAAACAGACACCATCAACAACAACAACAGTATAATTGCTAGGACTAAGGCCACAAAATCTCAATAAAAATAAAACAATAAAATTACAATTTAAAAGCTAATCGAAACAGATTATGAGGACTTCGTCAGCGAGTTAAAGGCGGTCTTTAACCACCCTCGCCGAGGGAGGTCCTGCGGCCAGAGCCTGTTGCAGTTGCGGCAGGGAAACCGAAGCGCTGCCGAGCATGCTTTGGAGTTCTGTACCCTGGCCGCCAGGACGGGGTGGAACGAGGCCGCCCTCATCGACGTGTTCTTGGCGGGGTTGAAGCCTGACCTGAGAGCGGAGTTGAGCTGTCAGCCCGAGGAGCTCGGGTTTAATCAGGTAGTGCATCAGGCTATCACCTACGATAGGCTGTTGCAGGAGAGAAGAAGAGTGGCGCTCGTCGGTACCCCGCAGGCTTCCGTGTCCACACCACCCCAGGAGACTCCCACAGCAGAACCCATGGAGATGGGTGCTACCGCCCAACCCATGAGGAGCGCTGAACCGAGGAGGGGGCGGCCCAGGGTGAGTACGTCCGTAATGGGAAGTTTGTTGACTTGGGATGCTTCGGTCTCTTACGGGGTGGTCTCTCTTAATACCTTTGCCCTAGTGGACTCGGGAGCCTCGGGGAACCTCATGAGGAAGAGCGTCACGGAGGAACTGGGGGTGCCCTTGAGAAGACTAGAGGAGCCACGCCGCGTGCAAGCACTGGACGGGTGGCCTGTGGGCGGGCGTTTTATTTATCACCGCACTGCACCAGTCATGTTAACCGTTCAGGGTAGAAGAGAACATATTAGTTTTTATGTCCTCCCTTCCACACGTTATCCCCTCACGTTAGGTCTCCCTTGGTTTAAGCTTCACAACCCCGTTATCGACTGGTCCATGGGTAGGCTGCTGAAGTGGGTAGCGCCTCTCCAAGGCACTCAGTCGCCCTCCCGTGTGTTCGCGCAATCCACCAGCGTAGAGAGCCCTAACATCAGCACCACTCCGGTCATTCCCGCTCCATATCAGGATCTAGCGGAGGTGTTTAGCGCTGCCAAGGCCACCCAGTTGCCACCCCGCCGACCCTGGGACTGTCACATCACCCTCAAGGCAGGTACTACGCCACCGCGCGGTCGAGTCTATCCACTTTCTCAGGAAGAGGAGCGGGTCATGGCTCAGTATGTTAAGGAGGCTCTCGCTCAGGGCTATATTACTCCCTCCACCTCTCCTGCCTCAGCCAGCGTCTTCTTCGTAAAGAAGAAAGACGGCGGTCTGAGGCCATGCGTAGATTACCGAGGGCTCAATTCCCTCTTAGTGAACTTTGCCTACCCACTGCCTTTAGTGCCGTCGGCACTGGAGCAGTTAAGGAAGGCTAAAGTCTTCACTAAACTGGATCTACGCAGCGCCTACAACCTTATTCGCGTGCGCGAGGGTGATGAATGGAAGATGGCGTTTAGTACCGCTACGGGTCACTACGAGTATCGCGTCTTGCCTTATGGCTTGGCGTCTGCTCCGACGTTCTTCCAGGCGTTCATTAATGAGGTCTTAAGGGAGTATCTGAATAGATGCGTTGTCGCTTACATCGATGACATTCTGATCTATTCTCCCTCCTACGACCAACATGTGCGTGATGTACGGGCAGTTCTGGGCACGCTCTTGCGCAATCGTTTGTATTGCAAGCTAGAGAAGTGCGAGTTCTATCTCAGTGAGGTGAACTTCCTAGGTTACACCATTAGGCCAGGCTCCGTGCACATGTAGCACAGGAAGGTGGAGGCGGTCGTGAAATGGATGCAGCCTCACACACGGCGCGAGCTACAGAGGTTTCTGGGCTTCGCGAATTTCTATAGGTGGTTCATTCACGCATATATCCAGATCGCAGAGCCCCTTACTGACATGCTGAGAGGGGGAGGAGTTAAGCTTCGCTGGACAGAGAGATCTACGAGAGCGTTCAACCAGCTGAAGCAAGCGTTTGTCGACGCGCTGGTTCTGCACCAACCGGATCCTAACCGTCCCTTTATAGTGGAGGTAGACGCGCCGAACGTGGGAGTAGGCGCGGTGCTGTCACAGCGGCCGAAAAAGCATAGCTCCCTCCATCCCATAGCCTTCTACTCTAAGAAGCTCACCGCCGCTGAGCGCAACTACGTGGTGGGTGACCGTCATGGGGCAGTCATGGCCTGGCGGTTAGGGAACTGGTCTTGTGACCGGAGGGTCGTGGGTTCGATTCCCAGACAGGCCATGACTGAGGTGCCCTTGAGCAAGGCACCTAACCCCAACTGCTCCCCGGGCGCCGGGCTAGGGCTGCCCACCACTCTGGGCACGTGTGATCCACAGCCCCCTAGTAATCACTAGTGTGTGTGTGTGTGTGTGTGTGTTCTGACTGCACAGATGGGTTAAAAGCGGAGGACAAATTTCAATTGGGGTGTAAAAATCACAATTGACAAAAATATGGCTCGGCTCATTTCATTTCACCGTGAGTTGTTGGCTATGCGTAAGGCATTCGGTGAGTGGAGACATTGGCTAGAGGGAGCTAAGCATCCGTTCACCATGCTTACTGATCACAAAAACCTGGAATACATCAGGACCATGAAACGGATGAATGCCCGTCAAGTCAGGTGGTCTCTGTATTTCTCTCGTTTCAAGTTCCAGGTGACATACCGGCCAGGAGAGAAGAACCAGCGTGCGGATGCGCTGTCTAGGTCCTTTCCTGGCAGTACGGAGTCTACGAGCGAGGAGCCGGTGCTTACGCCTGAGTGCGTCGTGGGAGCTTTGGAGTGGCAGATCGATCGGGAGATCGAGGCAGCGAACCCGCATCCAGGTTGCCCGCCGCACCGTAAGTACATTCCCCCGCGCACCGTAGTGCCCTCATCAGCTGGGCTCATACGTCAGTGGGGACGGGGCATCCAGGGGTGTCTAAGACGGCTCAGTTGTTGGGGGCCCGCTACTGGTGGCCAGGGCTGCACCGGGACGTACTGCAGCAGGTGGCGTCCTGCGCGGTGTGTGCGCGGTGCAAGGTGCCACACACTCCTGCGGGTAAGCTCCTCCCTCTCCCTGCACCCAAGCAGCCATGGACGCACATCGCTCTGGACTTCGTCACGGACCTCCCCCCGTCCAAGGAGAACACGGTCATCATGGTGGTGATAGACCGGTTCTCGAAGATGGTTCGCTTCCTCCCCTTGCGGGGCCTGCCCACCGCGTGGGAGACTGTGGATCTTCTGTTTCGACACGTATTCCGGCAGTTCGGTCTGCCTGAGGATATCGTGTTGGACAGGGGACCGCAGTTCACCTCGCATTTGTGGTGGGAATTCCTGTCCAAGCTGAACATCAAGGTGAGCCTAACCTCTGGTTACCATCCGCAGGCTAACGGACAGGTGGAACGCGCGAACCAGGAGGTGGGAGAGTTCCTGCGCGCTTACAGCAGCGAGCACGTGGACACATGGTGTGCCCTTCTGCCCTGGGCCGAGTACGCACAGAACTCCCTCACACATTCCAGCACGGGGATGACGCCGTTCGAGTGCGTGCTCGGTCGCCAGCCGCCGCTCTATCCTTGGAACGCCGCTTCCTCAGACCAACCCATCGTCGAGGAGTGGTGTAAGAGGAGCGAGCTGGTGTGGGAGGGCACCCATCAGCGGCTGAAGGAGGCGATCCGGCGTTTCAAGAAGAAAGCCGACCGTTGGAGGGGAGAGGCCCCATCTTATCAGGTAGGGGATAAGGTGTGGGTCTCCACCGAAGATGGACGCCTGGGCAGGAGAGGTAAACTGCGGGAGAGATATGCCGGCCCGTACGTCATTTTGAGGCGGCTTAACCCAGTTACATACCGCATCAGTCTGCCCGAAGACAGACGTGTGTCGCATGCGTTTCATGTGTCCGCTCTCAAGCCATACATAGCAGGTGCATTGGAGGAGGCCTCTACGTCACGGCCGCCCTCGCCGCTGCAGTTATCGGATGGACCCGCGTACCTCGTGGAGAGGTTACTGGACTCGAGGCGCAGAAGAGGTGGCTTACAGTACCTGGTGGACTGGGTCGGATACGGACCGGAGGAGCGCTCCTGGATACCGGCCTCTCAAGTGGTAGGCCCCTCCCTTATCGCCGACTTCCACAGGGCACATCCAGACCGGCCAGCTCCGCGGCGACGGGGAAGACCGCGTGGGAGTCGACGGGAGGGGTCCTTGGGGGAGGGCTCTGTCACGGTGAGGGGGCCGGGTCGCCACCAGAGGGCGCGCATCCCGGTCAGCAGCCGATCCCAGCACACACCCCCGAGCACGCAGCCACTCCTACCATCACAATCACCAGAATACTGATGCACCTGTTTCTTGTTACGTTGCTCTTTTTAAGCCCGCAGGTCGTCCGGTCCAGTGCTGCACATTCACGCTACGAGCCTTACTGGACCGTCAAGCGCTGTCTAAGAGTCCTCCTACCTGTTTACTCATTCAGAGTCTCTGCGTTTGCCTTGCTTTCTGTTGATATTCTATTATGGAGAATAAACCCCCGTTCATTCCACCTGCGTCTCCGGCTGCCTCTGTTACGACGCCTCCGGCGTCACATTAGCAGATTTTTAAAAAGGATTGTGGCACCTTTAGTAATATAAACATTTTGAAATGAACTGTTAAGCATTTAAGATTAGATGATTAGATGAAGATATGAAGATATTCTTCATCCGTCAACCTCTTTCATCTAGCTCTACTGAAATATAAAGTGTCTTATCAAGTGTTTCATTAGGGTTGGAAACCAAAATTCATTTCAGCCTTAAGGCAGATGGGCTACAACAGCAGAAGACCGCACTGGGTGCCGCTCCTGTCAGCTAAGAACAGGAAACTGAAGCTACAATTCACAGAGGCATGACAGGAGTGGCACCCAGTGTGGTCTTCTGCTGCTGTAGCCCATCCGCTTCAAAGTTTGACTTGTTGTGCCTTCAGAGATGCTCTTCTGCATGCCTCGGCTATAACGAATAGTTATTTGAGTTACTGTTGCCGTTCTATCAGCTCAAACAAATCTGGCTATTCTCCTCTGATCTCTGGCATGAACAAGGCATTTGCACCCACAGAACTACCGCACACTGGAAATTTTCTCTTTTTTGGACCTTTCTCTGTAAACCCTAGAGATGATTGTGCATGAAAATCACATGCATTAAATGCATTGAGTTGCTGCCATGGCATGCCACGTCGGGCTCTGTCACGCGCGCAGTGCGATCGTTGTGTTTGAGGAAGTTGTGTATTTCACTCTTCCTCTGTGGTTTATCTGCAGTGGAGCAGAGGGGTGGTCCTCTCATGCGCTTAGTCGCAGAGATCCATACATCCTATGCAGCAAGGCTCTTCAGCAGAAGAGAGTGGAAATCTGAAGTAGACAGAGGTTGTCGGTGAGAATGTGGAGGCAGGTGAGTGTGTGGGGGCAGCTGAGAGTGTGAGGGTGTGTGACAATATGAGGGAACTTGAGCGCATGAGGGTGCGTGGCGAAGTGGAGGCAGTAGTAGAAAGGGCTGTGGCCTGTTGTAAAGTTGAACAAGATAGCACTGGATAAGAACAAAGAACACAGGAGCAGTGACGTATTCAGTGATAGTTATTCTATTTTGTAGAACGTTGCATCTATCCTGTTTTATCACAGGCACTGCATGACACGGTTTGCTTTTGAACTACTGAGTAATGATAAATAATGATAACTTTTTCACACAGTGGTTAATAACTGGCAGTAGATGAGGATTTGATCTACCTCTGAATGCATTTACAGATACTGAATTTTAGCATGACAAAAACAAACAAAAAACACAGCATTTCAATTTCCATGTTCCCTTTCTCCAGTAAGCCATAAAGCCCATGGTTTTGAAGGACTATCAAACGACATAAGATGCAGTAAAGACAAGGAGTCCAGTATTAATTATTAATTACAGCCATGATTAGTCACACTGGCACAGCATCATAAAGCATTTTCATCAAATACTTCTGTTAAGCAGTTCAGAAGCTGTCCCAATTTCTGGTAAAAATAAGACCACAAGAGAAACATGTAAGCACTATACATACTGGACCAAATGATGGGGTTTACAGGCCATATTTGCATATATTTACTGAATATGATGAAAATGTTTAAGCCATTAAGCCACTGCTGATAGGAGTGGGAGTGAGAAGAACGGAGAGACTGCATGTGCACACACCAAACACAGACCCCCACAGACTGTGTCCTGCCGGTCATGAAGAATCCACCCCTTGTGTTTGAGCGACTGCCCCAAAACATGCACAAAGATGTCTGTTTGATTCCTCTGAATACTTTCCTGAAATATGTGGGCGTTCTGTGAATTCACAAAGTGCCTCATTCTGATGAGGGAACACAAAGGGCCTGGTGATGATGAAAACTCCTCATAAAGGCCTTCAAAACCCTCATTAAGGCCTTCATAACCATAACATTTTATGCTATATATAATTTAAAATTAAAGAAAGATATGCATTTATTTATTTTATGCATAAAATGTGATTAAAGTCTTTAGCACTTGCATGTTTTGATCTAAAATAAATGTACATTCACTAGTTCTAGAAGACCCTTTTTTATGATTTTCATCAAAAAGGTTTACACTCAAAAAGCATCAATCTCAGGCATATAGGAATTTCTCACTGCAGACTACCAGGTGTGGCCCTCCACGTGCCTTGAGGAGTTTTATAACTTAACGCTATTCCCTCCTACGGACAATATACTTCTTTTAATGCACAAAATTGCTTTGTTTAAACTTCTGCCTAACATTAGCTCTCAAATACAATAAAGTGAGATTTTCACAGTTGTTTTACGTTGTAAGAGAAAACACTTGTGTTCTGAAGCTGTTGTGTTTTGGAAAGATTCCACAGCAATGTGCTGGTTCTCTCTGTCTGCTTTTAGCCCCAAGGACAGAGCAAATTGGCATCGACTCAAGACACAAGGTTACTCAGGATTTGTTTGAAACTCTTCACATTTGTTTTGACGTTGGACTTACCATGACCTAAGTAAACTTCTTCACACGAGTATAAAAGCACACTGCAGGATCACTTAGCGTGGCAGATGCGTGAACAACTGACAGCTCCTATGGCAGGCAATCTTTTTCCAAGTTGTGAGTGTACGGTGAAACCAATGCGGCTCAGCGAGACAACAATGGGGCTGTTACACCATGAGGCGCGTAACGGCACAGATGTGCTGCATGAGAACGCGAGAGGGGCAACCGCCACACTACTGCTTTTCCTCTGCCTGCTGCTCGCCATCTGGAATCGGTCAGAGAAAAAATGTTCTGTTCCAGGTCAGTAAAACTGATTCACAGCAGATTTTCTTAACATCGTTATTTTGAAATCAATATAGCAAATATCTCCAACACTGTTAATGAAGAGCTATCTTCTTTCAGGTTTATAGTGTTTCAACTATGTGGGACTGAAGCTCAGGATTGGGCATTCCTGCTATATCCACTATATTATAAGTTATTGCATTTCATAGGGCCTTCCTTTTGGCTGGGAGTGGGACCTTTGCTCTCATACTGTCGATTTATCTGGACTGGGATAGGCACAGCCAGCAACTACTACAACCAGAAATATGGGGACATTGTGCGTGTCTGGATCGACGGAGAGGAGACTCTCATCCTGAGCAGGTATGAGGCAGACACCTGATATTCAGTTATAGTACCACTGACCAGATTAGTGTTTTGTTTGAAGGAACAAAAAACCTTCAAGTTCAGAGGTCAATGAGCCCTTCCTTGACTGGTACCTGGAAGCTGGATATAGCAGTGCAGTGTGACAATGTGACAGTACCATGTGAGCACAGCTGTAAGAGCATCCTGCATCAGTGTTTTAGATGGTAAATGTCTCGTAGGCCCTCTGCAGTTCACCACGTCCTGAAGCACGGCAACTATACGTCCCGATTCGGCAGCAGGCAGGGACTTCAGTGCCTGGGCATGCATGAGCAGGGAATCATCTTCAACTCCAATGTTGTCCTCTGGAAGAAGGTCCGCACTTTCTTTGCCAAAGGTAATCAACCCACTAGTTTCAGTCTAATAATATCCTCTATGCCAAATCTGTATCCTCTTAAATATGTGACTTATTTCAGTGTGTTATTCTGCTGTGAGTGTTAGTATTATTTTGGTCTTTGTGACCTTTGATGTGTGTGTGTGTGTGTGTGTGTGTGTGTGTGTCAGCTCTTACAGGTCCAGGGCTGCAAAAGACACTGGAGATTTGCACTTCTTCCACAAACCTGCACCTGGATGACCTGTCTCACCTGATAACCACTCGGGGACAGGTGGACATTATGAACCTCCTGCGCTGCATTGTGGTGGACATCTCCAACCGGCTGTTCCTTGATGTGCCTCTCAATGGTCAGCAGCACCTGTCAAACACTTCCATGTCATACCACTAATACATCTGTTCAAAATTTTCTAGGTATACATGTAAATCAGTGTTACTGGTTTTGTTTCTCATGTGTAAGATGAGACCTTCATACTGTAGTGTCATCCACAAAAAAACAATGTATTAAATGTTTTATTGTAATTATATATTAATAAATGAATATGTACTTTATTATAAACTTAATACTTTGCTTTTTTATGTTACAGAACAGAGTCTGTTATCTAAAATTCATAAATATTTCGACACCTGGCAGACAGTATTAATCAAACCAGACATTTACTTCAGATTGAAGTGGCTGCACGATAAGCACAAAAGTGCAGCGTAAGTGATGGTGACTTCACATGCACTCATACAATAGAAGTGTGTGTGTGTGTGTGTATGTGTGTGTGTATATGGCTTTGTGTAATCTGTAATCTGTGTTCTGCATCAAGTATATTGGTGCAGAAAGCCAGTTGTTTCTGTGCATCTTATAGCAAATGCTAGCTCCTAGCTCTCAGTTGAATCCTAGCTCTCAGTTGCTGGCTGGTGTGAGTGAGATGTGACCACACTAACTGCTTCTGCCGCATTCCCATATGACATGTAGTTGCATAGTTGTGTAGGTGTAGGATAAATGGCTTAATCCTGATCTTTTCATTGTTTCTTTTGAGAGGTTTTGGGTGGATCAGGGAGTATTTGAACAATTCAGTTAATATTTCTCCTTTGAATTTGGGTAGTCTGGTAGTTGGGCAACTGTAGCCTGTGGAGTGTGATTTAGTAAGTTTAATGTGAAGTAAACACATACCACATTTGTGCTTTAACCAATAACAAGAAAAAATATCATCTGATAACTGAATTGCTTGTTGCATCTCTAATGTTGTCTGGTGTGTGTATGTGTGTGCACAGTCAGGAACTGCAAGATGCCATTGAAGATCTGATAGAACAGAAACGAACTCAGCTGCTGCAGGCTGAGAAACTTGGTGACCTGAACTTCACTGCAGAACTCTTATTCGCACAGGTAACTCTCTCCTGTACAAGCACGCGCACACACACACACACACACACACACACACACACACACACACACACACACACACACACACATAACTCTTCTGCATGTCTGCACACACGTGCATACAAGTAACTCCCTCCTGCAGAAACACATAAACACAAATGCACACAGGTAACTTTCTCCTGCATGTCTGCACACACACATGCACACAGGTAATTCTCTCCTGCAGATGTCTGCACACATGCACACAGATAACTCTCCTGCAGATGTCTGCACAGACATGCTCAAACACACACGCTTGCACAGACATGTGCATGAAAACAAAAAATGTTTACAAATCTCTACTTAGCTGCAAAGTAGAGTTATTTGAACCACAGTGAAAGGTTGTTCCTTTTCTGTATGTGACTGAATGTGCATGTATGTGCGTGTGTGTGTGTGTGTAGAGCCATGGTGAACTGACAGCCGACAACGTGAGACAATGTGTGTTGGAGATGGTGATTGCTGCTCCAGACACACTCTCCATCAGTGTGTTCTTCATGCTTTTATTACTGAAACAGAACCCTGCCGTTGAGCTGAGAATCCTGCATGAGATCCAGTCAGTTTTAGGTGAGGCTTCTGTAAGCACACACACACACACACACACCAACCACCCACAATCAGATATGCATACACAATTCCAAACAACATCTTACCCCCACACATAACCAAATCTATCCAGTGGCTTTCCTGTAAGGCAGTCATAACTCACTCTCATTACAAACTGACACGACTCTGAATATCATTAAAGACCGTGAGCCGCGTCTCCTCCTGCTAGGTTGTGCTCCTCTCCTAGGTGATGGCAGACTGCAGCATTCTCATCTGCCCCAGCTACGTGTCCTTGAGCGCTTCATTAATGAGTCGCTGCGCTACCATCCAGTCGTGGACTTCACCATGCGCCGGGCACTCGCTGATGACATCATTGAGGGCTACCAGGTGTCCCGGGGCACAAACATCATTCTGAATGTGGGCCGCATGCACAGGTCAGAGTTCTACAGCAAGCCTGACCAGTTCAGCCTGAGCAACTTTGAAAAAGCGGTTAGTAGCTAAACAGCTCCTTCTCTTACATACTATCGTACAACAGATCCCATACATACTGTAATTAAGTATTATACAGGGATGTAAAGCTTGCTAAGGATACAGAATATGTAAAGCTACTTTGTGACAATGTCTGTTGTAAAACAGCATATTTCAATTTAAAATTTTTATATTTAACATTTAATTTGACTATTTCTGAGTATTTTTAAATAAATTTTTTCACCATACAGTGAGCTAAACAAAGGCTCCATTTGTAAATGTTGCTAAGTGCTATGGATTGTGAATGGGGGAATCAGTAGTAGGGGTTATATGGCTTTGCCTGGACCATGATTTCTGATGTGAGGATACTTCACCAGTGTTATCTCTTTATTTTTATTCACTGGGATTACCTCCTTATTGGTGTTGGTTGGTGTTATCTATTTATTGGTGTTGTTTGGTGTTATCCCTTTATTGGTTTTGGTTGCTGCTATCTATCTCTTTATTAGTGTTGGTTGGTGTTATCTCCTTATTGGTGTTGGTTGGTGTCATCTCTTTATTGGTGTTGGTTGGTGTTATTTCCTTACTGGTGTTGTTTGGTGTTATCCCTTTATTGGTTTTGGTTGCTGTTATATGTTTATCGGCATTGGTTGGTGTTATCTCCTGCATGTTTACTGAATGTTTTATAATGTCTCTGACAAAAATATTCAAAATTGTCAAAAAAATAAGGATCTGGTTGAGAGAAAGCAGAAACAAAATAATATCTTTCTCATCCCTTTATACCTCTCTCTCTCTCCTCCAGGTCCCAAACCGATTCTTCCAGCCATTTGGATCGGGCCCTCGTTCCTGTGTGGGGAAGCACATTGCCATGGTGATGATGAAAGCTGTTCTGGTGACATTGCTGTCCCGCTACTCTGTGTGTCCTGGATGGGACTGCACACTAGAGAGTGTCCCGCAAACCAACAACCTTTCACAGCAGCCTGTGGAGGACAAGAGCATGCTCACCGTCCAGTTTGTGCCCCGCACCTCCACCACCTGCTGCTCCTGACTCACCCCCATCTCTCCCTGAAGCACCACCACCCATATGTCTTAACCCAGCCCTGGCTCATCCTATAGCAGCACCACCAGCTGCCCTTGACTAGCCTCCATCTCTAACTGCAGCGCAGACATGCTTGCTGCTTGGTTTACCTGTTGCCCTCAAGGTTGCCATCCACCTGCGCATAATCCACCTGTGCATGTCCATCTGCAAATACTCCACCTGTGCATGCTCCACCTGCACATGGTGCTCACTCAGTGTTTTACATTGTAACCCATGCACCTTCGTCTCATGAGAGCAGTTCATTTAAAATTGTTGCTATGAAAAGTGTTGTAAAATAAAGGTAAATTATTATGAAATGTTTGGGGGTTTAACTATGTTTTAAATGAACACTATAAGCATTTTTATATTAAAACAAATCACTTTGATATAGGTATATTTTGGTGCTTGTGATGTTTTAATCAGCAGGGGGCACCATTGGCCAACTGAGGAAACACAACTGCTGAGAATCTGGGAATTAGGACATACTAAACAGACTTGTTGCACACAATAATTAATTCCTCTGGAACATCCACTTCTTCTGATGCAAATGATCAAGTAATGATCAAGACATGTTTTGCTAATCTCGGAGGACTTCTGGCTTCCTGGTGAAACCCCAGTGTTTCTGGTCCTGAATACACATGTGGGACGAACATGGCTGGTCGCAAACCTCATTTCCATTTGTGTCACTATTAGTTGTGTTACATAAACAGAAAGCCTCCTGTCCCTGCTGGGGCTGTGGGCGTTTTATGACTATAACAGTAGGAACTAGGGTTAACCACCATGAACACTGTGACGTTTCAGAAGAACTGGACCAAAACTAAACATCTGTTGTCTCTCTCAAAGACTTTTAATATAATGTATTTTCATGGAAAACATGAAAGAAAAAAGTCTCAGAGCTTTCATACATAAGGACCAAGGGTGCACACTGTAAGTATATTCTGATGGAAACTAGTTAAGCTTTTGATTTTAAGAATGCTGCACATTCTGTAGTATATCAAATGAAACATGTTACACACAAAATACAAACTTACACAGAACACAAAGTTACAAATGTCTGTATAACATGACTTTGGGAAACTGATAGCAAGAAATTGAACAATTGTTGCCCTGATACCTCTTCCTCTGTTTTGTCACCTCAGCCTTACACCACACAGTCTTACCCCTCTTCTTGGCTGTTCACGGCCTTGTCTTTCCATTATGAGTTTGTGATACTGCAGTGTTTAGCATCTATAAATGTTTGCCAATTACAGTAAAGGTTCAAGAGATGCATGTCTGACCTATGGTTGAGACCACTGGATGATCTAAACCTTCACAATTCCCTTTCTGACTGTAACTCAATGCCAAGATTCACCTGCAAACAATTTAATCAAGCTAGGATAAATTACCAAAATGTAACAAAAAAAAAAAAAGAAATGTAAAATGATCCCTGAGAGATTATGACATGTTCAGCACTTTTGCATGTAATGACCTAGGTGTAACGGACTGACTAGAAAGTTGCAATAAGTTAACTAGTTTCCAATATTTAAATACCAGTGCTGAATACCAAAGGAAAGTGTTTGAGGTTAATTAGTAAAAATATAATGGGAATACTGTGGGCCAATCAGAAGACCGGTTTACCAGGCAAAACCTAAAAAAAATGTATGCATCCTGAGCTCAATGCATCAGACAGTTTCAATTGATAATGGCGCAAAGAAACTGCCTGAAACTGTTTCATATTACAACACGACTAAATGTGGCGTTGATGTTATGGATCAAATGGCACGACTGCATTCGGTGAAGGGAGGCACCCGTCGTTGGCCTGTCGCGGTTTTCTACAACCTCCTAGACCTGGCTGCAATAAATGCACATATATTGTTCAAACAGTGCATGAATGTTAACCTGAGCAGACGAAGGTTTATTCTCGAGTTGGTAAAGGAGCTGTGTGCACAGCAGAAAATGGCGAAAGCGGCTATGGCAGTGGCACAAAAGCGAATTTTACCTGAAGCTCCTTGCCCGCCCTCAAAAAGAAAACAATGCCAAGTCGGCAGATGTTCAGGGAACAAAACGTATGACATCTGCCAGACATGTAAGCGACTGGTCTGTGGCAAATGTGCAAAGACTGCACCTAAGCTGTGTTTTGAATGTTGAGTTGTGTGAAGCTGACACACAAATCAAAACAAAGGGAACTTAATTTGAGGTGGTGAACGAAACTTATGCAATATACGCTAAAGAGAGACGGGATGCACCCGTTGTTGGCCTGTAGCTGTGTTCTACAACCTCCAAAACCTGGCTGTAATTAATAAATATTGTTCAAACAGTGCATGAACATTAACCACAGCGGTGGAGGTTTATTCTCAAGTTCACAATTCACTACATAAATGGAACTTAATTTGAGGTGGGGAACGAAACTTATGCAATATACGCTAAAGAGAGACGGGATGCACCCGTTGTTGGCCTGTAGCTGTGTTCTACAACCTCCAAAACCTGGCTGTAATTAATAAATATTGTTCAAACAGTGCATGAACATTAACCACAGCGGTGGAGGTTTATTCTCAAGTTCACAATTCACTACATAAATGGAACTTAATTTGAGGTGGGGAACGAAACTTATGCAATATATGCTAAAGAGAGACGGGATGCACCCGTTGTTGGCCTGTAGCTGTTCTACAACCTCCAAAACCTGGCTGTAATTAATAAATATTGTTCAAACAGTGCATGAACATTAACCACAGTGGCGGAGGTTTATTCTCAAGTTCACAATTCACTACATAAATGGAACTTAATTTGAGGTGGGGAACGAAACTTATGCAATATACGCTACATGTAAATCACCGAATGGTGATAACGCTCGGTGATAACATGGTCGTTAGGACGTGGGATCACACATCGGCTATTCACCGATCAAACACCTCATTTGAAACGGCAACACAATACGGCGAGATAAAAAAGTGAACATTAGAGAGGACAGAGGCAACTATATTCGTGAAGCCATCCGTATCATTTTAATAATTTTGCGTTTTGTTACGCAAAGGTACATAGCCTACCTTTTATAATGATATTTTTGTAATTATTTTGCCTATTTATGCTTTTTGTTCTTTGTCTAACACAAAACATTATAGACATTTATTTGTAGATTTGTTATGTTCACCATAGCCTACAATTCACTAACATACACAACTTTTAGACATTAAAACTTGAAATGGCGTAACATTGAGTATACAAACAAACTTGCTTTAGCTCGGTCTACGGGCTTCACTTTGCTACTCTGAGTATCGAACAAGCTTTTTGTGGATGTGGGGGTGGAAGGCTGCAGCGCAGTCTGTTTCATTAGCAAGACAAAAGACGTGAACGCTTCACAGTGGGGGTGCGGGCCAGTGGGTTAGTGGTGTGGCGAACGTACATGATAATATAGTGACATATATGCCAACAGAATAACACACAGACAAATAAGCAAACTATTACACTAACCAAGCAAACTATTACACTAACCAAGAAACAAAACTGAAACTATATTTTGCATTTACGTTTTCGCACAAACCAGGAAATGCAATATGAAACTAAACAAAACTGACAATGGGAAAGCTACTGAGAACAAGGTCACAAGGCACTGATTCTAAAAGGTTTAGTCACATTAATTTGTTAACATATTGACGTTACGTCATGGGTTAAAGTTCTCCGTCACTACGACGGATTTCCGTCATTTGAATTTTTTGGGGAAAAAATCCGTCAAATCATAATAAACCACACAGGCGTGCTATCTGTTTTGTGTCCGAAATATGATCCTCTCACTGGATCGTCAGCGCTGGATGGATGACGGCGGTGTCATTTGATTGACTTCCCGCCTTCTGATTTTCGGACATTACGTAGAAAAGTTACCTACCTCCTGCCTGGGTGATTATACTTTCGCGAGTGACCGTAGCGCGCGACTACGCACACCTGAGCAAACGGCGGAGGCTACTTGGCGCGTCACATTCTTTGCAGTGTTGTCCGAAACGATATGTGGTAGTATAAAGAAACAGCCCTCAAAAACTGGGGAGGGAACATTCACCTTACCAATTTTAATGTTGCTTTGTGTTTCAGGAAAAAAAGTGCTGGAATTTAGGCTAAATGAACATGCTTGAAATTGTATCTACTTCGTTTCACAACAAATAGCTATCTGACTGAACAATTCTCTTGTATTACGTTAACAAATACGAGCCTCTTGTAATTCCAGGACGAAACATGAGAGAAGACGTTAAGATCGGGCGTTTTGAAAATAAACAACCCCTAAATAATGTGAATAAAACGCGAATTATTTCGAATCGTTTCGAGTATATGTATAAATATTTAACTTTATTAAGTTTAACGTGCTGGGAAATATTGAAATGGACCTTGAAAGTGACGTACAAGTGTTTTAATTCCACCTTGTAAAGGTGTATGAACCCTGCAAACATGACTTAGTTCATTGCGCTGAAGCGCGGCGCGGGCGAAGTGAAGTTACAAAATTCGAGGGGTGCACGACCTCGCGAATCGCCAGCGCGTGAGGCTCTCGCGCACGGGTGGAGCCACCGCGATTACGCCATTTTCGGCGCGAGGGCGACTCGTCAAGTATACAGGCTTTACTTTGCGTAGTGTGGGTGTTTGCTTTAACCAGGCTTTGTCGGACCAAAGGTACATACTGTACGCGAATAACGTACTGCACGCAGTTATCCTATCCTGACGCCGTCCTGCTCGGTCACGAGCCGCATAACTGTGTATTCTTCCGCCGCGCACACCAAACACCAAGTTCCGTGTACGACGCACGACGTCGTAATAACCCGGGGACCGCCTGTATTTCAGACATCCGAAGAGCTTCAGAGGTAGATGTAAGATAAATTCAGTATTTTATCCTTATTCTGATAAAGTTAAATTTTTATCAGAAATATAAGAGTGTTTTTTTTTGAGCTGGTACAGGTGGTCAGACCGTAAGGCGTAATACAAAATCACATAATTTATGTCCTAATAAACCAACACGAAATATTTATAAAATATTTTATATATTTAAACTAACTATAATCATAATAGTTGCAATACTTTTAAACTTTATTGACATAATTTCTTTGAGTTGTCTTGTATCAGATAATTTTAATAACAGTAATAAATAAATAAATAATGAATTAATCATGCCTACACGCCTGTTTTTATCATATTGTGTCTTAATTGTGTTAACAGAATCTTTAGGTTACAGCGTTTTCTCAGAATATTAATAGAAATGTAGTTTTTTTTTATTTCACCATAATGATTACCTGACTTATTTATTAATTAATTTAAAGATTAATCATTAAATATTCATTTGTTCATTCATTTTGAATATTATACTGTCATGTCCATACTATAAAGTGACTACATTTCAAATTTTATTTGAATTTGTAGTGAAATATAGAAGTTATGGTTATTTATACTGAAGAATCTCTCCACCGATCACAGACTTTTCTTCGTTTAGCTTTAATAGTCGAAGAAAAAAGGCACATTTCTTCCATTTGAAATGTCAACTTTTTTATTTCTAAGCCAGTTTAACATGGATGGTGTTGTTCTGTTTGTATTTAAAAGCTCCATCCAGTGGTGCGATTTAATTTGCCATTTTTGGACATTACATTTTTTTGTAAGATAAACCAGGTAATCTTACTGCTTATGTTTTTGCGATAGTGAATCTGATAAAAACAAGAGAGCTTCATACCATTTTAAAACTCACCAGGATTCACTAAATTTGACTTGATCTTTAAACAATGTTCTGGAAGAGGACCCCCAGATAACTCCATTATAAAAACATTTCTGTACATTTATAGCTCAGGTGTTGCATTTTGTCGCTTCATAGATTCTCTCTTCTCTCATTACACAGGCTGTTTAGATAAATATACTTTATAAATGTGTTTATTGTGTAGAATTAGACAAAAGAGGCTACACCACATTTTCAGTAATTGCTGGCATTGTCTTTTGCCAAGAAAAATTTTCAGTCAAATGAAAATTTCTTGCTTTAACCCATGCGTTACGTGCAAATGTCACCATTACGAATATTTTGTTTGGGCGGCTCATTCTTCCTTTTGTGCAAAACGCCATCTAGCGTTAATTATGTGTCAGTACCAGCTCCCCTGTGTAAAGACTCAGCGGTCTTTTGACCGCCCGAGGCGCGCTTTAAGTAGGTGAAAACAACACGGCGCTAGTAGGAGGTGGTGAAATCGGTCAGATGACCGGCCCTCCGCGCTTCTAGGTATAAGTATGTAAATGAGGCGCGGCGCTTCTAGTGTTAAAATAAAAAAATAAACAAAACAATCATAACATCCAATATGAATAATACCTCTAGGTAGATTATATATATATATATATATATATATATATATATATATATATATAATAATTATATATATCACTAGTTGGTGTCAATTACAATCAGCAATAAAATATCTATATATGTTTCAAATAGTTATACAATATAATTTCCCTTGTGATCTGTGTGTGTAGGTGTAATTAATGTAATTTGTTTCACAGGTGGCAGTTGGAATATCCAGTCTGTGGAATGGTACGTGTTTCTCCTACCGCTCTGAAGATGAATGAAAGTTCAGCAACAGCAAACGAATAGTTTCACTTTCACTAATCACAGTTATCCACAGTACTTGCAGACTGCTTCCAGGGTCGAAATCCAGGGAGGCTCGCCATCAAACGAAAAAAAGGGGTCTAATCTGAACTCTAGCAAAAAAAACCTGACCTATAATAGGTCATATAACTCCGTCAATATCACAGTTTAGCCTTATATGAACACACATCAGCTCTAAACATTACAATTCACACTTAACTTCACATATTCACAACATCTTGACTTCCTTTAACAATTAACTGAACATATTTAAATTACTTTACAGCAAAAATTAAAATAAATGTAACGGTTGGCAAACAAAGGGTTACAATTCTGCGCGCGAATGTATGGTGCAAACTTCTAGCGGGCACACACAGGCTAGCTTGTGGTTACACAGGCCTAAAAATCTCTAATAAAACATACAAATACACACTTCCAGCCTCTACAGATGCCACTCTTAGCCTTGTCTTAGTTAGACAGGTCATAAATAATTTTAGGAGGTTATGCTGACACATTTTAGCGCCGACATCACGAAAATCCCATTGAAATTATATAGTTAGCTTAGCATAGTTGGCTAGCGCTAGTATAGTTGGCTAGTAATTACTAAAGTCACTCAACGATGCAAAACTCCGTGTATCTCAGCAATTAACACTCCCCGTTCACCATAAAGCGCTTCTTGGGTCCACCAGCGTTTTACATTAAAGAGGCTTTACTTGCCAGCACGGTAGTTTTTAATCACAAATCCAATTTCTGTTTAGCTTTCTTACAGAAATGCCTTCTGCTCACGATGCTCGAACCAAAAGAAAGAACTGGGTCCAGGTCGGCAGTATATCCCGCGCCTATCGATATGATATAACCACCTTATTGGCTGTAGCGTGTGACGTACTATGTATGGGATATGAAATATGCTCAAATTTAAACTAATAATTAGTATTAAATTATTATTATTTATCAACTAAATAAAGTTTATTTTTCTCATACTTTTGTGTCTTTACTTATTTATATTTTCTCAGCTTATTTAATTTTAAAAATAAGAATACTTTAAGCGTTTATTCACGCTATTTTCCATGACAATGCTGGGCAGGGCCATCTTGGTTGACTTTGTGTTGGAACTTCCGGTGCTACGGATACACTGATTACAAGAAAAACGACAAAAACACAAAATGACTAGCATAATATGTTCAGTTAGAGCAGAGGTGGCCAACCCGTCAGAGACCAAGAGCCACAAGAGGGGGGATGGCGAGCGCGGGGGGGATGTAAAATGAACACAAATTAAGTATTAAGTAAAAAAACAAGCACAAACTTCGATATAAACATAAGTCGTGATATGCTTCAGGACTTTGTCACGTTTGGAGCACACTACGAGCTCTGTTATGTACACAACTGTTGTTTTCTAGGTAAAAAGTGGATAAACTCCGTTATCAACACTCGTTACAACGCCACTGACCTGCGCTCACTTTTAGGAAGAAAATAACAGACAGTGTCAGTAGTTTTTAAACCTCCCTCAGTCGTGTGCGGTGCCTTTGCTGAACCTCGTATGTCGTTTATTCCAAACGTGTGACAGAAGAACCGCGTCTCACCAACGAGACTCAAATCACAATCACAATATCACAGATACTTCATACCGCTAGTCTCCAGTTTTCCACTACGCCGGTTTTAAAAGTATTAGCGGCTCGCTGGGCTTGTAAACAAACCGCGCAGCACGAAGATGTAGCAGTGCTTGACCAACAGTGTTACGAACACAGCTCGAAAAGATCTGAGTGTTGCGGGGCACCTTATAACTTATATCCACCGCCTTCCAAAGAAGAGGACCTGCGTCTAAGGCTGAAGGCGCTAAATTTAAAACATCCACCCAAACGTCCATACGTCTGCTCTTATCATTTTGTGGAGGGGAAACCAACACCAGATCATCCTTATCCCGAGAAATGGCTCAGTTATGAAGCTCCGATGAAGCAAACGCGTTGGGTGCTTGTGAGGCTATCAGATAAGTAACTATTTTATCAGTGGCCACATCTTTTCCTTGCATTCATTTTGTAATTTTAAGTAATTAAGTAAAGAAGTAAATAGACAAGAATGCCTATTTTATGAAAAAAATAATTAAAATGTAGTAGTGTACACTAATGCAAAAATAGCTGACCGGAAGTTCTAACACAAAGGCGGAAGAAACACACACTTGAAAGTGGGCGTGGCGAAATAGGTGAATAACCTGGGTTACACCGGCAATGACCTAAAGTAAGACAGTTCAACAGAAAATCTGTAGAACACATAAACATGACATAAGCAATTGATAATGGCACCAAAACCTCAAGTCAAGTCAAGTCAAGAGTGTCGGTTGCTCTTCAGAGTAAAACATGAGACCACACGAGTATACGGGACAGAGGACATACTTTGACTTAATCATTATCTTCATTTTTTTTTACATATCAAACATTTCACTAGTGCCCCAAGTGTTCTGGATTCCTAACAATGCATAATTTAATATATGTATCAAACATCTTCCCTCTTTGAACAATGAATACTTCTTGTAACCTAGATGAACCTGACAGTATTAGTAATGTATCAGTAGCAATTTAAACAAAACCTGAACATTGTAAGCCACTTGTCATATCATCATTCTATAACAAAATCTTTAGTCCAGTTAGGTGCATTTCTAATCCTTACAGGTCTGGACTGGCTATCTGAGTCGTTGAGAAGTTGGGAAGTATGGACAGATGTGAGAAGTTCCAGGTTTTTAAAGTTCCAGTTCTAGGTTTAGAAAACTTCAGTTCACATTTCTTTACTCTCCATGGTTTCCTCACCCTCACTTTGTCATTGGGCTGGAAGTTGGAGGACTTGGCAAGTCTTTGCTGATCAGTGTATGCTTAGCATAGCTTTCTTATCTGTTAGTGGGAAAAGCTTACTGCCATGGTTCTCAGGAATAACTGCCATGGTTCTCCTTGAATGGATTCAGTCTGTAAGCACTCCATAACGCTTCTATTGAACCTCTCAATTTCTCCATTAGCTCTTGGGTGTGACGCCGGGGGCGTCGGGACAGAGGCAGCCGGAGACGTGGGTTGGACAGAAGGTGGTTTATTATCCATGTCAACCAGTAACACTCGTAGCACATACTGCACGGTAAAGCTCGTAGCGCATACACTGTAGATGCAAGGTAAAGCTCGTAGCGCATACACTGTGGATGCAAGGTAAAGCTCGTAGCGCATACACTGTAGACGCAAGGTAAAGCTCGTAACACATACACTGGAGATGCAAGGTAAAGCTCGTAGCGCATACACTGTGGATGCAAGGTGACGCTCGTACACACACGGTAGGGACATGCTGTCAACCAGAGACGCTCGTGTAGCGGCAATGTGCAGCACTGGACCAGACGACCTGTGGGCTTAAGAAGTGCAAAGTAAACAAGAAACAGGTGCTCAGTATGACGGTGATTGCGACTGTGGGAGTGGCTGCGTGCGCGGGGGTGTGTGCTGGGATCGGCTGCTGGCCGGGTTACGCGCCCTCTGGTGGCGACCCGGCCCCCTCACCGTGACAGAGCTCTCCCCCAAGGACCCCTCCCGTCGACTCCCACGCGGTCTTCCCCGTCGCCGTGGAGCTGGCCGGTCTGGATGTGCCCTGTGGAAGTTGGCGATAAGGGAGGGGCCTACCACTTGAGAGGCCGGTATCCAGGAGCGCACCTCCGGTCCTTATCTGACCCAGTCCACCAGGTACTGTAAGCCACCTTTTCTGCGCCTCGAGTCCAGTAACCTCTCCACGAGGTACGCGGGTCCGTCCGACAACTGCAGCGGCGAGGGCGGCCGTGACGTCGAGGCCTCCTCCAATGCACCTGCTCTGTATGGCTTGAGAGCGGACACATGAAACGCACGCGACACAGTCTTCGGGCAGACTGATGCGATAAGTAACTGGGTTAAGCCGCCTCAAGATGACGTACGGGCCGGCATATCTCTCCCCCAGTTTACCTCTCCTGCCCAGGCGTCCATCTTCGGTGGAGACCCACACCTTGTCCCCTACCTGATAAGATGGGGTCTCTCCCCTCAGACGGTCGGCTTTCCGCTTGAATCGCCGGATCGCCTCTCTCAGCCGCTGATGGGTGTCCTCCCACACCCGCTCGCTCCTTTTGCACCACTCCTCGACGATGGGCTGGTCTGAGGACGCGGCGTTCCAAGGGTAGAGCGGCGGCTGGCGACCGAGCACGCACTCGAACGGTGTCATCCCCGTGCTGGAATGTGTGAGGGAGTTCTGTGCGTACTCGGCCCAGGGCAGAAGGGCGCACCATGTGTCCGCGTGCTCGCTGCAGTACGCGCGCAGGAACTTTCCCACCTCCTGGTTCGCTCGCTCCACCTGTCCGTTAGCCTGCGGATGGTAACCAGAGGTTAGGCTAACCGTAATGTTGAGCTTGGATAGGAACTCCCGCCACACACGCGAGGTGAACTGCGGTCCCCTGTCCGACACGATATCCTCAGGCAGACCGAACTGCCGGAATATGTGCCGAAACAAGAGATCCGCAGTCTCCCAAGCGGTGGGCAGGCCCCGCAGGGGAAGGAAGCGAACCATCTTCGAGAACCGGTCTATTACCACCATGATGACCGTGTTCTCCTCGGACGGGGGGAGGTCCGTGACGAAGTCCAAAGCGATGTGCGTCCATGGTTGCTTGGGTGCAGGGAGAGGGAGGAGCTTACCCGCAGGAGGAGTGTGTGGCACCTTGACCGCGCACACACCGCGCAGGACGCCACCTGCTGCAGTACGTCCCGGTGCGACCCCGGCCACCAGTAGCGAGCCCCCAACAACTGAGCCGTTTTTGACACCCCTGGGTGCCCCGTCCCCACTGATGCCTCGATCTCCCGATCGATCTGCCACTCCAAAGCTCCCACGACGCACTCAGGCGTAAGCACCGGCTCCTCGCTTGTCGACTCCGTACTGCCAGGAAAGGACCTAGATAGCGCATCCGCACGCTGGTTCTTCTCTCCTGGCCGGTATGTCACCTGGAACTTGAAACGAGAGAAATACAGAGACCACCTGGCTTGACGGGCGTTCATCCGTTTCGTGGTCCTGATATATTCCAGGTTTTTGTGGTCAGTAAGCACGGTGAATGGATGCTTAGCTCCCTCCAGCCAGTGTCTCCACTCACCGAACGCCTTGCGCATGGCCAACAACTCACGGTCTCCCACCCCGTAGTTACGCTCGGCGGCGGTGAGCTTCCTCGAGTAGAAGGCTATGGGACGGAGAGAGCTATGCTTTTCGGTCGCTGTGACAGCACCGCGCCTACTCCCACGTTCGACGCGTCTACCTCCACTATAAAGGGACGGTTAGGATCCGGTTGGTGCAGAACCGGCGCGTCGACAAACGCTTGCTTCAGCTGGTCGAACGCTCTCGTAGATCTCTCTGTCCAGCGAAGCTTAACTCCTCGCCCTCTGGTGGCGACCCGGCCCCCTCACCGTGACATTGGGTAGTACAGTCATGGCCAAAGGTTTTGAGAATGATACAAATATAAATTTTTATATTGCTGTATTGCTTCAGTTTTTATAATGGCAATTTGCATATACTCCAGAATGTTATAAAGAGTGATCAGCTTAACAGCAATTAATTGTAAAATCAATATTTGCCTAGAAAATGAACTTTATCCCCAAAACACATTTCAACTTCATAGCAGCCCTGCCTTAAAAGATCCAGCTAACATCGTTTCAGTAATTGCTCCATTAACACAGGTGTGGATGTTGATGAGGACAGGGCTGGAGATCAATCTGTCATGATTAAGTAAGAATTACACCACTGGACATTTTAAAAGGAGGCTGGTGCTTGGCATGATTGTTTCTCTTCTGTTAACCATGGTTATCTATAAAGAAACACATGCAGTCATCATTGCACTGCACAAAAATGGCCTAACAGGGAAGATTATTGCAGCTACAAAGATTGCACCTCAGTCAACAATTTATCACATCATCAAGAACTTCAAGGAGAAAGGTTCCATTGTTGCCAAAAAAGCTCCAGGACGCCCAAGAAAGACCAGCAAGTGCCAGGACCATCTCTTAAAAGTGTTTCAGCTGCGGGATCGGGCTACCAGCAGTGCAGAGCTTGCTCAGAAATGTCAGCAGGCAGGTGTGAGTGCATCTGCAGCAAATACGCCACTTCTCTCCAGAAAAAAGTTTACATACCCCAGTTCTTAATACCGTGTATTGCCCCCTCTAACATCAATGAAAGCTTGAAGTCTTTTGTGGTAGTTGTGGATGAGGCTCTTTATTTTCTCAGATGGCAACGCTGCCCATTCTTCTTGGCAAAAAGCCTCCAGTTCCAGTAAATTCCTGGGCTGTCTTGCATGAACTGCATGCTTGAGATCTCCCCAGAGTGACTCAATGATGTTGAGGTCAGGAGACTGAGATGGCCACTCCAGAACCTTCACTTTGTTCTGCTGTAGCCAATGACACGTCGACTTGGCCTTGTGTTTTGGATCGTTGTCATGTTGGAACGTCCAAGTGCGTCCCGTGCGCAGCTTCCGGGCTGATGAATGCAAATTTGCTTCCGGTATTTGCTGATAACGTGCTGCATTCATCTTTCCTTGAACTTTGACCAAGTTTCCTGTGCCTTTGTAGCTCACACATCCCCAAAACATCAGCGATCCACCTCCATATTTTACAGTAGGAATGGTGTTCCTTTCATCATAAGCCTTGTTGACACCTCTCTAAATGTAACGTTTATGGTTGTGGCCAAAAAGTTCAATTTTGGTCTCATCACTCCAAATTACATTGTTCCAGAAGTTTTGGGGCTTGTCTCTGTGTTGTTTGGCGTATTGTAGACGAGACACTTTGTGGAATTTGTGCAGTAATGGCTTTCTTCTGGCCACTCGACCATGCAGACCATTTTTCTTCAGGTGCCTCCTTACTGTGCATCTTGAAACAGCCACACCGCTAGTTTTCAGAGAGTCCTGAATTTCAGCGGATGTTATTTGTGGGTTTTTCTTTGCATCCCGAACAATTTTCCTGGCAGTTGTGGCTGAAATTTTTGTTGGTCTACCTGACCGTGGTTTGGTTTTTACAGAGCCCCTGATTTTCCATTTGTTTATCAGTTTGAACACTGCTGACTGGCATTATCAATTCATTGGATATCTTTTTGTATCCCTTTCCTATTTTATACAGTTCAACTACCTTTTCCTGTAGATCCATTGACAATTCTTTTGCTTTCCCCATGACTCACAATCCAGAAACGTCAGTGGCTGGATGAAAGATGCAAGAGTCTGTCTGGATCCCAGAAACTCACTCAGCTTTTATGCACACACACTGATTACAAGCAAACAGGTCACAGGTGAGGATATTACCTTTAGTAGCCATTCAATTCAGCTTCTACAGTCCTTACGTTGTGGTCACACGTCCATAGAATCCTATGGACCGATGGCATGCGTGTTTGGCTATATCACATGATACCACCAAGCCGGTATCATGAAGCAAAGTGAGACTGGATTGGACCGTCTCCATCACTGTCTCTATTACTGTCTCTATCATCAATAACATTTTCTCTACCACTGTATCTATCACTGTCTCTCAACATCTCTCTGTCTTTCTCTTAGATGCTGAGGGAGTGTGAGTTGCGGTTTTAACAGGCTATTGGTTCAGGTGTCAAAGTGAAGTGTTGATGGAACAGAATAACACAGTGCGTCATTCTCTCTCTCTCTCACACACACACACACACTCCTCAATCTCCAACGATCATCTCCAATGATCAACGTATACCCTCTCAGTTTCCTAACATAATGAGCTCATATTTAGAGAAGCAACACTGCCGAAATAATTTCTAAGTCCAAATCCTCATCCAGTCAACTTGACCCCGCCCCAACTTCACTCCTAAAGCTCTGTCTCTCGGACATAAGTACTCCTATAACACATATCATTAATCTCTCTCTCTCCACTGGTTATGTTCCCTGTTCTCTTAAAACGGCTGCCATTACTCCTGTTATTAAAAAACCTTCTCTTGATAGTTCTGACGTACAATCCTACAGACCGATTTCCAATCTACCTTTTATTTCTAAAGTTCTTGAGAGAGCTGTCGCCATACAGTTACAGGCTTTTCTCACCACCAACAATCTCTTTGAGACATTCCAGTCTGGATTTCGTCCCTTACACAGCACTGAGACTGCTCTTCTCAGTGTTTTGAATAACCTGCTCCTGTCCTCTGACTCTGGCCGTGCATCTGTCATTCTTCTCCTTGATTTAACTGCTGCTTTTGATACAGTTAATCACAAAATACTCCTCTCACGTCTCTCCAGTTTTGGTCTGTCTGGCACTGTGCTCTCTTGGTTTTCATCCTACCTTACTAACAGATCTCAGTTTGTCAGTATAGGAAAGCACAAATCCATTTCTGTCCCAGTCACCCAGGGAGTACCACAGGGTTCCGTTCTTGGTCCCCTACTATTCATTACATACTTACTTCCTCTTGGTAACATTATTCACTCCTTCAACATCAACTATCACTTTTACGCGGATGACACACAGCTGTATCTGGATCTCCACCCTTCTGACTCTTTCCCTCCTACCACACTGCTGTCCTGCATCCAGGAGATAACTCACTGGTTAAACAATAACTTCCTCAAACTAAATCCTACTAAAACTGAGTTCATGATCATCGGCACCAAGTCAGCCATCTCTGCCCTCTCCAACTGTAGTCTATCTGTTGATAATATCCAGGTTGCCCAGTCTTCTGTTGTGCGTAACCTAGGCGTTTCATTCGACTCCTCTCTCACTTTCATCCCACACATAAACTCTATCCGTAAATCTGCTTTTTTCCATCTCCGCAAAATTGCCAGGCTCCGCCCCATACTTTCACTAAAAGATGCCGAAACCCTGGTACATGCATTTATCACTTCCAGACTAGATTACTGTAACTCCCTGCTTTATGGTCTACCTGCTAAATCACTTCGCCCCCTACAACAGATACAAAATTCTGCAGCCAGAGTTCTAATGTCCACAAAGAAATCTGCACACATCACTCCTATCCTCCATCAGTTACACTGGCTTCCTATCTCTGAATGCATCCACTATAAAATCCTACTCCTAACATTCAAATCTCTGCATGGTCTTGCACCCTCCTATCTCTCCAACCTTCTCCACCTTCATACCTCATCACGTCAGCTCAGTTCCTCTAACCTAGGTTTGCTCTCCGTCCCACGACACAGACTCTCTACTATGGGTGGCAGATCATTCAGTGTTGCTGCCCCCACCCTCTGGAATTCGTTACCTCCCTCTATTCGCTCCTCTGACTCTCTCTCTACTTTCAAAACTCAACTCAAGACTTTCCTCTTTTCTCAATATTTCCGCTCTTTCTAAGCCTTGTATTTTTCCCCTTTCATTTGTGTACAGCAACCTTGGGTTTGAGAAAGGCGCTATATAAAATAAACATATTATTATTATTATTATTATTATTATTATTATTATTATTATTTATTATCATATTTGAACATTTGCATAGCATTGCCCCAACCTGAGGACTGCCCTGCAACCTGCTCTGCAACAGTCAGGAGCTTTGCAGCTACTTGCATCACTGTTGTTTTTGATGTCCTCTTCCTCTCATCCTCCTTTCTCAGACTAATAAAGGAAATGAATATGACCTTCAGGCTCACCACAGCTGTGCTTTAGAATAAATGTACAGCATAAAATAAACAAATCATCACACACACACACACACACACACAGACACACACACACACACACACACACACACACACACACACACACACACGTGCATACAAAATCATGCAGAAGACCAAACAAGCAATACCTCACTCGTCACTCAACACATATGTGCCAACATGTGGTGTGTTACCCATAGCAATATAGCAAAGCCGACTACGCCACCTGGGGAATTTCACCCCAGGACATCTATTAATATAAGCAAATAAAGGCACCTAGACACACAGGTAAACCTGAATAAATATTCAGAGATGTGGATTGAGGTAATCAGAAAGGTTTGATTACTTTCGTTTCAGGCTGCTTCCTGTGTGAGGCTGCTTCCTGTGTGACGCTGCTTCCTGCCGACGCTGTTGCGGAGCGAATTTTGAAATTGTTTTCTAAAGTATAATAATCTATTTACGTGCTAATCTTTACCTTTTGCCTTCCTAGATAAATTTTACAGGTTTTATTCCGGCCGCTGACCAACTTTCTGCCTTCACAAATCAGCTAGCGTAAGTTTATATTTCGGCTAGACACGGTAAGTGTTTTGATTTATTCATGGCTGGTGTTGGTTTGTTCCCGTGTTCGGAGTGTGGCATGTTCAGTCTAGACCCTTTCGCCACCGACAGTAATAGTGATAGTATTTGTGAGAGGTGCAAACTAGTAAATTCTCTCGTGGCGAAAGTGGAAAGTTTAGAGCGCCGCGTCCACTCATTATTGAGGGATAGAGAGACAGGGTCTGTAGTAGGTGTGGACGCGCCAGGGAGAACTAGCGCCTCCGCGACTCCGGCGATAGAGCCCTCACAGCGGGGCGAATGGGTAGCGGCGTAGTCGGAGAGCGAGGGCTGCAGCTACCGCTAACGCCAGCGCTAGCCCACCAGAGCACCACTCCCCGGTTCACGTGTCCAACAGGTTTGCCCCGCTCAGTGCTACACCCGCTGAGGAGACTCTGGTCATAGGAGACTCTATAGTCCGACACGTGAAAGTCGCTAATCCTGTAGGGGCTCCAGCGGTTACAGTCAGCTGTTTACCGGGAGCCAGAGCGCCGGACATTAGTGGCAACCTTAGACTGTTAGCCCATAAACCATTCTCTAGGATAGTTATACACATAGGGGCCAACGATATACGTCTGCGGCAGTCAGAAGTGACTAAGGCTAATGTTAAAGAGGTGGGTAAATTAGCCCAGACGATGTCCGATGCCGTAATCTGCTCTGGCCCCATCCCAATGCGGCGCGGTGATGAGCAGTACAGCAGGCTCACGTCGCTAAACCGCTGGATGTCCAAGTGGTGTTCAGAAAATCAAGTGGGCTTTATTAATAATTGGGAAGAGTTCGAGGGCAAGCCTGGTCTTTTAGGCAGGGACGGTGTCCACCCCACCCGGGATGGCGCTGCCCTGTTATCTTGCAGCATAGCCCGTAGTCTGTTAGTTAGTCAGCAGAGTAGCACTAGGAGCTGCTGACTAACCAGAGTCGCGACCAGGCCGCAGACTAACGGGCTAAACCGTCTGTCTGCAAGCTGCTTAGAGGCGTCACCAAGATCCCATAGGATTGAGACTGTGTCTGTGCCCCGGGTTAAATTAAATCATAAGAAAATAGTCCGCCCTAAGTTTTTAACTAATATTCAGACCTCACATCAAATTATTACAACCTATATGACCAATCTGAAAATTGGAATAATCAATATTTGATCGCTCAACTCAAAAGCAGTTTTTGTAAATGAACTTATAACAGACCAGAAAATTGATATTCTATGTCTAACTGAAACGTGGGTTCAATCTGGTGATTATTTAACTCTAAACAAAGCCACTCCTGTGGGATATAGTTATATACATAGACCTAGACTGTCAGGCAGAGGAGGTGGAATATGTATAATCTATCGTGATTGTTTAGAAATTCATCAGAAATACTTAGATATCTCAAACTCATTTGAGATGCAGTCTATTAATGTAATTAGTCCATCTGAAAATAAAAGTACATTTTCCCTAACCAATGTATACAGACCACCAGGGCCTTACTCAGATTTCTTAAATGATTTCACCGATTTTGCAGCAAATTTAGCAGTATGTAGTGACAAAATAATAATGGTAGGAGACTTTAACATACACTTTGATAATGCGGAGGATCCACTGACAAGGGCTTTTACTTTAAATGTACTTTTGTTCCAGTCAGGTCTCTCAGGTCTTCAAACAGTAATCTACTGGTGATTCCTAAAAGCCGATTAAAGATTGGCGAGGGTGCTTTTAGCCACTATGGCCCAAAGCTCTGGAATTCTCTTTCTGAAGAGCTCAGAGGCATTTCATCCTTGCATAGTTTTAAGAGCAGTCTCAAAACATTCCTGTTTAGATCCGCTTTTAGTTAAGAAACTCTATCTTAATAGTTTTATCTTATTTACTTTACTTTTTATTATCTTACTTACTTCACTTTTTACTTTTTATGTTATTTTAATATTTTTATCTTTAATTTCTTTTAACATTTTTTTTGTCTTTGTCTTATCTCCTTTTAATGTTTCTTTTATTTATACTGTAAAGCACTTTGAGTTACATGTATGTATGAAAGGTGCTATACAAATAAAGATTATTATTATATTATTATTATTATTATTACTTCTATATTGAACTCTGTCGGCATTAAACAAAACGTAGTAGGACCTACACATTATCGAAATCATACCCTAGATCTAATATTAACGCTGGGTATCGATGTAGATAATATAAACATACTCCCGCAAACCGTAGCAATCTCCGATCACTATTTAGTCAAATTCGATTTTCACCTTAACATAAATACCCGCCCGTCTCCTTGGCAGTGTATAAAGCGCTCGATAAATTCATCAACAGCAACACAGTTTATTGAAACCCTCCCTGACTTAACTGCTTTAGCCCACTCGCCATCCGATCCAGGAGAGTTAGATAGTCTAACCGACTACTTAGAGAATACCTGCAGATCAGCTCTAGATATAGTAGCTCCACTAAAATATAAAAAAGCTAGATCCAAAAAGCTCGCCCCGTGGTACACTGACCAAACTAGAAACTTAAAACAAATAGCACGTAAATTAGAGCGGAAATGGCGATCTACTAAGTTGGAAGTATTCTACTGTGCCTGGAAGGATAGCATTATTGACTACAAACGGGCACTCACTAAAGCACGCTCAGCATACTTAGCCTCACTGATAGAGAAAAATAAAAACAATCCTAGATTTCTTTTTAATACTATTTCTAAACTTACAAAAAATCAAGCAGGCACAGAACCTCAGATTCCAGTAAACCTCACTAGTAATGTATTTATAGATTTCTTTGATAATAAAATAGAGAATATTAGACAAAATATAAAACCCTTTATTAGCAATACAACTGGTATGTCATCTGGTTTGGTTGATATTGATTTAAATTACATACCGGGAGAAAAACTTGATGCTTTTCATCCACTCCCAAAATCAGAATTAGAGAAAATAATTTCTTCCTTAAATTGTACTACCTGCACACTAGACTCAGTTCCCTCAAAGTTATTAAAAGAGGTATTACCAGCTGTAACTGAACCTCTTCTAACTATAGTTAACTCATCCATTACAATAGGTCACATGCCCAAATCATGTAAGTTAGCAATTATCAAACCTCTGATCAAGAAACCAAATCTTGATCCGACTGTGCTATCTAATTATAGACCCATTTCAAACACATCATTTATATCTAAGATCATAGAAAAAGTTGTTGCCCAGCAATTATGCCTATATCTGCATAGGAATAACATATTTGAAAAGTTCCAATCTGGTTTTAGGCCCCATCACAGTACTGAAACAGCATTAGTTAAAGTAACAAATGATCTCCTCCTTGCATCAGATCAAGGCTATGTATCACTGTTAGTGCTTCTTGATCTTAGTGCAGCTTTCGACACAATTGATCATAGGATCTTGCTAGAAAGGTTAGAACGCTGGGTTGGAGTCTCAGGCACAGCCCTTTCATGGTTTCAGTCTTACTTAACAAATCGCTATCAGTTTGTAGAGCTCAATAATATTTCATCCAAACGTACAATGGTTAAATATGGGGTCCCGCAAGGCTCCATCTTAGGACCACTATTATTTACATTATATATGCTACCATTGGGCACAGTTATAAACAAACATGGTGTCAATTTTCACTGCTATGTGGATGACACTCAACTTTACATATCAGCCAAACCCGATGACAAACTCAGTTTAGGAAAAATTGAGGCCTGTGTAAGAGATATTAAATGCTGGATGTCTCTAAACTTCCTACAATTAAATGAGGACAAAACAGAAGTTCTCCTTGTGGGCCCTAAGGCCGCAAGACAGAAAATTCCAAATTTAATGCTTAATCTTGCAGACTATCCCATTACACCTGGCACAGTAGCCAAAAACCTAGGCATCATACTCGACTCTGACCTATCATTTGATAAATATATAGATAATACTACTAGGATAGCTTTTCTACATCTCCGCAATATTGCCAAATTAAGAAATGCATTATCACAGGATGATGCAGAAAAATTGGTGCACGCCTTTGTTAGCTCTAGACTAGACTACTGCAATTCACTACTGTCAGGATGTTCAAATAGGAATCTAAATAAACTTAAAATAGTTCAAAATGCCGCAGCTAGAGTTCTGACCAGAACTAGAAAATGTCAGCATATTAGACCAGTCCTATCAGCCCTGCATTGGCTCCCAGTTAAATTTCGTATTGATTTTAAAATTCTATTATTAGCATATAAAGCACTACACGGGCTTGCTCCTGAATACCTCCAGGAACTTATTTCCTACTATGAACCCCCACGTCAACTAAGATCACAGGGTGCTGGTCTGTTATTAGTTCCACAAATTAACAAGGTAACAGCAGGGGGAAGAGCCTTTTCTTATAAGGCCCCCCAGCTTTGGAATAATCTTCCTAAATGTGTCCGGGACTCTGACACAGTCACAATCTTTAAATCTAGGTTGAAAACCCACTTATTTAGTATAGCGTTTGATAATTAATATCCCCCTTAGATAAAGGTACAGATCCAGGGGTTCATAGACGAAGGGTTTTATGGTAGACTGGGGTGCTGGTGCTGTCATCCTGTCACTGCTCGTGGCCACTCAAGTTTGTTGACAGTGCAGTGGACGGATGCCATTGTCTCAGAATGCCCCCAAGCCTATGTTACCTTCTGGTTCTGCCTTTTTTAGCTAGGCTGTAATAATTTAACTTAGTGCCGGAGTTGCTGCCACACTCCAGAAATGTTTACAATTTTACCTGTCCTGTACATGTCCTCATACAGAGCTAATTTTCCGTTTCATTTCTCCACATGGCTGCCCGCCTGCTTGAGGAATAATGAGATGAGGAGAGACAAGCGATCCATCCTGGGCCGGCCACCTCCTGCCTAACCGGATGCCTACACCATGATGGACATTATTACATCTTTTATATTCTGTCTAAATGGACATTATTGCATCTTTTACATTCTGTCTACATTCTGTCTATATTGTTGTTGTTGTCATGGTGACCGGTGTCGGCCAGAGGAGGATGGGCTCCCCCCCTGAGTCTTGGTTCCTCTCAAGGTTTCTTCCTCATGCAAAAAACTAGGGAGTTTTTCCTTGCCACTGTCGCCTTTGGCTTGCTCACTGGGGGCTAGGACTCGGCACTTGTAAAGCTGCTTTGTGACAACAACTGTTGTAAAATGCGCTATATAAATAAAATTTGATTTGATTTTGATTTGTTTATTCACAACCCATCCATAAAATCACTTCATTTATTAATATTATTTAAAAGCAAAATTAACAAAACACAATGCAGAAAAAACCATAAAATAATATAGTAAAGAAATATAAGAAAGCTCCAACTAACTGGCCTACTGGCCGTGGGTGTCCAAGTGCAAGCGGTCTAGCCGTGTCTATATTCTAAAGTCTCCAATACACACACCTACACACGCAAAAGTGCAGTGCACGTGAACGTGAAAGGAGACACAATTAGAATTTACAATTGCTCTGACCACTAGACCCACGGGACACCCCACAGCCAACAATACTTTCCAGAAAATGACAAATAAAATTAATGCTTTTAAAAACAATCCCACACTAAACCAAAAACTGCTGCCAAAGTAAATAAAACAGTAAGTTAGTTAAACAGAAAAACACATCAAGCCATCAGTTAATTATCAAATGCAAAATATAATCACGTCAACTAGAACAAAATAACAAAGAAACAAATTACACAAAACAATAGATAAAAATAAGTAAAGTAGAAAACCAAATGCAAAAGCAAGAAACCCAACCAATGGCGTATCAAACGCAGCAAAACTGCAGCAACTTCAATTTCACTACGTAGGTATTAAAATAATTCTGTAACACTTTCTATGAATCTGGTATCTATAATGCATTATATGGGCATTTATAAACGTCTATAAAGCATTCATAAGGCTTTATGTTTGACATAAGCATTTTTAATTGTACATAAGTGTCAGGAACAGCACATGATCGCCGTGTGATGCGTTTCACCTGCCGCTCATCGCCCCTCCCCTTTCGCACTATTTAAGCTTCCTCCTCTATCTTCCGGGTTGCGAAGTATTGTTGGCATGCCATCTACCAAGCGTTATCTCCTGATTGCTCTCCTGTGTTTTGACCTCTGCTCTCGTTCCAGACCTCGTCCCCAGCCTAGCCCTTTTGTACCTCCAGCCATCTGTCTACCCGGCGTGACCTCGGACCGTCCTGACCACGACAACCGCACTCACACACTGCACACACCACATGGAGTTATTCACCTGTGCGAGTACTCCGTATTCATTCAAGAAATAAAAACATCAGTACTCCGCATCTGGATCCATGTCTTCCTGGTTGAAACGTTACATAATACTTCGCCTCGCAAAATGGATCCAGCGGACGTACCTGCACTCCTGGCCCAACAAGAGAACACCATCGCCGCACTCCAGGAAGACGTCCGACGACTCACGGAGACCATGCAAGCTCAAGCCGCTCAGCTGTAGACGGCCCAACAACAGGTGGCACAACACCAGGCGATACAGCAGCAGGTATTCCAACAGCAGGCTTCTCAAAACCAGGCTGCTGCCGCCGTCGCTCCTCCTGGTTTTCCTCCTTGTATTCCCGTTGCAGTGCCGGAGCGGTACGACGGTTCTCCAGAGCGGTGTCAGAACTTTCTCATGCAATGTTCCATGTACTTCGACTATCACCCAGTCCAGTTCCAAACGGAGAAACAAAAGATCCACTTCATCCTGACGCACCTTACCGGGGAAGCTGGTGCCTGGGGTACTGCCCTGTGGAATAGTAAAGACCCGGCACTCGAATCCGAAGCTCAGTTCTCCATGTTATTCAAGTTCGTGTTTGATCACCCGGCTGCAGGAAGAGACGTGGGCACTATGTTATGTGAGATACACCAAGGACAACGCAGTGCAGCCGATTACACACGAGAGTTCCGTACCTTGGCTGCCGGTAGCGGATGGAGCGAACCCGCCTTGACGACAGTGTTCCGTAGAGGGCTAAGACAAGACCTTCAGGTAGAGCTCGCCTGCCGGGGTGAAGGAAAATCGCTGTCGGAGTTCATCCAAACGGCTGTCAATGTAGACAAGCTGCTGCTCACCCGCCTTCCGACATCGGGGAGAGGTCCTGCCTTCGCTGCTTCGAGTCGTCCGAATCAACCGACGTCTGATACTACGCGTGAAAGTGCAGAACCCATGCAACTGGGCAGAACACCCCTGTCTCTACACGAGAGGTCTCGGCGTCTGCGAGAGGGCTTGTGCCTGTACTGCGGTGAGAGAGGTCACTTCCGCGATCGCTGCCCAGTTCACCCTACTCGCGCTGGGGAAGATACCACGAACAAACGAGTAAGCAACCCAGTGTTTTGTTTGAACCGTAAGAACCAGCTTAACTTGCCTGTACAGGTCACGTGGGGAGGCATATCCACTCACCTTTCTGCACTGTTAGACTCGGGGGCTGCAGGAAACATCATTGATGTTGACCTGGCGCACCGGTTGCACATCCCCACGACATCCGTCAATCCTCCGTTGCGTGTTAATGCCCTAAACGGCCAGCCTATTGGTGAAGGGCTTATCACTCAGTGTACTGTACCTGTTGTACTCAAGGTGGGGCTGTTCCATACCGAACATATCCAGTTCTTTCTCCTGCCGTCACCCCGCGATCCGGTAGTTCTCGGGTTTCCTTGGCTGTCATTACACGACCCCACTATTTCCTGGAAAGCTAGAGAAATCACGAAATGGGGTTCTCACTGTCTCGGGGGTTGTATGCAGTTACCTCTCCGATCCACGTCTGTAGAAAGTCCCGACTCTCCCCTCGAAACCGCCTATCCCATGCAATACCAGGCGTATGCCGACGTCTTCAGTAAGGACAATGCCAGTCATCTGCCACCACATAGACCATGGGATTGTGTGATTGAGCTGCTGCCCGGGTCTCCTCTTCCGTGTCGTGCTAAGCCTTACCCTTACCGGTCCTGAGGATGCAGCTATGGAACAGTACGTCTACGAGGCCCTCCAGAAAGGTTTCATTCGTCCGTCCACATCACCCGTAGCGGCAGGGTTCTTCTTTATAGAGAAGAAAGGGGGAGGACTGCGTCCTTGTATAGACTATCACGCACTCAACGCCGTCACGTCCAAGTTCGTTTATCCCCTTCCGTTCATCTCCGCTTCTCAGGAGCGTCTTAGAGGAGCATGCATCTTTACGAAGTTGGACTTGCGAAGTGCTTACAATCTCGTTCGTATTCGAGAGGGGGACGAGTGGAAAACTGCTTTCGTCACTGCTCGAGGTCATTATGAGTATCTAGTCATGCCGTATGGGTTAGCTAACAGCCCCTCAGTCTTCCAGGCGTTTATGGATGAGATATTCCGAGACATGATAGGACAGTACGTCATCGTTTACATAGATGACATTCTTATATATTCCTCATCAGAGGCCGACCACGTCCGGCACGTCTCCGCTGTACTAGCCCGCCTACGGCAGCATCACCTCTACGCAAAAGCTGAGAAATGCGAGTTTCACCGGACTTCTGTAGAATTCCTGGGATGTACTCTGTCTCCGGGGGGAATCTCCATGAATATGGACAAGGCGTCTGCAGTCGCGCTGTGGCCAGTGCCTCAAACGAGGAAGGAACTCCAGCGATTCCAGGGATTTGCGAACTTTTACCGTCGCTTTATCAGGGGCTTTGGTTCCGTGGCCGCTCCGCTGACGAATCTCCTACGGGGCGGGCAGCGTCTGCGCCTTGACTGGACGGCTGAGGCTGACCGGGTGTTTTCGTTGCTCAAGAGAGCGTTCTCCTCCGCACCCATCCTTCACCTCCCTGACCCCCATGTTCCCTTCGTGGTCGAAGTCGACGCCTCTGAGGTGGGAGTGGGAGCGGTTCTCTCCCAGCGTCAAGGAAACCCCCCCTAAATTGGTCCCTTGTGCGTTTTACTCGAGAAAATTGCAACCAGCAGAGCAAAATTATGATGTAGGCAACCGTGAACTCCTGGCAGTGAAACTCGCCTTAGAACAGTGGAGACACTGGTTAGAGGGGGCGGAACATCCTTTTATTGTTTACACCGACCACAAAAATTTGGAGTACTTAAAGGAAGCCAGGCGACTTAACCCTCGCCAAGCCAGATGGGCGTTGTTCTTCTCCCGGTTCCGTTTTTCTGTCTCCTATAGACCCGGCTCAAAGAACACAAAAGCCGATGCCCTCTCACGCATCCACAATAAAGACCCCGTAGAAAAGGAACCGGAGTACATATTGCCACGCACCTGTTTCTTAGCTGCCGTTCGGTCGAATTTGCAAGGCGAGATGGAGGAAGCACTACGCACAGATCCCAGTCCAGACGATTGCCCGGCAGGAAAACAGTACGTCCCCGTGTCTATGAGAGGGCGACTCTTACAACTAGCTCACGATACGGCGGGTACAGGTCACCCGGGGATTACACGCACCATACATCTCATATCACGGCTCTATTGGTGGGCATCTCTGAAAGATGACGTTCGCGATTATATATTAGCTTGCAGCATCTGCGCGACGAGTCGCACTCCCCGAACTCTCCCTGTAGGAAAGTTGCTTCCACTCGCTATTCCTCGCCGACCCTGGTCCCATATCGCGATGGATTTCATCACCAATTTACCGAAGTCCGAGGGCAACACTGTCATTCTCGTTGTAGTCGATAGGTTCTCCAAGATGTGTCGCTTAATTCCTTTCCCCAAGTTACCCACTGCCATGGAAACCGCCCTGGCCGTTTTCACTTTCGTTTTCCGAGTCTTCGGGTTGCCCGAGGATATTGTTTCTGATAGGGGTGTCCAATTCACGTCACAATTGTGGAAACAATTCTGCAAACTGCTCGGGGTCACGGTTAGTCTCACCTCCGGCTACCATCCTCAGGCTAACGGGGAAGTGGAACGGGTAAATCAGGAGATAGGGAGGTTTTTGAGGCAATATTGCGTTTCCCAGGTGGGCTGGAGTAAATACCTACCTTGGGCGGAATATGCCCGGAACTCGCTAATGCATTCCTCCACCAAAATGACCCCCTTTCAATGTGTGTACGGGTATCAACCGGCCTTCTTCCCCTGGGACGAAAGTCCGTCAAACATTCCGGCGCTGGACAACTGGTTCGAGAACAGTGCGCGCACTTGGGAACGGGCCCACGTACACCTGCGACGCGCTCTTCACACCCGGAGACTCCACGCAGACCGTCGCCGGTTACCCACACTGGTCTACCACCCGGGGCAGAGGGTGTGGCTGTCCGCGCGAGACTTGAACCTGCGGCAACGATGCAAGAAACTCAGCCCTAAATACGTCGGTCCATTCAAGGTCCTGCGGCGAGTCAACGCCGTCTCGTATGAACTTCAACTGCCCCCTCAGTATCGCGTCCATCCGGTTTTCCACGTTTCTCTGCTTAAAACCAGTGTTCTACAGTCCTATGTCTGCGGCGCCGTCTCTTGCCTTGTAACTTTCTAGCACTAAATGCCGATAAAACAGAATTGATAATAGTTGGGTCTAGGGCTGCGAGAGACAAGATACATAATGCAGCATTGAATCTACATTCTTTTACTATAACCCCCAGCGCAGAGGTAAAGAACTTGGGCGTCACAATAGACCCAGATCTCTCGTTCGATACACATATTAATAATATAACTAGGGTAGCGTTCTTTCACTTGCGCAACATTGCCAAAATTAGAAACATATTAAATATTAGTGATGCAGAAAAACTAATCCATGCATTCATATCCTCTCGTTTAGATTATTGCAACAGTCTCCTAGCTGGATGTTCTGGTAAATCGATAAACAAACTCCAGCTGGTTCAGAACGCAGCAGCACGAGTTTTAACAAAAACTAAAAAGTTTGATCACATTAGTCCCGTACTATCGTCATTACACTGGCTGCCAATTAGATTCCGTATTGACTATAAAATACTTTTATTAACATATAAAACGCTGCATGGCTTAGCTCCAGACTATCTTAGTGAACTTATTGAACAATATAACCCAGCGCGTTCACTTCGCTCGCAGGACGCAGGGTTATTAACTGTTCCTAGGATCAAAAAGATCACAGCAGGTGGAAGAGCCTTTTCTTTTAAAGCTCCACAATTGTGGAATAATCTTCCTGCCTCTATTCGGGACTCAGACACAGTCTCAATGTTTAAAACTCGATTAAAGACTCATCTGTTTAGTTTGTCCTTTGATTAATCTGTTACATATTTACTACATCTCGTATCTTTTCTCCGAGGTTCACCTGGAGAGTAACATTGCAGTCGGAGCCTACAATACCAGCATCGCTGCTCCGACACGGAATGAAAGCCTGGCGTTCATCAACAGACATTTACAGTGACAATATCATAACCCAGAACTTTCATTTTTACCTTTACTTAGTCTGATTGTGTGATTTGTGTGTGACTTGTGTATTTGTCTGTATTTTGTGTAATCTGTGTGTTAACGGGCCGCCCAATGGAGGATGGGTTCCCTTTTGAGTCTTGGTTCTCCCGAGGTTTCTTCCTATTCCCCACTATCTTAGGGAGTTTTTCCTCGCCACTGTCGCCCTTGGCTTGCTCATTAGGGTTCTGGACCCGTAGTATTGTTAACCTTTTAAATCCTGTAAGGCGCTTTGTGACAACATGTGTTGTGAAAAGCGCTAAACAAATAAACTTTGATTGATTGATTGATTGGTCTTGCCAAGCCACCTGAATCGCTGGAGCTCGACGGGCACCCCGCTTACCTTATCCATGCCATTCTGGAGTCCCGTCGGCGTTGGGGTGGGCTTCAGTATCTTATCGAGTGGGAGGGCTACGGTCCCGAGGAGCGTGCATGGATCCCCGCGCGGGATGTGTTGGACCCCCCTCTTCTCGCCGAATTCCACGCTGCTCATCCTCACTTCCCTGCTCCCAGGCGTCGTGGCCGGCCCCCTTCTAACCGGTCTGTTGCGGCTGGAGCCGCTCGTCGGAGGGGGGGGTACTGTCAGGAACAGCACATGATCGCCGTGTGATGCGTTTCACCTGCCGCTCATCGCCCCTCCCCTTTCGCACTATTTAAGCTTCCTCCTCTATCTTCCGGGTTGCGAAGTATTGTTGGCATGCCATCTACCAAGCGTTATCTCCTGATTGCTCTCCTGTGTTTTGACCTCTGCTCTCATTCCAGACCTCGTCCCCAGCCTAGCCCTTTTGTACCTCCAGCCATCTGTCTACCCGGCGTGAACTCGGACCGTCCTGACCACGACAACCGCACTCACACACTGCACACACCACACGGAGTTATTCACCTGTGCGAGTACTCCGTATTCATTCAAGAAATAAAAACATCAGTACTCCGCATCTGGATCCGTGTCTTCCTGGTTGAAACGTTACAATAAGTGTTCATAATTACATACATAACATGTTATAAGAGTATATTATAAGGCTTTATTGCACTATAATGTTATTAAGTGCTATAAACCCCTATAATATATGTATGTTCCTGTTCTCTTGAATATTGGTGAAACCAGCAACATAAAGCTTAATAACAAAAGCTGTTTATTCTCACAATTCTTTATAAAGATTCAGTGATAATCCCATTCTCACTGGCATACTCTATAATCAGGGGTGCACATAACTTTTTTAGTGAGTTACTCATGTGAGTACCAGCAAATAGTGTTTGGTACTCACCTCATCCATGATAAGTCTTAAAAGTCCTCCTCACTATCCACCGCACTGTCGCCCCCATTGTCCTCCTCAGTGTCGCCCTCATTGTCCTCTGCTTCAGCATCCTGTGTGGCAGATGATGCTGCTGCTGTAGATGTACTTCCTTGCCGTTGGTTGAGCCTCCGGTTGGCTGTCTCCATCCACAGGTCAACAGCTGGCTTTGGGTTAAATGTCTCTGTGGTCTCCTTTGACAGGTGGATGTGCATATGGGCTGAGAGACGAGGATGTGACAGGCGGGATCTGTATTTGTTTTTGATTATGTTAAGATGTGAAAAACCTCTCTCACAAGCTGCACTGCTCAAAGGCAGTGCAAGAGACAGCTTAACCAGCTCTTTGATGTAGGAGTAAGCATCCGGGTTACTTGGATTATTTACTATTTGGACTAGGTCATACACAGAAGATGCTCCCAGCCATTTTGCTGCCTGCTTTAAGCGCATCCATTCTGTCAGAGTGATGTCTTTATTGAGCTGCAAGATGGCCTCGTATTTTTGGAGAATGTTGCAAATTGTTGTGTTTCCAAAACTGTGGAGGCCTTGCATTTCCTGAGGCCAGGTTGAAGGGTCAAATACTAAGAAGTGATCACATGACTTAAGGGAGTCATATCTAGTTTCAAACTCTTCAATTAACACACTGAGTAAGTCTGTCTTGTCTATGTCAGCCTCAGCATTAGAAACAGTCTGTGCACTATGGTCTCCAGCATCAAGCATAAGTTTGAATTGCCCAATGGCCACCATGAGTTCGTCCTTACATTCCCCTATGGTCAGCTTTTCTTTCTGAAATCTGATTGATGTGGTCTTCAAAATGTTACCAATGTCAACCAAGTGTGTTAGAAAGCATTGAAAACGCTCTGTGCAGATATGCTGCAAGTCAGGGTTATCACTTGTAGCCAATTGCATTTTAATGGCTGGCAATAGTCTTTATATTTTTAACAGTACTTCGTGCCGCCATGCAGACCACCTAATATTATGAAACTTTCCCAGACCCTCCAGAAAGTCGCGATGTTGCGATTTGCAACTTCAACGCAATTTCAAGAAAACCCCGCGAATTCAGGGCGACTTCAGCCAATCACCGCAACTTTCCCGCAAATTTGACCAATCACTGATGTCGTCTTGATGTGACGTCGACAAACTCCCGCCTTACCTCCGTATATACGTTCAAGAGGAGCAGACTGAAAGCAGCATGAGCGACGAAAAAAAGGCAAAAGCAGTATCCCGGTACACTACATGAAAGCGGGGATAAACTGTCCAGATCCGACCCGCGAATTGATTATCTATGGCCCCCTGGATGATATTTAATTACTATTAGAACTGGCCCGCAGGCCACAGCCGCCCGATGGTGTTTTGCACGCACAAACACTACATTCCCCACAATGCAACGGTAGCCCGCAAAGTCACTGCAGCTCACACAAGCGGCGAGGGTCTGAGATAAAGTTTAGAAGTTTAAACTTTGAACTGAGATAAAGTTTAAAGTCAGAGATAAAGTTTATTTATCTCTGATCCATATCTATGAGTTACTAGTTCGCTCTGGCGCCAACCACTGGCGATCAATCTCGATATAATACTTAATTTGTGTCCATTTTACAGGCCGCCCGGTAACAACTTACGTTCGCTAACCCCACCCCTCCCTCCCCCCCAGGTTCAAATCTCACTTCAAGCGATCTTGAAAAGTTGGCAACCCTGAATAAATAGGTAAATAGATAATTAAAATGGACTACTAAATAGAGGAAACCATACAACATTTACTCCCTATTGTAATGTACTCACAAAAAAGCAAAAACACACCGCAACTTCCATCGCAATTTTTTTGAAAAACACCCGCAACATCAAACATTTTAGCCCACAACAATCACAAAAAAGGCCTGCGAAATCCTGGTGGGACTGCTTTCCCAATTTCACAAAGGAGATCCCATTTTCTTCACATAGCTTCTGCAATGCAGCCGTTTTTTTCGCACCACCTTTCTGTAAATAAAACTGCAGCAGCCTGACCACAGACTGATTGAAGGTGTTGCAGTACGGAACCTTGCGGTCAGCTGATTTTGCGCAATTCTCCAGCGTGTGTGCAGTGCACAGAATGTGCACAAGATTGTCTCCAATCGCAACTAGTCCCTTTAGTTTTGGCACAACGCCGTTGTACACCCCGACATTAACAGCTGCGCCGTCTGTGCACACAGCGACCAACTTTGTTCTCCAGTCGTCCAAGCATGCGTCCTGAAAAAGTTTTACAAGCCCGACTGTTATTGCCTGTGCGGTGCGGTCGGCACCCAATTCGGCCAATCCGAGAAAGTCTGACGAAAACTCTCCATTGGTGGATACTGACACAATGTACACAATTTCCTGCTCAGTTTTTGTGATGTCTTCGGACCCGTCAAAAAGCAGTCCCCAAAACTGAGCAGCCTGCAACTTTGCTCGTAGCTCCCTGCTGATGGTATGCGCTATGCTCTGCATAATCCTTGTGCCCCCTTCACGTGAATGATAAGCAGTCCCAACATTAACTCCTAGCCGCTTCAGCAACGGAATATCCTCTGCAAATGACGACATGGGACGGGTGTGTTTCGCTTTATGGAAAGCAAGGAGAAAAACGTTTAAAAGGGGTTGCCTTTGTTGATCAGTAAGCTTGTCTCGCCATCTGCAAAGTGGACGACTTGCTATGTCTTCTCGGCTAGCTTGTTTATTAGCAATGGCTTGCGCCACAGTGGCATGTTCCTTGCTCTTTTCGTGTTTGTTAAATAACGGATGATTGAAATTCTTCGACCCTTTATAAAATGCACCTGTTTTGTCTGCTAGCTGTGGATGGGCACGGCAAATCTTGCACCACATTTCTGTTCGCTCATCATTAGCCTCAAGCCACGGCACTTCTTGCAGCCACTTCTCAGAAAAAAGTCTTTTCTTTTTCTGGCTCCAGTTGCTGTTTCTTAGTTGGGGGCGAAACTCCAAAGAAGCTGCTTACTGTTGTCTGTTTCTTCTTAGACATGTTTGACTATAATTACCAACATTTACCGATGTACACTGGTGACTTGAGCAGTCATGTGAAATATTTCAGGAGGGATCGTCAGTACGCAAGAGCGCGGTAGTGACCCACGTGGCAGTACGCGTTGCTAATTTTTGTCACGCATGCATATCTGCGTACCAGTTATGTGCATCCCTGTCTATAATGTTCATCAGTATTTTTAAAATAAAAATGACTTTGTAAGTGCACATAACATTTAATGAACATTTATAAGCACTCCTTACAGACTGTAAGTAAAGTGATGTTATTGATCAGCTCTATATTAACTTCTAACTACTTATGAATCACTATAAGTGCTCTTCACAGACTACGTCTTTACTCTTCTGAACAGAAGAGTACAAGAATCACAAGTTTGTACGTTGAACAGGTCATCATTTATTGAAGATTTACATTAAACATGATTTACATCAAACAGGCACTGACTTTTATACATGGATATAATAGCTTTTATCCATCAATTTTGTTTACCAAATTAAATTCAGGTTTTCAAGTATATAAATAAATATAACAATTTCTGATATGTAATATTTTCTTAATGCAAATATTTTCTTACACTGTAATACAACAAAAGCTTTGTCATTCAAATCAATATTAAACAAGCTCAGTGCCACTTACTTAAAGAAAAGGTTTTCAAGAATTTAAGCAAATCTAGAAAAACTGCAAAAAGATCAAACGAACATTCCAAAAGTACAAACATCTGAATGTTTTTACTGCTGTACCCTTTTTCACCTCAGTGCTACACCTGAGGAGTCGTAGCTCCTCGTCCGCACACCCTTGGGGCTCTCTGGCTAAACGCCGGTTAGGGCGTGAGGGCCCTGTGACCAACTGGGGCGTGGTTTTGTGTTGTTAACGGCCCGGTCGGTCCAGGGTCCCGCCCAGGGAGGTGAGCTGTTTAATGTGTGTTTTATGTTCCAGCTCCTGGACTGCAGGAGTTGTGTTCCTGCCTGTCCCTGCCTTCCTGCCCCTTCGTGTTTTGTGTTCAGCCGCTGTGTGCCACACACCCAGTGGAGGGGAGTGCGGCTTGGTGGGGGGGGTCTGTCACGGTGAGGCGGCCCCCTACCGGCCGCCTCTGTCCACAGCGGCTGTTGTTGTTGTTTGGTGACGTCATGTGCGTCCCTCAGGTGGGCGGAGCCCGTGATCCGTCTCACCTGAGGGTCGTTTTTTTGCCTATATATGTCTTGTCTTTGTACTAGTTGACCGCTGGTCATTATATCCTTAATTTGGAGATATTGCACGGGTTTTTGGTTTGCACACTTTCTATTAAACCATCCTTTTTCCCTGAGACTTGGCGTGATCGCTTCCTTTTTGTTGCTCACCCCTGCCCGTCACAGTCAGATCTTTGGCAAAACTGAACATCACATTAAAACTGGTAGTACATTTGTGTCATTTTTCTGGAATACATTGAAAAACTGAAAGTTATACTGCAGTGGTATCAGGTGACAGCTTGGGAAGGCCCATACCTTTATAAAAACTCTAAGGTATTATGTTATAAGTGAGGCTGAACACTGGCCAGGGTGCTCATGGGAATCAACAGTTTTATGACTGTCAAGTGACTTGTTCGGTGTATTATACACACGTTAATGAATGCAAAAGGTAAAGATTTTGGAGGAAATGGGTTAACTAGTTACCTTTTCCTTTTGGAACACCTTTATATGATCCTGAAATGCTTGAGGACCTTGAATGGCTTGAAGATGAAGCTATGAAAGAACAGAAAAAAAATACACATTTACACAGTAAATACACATTTGATGCCATGCAGTTAAGCATATTCAGTTATGTGAACATCATGATTATATGGAAACTGATTTTTAACACATTACACTTTATGATCAAATGTCCCTTAACTTGTTTAACTAACCGTTCCATTTACCTGTCATTTGGGAAAGTTGATCCTTTAGGAATTCTTTGTCTGCTTGAAGATGTTTTATTGTTTCCTGAAGACTTTTAACTTTCTCCTTTTCAGCTTCAAGAAGCATCTTTGCAACTTGTAAATCATGCAAACCAGTTGGTGATACTATAATAAATGACAAACAATAATAAAGTTTTAAGCATTCACCACAACCTGTTATTTGTTCAACAAAATAATCTATATGTTAATGTATAACATCTGTTGATTTTTATGTACTGTACTGTATCATGCAAAGTATGTACTTACTGCATAGTAATCCAGTGGATTACACCAAGACAAAGGATTTGTTAGACCTATGCTTATTTTAGCACCCTATCTATATTACATGGTTTACCCAATTACATTGTGTCATTTTCAGTTTTGTAAAAACAGCAAATGTACATGTTATGACAGGCACTGCAACAACAGCTACTGGCTTGCAATATACAGTTACAATCAATAATATTACAGATACTAACTGCAGTATGGAAACACATGTTTATTAGTTATTTTATTAGAACCTGAAACGTTGTGTGTGGTTAAAAAATGTCATATTACAGATAACTTACCACTACACTGGTTTATATGGTTTAACTGAAAATCACATCACATAGCATTTCAAGATGAGGTCAAAAAGGAACAGATATGTATCAAGGTGAGCACACATCTTAATGAGCTTATGATATAATATAATCGACATTACCTGCTTTACACTGCTGTGGTGGCTGAATACCAGATCCTTTGCATGAACTCACGTCAGAAGTAAATGACTTTGTATCACATGTTTCAGAGATAGGCTTTTTTTAATTTCCGTCCACGAGTATCCATCTATGAGAATAAAGTTAAATCATAAGGTAACACTAAACTCTGCAATTAGTAGGTAATAAAACGGCTGTTTTGGTTGTTCCATTATTAAATACATTTCGATGCATGTTGTGTTGGTCTATTTTATAGACAGCTACATTTCCATGTATTCAACTAACCAAAGTTATGCTACCTATTGCTATCTGCCTAGCTAAGATCAGTGCGTTCTGGCTATGCTAATCGTTGAACTAGCAGCGCAATGGTGTATGCTAATGAACTAGCACTTACAGCTGCTAATGTTTTCTCGGCTACAGTTAAGATTAAAGAACAAGATTTTTACGTTTACATAGTTTACATGCCACAATAAAATGCCAAACATCGTTATAGTGTTACCTCGTTAACATTGTTACCTGTACTTACCCCTTTGTATCAGCGAAAAGGTCTTCTTTACTCTCCCTGTCTGAAATTATTTTGTACAGTACGTCGCTGTATCACGTGACTCCAGATCGTCCGTTCAGGTCAAACGTGGGAACGGAGCGATTTCCGGATAAAATTTGAACAGGCTTTCTGAACAGCTCATAGTGGCTTGGAAGATGTCATTAATTCAAAGAAAAATTCTTGGGTTGATACGAGGGCAGGATAACCTTCGAAACAGATGCAAAATTGTGCGATGGATGCAGAAAAAAGAGATTTTGCACAGAGCAATGAGATGCAAATCATGCAAGAAAAAAATGAAATTACACAAACGGTCCCAGGGAGACGGATATCAATGGTGAGATTATGATGGTTGTTTTTAAAACATGGCCGTTAAATGCGTTGCAGTGTGTTAGATGCATTCAATGTAAACTACTTCACATAAGATTTGTTGCTTTGGTTATCCAAACAAATATTGTTAGGTGCATACCTGTCAAGTTTTGTATTTAAAAATACGGGACATTTCTCGTATATGACGTCATATAATTTGCATAATCAGTTATTTGCATATAGCTGCAATCGAGGCTGTAGGAGAAACGAAAACATCTTTGGAGTGGCAAAAATTGAAGAAAAAACACCCCAAATATGTTTTGCACTACAAATGAATAAAAAATAATAATTTTCTAGTGGTATTTCTAGCTACAAATGGGGACATCTCGCGTTTGTGTTTGGCAGATTGTTCGTGCTGACGGACATCGTTCCTTCCCCCATGAGAGGCACTAAAATCACAGCTACATATCTTACAGAATGAGTAGCTATGCCCCTTCATGCTCCACTTTAGGAAAGTAAATTCCCTGTCCCATTCGTCAAGGTACTCACATGTACGCTTAGCTTTTTAGGCAGGACTGCCTTCTCTCGTTAAATCCATCTCTGATTTGTTGTTCCAGGTTTGCTCCCACTGTCGACACTAAACCCGCGAGTTTTAATTTTTTATTTTTTTTAAAGCATTCATGTGTCGCTCCAAACAGAATTCTGTCACTAGCCTCGCGAGAACTGTCATCTGCAGTAGTCTGGGTGGCAGTTCTCGCGAGGCTAGTGACAGAATTCTGTTTGGAGCGGCACATGAATGCTTTAAAAAAAAAAAATTGAAAACTGAAAATACGGGACAAATACGGGAAAATAAAAATATGGGACGACGCCGGGACAGAGCCGTAAAATACGGGACTGTCCCGGCCAAAACGGGACACTTGACAGGTATGGTTAGGTGCTGCACAAGAAATGTGCATCATCGTACCGATGTTACCTCTTCTGTCCGAAAAGGGTCTATGTTTTTTCGTTCCCGGTTATCTCTTCGACAGCACTTAGAGTTCATCTACAGGTAAGCTACTGTATTTCCTTTGTATAAAATATAGAAAATATATTTTGTAATTTAAGGGTCACTAAGAAATTATTTAGTGAACAGCAGCTATAATTACAGTATGGCTACAAATAACAATATAAAATGTAAAGATTTTCTCAGGGACTAAGACTGAGACAGATGGATCTTATTGAGGATGGAGTTGCAGGCAGTAGCAGAACTCTCACCAAGATGACATCCACACTGAGAAAAGTAAGAATGTTTACAGTCCGACACTCACTTCAAATGATTTTCCAATTAAAGTTGAATTAAGTAGTAATAATAACAATGTTCTTACCATGGCAACATGTCTGTGCTCAAGGTGTGCATCTCAGGGATGACAAAACTTCGTCAGCGTGGAAGACTGTGTGTTGGTGGCCCACACCATTTTGTGATGATAGATGAAAGTAAATTCTCACACAAAAGAAAGGTTTGTAACCTTAAATATTTCTGTGTGTAATGTTTGATCAACTTGGTCATATTGATTTCCCAAATAAAATTAACACATTCTCTACAAAGAATGTAGTTACACCCACCTTGTGTGTACACCTCCTTGTTTCTACACTCAGTGTCTATTTCATTAGTTCTGCTTATCGTATAGGTGTACTTTTTAGATGTACAATTACAGACTGTACATCTGATTTTCTGTATTACCTTGTTGTTCAATGTTCAGGACCCCCACAGGGCCCAATGGATCAGATATACCAGTGTTGCTGGAATATTTAAAAACTGCATACACTCAAAGTTCACTCTAACCACTTTTACCTTGCTTGTCAGAGTCAGAGATGATCATCAGAGATGATGATAGTTGTGATTAATAGCGATTAATGTATGAATGTTGTTAATCAGATTCTTTTTTACTCAGTTGACACCATTAATATTCATCCTTTGTTCAAAGTGTGGTATTGTGTAATGCAGGATAACAACTCATAGCAGTGCATATTAAACATGTTTACCATTTATTTTCCATACTTTTTAAAGTATAACCGTGGACGTGTAGGCCCTGCCTGGCGACGGAGCAAGAAGTGGGTACTAGGAATTCTGAAAGTGAGTGCTACCACCAGGAAGCCCATACTGAAAATCATCTCCAGCAGGTCAAGCGAGCAGCTGCTACCTATTGTGAGGTGCTATGTGAGAAGAGGAACCAGTATTATTACTGACGAGCTTATAGAGGTCTGTCAGATTTAGGCTATGATCACCATACAGTTTGCCACAAGAGACATTTTGTGAATCCACTTACCAGGGCCCACACCCAGCACCTGGAGCAGGCTTGGCAAAAATTCAAGGTTGATGTGTGGTGACACCGAGCAAACCGAAACACAAAACTTTTGAAAGAATACCTAAAAATTATAGAGTGGGAACACTGGTTGGCCAAAAAGCACAAATGGGGCATACTCGGAAGACTGCTCCATGACATTAGAAAACGGTATAAAAGTCAAAGGTAATGAAATAGTTTTGATAATGTAATGATTTCGACGGGCAGGCATGACGCAAACGCAGGAATTTAACTAATTTATTCAAAAGATAACCAAAACTACCTACAATACACAGAACCCAGGGAGAGAACTAGAAATGCAAAACAGAAGGAACCAAACCATAGCCAACCAGACTCATACGGGGAATACCTAACAAGAACCAATACTACAATAGATAAACAATGGAAAACGAACCCAGTGCACACATACGTAACAAGGAGGGCTACAGAGCTAAGGACATGAGCAGGCTACAATGTAAAACACAAACCAAGACAGGAACTAGGGTATTAACTAGACAAGAAATAGCGGAACACAATGCTTGAACACAGAGAAACAAAGGAGCTAAAACACACAGAAAACATACCACCAAAAAACAAAACAACCGGGACTGCAAAGCACATGGAACATAAAGTAGCAACGGGGGGAGAGCAAGGCAAAGAAGCAAAGAGACCTGGAGAACATACAAACAATGACCGACAAGGAGGAATGGGGCAGGGGAACCTAAATACACAGAAAACAGGGAGGAGAAACGAGTCACAGGTGGAAATCCTAAAGACGTGGGTGTGACAGACAGAAAGGACTAAGGAAACAAGGCGGGACAAGGGAGGAGGGCGGAGCTGGGCGTGACAGATAAATAGATTTCAGCATTCAGAATTTTGCAGTACTGGACACCTGACGTCTGTTTAGCTTTTTTTACTGATAAAATAAAATGTAGAGAAACTGTATATTCACTGTGTATATTCACATGTCTTGATATTGGCATGTAGTATGTTTTTTAAGTTGCTTCATCAAAGTTGCATGTTTATACATACATGCTGTTTTTTATTAACTGTACATTTGACAATAAATAAACCCATGTTCAATGCCCAAACTTGTGATTCCTGTACTCCTCTGTTTAGGCATTCTTATACATATGGCAATCCTACTTTACTTAAAGTCTGTGAAGAGCACTTATAGTGATTCATAAGTAGTTAGAAATTAATATAGAGCTGATCAATAACATCACTTTACCTACAGTCTGTAAGGAGTGCTTATAAATGTTCATTAAATGTTATGTGCACTTACAGAGTCATTTTTATTTTAAATATACTGATGAAAATTATAGAGTATGCCAGTAAGAATGGGATTATCATTGTGAATCTTTATAAAGAATTGTGAGAATAAACAGCATTTATTATTAAGCTTTATGATGCTGGTTTCACCAATATTTAAGAGAACAGGAACATACATATATTATAGGGGATTATAGCACTTAATAACATAGTGCTATAAAGCCTTATAATATACTCTTATAACATGTTATGTGTGTAATTATGAACACTTATGTACAGTTACAACTGCTTATGTCAAACATTATAAAGCCTTATGAATGCTTTATAGATGTTTATAAATGCCCATATAATGCATTATAGATACCAGATTCATAGAAAGTGTTACCAATATTTCTTATTAAAACAAGAATTGGTGAATAGCTGCTTCCAGGCCTGCACGTTCCAATCGCCAGGCGCAACCCAGACTAGTCACTGGCGACGCTCACACAGGACCTTCGGCCGCTGCTATACAGACCCTCCAGAGAGTCGCGATGTTGCGATTTGCAACTTCAACGCAACTTCAAGCAAACCCCGCGAATTCAGGGCAGTGTTGCAACTTCAGCCAATCACTGCAACTTTCCTGCAAATTTGACCAATCGCTGATGTCGTCTTGATGTGACGTCGACAAACTCCCGCCTTACTTCCGTATATACATTCAAGAGGACCAGACTAAAAGCAGCATGACCGACGAAAGTAACGGCAAAAAGATCGGGAAAAGCATTATCCCGGTACACTACATGAAAGTGGGGATAAACTGTTTTTTTTTTTTTGTTTTCAGTGTTGTATTGTTTCACAACGATGGGTTCATACTTGTGTTTCCAACAAGTTTAACATTTCTAGCACCAGCCCATCCACTCCAAGTGATTTTTCATAGTCTTTTAAGAGACGGAAAGTCTATTTCTGCCACCGAGCTGTTGCACTTCGAGGGATCATTTCAAGAAAGTGAGAGGGATCATTGTGCATTCTCTGTCCCAAGACCTGTGTTTCAGGGGGCGGGGCATTCAAAATCTTGAGAGGGATCATTCCTGTCCAAACTATAGAGTACATATGTCAAAGTTAAGGCCCGCGGGCCAGATCCGACCCGCGAATTGATTATCTATGGCCCCTGGATGATATTTAATTACTATTAGAACCGGCCCGCAGGCCATAGCCGCCCGATGGAGTTTTGCACGCACAAACACTACATTCCCTACAATGCAACATTAGCCCGCAAAGTCACTGCAGCGTACGCAAGCGGCGAGGGTCTGAGATAAAGTTTATAAGTTTAAACTTTAAACTGAGATAAAGTTTAAAGTCAGAGATAAAGTTTATTTATCTCTGATCCATATCTATGAGTTACTAGTTCGCTCTGGCGCCAACCACTGGCGATCGATCTCGATATAATACTTAATTTGTGTCCATTTTACAGGCCGTCCGGTAACAACTTACGTTCGCTAACCCCGCCCCCCCCCCCCCCCCCCCCCGTCAACAATTAATGTTCTCCACCCTCTCCAGGACTCAAATCTCACTCCAAGCGATCTTGAAAAGTTGGCAACCCTGAATAAATAGGTAAATAGATAATTAAAATGGACTACTAAATAGAGGAAACCATACAACATTTACTCCCTATTGCAATGTACTCACAAAAAAGCAAAAACACACCGCAACTTCCATCACAATTTTTTTGAAAAACACCCGCAACATCAAACATTTTAGCCCGCATCACAAAAAAGGCTCGCGAAATCCTGGTGGGACTGGCTATACACAGCTCACACCTTGTTAGCTGTTGCACCAATCCACGTTACACCTACAATGAACAGGCATTAGCTACATAAACCACCAATAACCACCAGACTATGCGGAATACCGCGTACCTACCTATGTATAGGTGCTTCTCCAGCACAACCAGGTTACAGAAGTGATAAACCGCAGTGAAGCCACAACAAACGGCTACAATGCGTAAGCTGTTTTAGAGAGCTCTGCACTCTGCACTGCACGGACCGTCGACACAGAGTGGAGGACAGAAGCTTGCATAGACCAGCACACCTTCACAGGGACATAACCCATTAATGTTAAACCGCAACCCCAAAGTAACACCACCTTTAGGAGCAACCTACCGTTCAATAACTGTCAGCCCAGTCACAACAGACCACAACAGAGTGAGGATATGCCTACCCCCAGCACCACCGTGCCTATATATATGCTAAAGCTAACGCTCACTCTTAATTGTATCCACCTGGCGCTTATGTAAAGGGAGGGGGGAGAGGGGAAAGGAAGGGGGACAACACATCACCTTGACTACGGTTGCTGTCAAGACTCACAACCCACTCGTAGCCAGGCACGGGCTTCACTTGTTACAGGTGCTTGGAACCTGGGTAACAGATAATTTCCATATCAGGGCATAGTGGCAGATAAAAATACCTCTGTACAATACTTGTGTTTTTCAGCAAACAAATGGGTCTTATGAGGAGAGGAGAGTGGCTACATGTAGCTGTTTTGATCTGTACTGCATTGCTGTGAGACAACAAGGACTCTATCTAACCTGCCTTTGGCCATGGTGATACAAGCATCCATCTTGTGCTAGACGGTGGACGCAGTTAGAGATCTTCCGCTTCACACTTTATTAATGGCTGGTGCTTCTAGGCATAGAGGGGAGGGTGGGTGGTCTAGCATACATCAGTCTGAAAAATCTAATCTGTGAAGTCTGTAAACAGGCAGCTGAGTAGGACAACTGTAGGAATGATGTGAATATGAAGACAAGTGCTCAAACAAAACTGGCTAGGATGTTTATTCATGTCCCTCTCTTGGGACCCTCAAATCAAGCAGTGAACTACTTGTTTCTCTAGGAGACCCCAGAAGCTCTCTATGCCTAGCTAAACTATATTTAAGTTTATATTTAAACTATATTTAACAGAGTTAAGTTACCTGCCTTGCTTTCTCATCCATAAGCGAAGGTGATTTAAGATTCATAAACACGGGAGGAGATGGTATTACTATCCATTGTGCCACATGAGTTTCCTTGATGGTAAGAGAGACGTGGGGATTGTCTCTGTCAATTTAGGACACATCATCAGTAGTGTTCCTTTGCAACAAGGGGTGTTTCGGCCTTTCAACACTACCAGACATTTAAATGGATGGGGCAGATTTGGGGCAGCTAGTGGGAAGGAAAACACGTGTTACCAAAAGCAACCCACTCTCTCATTCTCATTCATTCTCATTCTCAATTTCATTCAATGGTGCTTTATTGGCATGAGAAATATGTACATTTATATTGCCAACGCATAGGGTACATGCAATGGTAAAATATAATAAAATAGTAAATTATAATAATAAAGTAAAATAATGGCTATATTGTCATTACAATTACCTTATCCACCACTGCTTCCGTAACTGACATTTATAATAATAGTTTTGATAACATAGTAGATTCATAAACACTGGACGAGATGGTATATAAGACACATCATCAGTAGTGTTCCTTTGCAACAGGGGGTGTTTCGGCCTTTCAACACTAGACACCCTCATCAAAGGTGGCCAGCTACAGGGTGATCAAGCATGAGCTTGTGTCCCATACCCAATCACAAGTCCAAGGGACTATGCACGGCAGGGGCGTCCACTCCCCTAAGTCAGGCTTGGAACTGACCGCATACCTTGGTCCCCCAACTCCTGGATTTGGAGAAAGGGTGTGGGGTGGCTATTCGCTAGTGATTGGGTCCAGTAGTTTTCTGAGCCCAGCAGGGGTCCTTCCGCTTCACCCAGATCCAACGGCTGCTTCTTTTGGCTACTTCAGACATGGATTTGATTGTCTGTCACAGTGCCTGTCCTTGAATACCAAGGTCTTTCAAAAGCCTGATGGTAGAAGTGGCCATAAAACCTCGGCATCCTACTTCCACTGAGTAGACTTGCGCATTCCACTTTCGTTGTCTTGCGTCTGCAGCCAGCTCTGTGTAGCGCAGCCTCTTGCACTTGTAGGCCTTTTCTGTTGAGTCCTCCCATGGGACCGTAAGCTCAATGATGTTAACAGCTTTGAGTGAGGGAGACCAGTGTACCAAGTCTGGTCTGAGTGTTGTGGCTGCTATCTCTGGTGGGAAGATCAGTTGCGGCCAGTGTCAACAAGCATCTTCCAATCCTAAGCCAGGGCTAACTTTCCAAGTTTTGGCTTAGTTGGGAGGTGTTTGGGCTGTAAGACATAAAATGACCTGGTAGTTTTGTCCTGCTTCCTGTTATGTCAGATATCTTCACTCTCGACTGGATGCCCTGACAGCTTGATGACATGATCTACTTCCTCAGCAGTATTAACTGAAAACGGGCTACAATTATTCGAATCGAATGGTTTTTACTAGGGGTGACCTGCAATAGTCGCTGATTCGACTATAGTCGACTATACCCCATAGTCGACTATAGCCCTATCCGGACGGGATTAGTTTCTCAGGGGGTCCTGGGGTAATTTTCTCTTTTACGGGGGGTCCTCTGTGATTTTAATCCCGTCCGGAACGAGCATGTCCGTGTTTTTCTCAGACGTCCTCAGAGAAAATTACAGGCGGAATTACCTACTGTTTTTCGCTGTACTCCGTGGTCGTCTGGTAATTTTAGTCCCGTCCGGATCCACATGTCTGAGTTTATACATGCAGACATCACCTCGCGTTTAATAAAACAGCTATATGTCCACTGCCACGCACCGTAGTTACACGTTGGGCGCGCGTTTTCACGGAGATCCACGTAAAGACAGCGGCGAGCGAAAATGGATTTACTGGATTTTTTAATGGATTTATTTTATTTTATTTAACGGATTTATTTAGCTATTTACATTCATTAGCGATTTTTTATAATGTGTTTTCTGTATTGGTTTAACAAAATAGCTTAACTTAAACGGAGATCTTAAATGCTGAACTGAACAGTAGTAAAGTTAAAAGTTAAAAAGGAATCATCAGAGTTGGCAGTGTGACATTATTAAACATGCTATCACGTGACAAGGCGATGTCATGTGACCGAGAAAGCCAAAAACTCACGGGTCCTCCTGTTTTTTCAATTGCTGTCCGGATGCAAGAGTTTTATCACTGAGTACAAGGGTGAAATATTTTTCACAGACGTCCCCCTGAAAAACTAATCCCGTCCGGATAGGGCTTATGAACGTCTTAGTCGAATGTACCATTCTAACTGCATGGGGGTGCCCAAAGATGCTGCTAAGCATTAGATGTTACATGAAATATCTTTGTTTTCATTATATATAGCCATTTTTTCAAATAACATCATCCTAATTTCTGTTAATAAATATTTTAACCCATAAGATACCACGGTGACAAATATGTTACAAACACTTTAAATGGTCGGTGTGTTCCTTATATAAGTTAATCCTTCATTTTAACTCATACTATCCCTAAGTGACACACAGGACACTTCCTGGATGCAGTCATGTGACAGTTGTGAATTTGTTTGTACATGTGACCTCATTTCCAAAATGATGGTGTGCTTGATTGGCACAATACACAAAATCTGCTCATTTTAAAAATGCCTGATTTTGTTTATAAAGGTATGTTCCAGCCCATTTAACTATTCTATCTTTTTAATAACATGTCCTATATTACATATATTCTGTTTTGACCCAATTTCTTGAACAAAATTATGAAAAAGAAGTTAGGAAAAGGTTCTTGTGACATATATGTCACATGGGGATTTTAACCTTCAGAGAGTTATGTAAAATGCCATGTGACATATATGTCACAATAAGAAAAATGCTAATAAGATAATCAATTAATTCAATTGTTTTCAATCAATATTTTCTGATGTTCAATTCAAGGCATATTTAAACAAATATAAACCTAAAATAAAATTAATTTCAGATAAATTTAGTATTAAAATGTATTATTAAACAATTATTGCATAACAGTATATCGCTCCATGGTTTTATGTGACATTTAACACAAATAAGACTTTTACTGTATGTTGACCGTATTTCAACATAATTTTAATGATTTGTAGTATGAATTCCAATAAGCGATACAGTGTTCAGGATTTACTCAATATCATCACTGGAGATGACAGTGAGTTTGAGGGATGTGAAGAGAGCTCAGATGAAGACCCTGAAGAACCACAACCACAATTACATCACACACACACACACACACACACACACACACACACAGTCTCACAGACACAGTCACACACACACACAGACACAGTTACACACACACACAGACTCAGTCACACACACAGTCACACACACACAGTCCCACGCACAGACAGTCACACATACACACAGTCACACAGACACAGTCACACACACAGACACAGTCATACACACACACAGTCCCACACACAGACACAGTCACACACACAGACACAGCATCTCTCTCTCTCACACACAGGCACACACACACACACACATACACAGTCGCACACAAACACACACAGTTACACACACACACAGTCAGACACACACACATACACACACACACACAATATGATGTAATTTTATACGGTTTGCACAGTTTTTATATGTTAACAAATACATTTGAAAAAGAATATTGTTAGTTTTAACCAGCAGTGTTGGTATAAATGCAAATTAAAGGGAAAATCTGATTTACTAAGAAAAAACTCAACTCAACAAATCAACTTGATGTATTTTCAGACTAGGAATAAATATACCACAAAGACCCGATGTGACATATTTGTAACATTACAGATCTTTGATACTAAAAGGTAAAATCTCAAAAACAAATTCAGAAATGTGTTCCTTGTGGTCCATTCAGTCTGTTTTCAATCCCACATAATTTTCCATTAAGGTGATCTGGGTCTGGGATCTTATAATGATGTGTGCGCATTAACAATAGGCATCTTCCTTACTACACATTAATAAATCACACCCTCCAGTTGCACAATCCAAATGAGCGGAGCTGAACACGCTACAGGATAGACAGCATCTGCCGAGATAATAATGGCTACTAAAAAAAACTTCAAACGTGTGGGAGTATTTTGAAAAAGATAAAGATGAATAAAAAAGTAAAGTGCAAGTTATGTCATCAACGTCATTAATTTCACACGACAACAACCAACATGGCATACCATTTAACATGCAAGGCGGAAAAAAAAACTAGTTCAGCCATTTGTTGTTTCGGTCGTGTCGTCTCGTCGCGGTGCATTTCGGCAAGTAGGCCTATAAACATTTTTTGTTGTTGTTTGCTTTTTAGACCCCGTTACTTGAACATTTACTTATAATTTGTTTGCTCTGGTGTGGCAAATTGTTTTTATATTTTCAAGCAGGCATATTTTATTTAAAATATTTTTGACATTTTGCACAGTGCCTGTCTAACAGTTGGATATGCGCAGTGCGCACTGACGGTGACATATTTTTGTTAATGTTCTCTAACTGTACCGTTCTGCGCGGGGCAGAACAGGGAGGCGGACACAAACGCTGAGGAGAGCGAGATTTATTACAGGAAATTCCAGAAGCAGCGTCGATATAACAGGCACGGGTCATAACAGGTGGGCAATCAGGACATGAAATGACAACAGACATACTCGGACAAATAAACCAAACACGACGGGAAAACATGGAACAGGCAGAAATACTTGCAGCGGAAACAATACTCACAATGAACAGGTTTGACAAAAAGACCGATACGGACATGGGAGACACAGGGACTTTTATACACAGAACTAAACTAGGGACAGGTGATGACAATGACACAGGGGCGTGGTAACAAACGAGGAATCATCAAAACCAACGAGCAGGGCGGGACAAACAGGCAGGGAACACGGACATGAGGGAACCCAGAGTGACAGCTACGAGAGGGGGATTTCATGTCCGGCCCCTCTCGTAGCTGTCATTGAGGTCCGGGCGAAGCAGATCCAGCCTTGATTTAGGCCTACGGCCCATCAACATCTCTGCTGGTGTACGTGCAGTGTTGGTTTGAGGAGTGAGGCGGTACTTGAACAGGAAACGGGAAAGTCTACTACTCAGCGAATCACGTATCATGTGCTTCAACCCCTCCTTCACCATCTGTACTGCACGTTCATCCAGTCCATTCGAGGCTGGGTGGAAAGGAGCCGTACGAATGTGACGTATTCCATTCTGCTGCATAAAGTCACTAAACAGCTCACTTGTGAAAGTTGTCCCATTATCAGTCACTAAGGTATCAGGTAGACCATGAACCGCAAACACTTGTCTGAGTTTCTCAATGGTTGCAGGAGCTCTTATGTTGCCCATAATGTGGCATTCTATCCACTTAGAGTGCGCGTCTATCATGACAAGATACATCTGGCCCATGAAAGGCCCTGCAAAGTCCAGATGTAATCTAGACCAGGGATGGTCTGGCCACTCCCATGGATGCAAAGGAGCGGGTGGCAACACTTTCTGATTGGCCTGACACTGAGCATAATTTTACCTTGTCTTCCAGGTCTAGATCCATTCTCGGCCACCAAATGTAAGATCTTGCTAGACTTTTTATCCTGGACACTCCGGGATGTGTCTCGTGCACTTCCTCCACAATTTGCCTTGGGGTGGCACGACGACTCTCGTCCCCCAGAAAATGCACCCATCTTGTAAGCTCAGTTCCGACTTCCTCATTACATAAGGCTTCAACTCCACACTCTCAATCACCTCAGGCCAGCCTTGTAGCAGGTTTTTATCTTAGACAGGACAGGGTCTCGCTCTGTCCATTTCCTGACCTGCACTGCAGTCACTGGAGTTTCTGACAACTTCCCCAATGAAAACACAGTCTCCAGAGGCATATAAGTGGTGACTGGTGTCTCAGGTAATGGCAGGCGACTGAGAACATCGGCATTTGCATTGTCTTTTCCTGCCCTGTACTCAATGGTATATTGGTAGGCTGACAATATTAGTGCCCAACGTTGGAGTCTAGCTGAGGCAAGTGGTGGGATGCAGCGTGTCTCCCCAAAAAAACTCATCAGTGGTTTATGGTCTGTGTGAATTTTGAAAGGACGGCCATAGAGGTATTGATGGAAATGCTTAACTGCAAACACGACTGCCAGACCTTCCTTGTCTAACTGCGAGTACCCCTTCTCTGCAGCCATCAACGTGCGTGAAGCAAAGCCAATAGGTTTCTCTGATCCATCTTCCATCACATGGGACAACACTGCCCCCACCCCATATGGCGAGGCATCACAGGAGAGGGTCACCTCCTTGTCTGGATCAAAATGCACCAGCAGTTTTGCGGACTGGAGCTTTTCTTTCACCTTCTGGAACGCCTTTTCTTGCTCCGCACCCAACTGCCATTTTATGTCATTGTGCAGTAGTTTGTATAACGGCACCAAGACTTTTGAGAGGTCCTGCAGGAATTTGCCGTAATAATTCACCAACCCCAGAAAGGATTTGAGTTCAGTGACATTCTTGGGGCTCGGAGCTCCCTTGACATCCTGCACTTTGTCTTCCACCGGGCAAATGCCCTCGACCATGATTTTGTGTCCTAGGTATGTGACACTTGGAGCCATGAACACGCATTTGTCCCTTTTTAGTCTCAACCCTGCATCTGAGAGTCTCTGTAGCACCTGCTCCAAATTGCTAAGATGTTCGGCCTCTGTAGCGCCGGTAATGAGCAGGTCATCCAGGTAGCAGACTACGTGTGGGATGCCCTGCAACAAACTGTCCATTGTCCTCTGGAAAATGGCAAGGCTGGATGCCACTCCAAATACTAAGCGGATGAATTTGAACAATCCCTTGTGCGTGTTAATAGTGACGAGCTCCTTGGACTCCTCGTCTAGCAGCAATTGCTGATAGGCATGGCTCATGTCCAATTTGGTGAATGACTCGCCTCCAGCCAGGGTTGCAAACAGGTAATCTACGCATGGCAACGGGTACTCCTCCAGCTTTGAGACCTGGTTAACGGTAAGTTTATAGTCCCCACATATCCGCACTGTTTGGTCAGGTTTCATGACTGGTACAATGGGAGCTGCCCATTTTGAGAACTGGACAGGTTCAATGATGCCCAGGGCCTGTATGCACTCCAGCTCCTGCTCCACTTTCTGTTTCATGGCATAGGGTACCACTCTGGGCTTGTAGAAATGTGGTGTGGCATTGGGGTCAATATGGAGTTTCACTGTCATTCCCTTGAGTGTGCCCAGCTCTTCTCTGAACACCTCACTGTACCACCTCAGAACGTCCTGTTGTTCCTGTATACTTCACCTCATGCCAGTTCAGCCTGATTTTCCTGAGCCAGTCACGGCCCAAAAGACTGGGCCCACTACCTTTGGCCACCACTAGCCGTCCCTCCAACGTCTGATTTCCCACTTCAATGCTTACTTTTAGCACTCCCAGATGGGGAATGGCTTGCCCAGTATATGTCCTCAGCTGGAGCTTTGATGGAGTTAGGGGCGGTGGGTTTGACCTCCATGTCCTCTTGTAGGTCTCCTCACTGATGACTGACGCTGTCGCTCCTGAATCGATCTCAAATTTGACATCCTGTCCCTGTACTGTGACATAGTATGGTATAGGTGGCTCCTCATCAGTGTTGACTGCAAACATGTTAAAAGAGCACATGGCCTCTTCATTTGCTTCCTCTACATGGTGTGTGTCAGCCTGCTTTTGCTTTCCTTGCCATTTCTCAGTCTTTTTTGTTTTTAACACTAGAAGCGCCGCGCCTCATTTACATACTTATACCTAGAAGCGCGGAGGGCCGGTCATCTGACCGATTTCACCACCTCCTACTAGCGCCGTGTTGTTTTCACCTACTTAAAGCGCGCCTCGGGCGGTCAAAAGACCGCTGAGTCTTTACACAGGGAAGCTGGTACTGACACATAATTAACGCTAGATGGCGTTTTGCACAAAAGGAAGAATGAGCCGCCCAAACAAAATATTCGTAATGGTGACATTTGCACGTAACGTCAATATGTTAACAAATTAATGTGACTAAACCTTTTAGAATCAGTGCCTTGTGACCTTGTTCTCAGTAGCTTTCCCATTGTCAGTTTTGTTTAGTTTCATATTGCATTTCCTGGTTTGTGCGAAAACGTAAATGCAAAATATAGTTTCAGTTTTGTTTCTTGGTTAGTGTAATAGTTTGCTTGGTTAGTGTAATAGTTTGCTTATTTGTCTGTGTGTTATTCTGTTGGCATATATGTCACTATATTATCATGTACGTTCGCCACACCACTAACCCACTGGCCCGCACCCCCACTGTGAAGCGTTCACGTCTTTTGTCTTGCTAATGCTACAGACTGCGCTGCAGCCTTCCACCCCCACATCCACAAAAAGCTTGTTCGATACTCAGAGTAGCAAAGTGAAGCCCGTAGACCGAGCTAAAGCAAGTTTGTTTGTATACTCAATGTTACGCCATTTCAAGTTTTAATGTCTAAAAGTTGTGTATGTTAGTGAATTGTAGGCTATGGTGAACATAACAAATCTACAAATAAATGTCTATAATGTTTTGTGTTAGACAAAGAACAAAAAGCATAAATAGGCAAAATAATTACAAAAATATCATTATAAAAGGTAGGCTATGTACCTTTGCGTAACAAAACGCAAAATTATTAAAATGATACGGATGGCTTCACGAATATAGTTGCCTCTGTCCTCTCTAATGTTCACTTTTTTATCTTGCCGTATTGTGTTGCCGTTTCAAATGAGGTGTTTGATCGGTGAATAGCCGATGTGTGATCCCACGTCCTAACGACCGTGTTATCACCGAGCGTTATCACCATTCGGTGATTTACATGTATCGTATATTGCATAAGTTTCGTTCCCCACCTCAAATTAAGTTCCATTTATGTAGTGAATTGTGAACTTGAGAATAAACCTCCGCCGCTGTGGTTAATGTTCATGCACTGTTTGAACAATATTTATTAATTACAGCCAGGTTTTGGAGGTTGTAGAACACAGCTACAGGCCAACAACGGGTGCATCCCGTCTCTCTTTAGCGTATATTGCATAAGTTTCGTTCACCACCTCAAATTAAGTTCCATTTATGTAGTGAATTGTGAACTTGAGAATAAACCTCCACCGCTGTGGTTAATGTTCATGCACTGTTTGAACAATATTTATTAATTACAGCCAGGTTTTGGAGGTTGTAGAACACAGCTACAGGCCAACAACGGGTGCATCCCGTCTCTCTTTAGCGTATATTGCATAAGTTTCGTTCCCCACCTCAAATTAAGTTCCATTTATGTAGTGAATTGTGAACTTGAGAATAAACCTCCGCCGCTGTGGTTAATGTTCATGCACTGTTTGAACAATATTTATTAATTACAGCCAGGTTTTGGAGGTTGTAGAACACAGCTACAGGCCAACAACGGGTGCATCCCGTCTCTCTTTAGCGTATATTGCATAAGTTTCGTTCCCCACCTCAAATTAAGTTACATTTATGTAGTGAATTGTGAACTTGAGAATAAACCTCCACCGCTGTGGTTAATGTTCATGCACTGTTTGAACAATATTTATTAATTACAGCCAGGTTTTGGAGGTTGTAGAACACAGCTACAGGCCAACAACGGGTGCATCCCGTCTCTCTTTAGCGTATATTGCATAAGTTTCGTTCCCCACCTCAAATTAAGTTCCATTTATGTAGTGAATTGTGAACTTGAGAATAAACCTCCACCGCTGTGGTTAATGTTCATGCACTGTTTGAACAATATTTATTAATTACAGCCAGGTTTTGGAGGTTGTAGAACACAGCTACAGGCCAACAACGGGTGCATCCCGTCTCTCTTTAGCGTATATTGCATAAGTTTCGTTCACCACCTCAAATTAAGTTCCCTTTGTTTTGATTTGTGTGTCAGCTTCACACAACTCAACATTCAAAACACAGCTTAGGTGCAGTCTTTGCACATTTGCCACAGACCAGTCGCTTACATGTCTGGCAGATGTCATACGTTTTGTTCCCTGAACATCTGCCGACTTGGCATTGTTTTCTTTTTGAGGGCGGGCAAGGAGCTTCAGGTAAAATTCGCTTTTGTGCCACTTCCCTAGCCGCTTTCGCCATTTTCTGCTGTGCACACAGCTCCTTTACCAACTCGAGAATAAACCTTCGTCTGCTCAGGTTAACGTTCATGCACTGTTTGAACAATATATGTGCATTTATTGCAGCCAGGTCTAGGAGGTTGTAGAAAACCGCGACAGGCCAACGACGGGTGCCTCCCTTCACCGAATACAGTCGTGCCATTTGATCCATAACATCAACGCCACATTTAGTCGTGTTGTAATATGAAACAGTTTCAGGCAGTTTCTTTGCGCCATTATCAATTGAAACTGTCTGATGCATTGAGCTCAGGATGCATACATTTTTTTTAGGTTTTGCCTGGTAAATCGTTAGAGTTATTTTTCCAGCCCGCAACACCTTGGTGGAAAATCTTTCAGACTGTGCCTGTGTACATGGGGGCATCTCACGTCTCATTTTATTCATCGTACCAACAATAGTGGTTTTGTTCGCCAAAAGGGTGTTTGCAAGTGCCAATGAAGTGAAGAAATTGTCAGTCGTTACATTTCTTCCTTTACCCATGAAAGGCTCCATCAAACGCAACACAATATTTTCAGACAACCGTTGACCAGCCGGCCTGCTTTCATCTTTCCCTAGATAGGGAATGGCGTTCAACATATATTTTGTTTCAACATCAGCGGCCACCCAGAACTTAATCCCAAATTTATCGGGTTTATTGGCCATGTACTGAGTGAAACGACAGCGAGCTTTAGTTGGGAACAGTTGCTCATCAACAGTTATGTTCTCACCGGGCGTGTAAGAAGCAATGCTGTTTTTCACAAATTTATCAAATATCTCCGAGATCATAGCAAATTTATCAGTCGCAAGGCGGGCAGCCCTTGTGCTCTTGTCATCAAAGCGCAGATAGCGCATGATATCTCTGAATGTCTGTCTAGACATTGTCTCTTTGAAAATGGGATTTCCTAAGTCAGCAGACCAGTATTCATCAAGTTTCATGCTTTTACCGGCTGTAATACCTCTCAAATAAACGAGACCCACAAATGCTTTCAGTTCGTCAGCTGTTAGTTTGAACTGAGCATTATTTCGTTCAGCCTCTGCCTCTGTGTATTTCAGAATTGCGCCCCACATTTCTGTGTCAATCAAACACAGTAAGCTGGTCAGTGGACTTTTAATTTTGTCCTTGGCATAACACGTAGGCCCTGGGGTTTCTCTCACAATATTGCACTCTTGTGCTCTACCCCGAGGTTTGCCAGCAGTTTCAAACCACACCGTACCGTCTTTGGCCTGAAATGAGTCACCACCACACTCAGTTTCAGAGTCCGATTCTGAATCAGATTCAAGATTCAGATCCATTTCACTTTCGCCCTCTCCATCCGACACCTCACATTGTTCGCCCTCCGATTCCATCTCATCAATATTGCACAGCATGTCCAGCACTTGCTTTGGGGTGTACATGATTCTCTGTGCCATTTTTATAATGCACTATGCAACCTTTCAAACGCCCAAACCGAGGAGTCACGCAAACTGTGTTGCTGTTCGATCACCCAAACCGAGCTTTCAAGCAAACTGTGTTGCTGTTCAATCACCCAAACCGAGCTTTCAAGCAAACTGTGTTGCTGTTCAAACGCCCAAACCGAGGAGTCACGCAAACTATGTTGCTGTTCAAACGCCAAAACCGAGCTTTCAAGCAAACTGTGTTGCTGTTCGATCGCCCAAACCGAGCTTTCAAGCAAACTGTGTTGCTGTTCAAACGCCCAAACCGAGGAGTCACGCAAACTATGTTGCTGTTCAAACGCCAAAACCGAGCTTTCAAGCAAACTGTGTTGCTGTTCGATCGCCCAAGCAGAGTTTTCACTCAAACTGTGTAGCCGCGTCTTGACGAATTTATAGCTCACGTTGCCTCATGAATGCTATTGTGAATAAAGTGTTCATAACAGCACCGCCCATGCCATCATCTCAGTTTCGCTCGCAAAGGTATGCATTTACATACGTAACTTGCATTCTGCTTAATTCTTTTGTAATGCCAGTGTGTCAAAAGCAGCCATACATAATGTATGTATCTAACAGCTAGCCCTGGCGAAGAGGGATTATACCCGAGAGATCATTTCTTTGAGATATTGACTTGATAAGTAGGCTAATTACCATTCGCAGAATTCCTGCAAACTACTAAAGCATTTATTAGGCAAAGCAAGACGCTCTCACGGTTTGAAAACCATTGATGTAAACTTATATATAGTATATATTAAATAATATTAATAAATAAAGTATATATTTTAAGACTTTGGAAAGTGAAACACTTTCACTTTCGTTCAACGGACGAATTCCGTTTTGTCTTTACACAATAATCAGTTTGAACTTTGAATAATTTAGTTTTGAAAACTATTGATCTTTATTTAGTTATACTAAATATTAAATGACATACGAATCTTTGCGACACCCGCTGGCAGAAAAGAGAATCACAGTCTTGAAGTGTAGGCGACGACGACAATATTACAGAGATACGAGCGAAATCGATTGAAACTAGCATGTGCAGGGTTTCTTTTAACAATGTAAAAATACTAGTTTATTAAAAGGACAATTCTGGGAAAAGTCATGAAAGGAGGGTTCTGAAATTGGATCCAGTGCAAAGATATTATTATTTTTTGTGCTACTGCGGTCAAGTGACCGGTGCTCGGCGCTTCTAGGTATAATTAGGTCGACCAGAGGCGGCGCTTCTAGTAGACGTCACAGCGGTCAAATGACCGGAGCTTTGGCGCTTCTAGTGTTAACACCTTGGCATTTCCTTTCTAAATGTTCTTTTTTCTTGCAGCCGTGGCAGACGGACTCCTTGAATTTGCATTCGTTTGCATAGTGTGCCCCTCCACACCGAAAACATTCAACTGGCTTGCCTGCTCTCGAACTAACTTCCTTTACCTGATGCACTGCCACAGGTTGCGGCCCAGCATGCCCTTTTTGAATGTCCTTTGCATTTCTAGCAGCCATCTCCATGCCCTGCGAAATCTCTAATGCTTTTTTGAAAGTCAATGTTGGTGCTGTCTCACTCAGCAAACGGCGCTGAATCGCCTCATCATTTATGCCACATACCAGCCGGTCACGTAGCATATCATCTAGCACCGCTCCGAAACCACAGTGCTCTGACATCTGTCTAAGCCAGGGGTGGGCAATTAATTTTTACAAGGGGCCACATGAGAAACCTGAATTGTGTCAGAGGGCCACACAAACAATAATGACATCATCACAGTGGCTCCGCCCACCTCACGCAAACTTTATACTTGCCGCGTCACATTCTGTGCAGTATTCTCCGAAACGATGTGTGTTGATATAAAGAAACATCCCTCAAAAACAGGGGAAGTAACATTTACCTGACCAATTTTAATGTTGCTTTTTGTTTCAGATTTGAAAAGTGTTGGAATTTAGGCTAAATACTTGAAAATGTTTGAAATTGTAACTACTTCATTTCACAACAAATAACCATCTGAATGAACAGTTTTCTTGTATTACGTTAAATTCCAGGACGAAACATGAGAGAACGTGAAGACGTTAAGATTGGGCGTTTTGAAAATAAACAACAATTAATATGTAACGTGGCTTGCGCCACGGAGCGAGGAGACGGACACAATCGCTGAGAGGAGCGAGATTTATTAAAGGGAATACCAAAATCAGAGTCGAAAGGACAGGCGTGGGTCAAACCGGGAGGGCAGCCAGAACAGGTAAGGTACACGGGCATAATGGGACAGGGAACTTAAACACGACGGGAGACACGGAGCAGGCAGAACAAACACGGAAAACAGAAACACAGCGTAAACTCACGAATGCACGAACCGACAGGATGAACAAACCAACTGATAGACAAAATCACGGATGACACGACTGGGGAATGATGGGACTTATATACATAGAACCAAACTAGGGACAGGTGATGACAATGACACAGGGGCGTGGTAACAAACGAGGAATATCAAAATAAACGAGCAGGGCGGGACAAACAGGCAGGGAACACAGACATGAGGGAACCCAGAGTGACAGCTACGAGAGGGGGCGTTGCCCTACGTGACAGAACCCCCCCTCAAAGCGTGCCACTCCGGGGCACGCAAGGGCAGACAGGACAGGGACACAGACTAGGACAGGACAGGGAACTACGGCACACGGCGAGGGACAGGAACAGCAGACACAGGACAGACCAGAGGGACAGGACCGGGCCGAACAGGACATGGGGCCTGGGGCATGGCAGGGACAAAGACAGGGGAACCAGAGACGGGCCAGGAGCTGGGCCGGGGCATGGCGATACAGGCAGGGACTGGGCAAGGCACGGGAGCAGGACTGGACAGGACAGGACCGGGGACAGACACGGGAGTGGGGCCAGGGGACAGGGCAGAGGCACACACGGAGGCAAACACGGCTTGGACAACCGAGACTGCGACAGGAACAAAGTGGGTGATTACTTGGGGAACAGACACAGGGACAGGGACCTGGAGGGACCGACCAGACACAGACACAGGGACGGGCACAAGGACACGAACAGGTACACACACAGGGACTGGGACCAACACAAAACCGGGGACAGAACAAGGGAGCAAGGGGAACATGGGCAAAGAGACGGGGGCACAGGGCACAAAACGTCCAGGCCCAATAGAGGGCAGCACAGTCTCTGGGGACACAGGCGCGGCCGGGCGGCGGGCAGCGGGAACAGGCGCGGCCGGGCGGCGGGCAGCGGGAACAGGCGCGGCCGGGCGGCGGGCAGCGGGAACAGGCGCGGCCGGGCGGCGGGCAGCGGGAACAGGCAGGGTCTGCTGGCGGGCAGCGGGAACAGGAGCCGGCGTGGACGACCTCTCCAGGGTCGCGGGGACAGGAACCGGCGTGGATGACCCCTCCAGGGTCGCGGGGACAGGAACCGGCGTGGACGACCCCTCCAGGGTCGCGGGGACAGGAACCGGCGTGGACGACCCCTCCAGGGTCGCGGGGACAAGAACCGGCGTGGACGACCCCTCCAGGGTCGTGGGGACAAGAACCGGCGTGGACGACCCCTCCAGGGTCGCGGGGACAGGAACAGGCACGAACTGCCGACGGGCAGCGGGGACAGGAACCGGCGTGAACGACCTCTCCTGGGTCGCGGGGACAGGAACCGGCGTGAACGACCTCTCCTGGGTCGCAGGGACAGGAACCGGCATGGACTGCCTACGGGCAGCGGGGACAGGAACAGGCATGGACTGCCTACGGGCAGCGGGGACAGGAACAGGCACGGACTGCCTACGGGCAGCGTGGACAGGAACAGGCACGGACTGCCTACGGGCAGCGGGGACAGGAACAGGCACGGACTGCCTACGGGCAGCGGGGACAGGAATCTGAGGTGAGGAGATGCACTTGGGGGGCGGAGCCACCAAGCCGACGTCCTCGGGGGGCGGAGCCACCAAGCCGACGTCCTCGGGGGGCGGAACCGCCATACTGACGTCCTCGGGGGGCGGAGCCACTAAGCCGACGTCCTCGGGGGGCGGAGCCACCATACTGACGTCATCGGGGGGCGTGTCCGCCAAGCCGACGTCCTCGGGGGGCGGAGCCACCATACTGACGTCATCGGGGGGCGTGTCCGCCAAGCCGACGTCCTCGGGGGGCGGAGCCACCATACTGACGTCATCGGGGGGCGTGTCCGCCAAGCCGACGTGGCTTATACTCCCCCCCAAAAAATACATGGGGGTGTCCTGTGGAGTAGCCGGCGGGATCAGCGGTGTTAGGTCCTCCTCCTCAGTGTCCGGGTTGAGCCTGGAAGAACACACAGACACACACGCCCCTCGGTGGCTCTCTCTGCGATGGCTCCGCCTCCTCTGAGGTGTCGGGAGCTCGCAGCAGCCATTGAGAGCCGACCGAGGGGTAAGCCAAAGCTCGTCTGTGCATTCCCTCCGTCTGCCCGCTGCTTGTACCACAGGTTGCTCACCCCTGTGGCGTTCGTCAAGCAGGGCAGACTCACAGCGCTCAAAAGGAGTCTCGCCGCGAAAGCCAGTAGTGAGAGACTGCGCTTTCTTCGGTCTGCGACGAGACTACCTTGTTCCCACAGCGCCAGGGGTATTCCTGTCTCCGGCTCGTTCGCGCTGTAACACATGAGAGTTAAACTGCACGGAAGCAGCCAACAACTCGTTACAGCGACTAAACTCACCGGAGTCTCGCTCTCTCACTGTGTCCTCGTTAGATCCGTGATTATGTAACGTGGCTTGCGCCACGGAGCGAGGAGACGGACACAATCGCTGAGAGGAGCGAGATTTATTAAAGGGAATACCAAAATCAGAGTCGAAAGGACAGGCGTGGGTCAAACCGGGAGGGCAGCCAGAACAGGTAAGGTACACGGGCATAATGGGACAGGGAACTTAAACACGACGGGAGACACGGAGCAGGCAGAACAAACACGGAAAACAGAAACACAGCGTAAACTCACGAATGCACGAACCGACAGGATGAACAAACCAACTGATAGACAAAATCACGGATGACACGACTGGGGAATGATGGGACTTATATACATAGAACCAAACTAGGGACAGGTGATGACAATGACACAGGGGCGTGGTAACAAACGAGGAATATCAAAATAAACGAGCAGGGCGGGACAAACAGGCAGGGAACACAGACATGAGGGAACCCAGAGTGACAGCTACGAGAGGGGGCATTGCCCTACGTGACATAATAAAAGCGAATTATTTCGGATCATTTCGAATATATGTATAAATATTTAACTTAATTAAGCTTAACGTGCTGGGAAATATTGAAATGGACCTTGAAAGTGACGTACAAGTGATTGAATTCCACCTTATAAAGGTGTATGAACCCTGCAAACATGACTGTTCATTGCGCTGAAACGCAGCGCGCGCGCGAAGTTACAAAATTCGAGAGGTGCACGACCTTGCGAATCAACAGCGCCTGAGGCCCTCCGCCACCGCGATTACATAATTTTCGCCACGCGGACCCTCGCGCCGCGTCAAGTATAAACTTGATGTTATGGCGGCAGATCCAATATCTGCGTCATTCAGGATTTAAGAAGCACTCTGGTAAGTAACGGACGCGTGAAACCGTGTGTTTAACAAAAAAAAAATCTTTATATAAGAAAAATGCAATTCCAAACTCTTCTTTTTACAGTTTTCTTCCAATAAATCTCAACACAGGTAAGCACGGTCAAAAAACTGTGTGTGTCCGTGCTTCTAGATCGTTCTTCCTACCACTAGCACTCCCCCAGCTCCACAGCATCCCCTCTAGGCTATCAAAATAAGAGTCCCATCGTAAATTTGCTGTTCAACTAAACTGACATTATTGTCTTTCATGAAATAATACAAAAATTACAAAAAACACTCATAAACAATAAAACAAATACAAATTCTTATTTATGGCTCTAACATTTGGCTTAAACCTAGCTTTAAATCACTTCTACGGCACTTTCAATGTCCTTTTCAATATTTCCCAGCTGACTCAGGTTCTCTCTAAGCTCGGTTTCTGGAACGGAAAACCTGAGCTTTCGTTAACTCTGAGTTTACTTACCCACTTTCTGGAATACCCCCCTGTTCAGTCAGCTATTTGTTGTGAATCGAAATACAGTTACAATTTCAAGCATTTTCAAGTACTTTAGCCTAAATTACAGCACTTTTCAAACCTAAAACACAATGCACTATTAAAATTCGTCACGTAAATTTTCCGCCGTTTGCGGAGGTTCGCGCAAGGTGCAACGTTCACTCCCGAAAGTATAAATTCAGCCTTGTCGCTGATCACCTACAGTGTTTCTCGCACAGCTCACACACACACATGCGGGTACGTCCACACGGAATTAACACAAACGTAGCGCTTTCTAAATAAAAGCGTCACAGTTGTATTGCACGCACGACATAGATATTTGTTTCATTTGTGATTGGCCTCTCGCGGGCCGGACAGGGACGCACAACGGGCCGGATGTGGCCCGCGGGCCGTCGTTTGCCCAGGTCTGGTCTAAGCTCTGCTACAAAATTAGCTACTGTCTGACTGGACTTCCTGAAGTGGCTGTGGAACTTAAAACGTTGAACGATTACAGACGGCTTTGGATTGTGGTGGTCACTTACGAGTTTGACTAAGTCTGCATATGGAATTTCACCTGGTCTCCGTGGCGTAGCCAAGTTCCGTATGAGCTTATACGTCTTCATCCCGCACATACTCAGGAGAATCGAGCGTTTCTTAGCCTCTTCAGTAATTCCGTTAGCATCGAAAAAATGTCCCAACCTTTCCTCATACTCCGTCCAATCCTCATCTCCCTCCATATGCTCTGCACAGGTTGTTGTCCGTCTTCCCGCCTTCCGTCCACTTCATGAATTCGGTTGTAGGGTGTGAATACGTCCTGATGTGTACTGATTCATGGGAACCCAATCTGACTTTTGCTTGAGGGATAATGAAGAAGGCCCCCTCAGTGATTGAAAAAATAAAACGTGGCCCGTCATAATTTCTATTTGAGCACCCCTGGTCTAAATAGTCGTTTGAACTAACCTAGTGAAAGCCAGGACATTAAATTATTTTTTTTTGTCGGGACCGAATATTAAAAAGAAGGAAAACCGGGACAGGTGGCAACCCTACACCAAATTGATTAAATTATTATTTTTTTATTCTATCGCCAAATTCGATGTAATAAGCCATGTTTTTGCCAGGACCGAATATTAAAAAGAAGGAAAACCGGGACAGTCCGGGAAAACCGGGACAGGTGGCAACCCTACACCGAATTGATTAAATTATTATTTTTTTATTCTATCGCCAAATTCGATGTAATAAGCCATTTTAACTATCTTATATCTCATGGTTGTTGTCTCATCTTATATCTCATTTATTCTGTTCAACTTCTTTCTTTACTTTTGAGTAGTGGTGGCCGTTAACGGCGTAAACGCCGAGGTGTCATGTGACTTCAAGCAAGCTTCCAATTGGCTGGTGACGAAAAGTTACTGAGCCAAATTGCTCAGCCGAGCGCACACGGTGAGATTTCGGGCACGCGTGCCTGAAAATATCAAACACGTTAGATAAATGTCTCAGAGGCACAAGAGGCAGAGAATTTTGTCTCAAGCGTCCGCAAATGGCGAGCAACTAGCTGAGCCTGTTTGCTCAGTAGTTGCTCGCTGTGTGCGGGGGGCTTAAAGGGAACCAGGACCTGTGAGGTCATCACTCTAATGACACACTGTCCACCAAAACATCATCCTGCTTTCATCAATGCTATCTCAAACATTAGCTTCAAAATGGAGTTGCTAACTTTAAATCTTTTAATAGACTTTTTAATACTCCTGTCTGAAGCTACTAATAGCATATGTGGGCTGAAAGGGCCCACTAAGATTTTTCTCTCCTGTTTGTGATCAGTTCCCAGGAAAGGAAAATGAAAAAGAAATGTAGTGGAGCTGCATTTGTGCTTGCTGCTGCTGTCCTTCCGTCTGCCATGTGACAGTAATGACTTTTCAGAGACTGGCATGTCTTTAGGAAAGCTACAAATGATTAGAAGGTTTTCTGCATGAGGTACAAAGCATAGAATTTCTGCTTCCTCAGCCAGCAGATATAAGAAAAAAAGGAGCACACACACACACACACACACACACACACACACACACACACACATACAGACGCATGCATGCACACACATATCAATGTTCAGGTAGACCCCCACAAGACTTCAAAGGCTCTCCATTCTTCATTTTCCACAAAAGTCACACATGCAGACACACACACACACACACACCTCTTCACACTCATACACTCACACTCACACACCTCTTCACACTCATACACTCACACAAACACACACACACACACACACCTCTTCACACTCACACATCTTGACACCTCACTGCATCAACATGATGCTTTACAGTCTCCAAAGCAGCATGGAAAATTTTTGTTTCTGGTTACCATGGAAATATGTGCCATCAGCGAGCTATAGGCCTAATAATAATCCCTGAGTTTGTGTCAGAGAGAACACCACAACACACAAAAACAAGACTTCTACAGCAGAGAGAACACCACAATACACAAAACAAAACTTTCACAGCAGAGAAAACATCTCAACACACAAAATAAGGCTTCCACAGGAGAGAAAACACCACAACATACACAACAAGTCTTCTACAGTAGAGAGAACACCACAACATGCCAAAACAAGACTTCCACAACAGAGAGAACACCTCAACACACAAAACAAGACTTCTACAGCAGAGAGAATCCACAACATGTAAAAACAAAACTTACACAGCAGAGAAAGACTTCAACTCTCTCCCCCACACACACAGAGCTTGTTTAAATTTAACAGATAAAAACATTTTTCATCATCTACTGCATCCGAGTCTCCTGTCCCAATGAAATAACACACACACACACACAAATGCACACATACACTCTTACACACACATTCACACGTCCACACACACGTTCATCTCCTACTGGGGTCTGGGAGCTTCACCTTCACACTAGACTGGATTAGATCCACTGATTCTACAGTGAGGAAAACAAGTATTTGAACACCATGTGACTAAGTTCTCCCAATTAGAAATCATGGAGGGGTCTGAAAGATGCATTAGGTGCATGCCCACTGTAAGAGACATAATCTAAAAAAAAATAATCTGGAAATCACAATGTATGATTTTAAAAATCATTTATTTGTGCCCTAAAAGACCTGTTAGTCCACCTCTAAACGTCCACCTCCACCCCACTTATTGATCTAAATTAGAAGCACCTGTTTGAGGTTGACCACTCCACATAATCAGTAAGACTCCAACTACTAACATGGCTAAGACCAAAGAGCTGTCCAAAGACACCAGAGACAAAATTATAGACCTCCACAAGGCTGGAAAGGGCTATGGGATGGGACATTTGCCAAGCAGCTTGGTAAAAAAACTATTGGAGCAATTATTAGAAAATGGAAGAAACTAAACATGACTGTCAATCTCCCTCGGACTGGGGCTCCATGCAAGATCTCACCTCGTGGCATACCAATGATCCTAAGAAAGGTGAGGGTTCAGCTCAGAACTACATGGGAGGCGCTGGTTAATGACCTGAAGAGAGCTGGCACCACTGTTTCTAAAGTTACTGTGGGTAATACACTAAGACGTCTTAGTTTAAAGTCAAGAATGGCACGGAAGGTTCCGCTGCTTAAATCAGCACATGTCCAGGCCTGTCTTAAGTTTGCCCATGACCATTGGATGATCCAGAGGAGTCAAGGGAGAAATGAGATGATACGGTCTCATTTTCAGATGAGACCAAACTAGAACTTTTTGGTCTTAATTCCACTCGCTGTGTTTGGAGGACAAAAATGATGAGTATGATACTCAAAAACACCATCCCTACTGTGAAGAATGGGGATGGAAGCATCATGCTTTGGGAGTGTTTTTCTGCACATGAGACAGGACGACTGAACAGTAATAAGAAGAGGATGACTATGGCCATGTATTGCGAGATTTTGAGGAAAAACCACCTTCCCTAATTTAGAGCATTGAAGATGGGTCGTGGCTGGGTCTTTCAACATGACAGTGGCTCCGTAAGAAGCAAATCAATGTTCTGGCGTGGCCTAACCAGTCACCAGACCTAAACCCTATATAAAATCTATGAAGGGAGCTCAAACTCTGTGTTTCTCAGAGACAGCCCAGAAATCTGGCTTATCTGGAGAAGATCTGTGTGGAGGACTGGGCCAAAATCCAAAATTGTTGTAAATGTAAACAAAGGCTACTGTACCAAATATTAAAATTGATATTCACAGGTGTTCAAATTGTTATTTGCACACATAAATTATTAAAAAATCATACATTGGATTTTATTTTTTTTGTTTATGTCTCTCACAGTCGACATGCACCTAAGATGAATTCTAAGTTGGAGAACTTGTGTAACAATACAAAGTCGGAGAGACACGTGCAGATCAAAAGGTCTTTAATCGGAACACAGAAATGTAGAGAAGGGCTGAAGACAGAGAACTCCGGGAGCAGGCAGGAGTAAAGGCAGGTGTAATCAGGCAACCAAATCCGTGGGAGCAGGCTAGAGACGAAAAACCAGGACAGAAGCAGAAGTCGGAACCAGAACTGTAGTCGTGGAAACGCTTGGTATGCACACATAATAATGAGGCAATACTTCGCAACTAACAAAAAGGGTGAAATCAATAATCCGGTGATTATGATCTTATTATGGCTTTTCGGGCTGGAGAGAGTGAGGAATTCTGGGTATTAGAGTCCGGTTGGATGTGTGATGTGACAGTACCACCCCCCGAGGCGTCCGGGACGGTAGTAGAACGAGAGCGGCCTGGACGCCGACCACTTCCTACAGCACCACTAACGAATCTTTTGTGGGGGCGGCCCCGGGGATGAGGGGCTGGCTTGTGTGGATAGCGGGCATGAAAGTCCGCCAGGAGACCCGGGGCCAGTACATCCTTCCGACGGACCCACCTCCTCTCCTCTGGGCCATATCCCTCTCAATCAATGAGGTACTCCAGGTTACCCCCTCGTCTTCTGGAATCCAGAATGAGGTTAATAGCATACAGTGGGGAAAATAAGTATTTAGTCAGTCACGAATTGTGCAAGTTCTCCCACTTAAAAAGATGAGAGAGGCCGGTAATTGACATCATAGGTAGACCTCAACTATGAGAAACAAAATGTGAAAAAAAAATTGAGAAAATCATTTTGTCTGACTTTTAAAGAATTTATTTGCAAATAATGGTGGAAAATAAGTATTTGGTCAATAACAAAAGTTCATCTCAATACTCAATATCCTCTGTTGGCAATGACAGAGGTCAAATGTTTTCTGTAAGTCTTCACAAGGTTGGCACACACTGTTGCTGGTATGTTGGCCCATTCCTCCATGCAGATCTCCTCTAGAGCAGTGATGTTTTGGGGCTGTCGGCGGGCAACACGGACTTTTAACTCCCTCCAAAGGTTTTCGATGGGGTTGAGATCGGGAGACTGGCTAGGCCACTCCAGGACTTTGAAATGTTTCTTACGAAGCCACTCTTTTGTTGCCCTGGCAGTGTGCTTGGGATCATTGTCATGCTGAAAGACCCAACCACATTTCATCTTCATTGCCCTTGCTGATGGAAGGAGGTGTGCACCCAAAATCTCACAATACATGGCCCCATTCATTCTTTCATGTACACGGACCAGTCGTCCTGGTCCCTTTGCAGAGAAACAGCCCCAAAGCATGATGTTGCCACCCCCATGCTTGACAGTTGGTATGGTGTTCTTTGGATGCAACTCAGCATTCACTGTCCTCCAAACACGACGAGTTGTGTTTTTACCAAATAGTTCTAGTTTGGTTTCATCTGACCATATGACATTCTCCCAATACTCTTCTGGAACATCCAAATGCTCTCTAGCAAACTTCAGACGTGCCTGGATATGGACTGGCTTAAGCAGGGGGACACGTCTGGCACTGCAAGATCTGAGTCCCTGGCGTCGTAGTGTGTTGCTGATGGTAGCCTTTGTAACGTTGGTCCCAGCTTTCTGCAGGTCATTTACTAGATCCCCCCTTGTGGTTCTGGGATTTTTCCTCACCGTTCTTGTGATCATTTTGACCCCACGGGCTGAGATCTTGCGTAGAGCCCCAGATCGAGGGAGATTAGTAGTGGTCTTGTAGGTCTTCCATTTTCTGATTATTGCTCCCACAGTAGATTTCTTCACACCAAGCTGCTTGCCTATTGCAGATTCAGTCTTCCCAGCCTGGTGCAGGTCTACAATTCGGTTTCTGGTGTCCTCCGACAGCTCTTTCATCTTCACCATAGTGGAGTTTGGAGTGTGACTGTTTGAGGTTGTGGGCAGGTGTCTTTTATACTGTTATCGACTTCAAACAGGTGCCATTAATACAGGTAATGAGTGGGGGAAAGAGGAGCCTCTTAAAAAAGAAGTTACAGGTCTGTGACAGCCAGAAATCTTGCTTGTTTGTAGGTGACCAAATACTTATTTTCCACCATTATTTGCAAATAAATTCTTTAAAAGTCAGACAAAATTATTTTCTCAATTTTTTTCACATTTTGTCTCTCATAGTTGAGGTCTACCTATGATGTCAATTACAGGCCTCTCTCATCTTTTTAAGTGGGAGAACTTGCACAGTTGGTGACTGACTAAATACTTATTTTCCCCACTGTAGATGGGATCCTCTTCGCTCATTATGGGAAGGGAAGGAACATCTGGAGATAGGTTCACTCCCAAGGGCCCTGGAATGACTGGCTTCAATAGAGACACGTGGAATGAACGTGACATACGACAGTGCCTAGGTAACTTGAGACGGTAGGTACTTGAGACATTAATATGTTTGTCGATTTCAAAAGGGCCCGTATATTTGGGTCCTAACTTCCGACAGAAGTCTGTTTAGCGGAAGTTGCGTGTAGATACCCATACCCGATCACCAGGATTGTATACAGGTCTCTCCTCTGCGCCAGTCGGCCTGGCCTCTTCTGTCGTTGCAATACCTGCTCTATCCGCTTGTGTGTCTTCTCCTACACCCTTTCACTGCGTCCCATCCAGTCATCCACTGCAGGTATGTTGGACATATCAGGGGACCAGGGGGCCATGGGTGGTTGGAACCCTAGAACACACTCAAATGGGGTAACACTAGTAGCAGAATTGGTAAGAGAGTTTTGTGCCATCTCCGCCCACGGCAAAAATCTGGACCAATCAGTAGGGTTGTTCATACAAAAACATCTCAAAAATTTGCCCAGCTCCTGGTTCATCCACTCGCATTGGCCATTGGATTGTGGATGGTAACCTGAAGTCAAGCTGACAGCCACCCCTATGCGTTCAAAAAATGCAGACCATACTCTGGAGATGAATTGGGGGCCCCTGTAGGAAAGAATATCCTCTGGAATCCCAAAGACACGAAAGACATGGTTAAACACTGCTTCAGCAGTCTGGAAAGCAGTGGGTAGAGTAGCGAATGGAATAAAACGTACAGCACGTGAAAAGCGATCCACAACAGTTAGGACTGCCGTGTTGCCTAAGGAACAAGGCAGGTCAGCCACAAAATCCACAGCAATGTGTGACCAAGGTCTCTCTGGAACTGGGAGAGGCATGAGTTTGCCTGCAGGTAAGGTTTTAGGGACTTTACTCTGACTGCAGGTAGAACAAGATGCAACAAACCAGTGCACATCTGTGACCAATGACTCTCACCAATACCGGCTGGACAACAGTTGTCATGTTCGTGTCTCCCCGGGGTGACCTGTCGTAGGAGATGAGTGAGCCCATGTGATAAGCTGCACCCTACAGGAGATGGGGACGAATGTCCTGTCTGCGGGACACTCAGGTGGAACCTCCACCTCCTGGAGTAGTCGCTCAATTTTTTAATCTATCTCCCACCTGATGGATGACAAGTGCACGTGCGGAGGAAGAATCAATTCTTCAATGGTCTCCTCCTCCTCACCAATCTCCTGGGATAGGCGGCACAGAGCGTCAGCCTTAGCATTACGTCAGCCTGGAAGATAACTGATTTTAAATTGAAAACGTGAGAAAAACAATGACCACCTTGACTGTCGTGCATTGAGACGTTTGGCTGTCTTTAAATATTCTAGGTTCTTGTGATCGGATAGTACTAAAAACGGATGATTGGCCCCCTGCTGCCAATGTCTCCACTCCTCCAATGCCAACTTAATGGCTAGTAATTCCCTCTCTCCAATGCCGTAATTTCGCTCCGCTAGAGACAACTTATGAGAAAAAAAAGCTACGGGGCGGAGCCTGGAGTGGACATCCCTCTGTGACAGAACGGCTCCCACGCCAACACTGGAGGCATCCACCTCAACAACGAAAGGCAGTGAAGGGTCCGGATGGTGCTGGTGCTGTCATCCTGTCACTGCTCGTGGTCACTCAAGTTTGTTGACGGTGCAGTGGATGGATGCCATTGTCTCAGAATGCTCCCAAGTCTATGTTATCTTCTGGTTCTGCTTTTTTCTACTAGGCTGTAATAATTTAACTTAATGCCAGAGTTGCTGCCACACTCCAGAAATGTTTATAATCTCATCTGTCCTGTATGTCCTTATACAGAGCTAATTTTCCATGTTTTATTTTCTCCACATGGCTGCCTGCCTACTCGAGGAACAATGAGATGAGGAGAGACAAGCGATCCATCCTGGGCCGGCCACCTCCTGCCTAACCGGATATGCCTACACCAAGATGGACATATCCCTTGCATCTTTTCCCTTTCGTTTTTTTTTCTTTCTGTCTAAATTGTTGTTGTTGTCATGGTGACCGGTGTCAGCCAGAGGAGGATGGGTTCCCCCCCTGAGTCTTGGTTCTTCTCAAGGTTTCTTCCTTGTGCCCTTAGGGAGTTTTTCCTTGCCACTGTCGCCCTTGGCTTGCTCACTGGGGGCTAGGACTCGAACACTTGTAAAGCTGCTTTGTGACAACAAGTGTTGCAAAAAGCGCTATATAAATAAAATTTGATTGATTGATTGTATTCAAGTGAGCCTGTGCGCATTGGGTCTGTGTAAAACAACTGCATTTTGAATATGCGTAAGTATGCAGTTGCTTGTGGTACTTTTTGTGGTACTAGCACCATTTTGGATACCACTAACCCATGTAGCCTATCTATTGACCTGGCACACTAAACCTACCTTACAGTCATTTAGAAAATTCTAAAACACTATTTTACAAAACATTAAACACAGTCTTTTACATAAAACACAACATTCAAAACTGAAAACCATGTGCATCTTTTGGGAAATACATATGAAAATCCAAACCCAGTCCTCACAGGTGAAAACATTTGTAGCTAATTTTTACAAATCTTTAGACATCAGAGCCTAATCCCTAAAAAGAGGCCACAATTTTGGTTTGTGCATCAATTAAGTCAAATACTGCATAGAGATGAAGATGAAGAGGATGAGAATGAGGAAGAGGATGGGCAACCATAATGGATGAGATCAGAGCCTCCCTTGAGCTGAGTTTTCTCGCAATGGGGCAAATTATTGACGTCTCGGCAGCATAGCTGTAGGGCTGGGCATCGTTCGACTCAGGTTCATGTGTCAAACAGGTTTGCCCCACTCAGTGAAACATCGGCTGAGTGACCTGTTAAAAGAGCTCTTGTTATAGGAGACTCACAACTTCGACACGTGAATGTAGCAACCCCTGTAGAGACACCAGCAGCCATAGTCAAGTGTATCCCGTGGACTAAATACTCCAAGATAGTCATACACATCAGCAGCAATGATGTGGGGTTAAGGCAGTCAGAGATTACGAAAGATAATGTTAAAGAGGTGTGTGAGTTAGGGGGGATGATGTCAGATGCTGTAATATGCTCTGGCCCCATTCCAGTTTGGTGTGGCGCCGAAACCTACAGCAGGTTATGGGCGCTACAGTGCTGGATGTCTAAATGGTGCTCAGAAAACAAAGTGGGTTATATAGACAACTGGACGCGTTTTGAGGGCAAGCCTGGCCTTTTGAAGCGGGATGGCATTCACCCCTCTTGGGTGCACCCCTGCTCATTTCTAGTAGCATATCTGCTAAGCTTAATAGTGGTAGTATAGGAGTAGCTAATGGGGATTGACAAACCAGAACTGAGGCCAGGCAGCAGATAAACAGGCTAAACCAACTGTCTGCGAACTGCAGGGAAACGTCACCTAGGTCATCCTGGATTGAAACTGTGTCTGTTCCTCGAGTATCAAAATTTAATCAATGTTAAATTTAATTATGCTCTGAGAATCATTTAAATCGGAAATTAGGACGGCTAAAGATCCCTGTCATCTAAGGCATTACTTGTTAATCAAATGATTACCACCCATAATCTATGCATGCTTTGCTTGACAGAAAACTGGACTCGGAAGTGTCTTCCTCAGGCAATAGATATGTTCATAACCCCCATCCAAATGGTCGCGGAGGTGGTGTCGCCACAATATATGATATAGGTGTCTCTCAAAAATTCGGCCTCAAGTTTAATTCTTTTGAACATCTCATCCTCACTGTATCAAATTTATCAACCAACAAGGTAGAGGTCTGCGCGGGACTGCTTTTTTAATCCCGCTCCCGCCCGCTCCCGCTTGTTTTAGACCCGCTCCCGCCAAAAAATCGCTTGTTTTAATCCCGCTCCCGCCCGCACCTGCTTGTTTTAATCCCGCTCCCGCCCGCACCGGCCAAAAAATCGCTTGTTTTAATCCCGCACCCGCCCACCACATACACATTTCTGTCGCCCCCGCCCACAATCCTAATATGAATTGAATTAATTAGATTTAGTACTTGAAATTTTCTTATGTATTTATTAAAACAGCAATATAGCGATTGATCGCGCTGTCCCATTTCTTATCACAGTCCAAACACATCCCTTTAGGTGACGTACACCAACACTTTCTGACATGTATCACAACAAGCCGATTTCCATCTCCATTAATTACAATGGAATATGACTTCCATACATCAGACTTTCCTGTAGTTGGCTTAATTGTGGTGTATTTGCCTGTTTTAATAGAATTTTCCACAGCTGAAACTGGTTGACCGTCTACAGCAGGGGTCGGCAACCTATGGCACGCGTGCCACCATTGGCACATCGAGGCATAGTCACCGGCACGCGACACGCTGGACCAGCATCAGCAAAAATATATTTTTTAATATAAATTATTATATTAATGGATTATACTTTCGCGAGTGACCGTAGCGCGCGACTCCGCACGCACACCTCGCGCGAACGGCGGAGGCGTTTAAACTTGGCGATCGATCGCGATATAATACTTTGTGTCGATTTACACCCCCCCCTCCTCGGTCAACAATTTAAACTTGCCGCCATAGTGGCACACTCATTGACTGGACATGTTAAAGTTGGCACTCCATGTCTCAAAGGTTGCCGACCCCTGGTCTACAGTCTCTGCCATTTCTGTATCAAAATGACAAAATGACGCACACTTCATGTTCACGTGATCAGTTGCTTAGCCAATATTTTGAATTAGTTTATTGCTTACGTACTGAATGATTAGTTGTTTTCGTCCCGTTCCTTATGCATGGAAATCATTGCGTTGTTATTATTATAATTTTCTAGACTATTAATTTGCGGGATTTTTCTACATGTATATGTGGTCCCGCTCCCGCATCGCCTGGACTAATTCAACTCCCGCTCCCGCCAATAACAATTCAATTCTGTCCCGCGCCGCAAGATATTCTGTCGGGTCCCGTGGGACCCGCGGGATTACCGCGGGAGTGCAGACCTCTACAACAAGGCAACGCAGTCATTTACGTTAATTACTATTTACCACCCCCCTGGTTCATACTCCCTGGACTTCCTGTCTTATGTCGTGCTATCAGCTGATAAGGTGATTATAGTTGGTGATTTTAACATAGATTTCGAAAATCTACATGACTCTTTTAGCATAAACTACCCTATTATGCAGAAGCGCCCCCTAGTGGGCCCGCCGGCGGGCCCAGCTCCTTTACGGCGATATAAAACATATTAAACATTAATGAATCTCCGAACAAAAGCGCTTAAATCAAAATTTCCTATCCCATCTACATGCCTACCGAGTTTCAGCCGTCTACGTGCAGCCGATCGCGAGATATCCGGCTTTGAAGTTGACCACAAAAGTGCACCCCGCGAGGGGGTCTCCCGACATATCCGTTTACAAAACATATTTATGTTGTGAAATGTCTTAATGTTTTGTCACCTAAAAATCGTTTACTAATAAGGCTTTAATTTAAGACCTTAACAGCGTAGATCCGTTGTGGTTAAGTACCTTAAAAAGCTTGCTCACCTCACTGCAAAATTTTCCAAAATCCGCTTCCTGAATGAGACACTCCGACAAATCTGCCCCCTAAGCGTCACAGAAGCATTCTTAACGCTGATTTGACCCCTCATTACAAAGCTGCAGCGGTTCTGCTTTGATTTGAGTGGTTTTTATTGGTCTAAAGTGGGGTAGTGACTTTGAATGACAGGTTTTACAACCTCTCCCACGGCGAGGTGCGAAGGGGAGGGGGGGAGGGTGAACCAATAAGCCCACAGAGACAAGCTGGAGCCTCAGAAGTGATTGAAAGCTGTTCTAACCAATGGTGTACATCCTTCCGAAGCTAACCAGCCCTCATATGACATGATTGGTCAAGTATATTTTTAAATTGAGCCCTCGGAAACTGGCGCTTCATTTCCAATTTCGGCCGCTAGCATAGCAACATAAGCTAACCCTTTGCTAACCTAAGCTAAGCTCCCCAGAACACACTGTTCGGCGAAACTGAAGCAGCCATGGATTATTTTGTTCGTTTTTATGCGGATTGTGGATACTTTTGAACATAAACGGATTACTTTGTGTGGAATATATGAGCAATTTTCGGAATTTTCGCCAACCCGGAAGTGAGACGGTACACCGGCTACGACGCGATTCTACGTACTGTGAGTAACAATGGATAATTTTTCATAAGCGATATTGTACAAAATATATATTCTAATACTAAACATTAACTAAGCGTTAGATTATAAACAGTTTTAGAGCGTTTGAGTGCTGCAGCACTCTGTATCGTGTCGGATGCTACCGGAGTTGGCTACGGTAACCTAGCTTATGCTGTCGGACTATATTGGACATAAATATGATATCATAACGTTCATATTTGGACATGAAATTTAGTCATTGGAATTTTCTGGTCTTGCTGTAATATGTGCAGCATTGTTGTTTGTCGTAGCTCCTCGGTTTCGTGTAAGGAATTTGTTGGCATGTTAGCTTAGTTGGCTAATGGTGTGTGTCGGGCGTGGCATATTTAGACATGGGTGTGGTGCACTTGACATACCTTGGATAAAGCTGAATAACTTTTCAATGCTTGCATGGATTTGCTCCATTTTTTCTGTGTTGTTAGAAAAGACCCTAGCGAAATTTATTGTAATTTCTGATACCACATTTGAATAACTATGTGAATATACATTCCAGTCATGTTCAAGTTCAAGTCAGCATTTGTGACATTCCTGGCATATTAGCATCTGCAATAGAGGCTCTAAAATAAACCAAATTATGTGAATATGATACTGAAGTGTATTAATATGTTCCCCCAACTGCCTACTTCAGTTTGAGCCATGAATGATAATTTTCCTATATGTACAACTTGAGATATCTAGTTTTAATGTGAACTATGTCAAAAATGTTAAAAATGGCCACCGGGCGTGCGAATCTGCAGTATAAGGTTAAAGCAATTCTTGATTCAATGGGTATCACTCAGAAAGTGATGTGTCCTATGCATAATTGTAGTCATACTTTAGACTTGGTCTTATCGTTTGGTATCAACATATTCAGTTTAGCAGTACTTCCTCAGAGCGAGGCCATTGATACTGCGCTCAATGATACTTTACCAGATCTGACTAAAAATTATCCACCTGTAGCTCCAGAAGGACTAGAGCATTTTACAGAGCATGTCGAGACTTCATACACGTCGAAACTCTTCATACAGCTTTAGACAAGGTTGCACCATTGTAATATAAGCAAGTCAGTGAGAGAAGAATAACGCCTTGGTACAACAAGCACATGCTTAGTTTCAAATAAGCGATGCAAATCCTGGAGCATAAATGGTGAAATTCTAAGTTAGAAGTAGGGGTGTATTCAACTAAGGATTTTCATAGTCGAATCTGATTCATCAGACATTGTTTATCTATGGGCTTGGTTTGGCCCCCTGTTTGTTCCGCTGTTGGAATCATTTGGTTCTGGTACCACTGGTGTTTATTTCTAGTCTTCTTACTGCGTTTCATGGTGTCTGACAATTTTCCTTTGTCTTTGGATTTTCTTTCTGTGGATGGTTTTGTTTTGCATGCCATGGTGTTCCACGCATAGAAAGAGGGTACTGTAACGGTTGCCTCTGCCCTCCTTGTCAATTATGTTTATGTTTTGTTTGTTTGTTGGTTAGGTTTGTTGTGGTATGTTTTGTTAATGCCCCTTGTTATTCTTTTCAGCTGTGTTTTGTTCAGTTTTCTTTAGTAATGGTATTCATATTCTTTGTCAATATGGTCAGAGCAAACAACTGCATACGTTTCCGACAACTACAACAGCACATAATTTGTTGTGCTTCACCTCCACCAAACTCTCTATTGCTGTTGAGTTCTTTTTGGCATGGAGGTGGTCGCCAACCCCACCAATGCAGATCCACTCAGATGGAAGAAACTTGAGATAATTTTGTCTTTTTTTTGTTGTCCATGTGTTTACAGAATATATAGCATGTGTTGTACCAAAAAAAAAAAAACCTTCCCCTTGTAATTGCATTTTACTTTATGGTGTAAACATGCTGAATATACAGAAATAACCTCAATATTGAATTTTCATGTATCTGTGAGACATGAAAATAGGAGCGCGCTCAACCTTACCTGTCCAGCCCCCAAAACATCAAATCAACATAATCCCAAAGGAACATCAATTTCAACTCAATTCCTAACTCAATTCCATAGAGCTAGAAATTATAGTACAAGGCTCATAGCTCAACTCTTACTCCAGGTTGTTAGAGCAAACATTTACAGGCTAGAGCAGCATGGCCCAAGCTTTTCTTCCTCTGTGTTCTCTCCCTCAAGTCTTCTCCTCTCTTTCGCCCTCTAGTGGCATCTTAAAAAGGCAAGGCTCTGCCCACAGACCATCTCCTAAAAAAAAAAAACACTGGCAGATGTGCACATGCACATAACAATACTCATCTATATGCTATCAATGTACTTGGTATATCCCTCTCGTATGCTTAAAGTATACCACAAGTACACTTATCAATATACTGCCATTGTACTAGTTATATACTTTGAGTCTATTTTTATTGTATACTTTAAGTATACTTGTGACGATGGGGTCGTGGCGAAGGATGAGACACTGAATCCTCCTTTAGACTGACGTCACTTTTATTTCAAATAGTAATTGCGCAATAGCGCACACGGAACACGTACACACACACACTGAGACGTGTAGACTTTAGACAACGACGAGCACAGGACACTGCGCGAGCGCACATTAAATAGACAGACCACATTAGCCCCATGTGATTACGAGACGATTCACAGGTGAGACACATTATTCACACAACAAAGCTATCACCACGGAGTTCCGAAAACGCAGACAGAGCACGTGGACAACGTTTACACACGCCCAAAAGGGAGGGGCCGGGGTCCTCAACGTGACAGACGCCCCCTCCAAGGGCACTACCCGTCCCGGGGTGCCAACAGGACCGAGTGCCCCGAACCCACGACGATGGGCGGATCCGACGCGCTCAGTCCTGCGTCTGGGAGGTGACTGCCCTCGGGGAAGCGTCCGCCACGGACCGCCTAGAATACCCTCCCTGGGAACATAGGGGAAAAGACGTTAGACACGTTACACGGGACATTCACAAACACGCACACAGGCACATTGACACATAGAGGAACGAATGGGAAAAATGGGTTAGGAATACAGACGGGAAGACTGACGAACACAGGCACACACACACATGAAACAGGCGCCAGGCTGCGCGCCAGAAGGATAGCGATGAGGGGAGTGAGATCGGGAGCCACTGGTGCTGCAGGCGCTGCGGTGGGCGGTGCTCCTCCTGCCCTTGCTGCAAACCCTCCACCGGGCGCAGCGCGGTTGGCCGACGCGGCAGGTGCAGCGCGGTAGGGCTCTCCTCCTCCTCCGTGTAGGAGCCCTCGGACGGAGGGTACTCCCCATTCTCCTCCTCCTCCCCACCGTCTTCCTCGGGGCATGCGGAGCAGTCCGACGGGGAGGGGTACTTCTCCTCGTCACACTCCTGCTCCTCGCCCTCTTCCTCGCCCTCCTCGACGGGGGGAGAGGGAACTACGGGCGGAGGGAGGTAGTCCTCTTCCTCTGACTCCTCCTCCTCCTCTTCACCGTAGTCGACGGTGGAGACATCGTCTAGCGACGGAGGGTAGGCTTCCTCCCCCTCCCCACCGTAGTCGACGGTGGAGGCTTCGCCTAGAGACGGAGGATAGTCCTCTTCCTCCTCCTCCTCGCTTGGCGAATCCTCCTCCCCAAACTCGCTCTCTGGAGTGCTCTCCGTCGAGCAAAGCACGAACGCCCCCATCCTCAGAGGCGAGGGTTCGCGGGAAGGAGAGGGGTGTCGCTCTCGCCATATCCGCCGTGCCTGCTCGTGGAAGTTGTCCGCTATCTCGGGGACGGAGGATTCCCGAGCCATGCGCAGCATATAGGCGCATAGCGGGTCCTGCTCCATGAGCTCGGGGTTGGCGGTGGCTTGGCAGCGCTGGCCAGGAGAAGAGGCGCGATGGCGCCGCTTGCTGGCTCGATTGCCCCTCTTCGGTCGAGTGGCATAGCCCGGCATGGTGTCTCACACGGCTCGTCGTTATGTGACGATGGGGTCGTGGCGAAGGATGAGACACTGAATCCTCCTTTAGACTGACGTCACTTTTATTTCAAATAGTAATTGCGCAATAGCGCACACGGAACACGTACACACACACACTGAGACGTGTAGACTTTAGACAACGACGAGCACAGGACACTGCGCGAGCGCACATTAAATAGACAGACCACATTAGCCCCATGTGATTACGAGACGATTCACAGGTGAGACACATTATTCACACAACAAAGCTATCACCACGGAGTTCCGAAAACGCAGACAGAGCACGTGAACAACGTTTACACACGCCCAAAAGGGAGGGGCCGGGGTCCTCAACGTGACAATACTGTTATAAACATTGGTTATTTCACTAATTTACTTTAAGTTTGCTTGGCATATTACTTGTAGCTTACTATTTATGTACTTGAAATATACTCCTTAAAGTATTCCTAAAGTTTACTGTATGTACACAAGATTGTGATGCATTTACAAAATCACAAGTCAGAATGTTGAAAACAAGTTCAATATATTTTCAAAAACAAATACATATTTGCCGTATGGCAGGAAGTGCAATATAAAATGGAAGCGATAACGCTAAGTCTCAGGGAAAAGGGAGATTTTAATGAATGCGCAAACCAAAAACCCGTGACACAATCCAAATGAAGGATACAATGACCAGCAGTCAACTGGTACAAAGACAAGACATATATAGACAAACAAATGACCATCAGGTGAGGCAGATCATAGACCCCGCCCACCTGAGGGACGAACACAACAAAACAACTGCCGCTGTGGACGGGGATGACCAGTAGGGGTCTTAATTATACTTGAACTTATTATACTTGAAGTTTATATTGATCAAAAGTTTAAGTACAAGTAAAGGCCACATACACTTACACTATTCTGTATATTTGTCAGTATAAGCCAAGCATACTTGAGTAAACTCAAGTATAACTGTGTTAAGTACAGCACTTATCAGTGATGTACTTAAGATAATTGGCTGCTGTGTGTTAAGTTTTGACAAAAAGAGATGTCTGCACAAAACTGTAATGCCAGAGTTGCTGCCACACTCCAGAAATGTTAAAATTTCCTCTGTCCTGCATATAATTCCATACAGAGCTAAAGAGCCGAACTTGATTTAGATTTTTTAACTTGATCCATTTGTGTGCCCCGGAAGTTACTGATTTGTTTATTTATCATGGGCTTTGTTTGACTGGTTTGACTGCAGTAAAGTTGGTTTCACATTCGCATATTCGGAATTCTTTCTTCAATTACTTTAAGACAGTATCAGCAAAAGTGCCAAAATGTGCAAATTCTCATTTCTGGCAAACAAAACAAATACCTACAAATTTGTTTACACCAGGAATCAGGGCTGGACTGGTAATCTGGCATACCGGGCATTTGCCTGGTAGGCCGACAGTCCTCAGGGGCCGATGGATTTTTTTCTTCCGTTTTTTCTAATAGACCGGCCCACAAGTTAGAGAGGGCGGCCCATTGGCCCATCTTCAATATAGACAGTGGACTGAACCAATCAGACTATAGGACGAAAGCGGCCCCACCCTTTATCTGCGTGGTCCGCTGTAACTCCCGCTACGTTCAGTGTTGAGCACGTTGTTAAAGGAGAGGCAGCATGGAGCAACAGAAGTGGCAGAAAGGGGATGCGGAGAAGTTACGTGCAAAGAAATTGAAGAGTCTCAATGTAGATCAGGGATGTCAAAGTCAAATACACCGAGGGCCAAAAAAACTAATTTGTTACAAGCCGAGGGCCGGACTGGTTCAATGTTTATTAAAACATATTAAAATGATTGCACATAGCCTACTGAATCAAGACCTAACACAGTGTATATTATTTAATGCTTAAATGAATAAAGCAATATTTTCTTATGCATCTGTCAGTAATTTCAAGTGAAAATATTTTTCAACAAGCAAACATGAATAAAGTAATAAAGGTTTGAAAAGTGCTGGAATTTAAGCTAAAGTACTTGAAAATGCTTGAAATTGTAACTACTTAATTTCACAACAAATAGCTATCTGACTGAACAGTTCTCTTATTACGTTAACAAATACGAGCCTCTTGTAATTCCAGGACGAAACATGAGAGAACGTGAAGACGTTAAGATTGGGCGTTTTGAAAATAAACCACCATTAAATAATGTGAATAAAAAGCGAATTATTTCGAATCATTTCGAGTATATGTATAAATATTTAACTTAATTAAGTTTAACGTGCTGGGAAATATTGAAATGGACCTTGGAGGTGACGTACAAGTGCTCGAATTCCACCTTGTAAAGGTGCATGAACCCTGCAAACATGACTTTGTTCATTGCGCTGAGGCGCGGCGCGCGCAAAGTACAAAATTCGAGAGATGCACGACCTCGTGAATCGACAGCGCGCGAGACGGTCTCGCACGAGCTAAACCACTGCGATTACGTTATTTTCGCCGCGCTGACCCTCGCCGCTTGTGCGCGCTGCAGTGACTTCGCGGGCTACCGTTGCATTGTGGGGAATGTAGTGCTTGTGCGTGCAAAACACCAGCGGGCAGCTGTGGCCTGCGGGCCGGTTCTAATAGTAATTAAATATCATCCAGGGGGCCATAGATAATCAATTCACGGGCCGGATCTGGCCCGCGGGCCTTGACTTTGACATATGTGATGTAGATGCTACAAAATGTGTAAAAATCACGGACATGTTCGCTGCTGTAGCCTCCGCGTCCTCTGTAGGTGAAGACAGCAGCAGCAGACAGGGAGAGCAGCAGCCAGAGATGCAGGCTTGTGAAAGAGAAACCGAGGGACAGACTGAGAGGGAAAGTGTAGTACGTAAGCAGGTAGTAATGTTAGGATAACACAGACTTTATTACATGAGAATGATGAGCAATGGCGATTGATTAGTATTAATTGGTATTTGCATACTTCCCAAAATCTGGCAGCTACACGCCCTTATTCTGATAAAATAGCAAATGGTCAAGACTGAGAAGTGTTGGATAAGCAGCAAGTGTCCATTTTAGGCTATCATAGCATTTTAGATATTTAGGTTAAAGGTGTGTTGAAAGGCTGCACAGTAGTTTGAATTTGTAGCTTCTATGCTGTGGTTCAACATGTTTTAAAAAGCACTCAAAACAAGTAAAATTACAGATTTTAAAACTTATAAATGATAAATAAAAGCTTTGCAATTTAAGCATGACTACAGTAAGTGTAAAAAAATATAAAAGTAATATTAGCAAAAGATATGCCCACACTGAATAAGTGTAAAACGGTGTCAAATGCTTTTAAGACATGTTTGCGTTGCATGAATTCATATGTTTGTAGCCAGATACAAATACATGTTATAGGTGTTCAAAGGAGGGAGCACCTTTAACCTGAAGAATTAGAATTGAGTTGTTAAATTGGAGAAATTCAGAAAATACATATTAGAGATTATTTCAATAAAATCATAAAAAGTGGTTGTGATATGATAATGTTAAGATTGAATCCAATGACTTTAACCAGTAACTTTTTAATTTTTTTTTTTCCACGTCGTACCCCACATACATAAAATACAAGTTGGTTGTGCTCCACTAATTATGAGAGGCCCGTCTAAACCAAAAAAAATTTTGTCCCAGTCCAGCCCTGCCAGGAATATACATATTTTAAGTTGTAGACAACATTTTATTTAAAATGTACTATTGTGACCGCTACAACGTCTAAGGCACCGTCTACAAACTACATTAACACGGTTAACACGGATGCAAGTGGTGGTAGTAAAGGCCCCAGAGCCCTGTGCACTCTGTTTTTTTTTTCAATAATTTCAATAGCTTTTCAATGGTCCATCATAAGAGCACCAAACAAGTTGTATTACACAAAGTGCATCCTAAATAACAATCTACAACTTTTATATGGGTATTTCTACCTTGCACCAATTTGTGGTGGTCAGTTTTTGTCTAATTATGTCAATAGCTTTTAAACGGTGCATCATAATGTGGCACGGTTGTAAGTGTACCTGCAGCGCAATACCATCACGCCCGCTGTAGGTGAGGCTTGGCGCCAAAGGGGGGCGATAAAAGGGAGCACACTGTGGTGCATTCACTTCCTGTCTGGGTACACGAAGGCCTGGCAAATTGTTTGGTGGGTGAACGTTGTGGCTGGAGGAACTGAGGCGGTATTGGCGCCCATCCAATTGAGAAGCAGAGTTATATACAGCGGATTCAACTGGTAGGTCGCTGGATTGTCGTACGGAGACGTGCTGGTGAGTGGCTATTGGGAAGCATGGTTGATTAGCTTCTGTGCTAACTGGCTACACCTTTGCTCGCATAGATTGCGAAGCGTTGACGTCAATAGTGACCTAACAGGTGTGGATGTGAGCGTTGCCTGCGTATATATCGGGTATGTACCTTTTAAACAATATAATATTGCGTTTTGACCATTTATTGGTGGATGGCTACCATGCATGTGTTCGTGGGTTTCGTAGCATGTGCTTAAATGCTGTTGTGTTCGTGTTACAGCTACGGAGCCAGCCTCTAAGGGCAGAGTGAACAATTTCATCTTGAACGGAGTGGAGCTGCAGTTGGGGTGCTTGCAGGCCACTGTTTTTCCCTACCCAATATTTTTAATTATTTGCTGCATTTTAAGAGATTGGGGTTCACGACAGGGTGCTGATGTGTGCAGCAATATGAGTATATCTGCTGCCAAACCCACTATTTTATAGTCTTTTGGGGGTTAAGCCTGTGCTAACTTGCGTAGCGCTACGAGTATATCTGCTGCCAAACCAGCTATTTTATAGTCTTTTGGGGGTTAAGCCTGTGCTAACTTGCGTAGAGCAACGAGTATATCTGCTGCCAAACCAGCTATCTTATAGTCTGTTGGGGGTTAAGCCTGTGCTACTTTGCGTAGCGCTACGAGTATATCTGCTGCCACACCGGCTACTGTATAGTCTTTTGGGGGTTAAGCTTGTAGCATAACAATAACAGTTGTGATAGTCCTGCACAGATCTTTTATGTCCAGTATCTGGTTATTTTTATTTGTTTGTTTGTGGTCAAGGCTTGGGCCACTCTAGCGTCCAGGTTGTGCTCTTTGTGGGAGTGTTGTGTCTAGGTTGTGCCCTATGTGGGGTGTTTGCTGTGGCAGTGTGGCTTTCTTGGTGAGCACAGTTGGTGCAGCCGCTTGGTGTGGTTGCAAGGATTTGGTGTAGTAGAATTGGCGTTTGTGGTCATTTGGAAATGAACACTGTGGGTGGTACATAGCCTTGGCCACGGGGTTTTTAGTCTGTGCAGTACTACCTAGTCTTTGTAATAGCTTAACTAGCTTATCCCCCAATAGAGTGTCTATTTTTGTTGCAAGGTTTGTATATTTTTATATTTGAAATAAAAGATATTGTGATCCAATTAGATACCTGTTGTGTTATTGGCTGGTTCTTTTCACTCATTTATTTGAGTGGCCTAGCACGGGGTCCCCTTCCCCATCTTATAGGGGTGGCGTAGTCAAGGGCTATATGCATTGTGGGTGTGCATAAGTGGGTGTGTCGGTATTGAGTATACTCTGAGCCCGGTAAACTAAACAGCACACCATCACAATAAGATCATAAAACAAGTTCTGCTATATTAAGCGCAATCCTAAGCAACAACCTACAAGTCAGATATGGGTATTTCTACCTCTGTTGCCCGGTTCACACTACACGATTTTAGGCTGGTTTTTCAGTCGCCGACAGCATGGGCGCAGATGGAAATTCTGAAGTGAGGGGGACCAAGCTGTACAATATATACGTTTATGCTTGTAGATGCTAGATTTTGGATGGGGTCAATATAAATCTGGAGGGGACATGTCCCCCCCATCCCCAGTGCCATCTGCGCCCCTAGCCGACAGTCGCCGACTGTTTTTTGTAGATCGCCGACAGAAACTGTGGTCGGAGGCAAATCGGCAATCACTCGGAGCTCGCTCAGTCGTGTAGTGTGAACTGCTGAAAGACGCTCGCCGAGCCGTCGCCGAGTGGTCGCCAACTCATCGCAGACGACTGGCAGATATCTAGCATGTTTAATATCTAGCCCAGTCGGTGACTGAGAGTCAGCAGCAGCGTCTAGCTACAGCCAATGGGAATCGCGGCACCGCTGAAGATATCTCTGAAGAATGTAAAAAACTTTCAAGAATGCTTTCAAAACAGTAACCCAGCAAACACATAAAATCCTCACCTTTCTTACAACTTTACTACAACGCTGTGTTTAAGTTATTGTGACAGCACTGGAGAAATAGTGCAATTGATTATATCTATGTTCACTGCAACGGAGAGATGAAATAATTCTGGCAACTTGGGACTATGGAGTGTTTAAACGGTAAAAAAATCATAATAACGAAAATGTGGAGTACATGTACATTGTTTTTTTTCTTCTACGTGGTATAGGTCTTCATGGGTTCGAATCCCACTTCTGAGATCCTTTTGGGGCAGTCAAGGTCCTGTGGTAGGGAACTGGTCTTGTGACTGGAGGGTCGTGGGTTCAATTCTCAGGCCTGAGGCCATGACTGAGGTGCCCTTGAGCAAGGCACCTAACCTCAACTGCTCCCCGGGCGCCGGGCTAGGGCTGCCAACCGCTCTGGGCATGTGTGTGCCACTGCCCCCTAGTAATCACTAGTGTGTGTTTGTGTGTGTGTTCTAATTGCACAGATGGGTAAATGCGGAGGACAAATTTCGATTGCGGTGAAAAATCACAATTGACAAATATGGCACAATTCACATTAGTGTCCTGTTCCGTGTCCGCTGTCCCTGTCACTTGCCGTACCCTGTTTTGTCCTAGTCAGTTCCCTTGTCCTGTTTACCCTTGTGCGCCCCAGAGTGGCATGCGTAGAGGGGGGGTACTGTCATGTAGGGCTACGCATCCTTCTCTAACTGTCCTTTCGGGTTCCTGCTCCTCGTGTCTGTGTTGTTCCTTGTTCGTTGATCCCGCCACCCAGACTGTTGCATGCCCAGAGTGAAGTATGGTTTGTGCTGCCATATCATGGCATTCCCTTGGCCCAATACTTGTGCTAGATGGGCGCGTCACTGCCAAGGATTACCAAACCATTCTGGAGGACCATGTGCATCCAATGGTTCACACATTGTATCCTGAAGGTGGTGCTGTTTATCAGGATGACAATGCACCATTACACACAGCAAGACTAGTGAAAGATTAGTTTGATGAACATGAAAGTGGACGTTGAACATCTCCCATGGCCTGCACAGTCACCAGATCTAAATATTATTGAGCCACTTTGGAGTGTTTTGGAGGAGCGAGTCAGAAAATGTTTTCCTCCACCAGCATCACAAAGTGACCTGGCCACTATCCTGCTAGAAGAATGGCTTAAAATCACTATGACCACCAGTGTTGCGAATAATGCCGTTAAAAATAAAGCTGTTAGGTAACGGCGTCATTTTGTCAGTAACGGGATAATATAATTAATTACTTTTCCTGTTGTTACAACGCCGTTGACGTTACTGGTCATTAAAAGCGGTGCGTTACTATATATTAATATACTAACAGTAATGTGAGCGGACGGCTGCTCAGGCTAGTGAGAAATAACAGATCTCGATAGGTCACAGTTCTCTGTGTGACACCTGTTTAACTTAACAAGTCAGTAAGCGATTGGCTGAGGTGGCATTATGGTAGCCAGTCAGAGCCAGTGTTTTTACACGCGTGCCGAAGCACACCAGTGACACACCAAACGGAGAAGAACCAGAAATGGCGAGTCAGGAGCAGGTCGAAGAAAAATGAGCATTTTCACAACATTATTTAAGAAAATACTTGAAGTTCCTGAATGTCTACCAGACTGGGTATTTGATTTAGTTAATTAATAATAGAGGTTTTATTGTTAAGTTTACTTCTGTTGTGAACAAACCAGTTGTCTCAGGTTGAGAGAATTTAATTTAATTTGATAGATGTAAATGCACTTTATATAGTGTTACTTTTATTTATTTATTTATTTATTTACAAAGATTTGGGATTTTAAAGGATTTTATCCTGCACTGGTCTGTTGATGTGCAATAAATTTCAAAAGTTAAACACCTTTCTGATCTACTCATTTCAACTGACTGAAAATTGCTTTTTCAAAAAATCCTTATTCATTGGCATATAACTTGTTTTTTTATTGTAATGCAAATAGTTACTTTCCCTGGTAACGAGTTACTTTTGTTATAGAGTAATTCAGTTACTAACTCAGTTACTTTTTTGAACAAGTAGTGAGTAACTATAATTACCTTTTTAAAGTAACATTCCTAACACTGATGACCACTGTGCAGGATTTGTATATGTCATTCCCAAGACAAACTACAGCTGTTTTGGCCCCAAAAAGAGGCCCTACACCATACTAATAAATGATTGTGGTCTAAAACCAGGTGTTACAGTTTCATTGTCAAACCCCTGTAGATGTTGCCATATGGGAAAGGCTTTTCATCTAATATTTGTGTGTAGAGTTTGAATGCAAAAATAGTTTGGTTTTGTCAAGAGTTTGACAAATTTTGGTGTGTGTTAAATGTGTTAAGTTTTGACAAAAGGAGACATACTTTCAGAAATTGGGTCTTAATATCTGCAAAAAACTGTAATTCCAAACAATATTGACTACTTATTTCATACGGTCATAAAATATTGTAATGACCATGATAGTTCCTGGGCAGTGTTGTGGCAACTTCATAATGTGTGCAGCTAGAACTAAGGTGTTCAACATTTCCCTACAACCCTGCCTGCGTCATCATCTTTCTCAACACAGAGCACAACACACTCATTCTCCATCACAAGAGATAGACCAGATCCGTCCAGGTTTGTTTCCACCGATGGGGGAGCATGACAGGGGTGGATGTGATGCTCCCCTGCTGGTTGGTCAGAGAAGACATTGGCTGTGATGTCAATGAGTTCTTGTAGCCAGACCCAAATACAAGACAAGATGGGCCTTAATTTTGTATGTTGAAGTTATAAGACTTGTTTTGGCTTTTGTAACTGTGTACTACATCTATAAGGGAGTACTTTTACACACTGAACAGGTCCTAGTATTTTCTGTTTGTTCCATCAGTCTGTATTAAAGGCTGTTCATGTGATATTTATACAGATGAAATACAAATTTGATTAAATGTTTGCTTTTTCCAAAAGTGTGAGACATGTTGCATGTGTGTGGTGAGAGAAAAGATGCTTCTTTCAGATCTCACCCCTTTGTCTCTTGGAGATTATTTATCGTCTGCTGTCTATCAACCCCTGCTCTGGCAACCATCAGAATCCCTGAGAAGTGTTGATGGTTGCCCGCCTTTGCATGCCCAGCACCTCTGTCCTTTGTTTGTATATCCTTTGAAGTCTTAACCCTAAGGTGACGACTATCAACTACCCAACCCAATGTAGATTGCCCAAGTGCCCTCACCTTCATCCCACAGTAACCCCTCCTTAAACTTCTCTTCCTCCTCACCATCATCCCCCATTTACCTACCTTAAACTCCTCATCTTCCTTCTCCTTCCTCCTCCCACATTCAACAATGTATATAAGGTTTTCCACCTTATGTTACATGCTCTGTGTGTCAATAAACTTGTCAACACTGAAGCCGTCCAGTATCCTGACTCCTGAATCTGATTCCTGAAGGCCGAATTTCTAACAGTGGCCTTGGCTGCTGTGTGTTAATTTTGACAAAATAATACATAGTTTCAGAAATTGGGTCGCAACTGCAAAAAACTGTAATACTGACTTTGTATTGGCATGGCCGTGGGTGTTGAGCTGATACAAAAATATCAGGTACTGTAGTCTTAGTGGGGTTTTTGAATTGTCCGTACTGGATTGTCAATGTCGGTAACATTACTGGGTACATGTTCCATCTGGCATGGTATGGTACAGCACATCATGGAGTGCTACAGTATAGTATAATATAGTACTGTATAGTATGGTAAGGTATGCTATTGTTATGTTATGGTATGGTACAGAAGGGTATGATAGGGTATGTATGGTATAAAAAATATCCAGTCTACATTGGAAACTTAGTGCTAATGAGTTCCTGGAGCATGATATCACAAACTGGACATGGCAACAGGTTTTTTGAATAAAGTGATGGGCAAGCTTACTCATACACAAACAGATCATTTGTCTTAAAAGTCGAGAGTAAAAAAGGATGTGTTTCTCTTCATTCCACTCATTGCTTTCATCCTTTCAAAGTTAATTATCCTTGTCCATATTTTTCATGAGTTTCATGTGAAAATTCATGAATTTGTTCTCAATTTGTGTCTTGTTCCATTCCATCAGGTACTGTGGTGTGTGATAGCGAAAGAGAGAAGATCCTTCATTCTTTACTTTATGAACTGCAGCCAATGATGAGATCAGACTACACAGCTCCTAAAAATTCCCTCTGATGCTTGAAAGGCCTCACAGAGCGTCAGCTACACTGTGCTAACATTAGCTCGGCGTAGTTCCTTTAACAACAGGACAGACAAGCCACTAGTATAGCATACGTCTCTGCCAGATTCAAGGATGTACAGTTTCTAGATTTATCTGGTAAGCTGCTCATCCTGTGACTTGAGAAACCTAAAAAATACATCCTGTCATTTTATTCTTACAGACAGGCAATATCTGGATAGCTGGGTTTGAAACGATGTGCAAAATCATTAGTGCCAGAGACAAACTAAACAGAGCACAGCAAGAGCAGAGAATGTTATACTGTGAAACACAACAAATACAGTACACAACACTTGCAGGTAGAGAGATAAGTACATTATTCATCCCAGAAAACTAAAAACTAAACAGATTTTTTTGTTACTGCTAGTAGAAACACTGCATGTGCACAACAGAGCAAGTCTGGGCCCTCCGGTTGTGTTTCTGTTGTGCAGTCCTGGATTAATAGGCAACCACTGAGCTATGTGGGTGTGACGCACCAGGATGTGGTCAATTCTGCCACAGAACCACAGACTTGTATGCCTCCTTAACATTTACATGCAGGATCACAGAGCCACAGACTCGTATGCCTCCATAACATTTACGGTACAAGCAGGATCACAGAACCACAGACTCCTATGCCTCCTTAACATTTACAGGCAACATGTGCAGCATCCTGTTTTCTAGTGTTATATTCCACTTGTGATTATCTAACCATCAGTGGCGGACTTAGCAATTTGGGGGCTCAAGGCGAATTTAGCTAGGGGGCCCATCAACATTAATATGCGAGAAATAAGTTAAGCCAGGTTCACACTACACGATTTTCGGATGGTTTTTCAGTCGCCGACTGTTTTTGTAGATTGCCGACAGAAACTGTGGTCGGAAGCAAATCGGGGATCACTCAGCGCTCGCTCAGTCGTGTAGTGTGAACTGCTGAAAGACGCTCGCCGAGCCGTCGCCGAGTGGTCGCCAACTCATCGCAGACGCTCGGCAGATATCTAGCATGTTTAATATGTAGCCCAGTCGGCGACTGTGAGTCAACAGTAGCGTCTAGCTTCATACAACTTTACTACAACACTGTGTTTAAGTTATTGTGACAGCACTGGAGAAATAGTGCGATTGACTATATCTATGTTCACTGCAACTGAGAAATGAAATAATTCTGGCAACTTGGGACTATGGAGTGTTTACACGGTAAAAATAATAATAATAATAATAACAACGAAAATGGGGAGTACATGTACATTGTTTTTTTTCTTCTACGTGGTGTTGCTGGTTCTCGCGAGAGTTTCGTTTTCGTGTTCTCGTGTTTTTGGATGGCAGCAAGATGAGTCGGCGATTCCCCAGTCGTTTAATTCGTGAGCCCGCATCGCCGATCAGTCATGTAGTGTGAAAGCCACAACAGCTGAAAGACTCGCGATTACAGCACAACCAGTCGTGTAGTGCGAACGGCACAAAAACCTGACGACTGAAAAGTCGTGTAGTGTGAACCTGGCTTTAGCTAGACAAGAGGGCCCTACAGTGGGAGGGGCCCAAGGCAATTGCCTAGCAACGCCTCTATGCAAAGACCGCCTCTGCTAACCATGTTATGTGTTCAAGCATATTGTGGTGCCCAGCCACAACAACAGTTTCTGAAAACACCTGGGGTATGAAATACTGTTATTTAACAGCCAGGAGTTCAACATACCGGAGCTTTTACATTTAACCTTGTGACCTAACCTTGCTAACCCATGTTTTAAGACCTACGTGCTCCAGTGTGACCATCTATTACTCACATGATCCAAGGTGAAAGCCGCCCTTTCTCTTAAGCAGTGCTGCCCTCATAGTCACGTCTCATTATGTCGTGTAAGAGGGAGTAATGTTTGGGGGGGTTCTGACTGAGTTCATATTCTCTTTATAACTGCTTGGCTCTTTGTGCTACTCTCTCTTTACCAAGACGACAGCAATTAACTTCCATTAACAGATGGTAATTAAGGAATGATTTCTTATTTAAGCACCCTCACACTCTCTTTTACACAAGGGCACAATTAAAGATATTCATGCACATGCACACGTACACACACACATGTACACACATACAGTACACACTCGTATACACACATACTCACCTGCACTCCAACTGAACCTTAGATTGTTTGCCTTTTTATTTTACATATCTCTGTGGCAGACATGATATGATGTTTGAATGTACACAACTGCTCTAATTATAAGGTATGTTAGGAGTTAGGACATGATACGCTTTGTGACAACATGTGTTGTGAAAAGCGCTATACAAATAAACTTTGATTGATTGATTGATTGATACGATCTGATTTGACTGCATGTCTTATGCTGTTCTGTTCCCCATGCAAATTCATATTCAGAAGCAACCATGACATGGGGCTACAGGCTGAGTGTGGGGGCAGAGGCCAGGCCTCCATGGCTCCAGCGGGACCACAGGGTACAATCACAGAGGCAAACTGAGAGACACAGTGCTGACCAGAGATTGGACTCGCTCACTGAATGCAGGGAACTCTAATGGAAGAGAACATTATTGTCATGACAGTAGTATTCAGGACACAGGAGTATTCAGCACACAGATCTCAAGCACCATAATGATGTGATAATGTAATACTCAGCATCTGATCTTTGAAAATTAAAAGGCTTTGGCATTGTAAGAATCTGGTTGAATAAATGAATAAAGCATTACTTTATAAAAACAAAAAAATTGTATACACATTAACTGAAGATATATTACAATACAGGATCTGAATAAATTCAGAATACATCAGTTACATTTTGATATTAAGAATTCAAAAGGTATTATTGTGATATATGCTTTAGATTAAGGTTGGGCCTTTGATTAAGGAAGAGTTGCTTTTTGACATAATTTTACATTTATCACTGAAATTTCTGTTTTTTTTTATTAATTAATTAATTTTTAATTTATGTATTTATTTATAGGTAAACCTATATAGCACCTTTCTCAAACTCAACTATACTTTACTGTCAGCACTCAGCATTTAGATTCAATCAACACAGACACACCAGTGGAAATGCCAGCCAGTCCTGTGCAGTGTACTCACAGCTTGAAACCACAGCCTGATGGGAGACTGTGTCAGCCGTAGGAGAGGACTACACCCAGGACAGAGCATCAACCATCACTGGGCATGCACATTCACACATACTCACTCCAGGACAAAAGTGAAAATGATTTCAACATAAGAACATTAAAAATTTTTCCTGCAAGTACAAGCTGAATTCAGTATAAGGTCAAGCTAGTAACCAAAAAGACATTTATTTCTGTGGTCATCTTTAGCATGAGTGTCAGTCAATTGGAAGGCACTTTAACACACTTAGTAAATAAACAAGTGCGATTCAACCAATGTGACTGTCTTAGCTGTATTAACATGGCAGATTGACTCATTAAAAGACAACGAACAGAGGTGATCATGCAAGTTCATGACCATCTGTAGATTGAGATGTGATAGATGACCGCACACAAATGTGCATTCACACCCATATACATGCACAAACACACTCATATACACATATTCACCCTCTGGATGTGCAAAGCCATCTGCTGCCATACTGACCTGCTGTGTCCTATTAGAGAGCCAGACAGACACAAACATGAACACAAATAGACAAATGACAAGAAAGAAAGAAAGAAAGAAAGATTTTTGGTGACTTTATCTGTCATTGTTAACAGATTAATAACTCCTCTCAAGGACTGGGAGATTATTTTTGTCAGCTATAGCACCAACACTGATATTCTTAAATGATCTTAGATTTAGTTTTATGTTTTTACTAGGGGTGGGCATAGATTAATTTTTTTTAATCTAGATTAATCTCACTGAAATCTTGAAATTAATCTAGATTAATCTCACTGAAATCTTGAAATTAATCTAGATTAATCTGTATTAAAATGGCTCATATGCGTGCTACCCAAGTAATGACTAAAAGTCAGTTTGAGATAGGGTTTCTTAATACAGAGGTTGCATTAGACCAGGGGCTCATCTCCTGTTTCCAAAATGCATCAATGACTGCTTGAGAAAGCTGTTCTACTTTGATACTTGAAGAAAAAAAACATGCTCAATAAAATGTAGGCTACTTGTGTTCAATGGTTTATTCAGTTAAACATGAATTTGTAAGCCTACATACTGTACAAATCCGTGTATCATTCGTTCATTTGATATTCAACTGAAAATCAAAATCGGAAAATCAAAAAACTATTCATTATTTTGTTTTTCGTTTTGAAAATGAAAACAAAAAAACAAACCAGGCTTGTATTCTTCAGTTTTTTATTTGATGATCCAAACAAAAATAGCTAAATTAAAAATCGGATTCGGAGCCGAACTTGATTTAGATTTTTTAACTTGACCCATTTGTGTGCCCCGGAAGTTACTGATATGTTTATTCTTCGTGGGCTTCGTTTGTGCGGGAGTGCACTGCAGTGTTACTTGTTCTACTCTGATTGTAGCCTAGACATTGGAACATGGTCTATATTGGTATAGACAACATGACCGGACTGGAACCACATACTAGTTTAATTAAATATTTATTTGAAGGTGGTCAGACGCATGCAGAGATTTCGTGCACGTTGCAGCAAATGGGTATCCAGTGATGATAGTGGTCCGGTGTTAATATTTGTCGTGTTTTGTAGTGCTCGTTTACTTTAGTCTCTGCCGTGTTTTCTGTGCCTTGTATTACTTCAGCATTCATTTATATAAACGTGTTTTCCTTTCATAATCGCTGTGGTCCTTTATATTCCTTCGTGAGTGTTTCTGTGAAGTGCGTTCTCGGTATGCCTCTTAAGTCGCGCACTCTCTGTGTGGGCGCGGTTCACTTAGAGGTAGGGTGACCAGACGTCCTCTTTTTCCCGGACATGTCCTACTTTTGAGACCTAAAAAATGTCCGGGGGGGGGGGGGATTTCAAAATCGTCCGGGATTTTGTTCGACTGCCTCAAACAGAATACATGTACAGTGCAAAAGTGTTTACAAGCGAAAGCACGTGTGTCCGCCGGTTCTACGGCGATGAAACGAAAGTGTACGTTTACGGAGGAGTTAAAGAGAAAAAACGTTCGACACACACACCATCCACCTAAATCATTCACCGATACACCGATGACCCCCACCCAGCACAAAAGGTGTCCTCCTTTTCAGAAACCCAACTCTGGTCACCCTACTTAGAGGAGACTAGCTCCGTTAAAGTATGTGCCAGCCCTTTATCGCGATTGTGTCCAACCCACCACGTTACACAGATATTGGTATATTATTTATTTCAGTAATTCCATTCAAAAGGTGAAACTTGTATATTATACTCATTCGTTGCATGCAGACTGATATATTTAAGAAAATTTGAATATTGTGAAAAGGTTCAATATTGAAGACAATATTAAATAGCTAATGAACTAAAACTGGTCTCTCAGTCTAGTTCTGTATGCTACACAGTCATGGGGAAGAAAAACAAGTAGTTATATATTAAGTGCATCCTAAACAACAACCTACAACTCTTACATGGGTATTTACAGGTGCTGTTCATAAAATAAGAATATTATGAAAAGCTATTGAAATAATTAGATAAAAACTCACCACCACTATTAGGTAAGGGGTAGAAATACCCATATCTGAGTTGTAGGTTGCTGGTCATCATGGGCTTAATGTAATACAACTTGTTTGGTGCTGTTCTGATGGACCGTTTAAAAGCTATTGAAATTAGAAGATAAAAACTCACCACCACTATTAGGTAAGAGGTGGAAATACCCATATCTGACTTATAGGTTGTTGCTTAGGATTGCACTTAATAAGAGCTTGTTTTATGATCTTATGATGCACCGTTTAAAAGCTATTGACATAATTAGACAAAAACTGACCACCACAAATTGGTGCAAGGTAGAAATACCCATATAAATGTGCCATATTTTGTCAATTGTGATTTTTTTTCACCGCGATCGAAATTTGTCCTCCACTTTTTACCCATCTGTGCAGTTAGAACACACACACACATACACACACACTAGTGATTACTAGGGGGCTGTGGTGCTCTCGTGCCCAGAGCAGTGGGCAGCCCGGCGCCCGGGGAGCAGTTGGGGTTAGGTCAGGGGCGCAGATGGCACTGGGGACATGTCCCCTCCAGATTTATATTGACCCCATCCGAAATCTAGCATCTACAATATATATATATTGTACAGCTTGGTCCCCCTCACTTCAGAATTTCCATCTGCGCCCCTGGGTTAGGTGCCTTGCTCAAGGGCACCTCAGTCATGGCCTCAAGCCTGGGAATCAAACCCACGACCCTCCGGTCACAAGACCAGTTCCCTACAATCAGGCCATGACTGTCCATTGTATTACAAGTTGTTTTAGACAAAGTGCATCCTAAATAACAACTATATAAAAGTTGCAGATTGTTATTTAGGATGCACTTTGTGTAAAACAACTTGTTTGGTGGTCTTATGATGGACCATTGAAAAGATATTGAAATTATTGAATAAAAAAATATTCTGGGGCCTTTACTACCGCCACTTGCGTCCGTGTTAACCGTGTTAATGTAAATTGTAGACGGTGCCTTAGACGTTGTAGCGGTCACAATAGTACATTTTAAATAAAATGTTTGTCTACAACTTAAAATATGTATATTCCTGGCGTAAACAAAGTTGTAGGTATTTATTTTGTTTGCCAGAAATGAGAATTTGCACATTTTGGCACTTATTATTGAAGAAAGAATTCCGAATATGCGAACGTGAAACCAACTTTACCACAGTCAAACGAAGACCACGAAGAATAAACAACTTCCGGGGCACACAAATGGGTCGAGTTAAAAAATCAAGTTCGGCTCCAAATCCGATTTTTTATTTAGTTATTTTTGTTTGGATCATCAAATAAAAAACTGAAAAATACAAGCCTGGTTTGTTTTTTGTTTTTATATTCAAAACGAAAAGCAAAATAATTAATAGTTTTTTGATTTTCCGATTTTGATTTTCAGTTGAATATCAAATGAACGAATGATACACAGATTTGTACATTAAAAGGGGTTGATAACATGTTTATTCAGCTAAACATGATATTTGAAATGTAAGCCAACATTTAGTACATTTAACCTCACGAACGTAATTTGTAAGGGACTTTTTCAAAAGCCGGTTTTGGTCCTCTGCAGTTTTAATGGTTAAAAAGAAATATTTAAATAGCGACGAATCTAGCGCTAGGACCATGCAGAAAACGACCGCTCCGAGCTCCGCTCCGGTAACATTTTACGTTCTTAAAAATGAATTTTCCATGAAGCAAACCTGGCGACTTTGTGGCTGCATCCATGTAAACACACGTACAATTTGTAATTCACAGGTTTGAAAACTCGTTTTCGCCCCTACTGTGCAATTTGGTTAGGAATACAGCCGAGCTAAACTATCAAGTTGAAAGTCTTCATAGTTTGCTTACCCATTTTGACCCAGTTCCCAACCCAACTTTAAGAATAGATTAACAGCGATAATTTTTATATCGCCCGATAAGAGTATCAAATTAACGAACGCCATTAACGGCCCACCACTAGTTTTTACTTAATTGACTGTGCACCAGCATTTCTCTTAATCTCTTTTTATATCTATTTTATTTTCATTTATTCAGCAACTCTAAACAATTTTTTTCTGTTTTTGTATTTTCTTATCTGTGAAGCAATTTGAGTGAATGGTCCTTGTGACATTTGGGGTGGCGCGAAGGACGAGACACAGGATCCTTGGCTGCGACAGATGTCACTTTTATTATCACAGGGATATTGCGCAATAGCGCACGAGGAACACGTAACAGTCACACAACGTGTAAACTTAGACAACGACGAGCACAAGACACTGCGCGAACGCACATTAAATAGACAGACCACATCAACCCCACGTGATGACGAGACAAGCCACAGGTGAGACAGATAATTACAAGACACACTCGCACCCACGGAGATACACTGACACAGACTAATAAACGCAGACAACGTTAACACATGCCCCAAAGGAAGGGTTCGGGGACAGTAACGTGACAGACGCCCCCACCAAGGGCACTATCCGTCCCGGGGTGCCAACAGGACCGAGTACCCCGAACCCACGTCGATGGGCGGATCCGAAGCGCCCGGTCCTGCGTCTGGGAGATGACCGCCCTCGGTGGAGAGTCCGCCACGAACAGCCTAGAACACCCTCCCTGGGAAGACGGGGGAAAACACGTTAGACACATTTAACGGGACGGACACAAACACACAAACAGGAACACTTACACACAGAGGAACAAACAGGAAAAAGGGGTTCGGTACACATATGGGCAGACTCACGAACACTGGGACAGACACACATGACACAGGCGCCAGGCTGCGCGCCAGAAGGAGGGCGATCAGGGGAGAGAGAGCGGGAGCCGCGGGAGCTGCAGGCGCTGCGGTGGGCGGTGCTCCTCCTGCCCTTGCTGCAAACCCTCCACCGGGCGCAGCGCGGCTGGCGGACACGCCAGGTGCAGCGCGGTTGGCTGACGCGCCATGTGCAGCATGGCTGGTCCCACCCCTCGGTGGGCCGTACGGGAATCCCTCTTCGCCCGGGGATCTCCCTCCGGACCTGGCAGTGGGAGTGGCTTCCTCTGCTTCCATCTCCTCCTCACTGCCACGGCTTCAGCTCATGGGCTGCCCCGAGCTGCCACCCCGGGAACAGTCCCGCTCTCTGGACACCTCCTCCTCTTCACCGTCCCGACGGACGGAGGAGCCCTCTTCCTCGGGGTATGCGGACCACTCCGACGGAGGGTACTCCTCCTCATCGTACTCCTCCCCGCCTTCCTCCACAGTGGTAAAGGGACCTACGGGCGGAGGGATGTAGTCCTCTTCCTCGGACTCCTCCTCCTCTTCCCCGTAGTCCACCGTGGAGGCGTTGTATAACGACGGAGGGTAGGCCTCCTCTTCTCCCTCTTCTCCCTCACCGTAGTATACGGTGGGGGTGGAACAAACTGAGGGAGCCTGGTCTTTCTCTTCCTCCTCGCCCTCTGATTCCTCCCCCTCGAACTCGCTCTCAGGGGTCTTCTCCGTGGAGCAGAGTTCGAGGGAGCCTACCCTCAGGGGCGAGAGGTCTCTGGTGGGAGAGGGGTGACGCTCCTTCCAAAACCGCACGGAAATAGTCCGCCAACTCCTCAGTCTTGGCTTCCCGAGCCCGAAGCAGCATAACTGCACATAACGGGTCCTGTATGGAATCAGATTTGTGCCAAAATTATCAAACAAAACTTCTTAAATAGCAAACAAAATCAAGAACTCACGAGAGAAATAATGTTACTGAAGTGATAAAAATGTCAGCTCAAAAGCAAAATTCATTATCAAAAGTGTAAATGACCACTGGTTTAAAGTATTGCAGAAATAATTGTTTTGCAAATATTATGTGCCTGTTACGTTTCTGACGGGCAGGCATGACGCAATTGCAGATATCAGGGGTTTTAATGAATAGAGTAACAGACACTACACGCAATAAAGGCAGAAGGAGCTAGGCTAGACGAAGGGGAGAGGACAACAACTACACGGGTTAGCAAACTATAGAAAACAATAATGCTGAAACCAGAACAGACCGAGAACTATATAAACATATATAATGGGAAGTGCAAAGCGAGGGGAGAGATGACGCTGGGATAACACAATAGCATAGACTACCAAGTAAACAGACAATGATATAGAAACTACAAGAGACACCCAAGACGAGGAACATACACAAAGTATACATAAGCACTGAACAGGAGGAGGGGGAACAAGATCAACATGCGAAGACTAGAACCTAACAGAGAGGGTTACAAGGCAAAGGCATAAACAGAAAAAGCACAGCCGAGGAACAACGAGGAACTCACATACAGGGAATGACCGACAACGGAGAACAACACTAGGGGGTTTTTATACACAGAGACAAGACGGTGAAACAAGACTCAGGTGTGCAAGACTAACGACGAGGGCGTGACAGACAGACGGAGGGACGAATGGGAGCGGGAGCTAGGCGGGACCAGGGAGGAGGGAGGGGCTGGACGTGACATAACCCCCCCTCAAGGCGTGCAACTCCGGGGCACGCCAACCAGGGAGGGCCGGACAGACGCTGGGGACAGGGACACCACGACACAGAGGGAGACGAGCGGGTAAGACCGGGGCTGGGACAACAGACATGGGGCAGGACGGATACAACAGCCCGGACTCAGGACGTACGGGAGGACCAGGGCAAGGAACGGGCGGTGATGTGGGAACGGGGCCAGACGGGATAGAACGGGGAGCTGGCACAGGGGGCGGAGCTAAGGGGCTGGACAAAAACTGGGTCAAGGGAACAGGACTGGACACTCGGGAAGGTTGGGACACAGAGGCAAACAGACGGAGGACGACGGAGACAGGGACGGGAACAAAATGGGTGACGATTTGGGGAACAGAGACAGGAACAGGGACATGGAGGACACCACCAAGGACGGACACAGGGACGGGCACGCGGACGTGGACAGACACGCACATAGGAACGGGGACCAACAGGAAGCCAGGGAGGGGACAGGGCAAAAAAGGGAACACAGGTGAGTGTAAAACAGGGTTAACAGGAGGGTCAGCGTCCGGACAGTTCAGCAAGTAACCAGCTCCAGGCCCACAGGCGGGCGAGGCAGTCTCTGTGGGGGCTGGCGTGGGCTGAGGAGGGTACTGGGGATCCGGCGGAGTGCCCAGGGGAGCCGAGGAAGGGTCCAGGGGTACCGGCAGGTCCGGCTGAGGAACAGCGGAGGCCGGGGAGGCCGGCGGAGGGGACGCAGGGACCGGTCGACAGGCAGCGGGAACAGGCGGGGCCCGCTGACGGGCAGCGGGAGCAGGCGGGGCCCGCTGACGGGCAGCGGGAGCAGGCGGGGTCCGCTGGCGGGGAGCGGGAACAGGCGGGGCCCGCTGGCGGGGAGCGGGAACGGGCGACCGACGTCATCGGAGGGCGGCGTCGCCGTGAAGTCGTCCTCGGAGGGCAAGGTCGCCGGACCGACGTCATCGGCGGGCGTGTCCACCGGGCCGACGTCATCGGAGGGCGTGTCCACCGGGCCGACGTCATCGGAGGGCGTGACCACCGAGCCGACGTCATCGGGGGGCGTGACCACCGAGCTGACGTCATCGGGGGGCGTGTTCCCCGGAGCAATGTCATCGGGAGGCGGGGCCGCTGCACTGATGTAGCCACTACACCCCCCCAAAAAATTCTTGGGGAGCCGGGCCGCCGTGTAGACATCATCCGAGGGCGCGATCACCGGAATGCCGTCATCGGGGGGAGTGGTTGTGGCGTGGATGTCATCGGGGGGTGTGGTCTTCTTGGGTCTGTTACCGATCCACAAGTCAGCGGTTATTCCTCGTTGAGGCTGAGGAGTAGACTCGTAAACACCCCCACCAAACCTTTCACACAGCGAACGACGAAACCCTGCCACAGTCCAGGCGTCCGTCGCCCGGTGTTTTAGAATAATGTCAGCCCACTCCCGGGCTCTTCCCCTCAACAGAGACCGCAAAAACATCACTAGTATGGTCTCAGGTGGTTTAGGAACGATGAGGTGTCGCAGGTACGCTTCACTCTGAAGAAGGAAGAGTCTGACCAATCCGTTCTCGCCGTCGTATTCCTCGGGGCAAGGACATAGAGAAGGCAGTGCCACAGGCTTACCCTCAGCGTCCTTAGCCAGTAAGGCTTGGATAGAGTCCAGTTGCTCTGTGAAGGCGTCCCTATCAAACGGTTGGATAGGAACAACCAATGTCTTAGCACTCTGCTGCGTCACATCTTTAAGGTCGGTCATTCTGTTACGTTTCTGACGGGCAGGCATGACGCAATTGCAGATATCAGGGGTTTTAATGAATAGAGTAACAGACACTACACGCAATAAAGGCAGAAGGAGCTAGGCTAGACGAAGGGGAGAGGACAACAACTACACGGGTTAGCAAACTATAGAAAACAATAATGCTGAAACCAGAACAGACCGAGAACTATATAAACATATATAATGGGAAGTGCAAAGCGAGGGGAGAGATGACGCTGGGATAACACAATAGCATAGACTACCAAGTAAACAGACAATGATATAGAAACTACAAGAGACACCCAAGACGAGGAACATACACAAAGTATACATAAGCACTGAACAGGAGGAGGGGGAACAAGATCAACATGCGAAGACTAGAACCTAACAGAGAGGGTTACAAGGCAAAGGCATAAACAGAAAAAGCACAGCCGAGGAACAACGAGGAACTCACATACAGGGAATGACCGACAACGGAGAACAACACTAGGGGGTTTTTATACACAGAGACAAGACGGTGAAACAAGACTCAGGTGTGCAAGACTAACGACGAGGGCGTGACAGACAGACGGAGGGACGAATGGGAGCGGGAGCTAGGCGGGACCAGGGAGGAGGGAGGGGCTGGACGTGACAGTGCCCTTGCTTGCGATTCTCTTTGCTTGTTTCTCACTGACCAGATGTTTGCTCTCGTTGTCACGTTTGCGCTGCTAGCTGTCTCCTTTGCGCTGCCTGACTTTTTGTTTGCGATTCTGACACAAAGATCTCGCGTGGGCAGGGTTTTCTAGGGGTGCGTTCTCATTGGCTAATGGGAAACTCGGTGACCCAGAAGAAGTTGTTTAGCACAGCAGGCCTGAAAACTCCTGTACGGACATATGAGGACAACTCACAAAATATTTATTAGTGTGTAAGTATTGATCTGTGTTCGTTGTATCTGCTGTACCAGACATATTGTTTTGTTAAGTTTGAATTATATGTAAGATATGCTCTGTGTTCGCTTTAAAATAATGACCTAACTAGACATCTATCATGATTGCTAGCTAGCTAATTATCATGATTGCTATCTATCTATCTATCTATCTATCTATCTATCTATCTATCTATCTATCTATCTATCTATCGTGATTGCTAGTCTATCTATAACGATTCCTTGCTTGCTTACAAGTTAGCTATTTATCATGATTGCTTGCTAGCTGGCGCACTGTTATTGACCAAGTGAACGAGTGAATAGACACGCTTGCACACAGACGTGTCATCTCTGGGTAGATATGCAAATGCATGCAACAACAGTTTTTGTTGTTCTCTCTGTAGAGCAGTTGTGACATCTGAGGAGGGCCTGAGCCAAGATGCAGTCCCAGGTAGGTCAATTATGGTCTGTTTTAAAGGATTAGGATAAATCCATTACATCTGTTTTGGCATACAATGAGAAACTTGGCTTATCTTTGGCTTATGTATTTCTACATACTACTTATACACGTACTTTTAGATCCCAGTGCCATTCTTAATTATGTCAGTTTACCTTAACTATGACTATGTTGTTATAAAAAACAGAGAAGAGTATATATGAGAGAATGCCAGTCCTTTTTGTATTATTCATTTTATTGGATTTTAACAGGAGTATTCTACATTAAATTGGAACAGGCATAGTAAATGTATTAAATACTGCACAATAAAATTATCAACAGTGCAGTATGTTGTAGGAAAATATTTTATAACTATGAAACCAACATTTAGTAATAACCATTTAATAACCATTTAGAGAGGTTAACAGTCTTTTTAGATTCTATAAAAGCCTCCACCACATTTGATTGCTGTTGCTATGTTTTCTTTAAATTCACAGTATTGCACAAAGTGTGCAGTAGGAAATGTGATTGTGTGTGTAAATGCACTAACAAGTGGATAACAAATTGTGTGGCTTGGCATGCGTTCTATGCAAGTGTGATCAAAGTGCACTACAATCTTAAAGTTCTCTCTTTCTGAAAGTAGTAGGTGCCTGTGTCACTGCCCAGTTAGCCACTGCAGCACTTGTGGTACAGAAAGTGGATCTTCATCTTCAATGGTTCCATCTAGACAAATAAAAAACGAGAATGTCATAATAGCTGAGCAGAAATACGAAATTAATTTAAGACCTGGTTTTGGGCCTGCCAAATTCCAAGATACTGTGCACTCATTTAAAATGATTAAATTGGCATAAATAAAAAAATCACTTGACACCAGGTACTAGCAGAAGCTGGTCCTAAACTAGATTTTTTAAAGCAGGATAGTAATGTAAGTTCTCTCATCTAATACTGAAATAAGATTGATGCCTTCTACCCATCATTGGGCAGAAGGCAAAATACACCCTGGAATGGCCGCCAATCCATTACAGGGCGGACAGTCACACAGACATATTCACACACTCACAACTAGGGGCAATTTCATTCTCCAATTCACCTGAACATACCATGTTTGGACTGTGGGAGGAAACCCACACAGAGAGCACATACACGCTCCACACAGAAAGACCTGGATCACCCCAGCCAGGAATGCAATACGAGTATAATCATTCTTTAAAGACATTGTAATTAAATGGATCAAATGATGTACAGTGGAATATCATACATACAACAGATTGTATATGGTTTTGAACATGTTTAATTACCTCAAAACATGATGAATGTATTTTAACTATAACAGTGGATAGATAGATAGATAGATTTTTTTGTGACTTACTGCTGCCGTAAGTATTGTGGCCAATACTGCTGCCGCTTTATCTGCATAAAAATTATGTGTCTCACGCTACACCTCATTTAGGGGGGACCTCAAGGGTGGGCCAAAGATGTGACATGGACACTGCCCCCCCCTGCTCCCCCGTAGAACTGCCACTGATGATGCTACGATCAGATGTTAGCTTTACAGATACTGTACTCACACTCACAACTCTTAATTCAGAAAACGCCATTGTATGCTTTACTGTGTCGGAATCCTTGGGTAAGTCTTAACAAAACTGTACGAGTTCGCTTCATCTGTGTTCTTTCTTAGATACTCTAGAACAATGCAGGCAGGAATCTCTATAATAGACTAAAACTCAGCAATCTCTAGAACAGACTTTCTAAACCCTGACTAATATGTGTATATGCTTCTTAGCAACCTTTTCTAAAAGGTTAAACACTGAGGATTTAAATTAGTCAATAATTCTATGGGCTACTTGTGTTCACTTTATTATGTAAAGGAGATTATTGAATATGTCAACAAAGTGCACTTTTGGCCATACTGTGTCTTTCCTAGTATGTAGCATGTAGAGTGTAGTATTCAGAGGTGTCTAGCAGTATGCAGTATGTTTGTGAACTCACTCTAATTATCCAAAAAGAAAGAACTGGCCCTTTGACTGGAGCCATGATAGCCAGCAAGGAGAGGAGCTTTGGCCTAGGATAGTGTTAGAGGACTGGCAAACTGGTGACATGGTCAAAGAAGAGGAAGGACGACAAGCACACTGCTGGCTTGGTAGAGACACACACACATACACACACACACACACACAAACATACACACACACACAAGTGCGCTCACACACACAAACACACGCACACCCACACATACTGTTAGGTTAGTGGAAAGACACACACATGCATGCACTCCCATGGTTTGTTAGAAATACAAGAGGTTTTCCTCTCCCTGTGTTTTCATAAGCATGAGGAACTCTGAGCCAGAAAGGGAGCCAGAAAGAGAGAGAGAGAGAGAGAGAGAGAGAGAAGAAAGAGCAGGAGGGGGGATAGGGAGGGGAATAGAGAGGCAGAGAGAGGGAATGAAAAGAGAGAGAGAGAGTCAGCAAAGACGACAAGAGACCGGCAGCCTGACTGAGAAGAGAAGAAAGAGAGAGAGTGTGTGAGAGCAAGAGAGAGAGAGAGGGAGAGAGCGACTTAGCAAATAGCTAACGCTCTCGATGTCAGCTTCATTCTACCCACGGACAACTGCTGTGCTCCAGCCAGAGAGGAGAGTTTTCACACGAGAAAGACAAGAAGAGCCACGACTCTGTTGAGAAGAGAAGAGAAGAGAAGAGAAGAGAAGAGAAGAGAAGAGAAGAGAGGTTCGTGAGCAATGGATTCGGATTCTGGGGAGCTAAGTGAAGGAGAGCTTTCACCAGGTAAGAGAAGGAATTTTGTTTCTTTCCTTCTTTCCTTTCTCAATTATTTTCTTCTCCATATATCCAAATCCTGCTTATACAGTGTTTTGTGTGGACTCTCTACCCTCGTTATCACATTCTGCTCGCCATCCACCCGCTCCCTCTATACATGTAATGTAACCCTGCGTTGGTTTGGGGTGTAGGAAAGGGGGCTTTGGAGGGGTTGGGGGGAATAACACTTCAGCCTCTGCCTGCACTTGGTCACTTTAAAAAAACAAACACACTCATACACACGCATACATGGCACTGGCTTCTCTGCAGGATAGAATGCCTGTATACTTTCCACATCTAAACCCCTCTGTGAGAGAGAGAAAAAGAAGAGAGAGAGGGAGAGAAGAAGGAAGCAGGCTGAGAGAGAGAGAGGAAGAGAGAGACTGAAAGAGAGAGGGACAGAGACAGTGACAGAGAAGAAGAGAGAGTATGATAGAAGCACATGCACTTTTAATCATCCCTCCTATCTACTCCTAACCAGTTGCATATTTGAAATATTACTACTTAAATAGAACAACTTAAATAGAAAAGAGCCCCAAGGAATTTACTCTAAAATATATATTTGATATATAAAATAATTTGCATTTTCCACATTTTTCTGGTTATGCTTTTCTAGTATACAAGTTCTTTCATTTTGCTCATGCAGAAAATCTGTAAATCTGTGTTCATATATGTGTAAGTGGATTGTGACAAGAGACAAAGGGACTGCATCTGAAATAGTGGTAGTGACAGAAGGAGAAACACCTTCACTCTGGTACAAGTACACAAGTATAGCGGCCATATAGAAGTGTTAATACACACACACATTTGGAGGCACAGGGAGGATACGTGAAGTCCACACAGGCAGCAGAGCCATGTCACAGCAGCTGGGAGGCGGAGCCACTAACCCTGCACTAACCCCTCCCCCTTCCTGAGCCACATGGACCAGTGACTGTAAGAAGAAATTTAGCCTCCTTCATGTGGAGACATTAACATTGACAAAAATAGCTTTTAAAAACACATGCACATACACAAGACTGTTTTACTGCCAATATTTAAATACTTTAAAACGGTTTTAGAATAAGCGACTTCAGCTTGTTTGTTTGCACTCCCAGTCACTGAACGGAAACGACACCTGAAAGAACATGATCAATTATGTCTAAACAATTTTCAACCAGTTTAAAAGTGGTCAGAGTGGAAGCCAGATGCTACTGCATCTGTACTACACTCTAAACCAATACACACACACACACCAGTACACACAACATACATTACAGACACACCCTAACACACTCTCTTTTGCCCCCCCCCCCCCCCCCCCCCACACACACACACACACACACACACACATGTCATGATAAGTTACCATAAGTCGGCCCAAAGTGGCAGCAGGGAGGGCTGAAGGCGAAGCATGTGTGTGTAGTTGTGGTGTGTGTGTAGTTCCATCAGATCAAGAGAACATTCCAGTTAAACGCCTTTGAAGTGAGTGGTTCTGCCCTCTGGTGAAGAATGATAAATATCACTCAAACACATCACTCACTGACACACACACACACACAAAAAAAAACATGAATCTTCTTCCTCCTTTATATGTCTCCAAGGTCCTCAGTTGTGTTGTTTCCCTTTAAAGAAATCATGTGGACTCACGCCACCTTGACCCTTTAAAGAGTCATAACTGTGTAGCCTGTGGTTTTAAACAGAGATTGTGTTTCTACAAGCTCAGAGCTGGCAAGAGAGCTCACCAGTATCTCTCTGGCTGTCTGACACACCTGGGACACACTGTATCAAATTTTGTACTTCATAGAACTGCCCTCTGAGACACACACGCACATGCGAGGACATACACACACCCACACATGCTCTTCCCTCCAGGGGCGCGAGTGGCGTGCTGAAGGTGAGCGACCATGGCAGATCTCACGCTGCTCTCATTAGCTCCACTGCTCTGCATTTGGCTTCCAGAGAGAGAGAGGGGGGGGGGGGGATGGAGACAGAGAGGAAGGGAGATAGAGGGAGGGAGAGAGAGAGGGAGAGAGGGAGGGAGTGTGAGGGAGAGAGAGAGTCTTACTCTTTGCCAGGACTCTTGACTGGAAACGACAAGTCAGGAGTAATGGAGTGAGGTACTTTTCTCCCTCTTACAGTCTTGGGAGTGTATGTGTGTGTGTGGGGGGGGGGGGGGGGGGGGGTGCAATAATGTTTAGGTGAGACTGTTCATTTCCTAAACATCAAGAACAAACTAAATGATGGGATTGTTTTTGCTGAGTGATGGAAAGATTTTTGAGCCACGCTTTAGAAAGTGGCAGAAAACAGCAGTCATAGAAACTTATTTTTCCTGGACTGCTCTCTCAATCTGTCTCTCTAAGTTTTGAGGTGTAACCACAGTCATTTCCCTCTCTCCTTAGGGCAGTGGGAGTTAATATAAGTTATACTATGCTACATCTCCAGACTGCCATGTCTGCAGTATTTGAAATACAGTTTGATTGTGTCACTGGTGTAAATGTGGCATTCACAATATCATAGTAATAAATAGGACATGATTAAGTTTATCCTGAGAGAATGCTATTTACAGTTCTGTTTGTTATTTGAAATAATTTACCATCTAACGTACAGGGAGAATTATGATTACCTCTAGTTTCTTATGTACACTAACCCAAACATGCATATTGTCAGCTGAGCTTACTTATGGGACACACAAAGCAGGTGGCCAATGAATATGTTATTATTAGAGATCCAGACCAGCTGAGCTTCAGCAGACACACACACCCACAATTTTCTCAATTATACGTTTCCACTTTGAATCCAGAATTGATATGCTGTCAGTTCGTCGAGTTCTGTATATGGGATTTTTAACTATGAAAGTATCCATTTAGTGCTGTGTTTGAATCACTGAGTCACTACTGAGACAGAAGGCAGCCAGTAACATATACAAACACATAGAGAGAGAGAGAGAGAGAGAGAGAGAGTAGTTATGGAAGAGTTGGCAGATATCTCAGAACTAAAGCCTGGAGAGGAAGACTCAGGCACCCACACTGAGATGCTGGATATGTTCTCTTCCTCCTTCTTTGTGTGTGAGGGCCTGGGGGGTGTGCTTGTGAAGTGTAATGGTACGAGCAGTCATATAATGTGTGTGTTTAGGTGTGTGTTGGTTTGTGTTGATGTACAACATGCAGATAACACCTCGATTTGCAGTGGGGTTATAGGTACACAGGAGAGAGACACAGGAGCGAGACAAAGGAGCAAGACACAGGAGCAAGACATAGGAGCAAGACACAAGAGGGAGACGCAAGAACAAGGAGTGAGAAGCAGGAGTGAGACACAGGAGTGAGATGCAGGAGTGTGACGCAGGAGCGAGACACCATTCACACTATCTAAGCCAAATGCAGAATCAGACAGCAAAATGCATAACAATAATCACAGTCAGATCACTGTTCACTACACCAGCAAATCCAAGCACTTTGGCTGCCTTTGGCAGGGACCAAAGCACACTCTTTGCTCAGTACAACACACTATGTGCTCAGAGTACAGCACACTACATGCTCAGAGTACAGCACACTAATCACCAGCAAAATGTAAAAATCGCACATGTAAACCCCCAGGGACCATAAACCCCCAGGAATCTTGGACTAAACCCCATTTTTGTGTTTCCCCTAGTTTAACACAATCAATTAATCTCAGCAGCTCACTATCAAGTCCTTCATGTGCTGGTGTGTGGAGCAATGGGGGGAAAACAGAGTCAGGCACAGAGCCCCGGGACTGACCATCAGATCTTGCAGTCAGGGATCAGACATCTTACATGAGGCTCATACAGTGCAGAACAGCATCCAGGACCAAAAGGTTTGATCCAGTGATGATATGCCATGCTGGAACAACTGCTTTAAATAATATAATTTCCTTTATAAATATCAAAATGGCTTTAAAGAAACACAGATACAAAGAGCATGCTCCCCAGTGGTGTATGATCTGCTTGCTCAACACATGTAGGACCCGTGAGTGGTTTCCATCCTTGAGACCCACAATATTGCTCCTCAGAGGACCCAACATAATCCTACAGCCATTCTTCTCTCTGAGAAGAAAAACTTGAGTAATCACACCTGTATTCTTTGCCTTCGACTTTGAATTCCTTTTATTTCCAAACTGTAAAGGCAAAGTTGACACAGGTAATAATAAAAGTCAGTCACAGTCCCTCTTTTACAGAAGATGGACTCTGACCTTACACTAGATCACTATATCACACCAATGCCACCCTCTCTCTCTCCTTCTGTCTATGTCTGTCTCTCTTTCTTTCCGTCTGTCTGTCTGTCTGTCTCTCTCTCTCTCTCTCTCTCTCTCTATCTGTGTCCTATAGATTCAGTTGGAAAAAGTGAGATGTGCAGTGGTGTTATGCCAGACTGGAGTAAGGGGTCTTTCTCAGCTCACCGCGGATGACTGAAACTGAATCCCTATTATTAGGTATTATTAGTTTCGCTCAGAAATAAAGTATGTTTGATGCAGCACTAGAGACCTGGATCCAAACACATATAGTGGAACTTCATAAAGTAACTATCCTAATTCACATCTATATTCTCACTGGAACAGAAGTGGCCATTAGCGCAACACAAGGCTCAATTGTTTGGGTTCAAAGTCATATTTTTTTAATGTGTTTAGTATATGGGCTGTGATTACAGACAGAGGGGGGGGGGGGGGGGGGGGGGGGTGGAGGCCAAGGCATGAACAGCTAGAGACCAGGAAACTATGTGCCACCCATTCTGTCCATGTATGTGTATGTGTTACAATGGCTTTATGACTAACAGCGGCTAGTGCCCCTGCTATGTGTCTGTCTCTCTCTTTCTTTCTCTATCTGTCTCTCTTTCTTCCTCTCTTTTATGCCTCCCTCCATCTATTTACCAGTAGAAATAAAGCAGAGTTTTTCCCCATCTCTCCCTGGCCTGTCAGAGGTCAGATTGAGCAATGTTGTTTAGCATGTTGTTTGATCTGCGCCATCAGCGTAGACATGTGGGCACCTGCAGTGAGTTGTAAGATGAGTGAGATGGTGAGATGTGCACAATGGTTGTTACAGTAGGAGTGCTCAAACCGTGTGAAGGTGGGGTCCTGTGGACGGTCCCATGCCGCCCAGAACCCCTGCTCTCCATCCCCCTGCACCCGC